>NC_090265.1:438960016-440160016 GCF_040414725.1 Anabrus simplex | reverse complement strand
CATCCACATCACAACGCGCAGATCGCCTAAAGACGTCAAATCAAAGGACCTGCATCTCGTGAGCCGAACTTGTCCTCAGACACTCTCGGCACTAGAAGTCATACGCCATTTCAGTTTTTACTGAAGAGTACGAACTGATTGAAACTGGTTATATGCTGTACCGGGCTGAGTAGTTCAGACGGTAAAGCGCTGGCCTTCTGAGCTCAAGCTTGCGGTTTCAATTCCGACTTTGCTCGGCGGTACCTGAAGGTGGTCAGGTGTACCGGCAGTAGCGGCGATTGGGAATTAGAAGTAGGGGGGGAAAATGTAAAGACAACAAAGTACCCCAGTTTGTGGGATATAGCGGGGGGGGAGTATATACGTTATACATTAAAACTGAAAAAAAAAAGCTACTAAATGGAATTTCGACAGAGAGGTAAAGATTCTCAGCCTACCAACTTACCTGTGTTGATAATATTTATTTGAGATTTTGATTCAATACTAGGCTATACAATAAAACTTTCACGAGAGGAACAATATTACACATGTATTACAATTAAATAGACGTACGGCGTGATTATATAATTAAAATCATTTAGTATTTGACTACAAACTAAAAAAAACTGACACTAAATAGACTGCCAGACTAACGAATGCACGCGTACCCTTCCTCACAGCACATACAAAGTCTCCACTACAGTACTCGCTGTGGCGCTATACAAATCGGTTAACCGCATGAACGACTTTGTTGCGTATTTCCGCTAATAATTTCGTTATTAATTAAAGCAAATAATTAGCTGATAAGACAACAGGGCTTGTACAAATTGCTTGTTTTAATAATTCCTATAATACCTTGTTTCATTCAGCTAAAATGGAATACAAATGCAAAGTTTTCTCCACAAAGTAGGGGGGCGACTGTCCCCTCTCGCCCCCGCTAATCGCCGCTACTGTACCGGCACATGAAAGAATCCTATGGGACAAAATGTCGGCACCTTAACGTCACAGAAAACCACAGAAGTGGTTATGGGAGTACAATAATAATAATAATAATAATAATAATAATAATAATAATAATAATAATAATAATAATAATAATAATAATAATAATAATAATCCTTCCATCAATTTACCCTCCCGGGTTGGGTGTTCCCTCGGACCTATACCGCCTCAAGGACAGTGTCCTGGAGCGTGAGACTTTGGGTTTTGTTTTATGTCGCACCGACACAGATATGACTTATGGCGACGATGGGATAGGGAAGGTTTGGGAGTGGGAACGAGGCGGCCGTGGCCTTCAGTTAGGTACCAACCCGGCATTTTCCTGGAGGGGAAGTGGAAAACCATCTTCAAGGCTGCCGACAGTGGGATTCGATCCCACTGTCTTCCGGATGAAAATGGGTTCGAACCCCACTGTCGGCAGCTCTGAATATGGTTTTACGTCGTTTTCCATTTTCATGCCTAGAAATTACTCTCCTTAGCCGTTCCTATCACATCGTCGTCATAAGACGGCATGACGTAAAGCAAATTTTTACAAAAGTAATCGACAAATGCAACACGAACGATAAATGAGAATGTATATATTTCCTATATTCTCCTTCGTCATACTTATAAAGCAGTATTTACTATGTCGCTAGCACATCCGTTGCGCACCACGGATGGAACGGCAAGCGAGGCACACATTCAGTACTGTTGCTCCGTCCTCCGCTCGCGTGCCGAAGCACCGATTGGTTTCCCAGCAACAGTTTACTACCGGAGAATACCGGAGGGAGCGCTCACTCGCACTACCGATTGCAATCATAGGAGCAACTGCTCCGTTCCCAGCTCTATTCGCAACAGTACCTCCGAGTGTAAGGACTTAGTGGGCTGTAATTTCAAACTTACGTCCATGAATGTAGGCGCCCTATAAAAATCGTTACCTACATAAACAAAAATTGATCTATATCACTGATATTCCATACAATACCCCTTAACAAAGAACGTATAGTCATTCAGAATAATGCATCCTCTCATTTGTTATCAAGAAAATGCAATTATATCGACATATAATACATACCCCATATACCTGTAGGTATAAACCCTGTAGATACAACAAACAATATATCTTAATAGGTTCAGTTGTTCCTCAGAAAAGTACAGGCCCTACCTGTGCAGAACTTACACAGTGGTTCGTTCATTATTATTATCATTATTATGGAAATATTCCCAATATATTGGCGCTAGAATACAGTAATTTCAAGTTAAATTTGAATTCGTTTTTAATTTCTGGACATATGTAAAACACGTGAAAGACGTGGCAGAAGTAAGGGATGATTATTTACGAGTGGAGGGAGGAGTTCAAGCGGTTCAAATCTGTAAATGCTGCTCTGTAAAACATGGCACAAACGACACCTAACCATTGGTCTTGCGGTGTAGGTGGCAACGCGTCCGCCTGTCACCTGGCGGCCCCGGGTTCGATTCCCGGCCAGGTCAGTTTTTAAATTGTAAATTATTAATATCCCTGGCCTGGGGACTGGGTGTTTGTGTCATCCTTAACGTTCCTTTCCTCGCATTCAACACTTTACCCTACCGCCATTTACATAATACACGCAGGTTTCCTCATATATGGTGCAAATAGGGGCAAAGGATCTTCATAGGTCGACGCCCCGAACAAATAGCATTAAAAAAAGTTAAAGGAGTGTAGTTTCGCGCAAAAACAGCGACGTCATGAATTCCTGTGAAAATGCTCGTTCATTCCTCCCGTATGAAGTTCACACTACGCGCTTGTCATTCAATGTTTTTTTTCTTTGCTAGTTGTTTTACGTCGCACCGACACAGATAGGTCTTATGCGACGATGGGATAGGAAAGGTTAGGAAGTGGAAGGAAGCGTCCGTGGCTTTAATTAAGGTACAGTCGCGGCATTTGCCTGGAGTGAAAATGGGAAACCACGGAGAACCATCGTCAGGGCTGCCGACAGTGGGGCTCGAACCCATCATCTCCCGAATACCATCTTCAGGGTTGCCGGCAGTGGGGTTCGAATCCACTATCTCCCGGATGCAATCTCACAGCTGCGCGCCCCTAACCACACGGCCAACTCGCTTGGTCGTACCGACTGTAACAGCCTGCCTGTATATTGGTGGGAAGTAGCTGGGGTGTAAGATAACTCTTCTTTAGCATGCCATTCCTCTGGTTCATACATTTTCTGATATATCTGGTACGTAACACACTGGTTCATCATTGTATTCGAGCTATAAAATCCCTACTCTGAGCCACTGATTGGAATGAGTAGTGTGCATATTTAACGAAATAATGACAGGAGTGGTCACGGCAGTCTGCGACCTGGTTATTCCAGTTCTGGAACTTTGGACTCTTAGATCGGCACCGTAGTACTGTTCGTTGAAAGTGAGAAAGTGTGCGGTTTTTCATTTGATCGAGTATTTTATATGAGAACATTGCTTTCAATCGCTATATTTCTACTGACGTTTTTGTAATGACCTATGTTGAATTCAGGTACGAAAACCACCAAGTCAGTCTTTCTGAGAATCCCGTAGCGAAGCACGGGTACATCAGCTAGTAATAATAATAATAATAATAATAATAATAATAATATTGGCTTTACGTCCCACTAACTACTTATGAGGTTTTCGGGGACGCCGTGATGCCAGAATTTGGTTACGCAGTTCTTTTACGTGTAATTAAATCTACCAACACGAGGCAGACGAATTTGAGCATCTTCAAATATCACCGGACTGAGCCAGAATCGAACCTGCGAAGTTGGGGTCAGAAAGCCAATGCCTCAAACGTCCGAGCCACTCAGCCCGGCATGCAATGATAATAGTATTAATTATTTCATAACGAAGTAATTTACAGTCACGGACAAGGCCTAAATTATAACATGTTTATATTTAAGAAAATACATAATTATGTTTGTACGTAAGAATGCTATGTGTAATATCGATAAATAGTTAAGGTATTAACTGAGAGGCCTAGTTTCGCACAAGAGTAGCGACAAGTTTTAAATTCCTGAGAAAATGCTCTTCCATTTCTCCCGTACCAAGTTCACACTACGCGCTTGTCATTCAATCGGAGGTTCTGTTACATAATTATTATGTCTGTACGTAAGAATGCTAGCCCTATGTGTAATATCGCCAAATAACTGAAGTATTAACGGAGGGGCGTAGTTTTTCACATTAATAGCGACAAGTTATAAATTCCTGTACAAATGCTCGTTCATTTCTCCCGTGCCAAGTTCAAACTACGCGCTTGCAATTCAATCGGAGGTTCTCCGGAGGCAAACGATTGAAAGCGCCCGGAGCCTCCGCTCCGTAAACAACCGCTCCGTTAACAGCGCTAGTGAAAACGGGCGCAGTGTTGCCGCGTTCAGTAGTAATCACGCGCGCAACGAACACAGCTCTTCGTTTACTTTCAACCTTTAATTTTATTTCCTCTTATAAATTCCACTTCCCATCACCTTTTCTCATAAGGACTTTGGACCTTCAACGGCAGGTTTAAAAATGGTTAACTTCCTAATTTAGAAATATCACACTGTACAATTTTTACAAGAGTTATTTTTATTATTATTTACATATATTTACGGTATTTAATTCTATCAATTTTCTTCGTCTGAAAAATCACTTTGCTCCGAAGAATCGGTGCTGCTCTCATTCATGTTGATTATGACTGGCTCGAAATAAGGGACATTTGCACACAGTCCATCTTTTTTTTTTTTTTTTTTCCAGTAGTGGTCTTCAATTTTCTTCGCGTGTTTAATACATTGTTTCCAGAGTTCAGGGGTCACGGTACGTAAGGCTTCTCGGCATAAAGCATAAATTGCTTCCATACCTCTACCATTTTCTAATGTGTTAGCGATATTTGTTTTTGCTTATATTCCCTTTTATGTAAGCACAAATGAGCTCGATTGGATTAAGCTCGCAATGGGCCACTGGTAACCAAATAATCTCTACATCTGGTCGAAGTCGTTTAGTCAGTTGTTCCAGCTTCTTTACCGGCGTTTGAAACTAAGGCCTGGCAAGGACAATCAGCTCTGATTTAGTTAATTTGTTATAATCGTCAACTCCAGGTTGTAGTGAAATATTCTTTGACGTTATCCAATGTATAATTTCACGTTTCAGCCATGACATGTTCGGGTTTTTAGATGAAGGATCGATCCTCGTATGATATGGAGCTTGATCTATAACGACGGCCGAACTTTGAGGAAATAAACTCAGGACTTTCTTGAACCATTCTTGATAATGAGTCGAGTTCATCTCATTCTGGTAATCACCGCTACTTTTCTTGCCATTAAAACAAAGTTCTGCACCGTCAAGAAATCGTTCTTCACTTCCGATGTGTAAAATTATGACCTGGATGACGTATTTCCATCATTCGCCTTTGAAGCGGCTCCTACTCTCTTCACTGACGACAGCGATAATCCAAGACAATCTGCCACCTTCTGGTACACAGGGAACCTCTTGTCCCCTACCTTTTCCCCTCACATTGAAAGAAAAAATAGCACTCGAAATCATTGCAAACCGGGCGAGTTGGCCATGCGGTTACGAACGCGCAGCTGTGAGCTCGCATCCGGGAGATAGTGGGTTCGAACCTCACTGAGGGCAGCCCTGAAGATGGTTTTCCGTGGTTTCCCATTTTCACACCAGGCAAATGCTGGGGCTGTACCTTAATTAAGGCCACGGCCGCTTCCTTCCCATTCCTCGGTCTTTCCTCTCCCATCGCCGCCATAAGACTTATCTATGTTGGTGCGACGTAAAGCAAATTAAAAAAAAAAATCATTGCAAGTTCACCCTCTGATAACGGCGGTCTCGGAGGCATCTTGAAGTGACGTGGTCAACATGCAGAACATAGGAAAACTGAAAATAGCTTCCGGACAAACCAAGGTCACGGGCATTCCGTTTCACAACTGCCCGGGGCGAGTGTACTTCGTTCGTTGCGCGCGCGATTACAACTGAACGCGGCAACACTGCGCCCAATTTCACCACCCGGCTTGCTGTTAATCGCACTGTCCGGCGTGGACAAAACCTCCCTTCAATATTACTCTTCATAAATTCGGTACCAATCTGTACGGTTACAGTTGTTGTAGCTTCTGATAACCATGACTGCGTGCTTCAAAATAAGCCCACGTTTTCTGCTGTACGTTTATCCTGGGCTGAGAAAGAGTTGCTTTAGAAAAGTGATAAGAACTTTTTTTAGGGTGGCTGAAAAAAATTGTAACTTGAGTATTACACTATAAATGCATGTGGTTATAACATATACAAATTTCATTAGAATCAGACAAGTCGTTTTCCTTGTATATATTCCTAAGTGAGCGCTTCGTAGAGAAGAAGCCAAAAATCCGGGCAATATTCACTACAACCACAAATAAAAAATATTTAATGAACGTCGAAAACAATGCGTCTTATATACGCTAATGTAGAATTAAACAAGGAAAATATTGGTATCACTCGAATTTCCATAGGCCTATTGGTTCGTTTGTAATTAAAGCCTAAACTCGAGTGTCCATAATAAAAAATCCGACAGTAGGTAGAGACAAGATAATAAAAAGAATTGAGAAAGGAAAGTTAATGACTGAATATGAAAACATTTATATTTATTTAGATGAGTACTTCAATAGGGAAAAAACCTATTTTTTTTTTTTTTTTTTGCTAGTTGCTTTACATCGCACAGACACAGATAGTTCTTATGGCAACGATGGGATAGGAAAGGGCTAGGAGTGGGAAGGAAGCGACTGTGGCCTTAATTAAGCATTTGTCTGGTGAGAAAATGGGAAACCATGGAAAACCATCTTCAGGGCTGCCGACAGTGGGGTTCGAAACCACTATCTCCCCGATGCAAGTTCACGGCTGCACGCTCCTAACTGCATGGTCAACTCGACCGGTATAAACGATGCAATAGAAATAAAAGGCCCATTAATAGAACAATTAACAAAATTGCTACAAGCTTTTAAATCAGATAACAGTAAAAATTTTAAAATTTTCAAACATAAACCTTCTAATATGTCAAAAAATACAACTCCCACCTTGAATATACATAGAGACCCCCTCCACAAGTTAAGCCGGCCCACACCCCCCTTCCCCTACGTCCCCTACTTTCCTACTCACGTTATGCCAGTACCCAATGCTCTGCCCACAGCTCTTTCTCCTTCCCCAACTACTCTCCCTCCACTACACCCACCTCATACGTTTAACACAAGAAGTAAGAACACAAAGACAAAAAGTCTCAGGACTGCAACAAGCACAGCTAGGCACAAAAGTGTGACAAAAAAAAAAGGGGCAAGTGATGTTTCAACCTTAAGAATCTAAAAACTATTACAAACCATCACACTCATAACATTCTTTTATTACAGATATATTCATCCATAACGTTGCAGTAAACAGCACATCCAACAACTAAATAACAAATATTGTGTCCCTTTTAACCACGCTTTAAAAACAAACAGACCAGAAAAAATTGGCCGACTCAAATAAGTTGGGGATTGGTGAAGACTACAAGTATGACGCATACAACAGATTACAAACCTCATATTCCAATTTTTAATACTGGTGTAATTCTTTTCTAACGAGAATATATTGCAAGTTTAATCTTCTGATTCATTAATCCTCATATGAACATTTATACTTTGATAAATAAATTAACACTAGCAGTGTTAGAAAAAAAGGAAATTTTTAGCCAAATCTTAAAATTTAACTGGCACATTACCATGACTTGGACATCAACTTCCTGTCACTAATGTCTAGTCTATTATAGACCCATTTTAATTGTTACTTCTTCCTGTTTTACTTTTTATATAGTCATCATCATCATTATCAATATCCCACTCCAGTCGCCCAGGTGTGGTTAACAAGCCTCCTCCACTTCTTTCTGTCCTTCCGCTTTCCCTGCTCCATTACTTCCACCACATCCAATCCAGCTTCTCTAATGTCCTTCCAAATCTGATCCATCCACCTTCTTCTCAGTTTTCCAACTGGTCTCTTTCCCTTAACTCCTCTTTCTAATTCCCTTCTTGCTACCCATTCCTTTTCCATTCTTTTTACATGTCCAAACCATCTCAGTCTTGCTTTCTGTATCTTCTGTACCAACGGTTCTATATTTAGCTCTTCTCTGATTTTTATATTTTGAATTCTATCTCTTCTTGTCTTTTTAACCAATGTTTTAAAAATTTCATTTCTACTGCTTGGATCTTGCTATCTTGTCTCTTATTAGTTACCAGGTTTCTAGTCTGTATGTTACAATTGGTATGAAATACTGTTTGTAAAATGTTAATTTCGTTCTCTTGGCTACTGTGTCATCCCATAAAAGCTTTCTGACTTGATGATAAAATGTTGAACCTTTACTTAGCCTGATATTAATTTTAGGGTTGATTTCATTCTGTTATATCCCTCAGTCTTGGTATGAAATACTGTTTGTAAAATGTTAATTTCGTTCTCTTGGCTACTGTGTCATCCCATAAAAGCCCATGTGATAATAGGGCTATAACTCTATAATTTTCACATTTCTTCCTATTTCCTTTTTCAAACAATGGTACAATGCTTCCTTGTGCCAATCTTCAGGTATCCTTTCATCCTTTCATATGGTATTGAGGACTCGGTATAGCCACTGTAGTCCAATGCTTCCTGCTGCCTTAATCATATCAGCATTGAATTAGTCTTTTCCATTTGCTTTACCTTTGGTCATTGCTTTCATTGCCCTTTCAAGTTCCAACCCTGTTATCGGGTTCTCTTATTTTTCTCCATCTATTATTTCCATTTTTTTATCTCCTTCTTCATCCGAGCAGTCATCCTCATTATAAAGTTTTTCAAAATACTCTGCCATCACCTTCTGAAGACCCTTTAAGTCATATACTATGGATCCATCTTCTCTCTAATGCCTTGATTTTTTCTTGATTTATTCTTTTCAATTTTATTACTCTGTATAGTAGTTTCTGATTTCCTCGACTATCTTGCTCAATTTTGCTGGTAAACTCTCCCCAACATTTCTCCTTTTCTTCCTTGATACTCCTCTTTACTTGTAGTTTCAATCTTTTGTATTCCACATGTAACCTTTCTATCTTATTCTCATCTCTCTGATACGTTTTTTGCTTTTCCTTATCCATTTCTTTCTTCACCTTGTTCCTTTCTTTTATTTTTTATTTTTGTCTGTCCAGCACCGCGTCTCCTTTCCCTTAACCTTTGCTTTTGTTTTTCCGCATACCCCAATTGCTGCTTCCACAAATGTCTGTCTTAAATTGTCCCACTCTTCTTCACCACTTCGAATTTCTGTTTTAGGCAACTTCCTTTTGATACAATCTTAGAATGCCATTCTTATATCCTCCTCCAATTCCCAAATCCTGATCGTTTTCAATACAATTTCAGGAATTTTTATTTGTTTTAATTCCACAATTAATAGTCTATGATCGCCCTCCATACTTTCACTGGGGATTATCTTCGTATTCATGATGTATCTTCCCCATTCTCAGTCTATTATTATAAAATCAATGAGTGTTCCATACTGTCCATCCCAACTATATCAGCTGATCTAATATAGTAATGATATTTTGTTGTATAATAACATTTTAATGAACAGATAATTGTAAAATAAGGTTAATAAAATGACTCAACTTTGAGATAACTGTACAAAATGGCTGAAGATGCTCCACACAACGAGCGAAACATGTCCCATTTAATGTTTGTATTGTGGTAAATGTCCTTTTAGAGACAATAAACATTTTTATGTATTGAATAAGGTGGATATATAAACAAGAAATTGTAACTATATAAGTGGTATGTTCCGAGCTGTCAGTGGAGAGATGGCGTGGAATGATATCAGTAAACAATTAAGTTTGAGTGGTGTCTTTAAAAGTAGGAAAGATCACAATATGAAGATAAAGCTGGAATTCAAGAGGACAAATTGGGGCAAATATTCGTTTATAGGAAGGGGTGTTAGGGATTGGGATAACTTACCTGGAGGAGATGTTCAATAAATTTCCATTTTTTTTGCAATAATTTAAGAAAAGACCAGGAAAACAGCAGGTAGGGAATCTGCCACCTGGGCAACTGCCCTAAATGCAGATCAGTAGTGAATGATTGATTGAATGGGAGCGTGCGTTGATCTCCACAGGGCCCTTAGCTGAGTTCTGGCATTGCTTCCACTTACTTGTGCCAGGCTCCTCACTTTCATTTATTCTATCAGACCTCGTTTGGTCAACTCTTGTTGTCTTCAGACTCGAAAGGTATTAGGTTTGCGAATCCTAGGGAGCCGTTCATTTTTACGCCCTTCGTGGCCCTTGTCTTTCTTTGGTCGATACCTTTATTTTTCAAAGGTTTGGACCCCCTTCCTTTTTCCTCTGATTAGTGTTATAGAGAATGGTAGCCTAGTTGTTCTTCATCTTAAAACAATAATCACCACCACCACCGGGGCGTAACATTAAGGCATGCAGGTAGCCCCGCAGACTGCTTGCAGAAACATTAAAATAATGTATATCTAGCATATGATATAGATGTTGACTCCCATAGGGAACCTGAAATAATTTTACCGAATGAGTAAATTTATAATACCAATATAAATGGTCCGTTATTGGACATTATAAATTTTCCAGCTAACTCATTTCTGGTTGCCAGCGATCTGCAATGCCAATCTTTACGATGCCTATCCAGTGGGTTCTTTGCCTTCCCACCATCAGTTCTCCTTCCACATGTCTCTCTAAGTTAACATAAGCTGTCCTTATTGGCTCTATCCTCATTACACGCACAAACCACCTCAATCTGGACATGCTAATAGGATCTAACAATGTTATTTCAATCCCAGCTTCCTTTCTAACCATGTCATTTTGTAACTTGTCCAGTTTTGTTTTTTGAATTGTGGACATCAGGAACTTCATCTCGGATACCTGCTGCCTTGATGAGTCCTTCTTAGTGAGGGTGCAGGTTTCGATAGCATAGGTTAAGATTGGTATGAAGTACTGATTGAACATCACTGGCTTTGATTTTGTTGGTACTCAGGGATCTCCAAGGAGTGTTCATACTTGTACTCTATTTGCCACCTCCTTTGTGGCTAGTGTATCTCAAGATATTACAATGCCGAAGTATGTAAAGTTTTCAACACTTTCTAGTGTCTAGGTAGGATAAATAACTTCAGCCTTGCATACAATATACAGTAGAAGCAGTGATTCATTGGCTGCTGCTGCTGCAACGGAGACATTAATACTAGGTTAGGGACATGCCAAATACTTTCTCAACAAACTTGATAACACACTTAACAAACACATTTCTCGACCAATATCATGTGCTAAATTGAATTTATTTATTTATTGTAGTGCAAGGGAGGAACTCAAGCAAGGGAAAGAACAGAATTTCAATATTTTATATACATGTAATTTGTTCACACAGGACATCACCTTTAATTACATTTTCACAAAATTTATATCAATCAAATAAGTTGAAAAGTTAAAAACTGACACCAAAATGTGTGCAAGGATGGACTCATGTGGGCAGAGGAAAATCATGTCACCACATTGTAAGGTCTGAGATAGCTGACGACCTGAGGAAGAAGGGCTAGACAGTAGATAAAGAAATATCCTGCCTTGCTGTAAATGGAACAACTCGGAGGATTGATATGAGAGCATACTTAAGTAACACAAAGCAAGGTGTAATTGTGGATCCCATAATAAGATTCGAAAAGCAAAATGAACATGATTTAAAGGTACACCAAGAAAAGAAGAGTATTTATGAACCTACAGTATATTTCTTCATAGATAAATATCACTTAGAGTCAATCAAGGTTTATGGTCTTTTACTGGGAGCTTGAAGTACCATTCCGTCTTAGAGATGCGATTGTAGCAACAATGCTGAAGAAATCCTGTCAAATTTTAAATCACCATCTCAATCCAAATATTTGAGTATGATTTGCTATAGCTGGTATATAAAATTTCTGTCAGTGAGTACATACAGTACATACATAATATACATACATCTTCTTCTTCTTTCCGATGAGGCCTATTATGGACCACGTGCCAATTTCAAGTCAGTTCTTCATACCTTGTTGTTTTCTCTTCCGCTTCTTCCAATATTCTTTCATCCTTTCACTAAGCTGTTTCCTTCCTTCTGTCCTCGGACCACTTCACACCAGGCTTCTTGTTCAATCTTCCTTGAAATCCTTCCATACTTACTACCCTCTTTCTAAAAATTTCTTTGTCCATAGTTTCTTCTTCTCTTATATTATTTCTTTCCAAATCTTTCTTTACTTCTTGAATCCAGCTAGTTGTTGCCTTTTTGTCCCATAGGTACTTGAAAATCCTTTTTGTTAATCTGGAATCATCCATTCTGTAAATACGTCCGAAAAATTGCAATCTCCCTTTTCTTATGGTTTCTGTTATGTTTTCTATGTTCCTGTATATTTCATCATTAGATCGTAATTTCCATACTTCTGTGTATTCACAGGGCCTAAGATTTTTCTCATGATTCTCCTTTCTACTACCTCAAGTTTATCTAATCTATAGTTTAGTACCAGGCATTCACTTGTATAAAATATAAGCATTCCAGTTTCACCACTGTAGTTGGTGCCTTATTTTAAGATTTTTAGATAGACACTTTTTGTTATAAAAATTATTTGTGATACCATATGCTCTTTCCATCTCGTGTACCCTCTCTTCTACTGCAGATTTGTCTAAACCATTTTCTTGAATTATTTCTTCCAGATATTTGAATTTCGTTACTCTTTCCACTGGACCAATATCAGTTGCCAAAAATTTTGGAGCATTCTTGATGTTTGTAATAAATTTTATTTTTTCTATGGAGATTCTCAAACCTGTCTTGATGGCTATTTCTTCCAAGAGACTGATTTGTTTTGTTGCACTTGTTAGGTTTTCTGACAATATAGCAAAATTGTCTGCAAATGCTAGGCAATCTACTTCAATGCCTTTGTTTTTTCTCCCCAAGTTACTGGGAAAATGTTATGCTCTTTAAGCTTTACGTTCCAAATTCTTACAATTTTCTCTAGAACACAGTTGAATAGAAGGGGTGACAGACCATCACCTTGCTGCAGCCCTGTATTTATCTTAATAGGTTTTAATATCTCACCCATATTTTCACCTTTGAAATTGTGTCAGTAAGGGTTTCATGTATTAGGTTTGCCAATTTAGTTTTCACTCCAAATTCACAAATTGTTTTATCTATGGTTTCTCTGTTAACCGAGTCAAAGGCATTTTTAAAATCTACAAAAATCACAACAATGTCTTTTGAATTCAATATCCTATGGTGAATTATGGATTTTAAGTTCAATATTTGTTCTGAACAAGATCTACCTTTTCGAAATCCAGCTTGATAGTCACCCAGTTGCTTGTCAAGTGATGTTTCTAATCTATTCAGCAATATTTTTGAGAATATTGTATGCAATTTGCAGAAGAGAGATGCCTCTATAGTTATCAACCTTTTGTTTGTCCTCCTCTTTTATGCATTGGGTGTATTGGACCCATTTTCCATTCTCCTGGACTCCTTTTTCTCCAAATAACTTCAAAGATTAACTGCAGCTCTTCAATGATTTTTGACTGAGACCATTTCAAATGTTCAGCTGTTTTAGTGTCTTCTCGACTAGCTTTATTATTTTTCAGATTGATTACTTCTTTAATTCCTTCAGCAGTGGATGGTATATCTTCTTCCAGATTTTCAGTTGTTTGAGAGAATTCCAACTTATGGTTGGGCTCAGGGCAGTTTAAAAGTTGATCGAAGTGCTTTGCAAGTATTTCATAATTTCTTTCATATCTTGCGACTGCCAGGAAATCGGCTTTTATAACACCTAGTGATGAGAAATCTTGGAAAGAAAAGAGGAGGGCAATGAAGCCATGAAATCCAGCACGATCTCAAGTAGTTGGACTCGAGATAGCAGATACAGAGAACAAAAATAAAGTTAACACCCTTCTTAAGACTCACAAATTTTCCGTAGAATGGCACATAGAAGGGCTATAGCGATTTCATATGAAATGAGAAAATTATGATTGAAACGAATGAAAATGTACTGGACAGATCACAAGAACCAAAGAGTACAACCTTCAAAGAGAAAGTGAACGTGGAACGATTCAAGTGGTCCAATGTGGCCAATAAAGTTAATAATAGTAATTAATATTTACTACTTAACTTTCAAATCTAGGATCAGCTATTTTCCCCTCAATTTCCTATCTACATTATAATGTCGTTCCAGTTGCAGAATTTTCAGAAAACCATCACATGAGCCTTCCTTTACATAACCCCTACTTAATATTCAAACACAACATATAATGCATATTTTACTTTTTAACTTTCATTTCTAATATCAGCTACTTTCCCCAAATTTATATCTATTAGAGGTCCATTTCCAATGTTTTCAAGAAATAATTATATCAGTTTTCCTTTAACCAATCAGCTTAACATGTCGTTTTATTTTATGAAATGTTATTTTATTCTATGATAATATTGTTTTTCTGTAACAATGTTCCCTTTGGGCATAATTCCATGATAATGAGGGGGGGGGGGGGGGGTGATCTGTAATGAGTACATATAATATGTAATAACTGGTACTTCTGTAAGCCAATCCTACACCTAATTCCTGCATCCATCATTCATTTGTTCTTTTACAAGGTTATCAGAAGATATGTTCTGTGCCATGATTCTCCTACTCTGCCCCTGTAAAAACAAACAGTAATCTCTTGCTGCCTCTCTCCTTGCCTGTTCATCACTATATTGAACCTTATCCCACTTCCTGATTCAGTCAATCAACTTTCTTCCTTCTGTAAACCCCAATTTTATATAAATTGCATCCTAATGAATACTAATTAATTTGTCATTTGGTTTCATAGGAGTCCCTCTCTATCAGAGCAAGATCAGTATTTTGCACAGATCCAATATTTGCTGAAAACTTGCGATGTAGGGGGCAATAGTCTACTGCTTACATACAGTTCCAGGGAGATTCCGACTCCAAGAGTTTTTGGACCAGTGGTGGATTAGTTGTCAGCTCCGTGCTAAAGGGGTAGCATGTCTGCCTTTCACCGGAAGATATCAGGTTTGATTCCCTGCCAGCTAAAAAATTCTAATTTTGGACAGAGGACTGGTACAGGGTTTACTCAGCCTTGTAAGATGAACTGAGGAGCTGTTTTACATGAGAGTAAGAGGGTGATAAAGTCTAGGTATTACCACAATACAATAGGTATCGTCACCATAAGACCTATTTGTGTTGGTGCAACGTAAAATAGCTTGCAAAAAAAAAAATTAAAATAGAATAGGCTTCTCTTCAGAAGTGACAGAAACCTGAAATATCAGGGGTAATGTATGATAGCCAATATCTAACCATGATCAGGATGTTTACTATTAACAGCCACTTGAAATCTAGATGAGACAGAAATATGTGGAGGGATCTCTTAATACTGGCACAATGGGGCTATGAAAATCACTCTTATCTGGCAAAACCTTTTGCAAACCCAAGCACAGCTGCTGAGGATCTCTACAATGAAGCACACATTCAGAAAAAAAGGTATTGTTAAAATACAATGCCAGGCTGAATGGCTCAGACGGTTGAGGCACTGGCCTTCTGACCCCAACTTGGCAGGTTTGATCCTGACTCAGTCCGGTGGTATCTGAAGGGGCTCAAATAAGTCAGCCTCATGTTGGTAGATTTACTGGCACGTAAAAGAACTCCTGCGGGCCAAGATTCTGGCACACCGGTGTCTCCGAACATCATAAAAGTAGTTAGTGGGATGTAAAGCAAATAACATTATTATTATTATTATTATTATTATTATTATTATTATTATTATTATTATTATTATTATTATTATTATTATTGAAACACAATGTGGAGTGTGGAATGAGTGTGTCACTCTAAAGAGCACAAGTTATTATTGTTACTGCAGTTCTCCATACTATGGCATGTGACAGAGGAGAACATGAGCCACCAGTTGATCTTGAGCTTAATGTTCTTGAAGATAAGATAGCAGTGAATCTACTATTGCCTAAAAATGGACAAGAAAACTTTTGCACTTGACTGAGGCATGCGAGTAAAAACCTTTCATAATTAATGAATGTGGAAGATGAGAGAAAATTAACTGTAAAATAATTATAACTGTATGAATATATATTTTAATAGACAAAATAAAATAAAATTACATTAGCAGTTGTAATTCTTAATTTCAGCCACCTCAATCAGGCTTTGTGTTCTGTAAGGTCTTCTATCTTGCCGTTTCCGGATTCTTGATTGCAGTGTGAGAAAAGTCCAACTTTGCTTGAAGAAGACATTGTGGCTAGACTTTAACCTCTTTGTTGTCTTCGTTAGTCTTGAGGGTGTACTTGCCTGAGAGACTGTCTCTAAAAAACATAAGTATAATATATTAGAAAAGTCTTGTTGCATTTCATTACAATAATTCATTTGATAAGCAAAGCATGCACACCTTGCTAACATTTAAACATCATTAAATTTTTATCCTTTCTATCAAAATATAGTCAATAGCCAACAAGTAAAAAAGTTAAGTTAATTATGTACTGCAAGTTGCTTAAATAATTCTTGTTTATCTATACTGATCAAACAATGTAAATAATCTGAAAACTCTATGTAGCCTATTACGTAGCCATCAGAAAAGCCATGTTGTTATCCTACCTTGATCTCATATCAATAGCACATGAAATCTAGTAACTTGCAGAAACTAGAACATCAAAGTAAGAGCCAATAAATAAAAGGAGTTAGATATATTATCTCACAAAGTCTACTACATCATTTACCAGCCGAACATTATGAATCATTTAGGCTATAAGAGAATGTTTATTCTATTTGTTTAATGTTGCAGTAACTCATGTAGGTTTTTGGCAAGAATGGAATAAGAAAAGGTGGCCTTAATTAAGGAGCAGGGGAAGTGTCAGTAATGAATCACCGTGTGACATTTTGTGAAGTGTCTAATCTTGCATAAATATACAAAAAGATGGTAGTCCTGAGAAGTATACAACCTCGGACTTCAGAGTGCAAGTCACCTGTCCTGTTGTCCACTCTGGTGAATATAACGTAAGCAAGGTTATCAGGCATGGGATGAATGCATTAAGGTACTTGTGAATATCAGAAACAATCAACTGTAGACAAAGAATAAAAGACATGAAAAATTACTAAGTTATGAACTACAAGGGGGTTATTAGGACTAGATTTTCAACTTATGCCAAGTAATGAAAAAGCTTTGAAAAGAACAGATAGGTGCCTTCATAGGATATGATTATCACAGGAAGACGTACTAACTGTTGAGGAGGATTGAAGTATCCAGGAAAAACTATTAGAGGTAATATGAGCTACTCATATGCTGTGTGGATAGCTTAACCCATCGGAACCTGAGTAACTGTTCCACCTGTAGGGGCAAAAAACTCTATTTTTGAGAATTACTTGGTTTATTATTGGACTGGGAGGTACACCTCTATGCCAAACATTTAAATCTTGCACCACATGTTCTCAAGTTCCCCTTTGGAAAACTCTAGAAACTCTTCCGTAACTGGACATTTTCATACATTTTTTCATTTTGACAAACCCTTGGACAAGTCGGAACTGCTTGAAAAATTAGTTATGCCTTTGTTCTTTCGGATGTCATGGACTGCTGTTTCACTAATGCCATAAGTCAAACACAAGTGCCGTGAAGAGCTGTGCTCTACCAGTTTACGCACAATTTCAAGCTTCTAGTTTACCATTAACAGCACACATTTTTGATTTTCAGACATTGTTTAGCACTAACAAAAATCAATAATATTTACTGTAGCACACACTACACACAATGAACCTGCACACAGAACAAGAACAACAGAAATGGTCACGATCACTGCTACAGTTATCTCCAATGTGAGAAAGGAGGGGGAGGGAGGATACAGAAATGGTCATGCATGATTATTTCCAACATGCAAGAGGAAGGGAAGGTAGGAGACACAGTGTTATCCCTTCTGAGATACTGTACAGTCAAACACAAAGGTATTGGTAGCACTTCGAAATGTTCTAGGGAGAAAAAAATGATTTTTTTTAATTTATTTTTTTACAATTTGCTTTATGTCGCACCGACACAGATAGGTTTTATGGTGGTGATGGGATAAGAAAGGGCTAGGAGGGGAAAGGAAGTGACCGTGGTCTTAATTAAGGAACAGCCCCAGAATTTGCTTGGTGTGAAAACGGGAAACCACGGTAAACCATCTTCAGGACTGTAGACAGTGAATGCAAGCTGACAGTTAAGTGACCCAAAACTATGCAGCCACTTGCTTGGTCCTGCTGTTTACTGTGGATAATATGCAACGTGGATAATCAAGAATCTACTGTAGTAAAAAACATGATTACTTTCCTGTGTTACAAAGCATATAAAAACGTGTGAAATATTTACCTTCGATGCTAATATTTTTGTTTTGTTTACAGCATCAATGCTTGTTAACATAAAACATCAGAATTACCGTCTGTGCTACCTGCTAACATTTTTTACAATTTGATTGAGATTGACCTCTCCAGATAACAGCACAAATCAGAACAGAAAATGTTCCAAGGTACACTATGCTCAAGGTACAACATATTCCCAACTAAAATAATCAGGTCACGAAAAGCCATAGGAAGTGTCATGTACCTGTCCCTCATCCAGAATCTTCATTATCGAGTGCAACCTGTGAGGTAGCAAAGCAACAGTCACTGTCATCATCCTTACCAGAACAAAGGAAAAGGAGAGCTATAAAGAAACTGGACAAACTACTACTACTACTACTACTACTACTACTACTACTACTACTACTACTACTACTACTACTACTACTACTACTACTACTACTACTACTACTACTACTACTACTACTACTACTACTACTACTACTACTACTACTACTACTACTACTACTACTACTACTACTACTACTACTACTACTACTACTACTACTACTACTACTACTACTACTACTACTACTACTACTACTACTACTACTACTACTACTACTACTACTACTACTACTACTACTACTACTACTACTACTACTACTACTACTACTACTACTACTACTACTACTACTACTACTACTACTACTACTACTACTACTACTACTACTACTACTACTACTACTACTACTACTACTACTACTACTACTACTACTACTACTACTACTACTACTACTACTACTACTACTACTACTACTACTACTACTACTACTACTACTACTACTACTACTACTACTACTACTACTACTACTACTACTACTACTACTACTACTACTACTACTACTACTACTACTACTACTACTACTACTACTACTACTACTACTACTACTACTACTACTACTACTACTACTACTACTACTACTACTACTACTACAGTTTTAATGTTAACACTGATGCTTTCATGGCCCATACTTGTAGACATGATGTGGGCTTATGCCGTGTCAAGAAAGCAAGGTGGAACTCTTTGCGCTTCGCAGAAAACTTCGCTCCGCGTCTTCAGAAGAAAATCTCAAATGTTCATGACGAAGACTTCTACAATAATGAGGGTTTGAATTTGAGAATGTTTTACCATTGGCGCTGTAGTGGTACGCTCATTCATCATCAGGTGGCTCACTTTATGCTTGCACAGCGCTCCAAGTGGGAGCTAATGACAACATTAAGCTCCAATGAAGATGTTCTATCACACCGTGCAAACGTGAGAAGTGACAGAGAGGACATCAGATGAATCAGGGACGAATGTGATAGAAGAAATAGAAACTAATAAAATAAAATTACCCCCGCCCCACTTTCCCACATCCTGCGGTCTCACATCATTACCATCCTCTGGTTTTCTCCACATACTTTCTTTCCATTCTTCAGCTCTGTTCTATTCTATCCTGGTGTCTTTCATTGCATTTTATTTTATGTTTCATGTCTACTACTATAGTTTTTTACTGTTTCCTTGATACCGGATTGAATCCTGCTTACATTTTGCCCGATAGGAAGACTGTTTCCTCATCTCCCATTCCAGCTACATATGACCAATGTATGACACTCATTTGACAACAATTACGGTAATGTTGAATTCCTCTTTCTGTTTAACTACAGACTCTTAGATGTCTAGAAATGCAGAGGGCTACCTAGCCGTCACTGTACACTTACAAATAAAGATTTTGAAGTAATAAGAAAGCGGATCAAATATAAATGGAAATTTGAATGTACCATTGCTGTTAGTAATAGTTCTGAGGCGGGGCTTTGCCAGGATGTTGGTGAGGGTGTCTGGAGAAGGGGATTGTGTGCACAAACAATGGTGGAGAGCTGGGCTGCTTCAGTACGCCATGAGTGAGCAAGAGGAGCACATGTCTGTTGTGCAATGCATCATTACCAACTTTCTCTCAAAAGAGGGCACCAAACCTTTCAAAATTTTGAGACTGATCCGTGCACAGTTCAGGGAAGAAACACTTTCGCAGACTGGAGTGTATGAGTGGGCTAAAAAATGTCTGGCAAAAAGAGAAGCTGTGGAAAATGAACCTCATGACAGGAGACTGCATACAACATTGTTGCCATTCGTGACATTGTTGGTGAAGATCGGTGAATAAAAATTTTGCAAATTGTTTTAGCTGTAGGAATAATTTATGGAAGTGTTCAAACCATCATCCGAGATGAACTCCATTTCAGAAAAATTTCTGCCAGGTGGATTCCTCGTCTCCTCAACCAGGAACAAAAAACTTTACGCCAGGAAGTTTATCAGAGACTCCTGCATCGCTACGAGGAGGAAGGAGAGAATTTCTTGTGTCGTACTGTGACTTGTGATGAAATTTGGGTGCATCATTACACCCCAGAGTCAGAGCAAGCATGCATGGAGTGACGGCATAGAGACGAACCAGGTCCGGTCAAGGCCAAAACACTCCCATCTGCTGGAAAGGTGCTTGCAACTATTTTCTGCGATTCCGCGGGCGCTTTGCTGGTGGATTTTCTTTATAAACAGAGGGCAATTAATGCAGTCTATTACTGTCACCTTTTGGATGAAGCAAAAGCTGTGTATCACAACAAGCGACGCCGACAACCGATCCAAAAGGTCATTCTTCTCTATGATAATACAAGGCCGTATATTGTCGCTTTAACACAGGAAAAACTGGAAGAAATTCACTGGACACCCCTGAAACACCCTCCATACAGTCCCGATTTATCACCCTGCGACTACCATTTCTTTGGACCACTCAAACAAGACCTAGGAGTAAGCGGTTCGATGATGATGCAAGTGTACAAAAGTTTGTGCGCAACTGGCTCCGCACACGTCCCTCTTCTTTCTCAATACGGCATCAAGAACTTACCAATCCAATTGAGAAAATGTGTATCAAAGGCAGGATACTATGTAGAAAAGTGATCTCTATATGCGTATTATTTTAGGTAGATGCAATAATTTTTTTTTTAATTCCCTCATAGTCCTGGGAATGCAATGCTACCTCTGTGGATCAATGAGACAGTGCCGCTCTTCATACCCCAAGATAACGGGTTCAAACTTGCAGAGGTAGTCGGATTTTTGAAGGGCGGGAAAAAGTCTATTCAACACTCCATTTCGTACAATGTCAGCATGTAATAGATCTCTGGTGACACATTTAGCCTTTACCCACAACCAAACCCCACGGCACTTAACACTCTTGAAAGGGCCTTGGCCTGCCCAGAGACCGCTGCTCAGCCCGAAGGCCTGCAGATTATGAGGGGCCGTGTGGTCAGCACGACGCATCCTCTCGGCAGTTATTCTGGGCTTTCGAGACCGGGGCCGCCATCTCACCATCAGATAGAGCCTCAATACTAATCACGTACGGAGTGGACCTCGAACCAGCCCTCAGGTCGAGAGAAAAATCCCTGACCTGTCCGGGAATTGAACCAGGGGCCTCCAGGCGAGAGGCAGGCACGTTACCCCTACACCACAGAGCCGGCACATTTGGCCTTTACCCAACAAGTCATTAAAACTCAACCATAGATGCCCTACAGAGATTTGGTTTACTCTGCCATCAACTAGGCCTAGAATAAAATGGAACGTCGGAATTGACGAGCAGACAGCCAGATGGTGTAAAATCAAAATGTCTGCATATAGTAGCTAAGGCCATACAATTATTATTATTATCATTATTATTATTATTATTATTGTTATTATTATTATCATTATTATTATTATTATTATTATTATTATTATTATTATTATTATTATTAAAGTTTTACAAATAATTCTTGAAAGCATTAAGAGTCTGAGCGATGACCTAGTGAAAGGAACAGAAGGATTGAAGAAAGCGAGACGGAGATATAGTACTCATCACATCATCATCATCAATTCCCGTTTTCCAGCTGACACCAGGTGGGGGAAAAATTAGGTTCCTGTCCACCATTCCTCAATCAACACTGTATTCCAGTCCAGGTTCCATTGTCCTATGCTGTTCTTCACTGAGTCCTTCCTTTGTAATCTTGGTCTTCCTCGTCCTCTCTTCTCAGTGCTAGTCTAAGCAGTCTTTCTTCTTTCATCCACTTGACATGTCCGAATCATCTCAATCTATTCCGTTCCAGTTTATCATTTTATTTTTGCAAGTTTAGCTCTTTTCATATGTCTTCATTTCTTACTCTATCCCTCCCTATTTTCTTAACCATAATACTCAGGAGTTTGTACTCCACTCTCTTCTCTCTGTGCCAATGCCCAGGTTTCTGCTGCATATGGCACTATAGGAGAGTAATATCCCTTGTACATTACTTCTTTAGCCTTCAATGGTACATCTTTAGTCAATACTAGCTGTTACCCACGGCTTCGCTCACGAGGATTTCATAAATTGATAAAAATTACTCGTTTCTCAGTACTGCACTACGACATTATCTGTAAATCCCTAAAGTATAAAAACTCACAGAAAAATTGCATTTCATTTACCCAGAACCTGTTTCTAAACCACGTTTGTGGCATTGCCTTTTGGGGCTAAGATGATCAGGCTACTGGCAGAGCTAAATCTGGAACACGGGACATGGAACTATGTGTGAGAAAAAGTCCTCTTTTATGTTGAAAAAAAAATTATTTTTATTTCTAAAGGAGATTCCAAATACAAAATTTCATGTCTGTAACATCTTAGTTTTTGAGATATAAGTATCCTCATAAACAGAATTACACTCCTTCTTCACTTATTTTCGATCTCCAGCTTAAGTTGATTTTCCGAAAACAAATGTACGTGTTTCTTTATTTTTAAAGGAGACTACAAATACCAATTTTCACGTCTGTAACATGTTATGTTTATGAGATATAATGTAGATATATTCATTATAAAAACTGCCCCACTCCTTGGCTAAGTGATCAGCATTGAAGTCTTCGGTTCACAGGGTCCCGGCTTCGATTTCGGGTTAGGTCAGGGATTTTAATCGAGTGTGATTAATTCTTCTGGCTGAGGGACAGGTTGTTTGTGTTTGTCCCAATATTCTCCTCTTCATATTCACTCATCACACCATATTACCAACCACAATAGGAACACGCAATAGGAATTACATCCCTACACATACGGTTGCCGTCAGGAAGGACATCCAGCCGTAAAACAGGATCAAATCCACATATGCGACACAGTTCGCACCCACAACCCCACAGGTGTGAGTAAAGCGGTAGAAGAAGAAGATACTTATTTTAAAAATTCACCCGCTTTTTTATTCTTCCCCCACTAAGTAGATTTTCCAAAAAAAGTGTGTTCATTTTAAAAGGAGATTCCAAGTGACAATTTTAACGTCTGTAACATTTTATGAGATATATGTATCCTCAAATAAATAATTCAACTCCTTCCTCACTTCTTTTCACCCCCACCCCCCTTAAGTGGATTTTCTGAAAACGAACATTTGTGTTCTTTTATTTTTAAAGGAGATTCCAAATACCAATTTTCATGTCTGTAACATGTTAGGTTTTTTGTGATATATTGTAGATAATTTCTCTGCTGTAGAATCCTGGAGCTGACGTTGCCATGGTTACAGCAATTTACTACTATATCCGATTCCTAGAGCAGGGGTACTGTGATGCCAATATCTCCATAACGGTTGGTTTTGAGCCCTTAAAACATGGTTTTTGGGCCCATAGGGCTTACCGAGTATTGTTCTTTGCATCAAGGGGATTAAATTGAGCTTCGTCTCATCCTATATTAGCCTATTATTTTTATATCCCCTCCGTGCCTCCCACCTCGAATTGTTTAGAAAATAAAATAGAGCCCATGTTACTCACTAGCTTTCTATAGGTGAAGTAATTTTTAAAATCGATTCAGTAGTTTTTGAGTCTATCCGTTAAAAACAAATATACAAATTTTTCCTCTATAATATTAGTATAGATTAATCTCCATACATGGTGGTAGAAGGCACTGCCAAGTTTTATCATTCTACTAATAGTATTTGAAGTGTTCACTATTTCCAGTTCCTTATTTCCAATTTTGATAGCTCTTTTTCCTTTTTTTACTTCCTCTACTCATCATCATTGTCTTGCTCTTCTCCACATTGATCCTCAATCCCCACTGTTCAATCCTTCTATTCAGTAAATTCAGGTATTGTTGTACCACCTCCTCATTTTCTTCCCAGATCACATCATCAACCACAAACATCATTACATTCAGTCTTTCCCCTCTATAATCTTCCCTTCCTGCCTTTACAATATCATACATCACCATTACGAATAGTAAAGGTGACAGCACACTCCTTTGTTTTAGTCCACTGTCAATTAATTCCAAACCATTCTGATCTATCCATTGTTGTCTTCACACAGCTGCAACAGTTTTAAAATATTGCTTTTATCATTGTTTTTAGCTCCTTGCCAATGCCTATATGTCTCAAACTTTTCCAAACTTTTGTTCTGGGGATGCTGTCGTATGATTTTCTTAAGTCTATAAAAGTCATTTCTATATCATTCCCATATTCCAAACTCCTTTCAATGATCTGTCTCAGAATGAAAATGAATTCCACTGTTGACCTTCCACTTCTAAATCCAAACTGTTCCTCTTGTAATTGATTTTCCACCCTTTCTCTAATTCTTCTTTCGAATATCTTTTCCATTATCTTGGCAACATGGGAGACAATGGTGATTCATGGGTACGTACCTTCTTACCTCCTTTCTCGAATATCCTTATTATAACCCCTTTTACCCAACACTCGGGTACTTGTTTTCTCCCTCCATACACACTTGAGTATTCTATCAGTCCATTGGAGTCCTGCTGGTCCTGCAGCCTTGATAATTTCTATGCCTACTTCATCTATCACAGCTTTTCCAATCATCTTTTTAACTGCCCATTTCACCTCTGGCACTGTAATGTCTGATTCCTCCTTTGTTACTTCTATTCCTGCTGCCTGCATACTTTCTCTATGTCTTGCTTCTCACGTTCAGCAGTCACTGAAATATTCTTTCCATCTGTTCACTATCTCTTATGGTTTTGTCAGTATTACTCCTTTATTCTTCACAAGTCCTGTGTTCACCATTTCATTCCTACAAATAATAATATGTTCCCGCAGTTGAAATCTTCCTTTACTTCTTTAGGTGAATTTTTCCCAACTTTTCTTCAGCTACTACCTTTTTCCAAACACTTTTCACTTCCATCTATCAGGCTCTACCTCTCTTCAGTCCTTTGTGTTTTCCATTCCTTCCAAGTTTTCTTCTTTTCCTTGACTTTATCTTTCACTCTATCTATCCACCATGTTGTCTCTCTTACCTTTCCTGATGTTCTGCCACATGTTTTCCCTGAGCACTTTACAAATTCCTCTTAAAATTGCCCCATTCCTGTCCAACATGAATAATACGAGGGGGAACAAAAAAATAACTGGAATAACATTGCCGTGGGTGAAGTCTGATGGAGTCAGATGTGTTAGAAATTATGATGGATCACTGAAGTCAATAACTGTGGCAGACTAGTGGGAGAGCATGTTAGGAAGGTGAAAATCATGAAAAAATTATGTGAAACAGCACCTTAAAGTAGCAGAGAGGAGAGATCTTCCCTTCATGCTTGCCAGGGACCCACCAACCTGCCCCTAGAAGTATTCTTACTTATACCGTATATAAAAATCAGAAAAATAAGAGTAATGGTGTGTAAAAAAGGGAACAAATTAGCAACAAAAAAAATACGTTATTTTGAAGAAGGTAATCTGGAAGTAGTTAACAAGTTAAAATATCTAGGAATTATGAAATCAGGAAATGCAAAATGGTCTGAACATGTCAGGAGGGCAAAAATAACTGGTGCAGCAGCACTAGCTAGTATACAAATATTAGATAACAGAATGCCTAATATTGATTTTAGGGTGCAAAGAAATGTATTCAGTGCTGAGATCAAAATGTTATATGGTTCAGAAGTATGGGGCACAGAAAAGGAAATTGCAAAGCTTGATTCAGTCACTAGTAGATTTATTAAAATAATTACACGTTTACCAACATGTACAGCGAATAGTGGAGCAAGATTACTGTGTACAGACATTAATATAAAGGCAGATATAATCAAGAGATTAATAAAATATTGGTTTAGGTTAAAAAGAGGAGGAGGGGAAGAAATTCTAGATACAACTTACTGACACCAAATGAGGTACCAGGAATTAAAGGAATTACAGGAAGGAATTGGGATGGGGAGCTACTTGGACAAAACTTTAAAAGAATGAAAAGTCTGTAGGAGAGTGGCACAGAGAGTAGTAGATACAGAAATACAAATGCTTTTTTTCCTTTTATTTTTCTTGCTAGTTGCTTTACGTTGCACCGACACAGATAGGTCTTATGGCGACAATAGGAGTGGGAAGGAAGCGGCCGTGGCCTTAATTAAGGTAAAGACCCAGCATTTGCCTGGTGTGAAAATGGGGAACCACGGAAAACCATTTTCAGGACTGCCGACAGTGGGGTTCGAACCTACTGTCTCCTGAATACTGGATACTGGCTGCACTTAAGCGACTGCAGCTATCAAGCTCGGTAATACAAATGCTAAGAGCTGAGGGTAATAATAGGAAAACTCTGAAGGAATTCATGAATATATATCCAGGTATGAGAATAATCTATATATATAAAATAAGACTTTTGTCTGTACATTGCTCAGAATTTGAAAAGAATGGTATTTCTGTATCGATCATGTCCACAATAACAAAAAAATGCAGTTTTTACTTTTCCGTAATTTCTGTCTGTCTGTCTGTCTCTCTGTCTGTCTGTCTGTCTGTCTGTCTGTCTGTACACGCATCACGAGAAAACGGCTGAAGAGAATTTAATAAAAATCGGTATGTCGAGTCGGGAGGTGAGCCGCTACAATCTAGACTATAAATATTTTTATTCATGCTGAGTGAAATGGTAGTTTAGGGGAAGGCCTAAAATTCAATTCTCAAATATTTATATTATTAGTGGTCATATCGATAAATACTACATACTAAAGTTATGTAGAATTAAATTTCTGATCATTTACGTCTTATGCATTTTTACCGTACCAGCTATGATAACAGAGATATTCATGAATTTGGATTTTTATTGCCAAGTCCATATCAACGCCGAGCCCCGACAAAATGGGTAAACAGGCGGTATATAGAGCCGGAGAATAAGAAACTACAGTTTAAGTTATAAACAATGTTATTCACCCTGGGTGAAATGGTAGTTAAGGGGAAGGAACCTAAAATTTAATTTTTAAATACCTATGTTCTTGGTCCTATCTACAAGTACTACATAACAAAAGTTATAGAGAATATAATTTCCGATCATTTATTTTTATTCAGTTCTACCGTACCGACTATGATAAGAGTTGATGGTTATGAATTTCATGTTTTTGGTCCGTATTGAATTGAGAATAATATATAAGTAATAATAATAACAACGTAAACGTTTCCACCTTTTCAATACTACAATATATTCACAAAATTACAAATTACACGGTACTAGTTTCGACCCATCTAGGGGTCATCATCAGCCGTATTGGAGCAAAGATCATTTGTGGCGAAATCCTAAGACAATGTTATTTTAAAGAATAACAAGTGAAATGAGATGTTATGGTAATAGTTAATAATACAAGGAATATACATACTAAGAGGTTTTTAACAAAGAATAAAGTATAAATGGGGTGTTGTAAAAATTATAATCATGGAAATCAGTAAGTTCTTGTATTGAAATGAAATATGGCTTAGGAAAAGGGCTTAAGAGTACGTTCTTCGATCTATTTATCACTTTCCTCAGAAACAATAATGCAGCCAACCTAAACTCAATCCTAAATTTAATCAAAGGTACTTTTCCAAGACAATTACACTTTCTCCCACACCCTTCAGCCCCACCTTAAGCCCTCTTCCTAAGCCATATTTCATTTCAATACAAGAACTTACTGATTTCCATGATTATAATTTTTACAACACCCCATTTATACTTTATTCTTTGTTAAAAACCTCTTAGTATGTATATTCCTTGTATTATTAACTATTACCATAACATCTCATTTCACTTGTTATTCTTTAAAATAACATTGTCTTAGGATTTCGCCACAAATGATCTTTGCTCCAATACGGCTGATGATGACCCCTAGATGGGTCGAAACTAGTACCGTGTAATTTGTAATTTTGTGAATATATTGTAGTATTGAAAAGGTGGAAACGTTTACGTTGTTATTATTATTACTTATATATGATAAGAGTGGTATTTCAGAACCAGAAGACAATTAATAATGTGACGGCCTACAATATCGAAAGCGCGTAACACAGATCAACAATAACATTACACTGACCGTTGTTTGTTGTAATGTTCTTTGTCTCTTATGCCGACATTCAGCTCCGATAGATGGGATTACTGCTGCGTACCGAGTATAACAGCCTAAATGAATATTGACAGGAAATAGCTGAGGAGTTAGATAACTTTCTTCTTTAGCATGCCAATCCTCTGGTTCATACATTTTCTGATACTGCTGGTACGTAACACACTGGTTCATCATAGTGTGCCAGCTATTCGATACCTACTCTGATGCGCTGTTTTGAATGAGCAGTGTGTGCACTTAAGTCAGAGGCTCAGTTAGTAGTAGTAGGAGTAGTAGTATGAACTGGTCTGGAATTACAATTTAGCCCTATTCCAAATTATATTACCAGAATTCACTAAATAACTCAAAATTCAACCTTGAAAAGAGCCGTTTCTTAGGAAAAGCTTCTTCCTCTTCAATTTCATTACATCTACATTAATTTTATTCCAAATTAGCAGCGAAGATGTGGTTTCTTCTGTGGCTTGGAGGAAAAATTGCCTCCACGTCAAATAGTTCTTTCCCCCGCCAGTGTAGTGAATTGAGATTTTCCGACTCATCGGGTACTCCCAGGAAGCCGATAAGTAAACGAGCACTAGTTTTTGCCCTGGGACTATCCACTATTTGAACACACTCCCTCCCTTCCCCCGCCAAAAAAAAGGACGACGATTGTTCACGGATCACGGATGTCTGCGTCTTGGTCATTCCAGCTCTGTAGCTTTGGACTGTTAGTTCGGCAGCATAGTACTGTTCGTTAAAAGTGAAAGAATGTGTGGTTTTTCATTTGATCGAGTATTTCATATGAAAGCATTGCTTTTAATCGCGCCATTCCTACCGACGTCATTGTAATGACCCATGTTCATTTCAGTTGGGAAAACCACTAAGAGAGTATTTCTGAGAATCTATAAAGGCAGGCGGAGAGTGAGTGTCTGCCATTATAATGAAAACTCCCCAACCTGATTGTGACTGACGGTAGGCAAGCTGGCCTACCATTACAATGAAAATTCCCTAACCCAGTCTTGATATGAGAAAAGACGTTGGTGACTTGCCCGTCGTGCTTCTAGGGCAACGTTAAGAGCTATGCAAAGTAATACAAGCTTGCTCACAAGGTTTACACTGCCTAACCTAGAATTTTGTATAAAATTTAGAATTCCGTAGCGAAGCACGGGTACATTAGCTAGTACATGATAAATTAATCAAAAGAGAATACAGGGGAATGACGGGAGTTCATAAAAATGAGGCATTAAAAAAAGTTGCAAAGACACGTTTATTGTGCTAGGAGTTAGGAAATGCACATTTCTTGAGACAGTGTGAATGTACAAGAGCATTACGGGTTAAATACTTGGAAACAGAAGAGATAAATGAAATGGGAAGAGAATCTGAATATTATACTATTGCCAAATTAATGAACAGGGAATGGAGAAGGCCAGGGAAACTATCGAAATGACTGATAATTGTAAAAAGCTTGTGGAAGAAAAAATGTAAGTGGTGAATGAGGGAATGGTACATGCTGTTGAAGGTGCGAAGGGACTTAACCTTGGCAAGTAATAACCTGAAAACAGTGGAATCAGGACGAGTATATCATAGGATATTTAAACTAGACATACAGAGATGCATGCTAATATTTCAGGATGAACCAAGTCTCATCTCTCCTGCTTCGGACAACTGAAGTTGGAAGAGGGAAACTCCAAATTGAGCATTTAATCGTATATTAAATATGCATTTAAAATTGGTCATACGGAGTAGAAAAAAAAAAACAGAAAATTATTAATCTCTGAAATATTAACTCTGTATGGGGTAATAATAACAAGGTTTTGTAACCTTGTGTATGTCCGGCTCCATGGCTAAATATTTAGTGTGCTGGCCTTTGGTCATAGGGGTCCCGGGTTCGATTCCCAGTAGGGTCGGGAATTTCAACCATAATTGGTTAATTTTGCTGGCATGGGGGCTGGGTGTATGTGTCTTCATCATTTCATCCTCATCACGAAGTACAGCCGCCTACGGGCGTCAATTCAAAAGACCTGCATCTGGTGAGCCGAACTTGTCCTCGGACACTCCCGGCACTAAAAGCCATACGCCATTTCATTTTTTTACCATGTACATACATAAGACGACTTTTGACCCACAGGTATGGAATAGTATAGAGTCAAAGTCAATAATAAGTAAGAGCGGTAATAATTATAAAATTTAGTATCTTGTTCCATTTTTATATTTGTTCAGTTTTTTAATATAATTATGTATTGTATATTTTCTAATTACTAGTACCCATCATTTCAGTTCATTGATATGTACTCCATATTGTATCCCTTCTAATTAGGTTGTTTGTTTGTTTGTTTGTTTTGGCTGAAATAGGTACATGCCTAATTGCCAATGTACTGTATAATTATATTAATTGCATGTGAGCTGAATGAGAACATTCATTCATTCATTCATTCATTCATTCATTCATATATAGAAAAATTTACATGGAGACTTTGTCAATCTGTGAAATGCAACCATTTTCTGTGCTGTCGCATTCCATGAAAATAATGAAACCGCAAAGTTTGAAAGCAACCTTTCATAATGTATATAACTGCAGTATCTGTGACATTAATATATTAAGTATACGACGAATGAAATTCACAGAATTTTCAGTCAGGGTTAATTGATGGAATCATCGTGGAGTATGTGGCAGAGATCTCAAAGTTAAGGTGTGTGGAAGTAAATTAATTTTCATGTGCACACAAACACAATCTATAGAGGAAGTGGCAGAACATTCAAGAATCTCTACCCGCATTAGGCCAGAAGAAAAACTATTTCCTCAGCTACTTGGCAGAACATTTGTTAAAATATTGCCACCGATGCAAAGAACAGATCCACAAATGTCTACTAGTAGCGAGCATAGCAATATATCTCTCACCATAGTGGGTAAGTCAATGTTCCTTAATTGTCCACTGTCGAACACAGAATGAGCTGATCTCATGTTCTTCTCACTAGCTAGTGGTCTAACCAATCAAAACCAAAGGTCTTGTCACTAGCTGCACTTAAAATTGGCAGCCTTGTGTAGCATGTTATGACGCCATGCAAGCCGCGCTATGTTGGATTCTTAACCTTTCTTTGCACCCCTGTTAGTAAAGTTTTACCACAAGTATTATCAGGAACTTAATTATCTTTCAATTAAATTTAAATTTTCTCTTTATAACCTCACTCATTAACTAGAAAAGTAACTGATTAACTAAAGTATCATTCATTCCCTGTGATTACATGTTTAATCATTTATTGGCTGTAACAATGTATGTCTACCTCTTAGTTCTGTTTCCTGATATGGGGACGGGATGAGGTAGGATGCATTTATACAGCATGTTTTTATAGCTGGATGCCCTTCCTGACACCAACCTCAGTAGAGGAGCTAATGAAGATGAAATGAATGATGGTGAATGAAACTGGGTAAAGTGGTGGAAAGAAGCAACTGTGGCCTATGAACTGGAACTGCCCTGGCATTTGCCTGGAGGTGAAAATGGGAAACCACAGAAAACATTCTCATGACACCTGATGGTGGGGTTCAAACCCATGCTTCTCCCGAACGCAGAGCTTGGCTCCATATCTGTAGAGCATTAACACATGCAACCGCTCTGCTCAGTTAATTGCAACAATAATCTATCACAATCTCAAAAATGAAAAAAAAAAAATAGAAAAGATCCTTCCTTATCAAGCTATGTTTCATTTCTCAATTACAAATAGGCTTGGAATGAATATATTAGATGAAAACAATACTCTGTGTGGGCACTATTTAAATGTAATAGAAACCTACCCGAGTATTCTTTCATCTGTACATAGGCAGCACCTTCAGAATAGGATAAACTGGAGACCTCACTTTATTTGGTATAAAAAGTGCCCATTCCTTCTCCACAGTTTCAAAAGGAATCTATAAACATAAGAATTTATCTTAATGCATCATCTAAAAAAATGAAACATCAGACAATTGGCACATTGAAAAAAAGTTTGAAATTCCCCCCCTTATAGTGAAGGTAAATGTAAACAAAATTGTTTTTCAAAATTACCTTACCAAACATCAATAATTCTTGCAGCACCAAAAGCATATGAGACAATAGTCTTCTTCAGTAATGTACTACGAATTTCAAAAATTAAATGCTCATAATTAGGTCTTCATTGTCTTTGATTCCATACGGTTTTTAAACAGCACTTATTTGTCTACTATGTTGTTGATAGAACTTACCACTGAACTTGCAGTAGTCAAGCAAAAGGACTGTTCTTTAATCATCCAGAACTGAAAGGGAAAAAAATTTTAGGAACAGAAAAAGACAAATATTTTAACTACAATGTAGGAGTAAAATCAACATTTTAACATGGCAATACAAATCATAACATGATTACTATATAGTATAGTGTTCAACTTACTTTCAATTTGGATGTTGTCTGAATTGATATGAGGCTCTAGCCCACTCACTTAATGAGAGGAGTGAAGCAAGCTTTATATCCCAAGGTTTGTAATCTTTCACTTCAGGCCACCACCTGTTGTATATATCTGTGCCTTCAGTTCTGCAGCTTCCACCTGCAATTTATTTTTCATACACTCATATTTAGAGCAGAGATTCTTTCCCAATCACCAAAATCCAGCACTTCTGAATTCTTTGCCTTGCATCTCCTGCTCAAGCTCTTTCTGTTGGTATATTACAAAGTGGGTTTATTTTTCAATAAGATTAATGTGCTTAAGAACACAATCCGCCAATAAAATTATTTCTTGAACGGAAAAATTAGCACAACATCTTCACTTAGCCATGCTTGTGATGATCAACTCGTACAATTAGAAGAAAATAAAACAATCGAAATGAGCTTAATACTCCTTATTATAGACAGCACGCTAATTGACGACCAAAACCAGCCTAGCCAATGCCAATACCTGCATTTTTGTGAAAAGCTCTTGGTAGCTACCTGATGCTTACACGGAAGAGGTTTCACACAAGCCAAACTAACTGGTGATATAAACCTCCCGGTAGTTTAATTCCTGCATAGCTACCACCTAGTTTACCGGTAAATGGTACGACTGGCCTTAAAGGTCATTAATAATAATATAATGACATACAATTTTCTGTAAAGGATATAACAACTGATGAATGAATATATGTTTTATTCATTATTAAAAACTAAAATGGATGTACCAGGAACACAATGAACATATACTCTCTCCTCAGTCACAGGTGATTCATGTTTGGAAGACATGGTCTAATCTCACTCCCACAAAGAATTTGATGGTCTTTTACACGTACCTTTGGTATTTGAGAAAGGAGGCCATCCAAACGTTGTACAGTAACCCTTGGATTGGCTCGAAGTGCATCAAAGATGATCTGTACCTTGTCTCTTGTCTGTTCAGAGACCCCACGGTGGTTTCCAGCAGACAGCAGAGCACTACCTGACTGGAAGAAGTTGCTGAGTGCCCCACCCATGTTGGACGTGTGGGCAACCCTGCTTCTCAGAGGGTGCCGCACACTGCAACCTGCAAGCAAAGTACCTTATTAAAAGTTTTTTATTTTTTTAATCACTACTTTCTTTCTTCTACCAGGTGTATGCATAAGTCTTTTCCAGTTTCATTAAGAGATGGCGCCAGCGAACAGTACACAGCGTATGAATTTGACATAGACATCAGTTTGTTCGTCTGACATTAACCTACCCAGACACACAAGTTGAGTCCACCAAACACTAGCGTCTGTGTTGTATCGTTCAGTGATCATGTCGGCGTTTGTGCCTGAAAAAGAACATATCCGGCACGCATTGCTTTTCTTATTTAATCAAAAGATTGTGGAAAGTCATTTTTTTCTGGTAGAAACATATGGTAAATACACTCCATCAGTTAGAACATGCGAGACCTGTTTTGACAATTTAAACGTGATGATTTCAATATGAAAGACAGTGCGCTCTGGTAAACCACAAAAGTGCAGAGACGAGCAATTGCAGGCGTTACTAGAAGATGACCCAACTCAAACTCAACAACAATTAGCACAAGCATTAAACGTGTCAAACAAAACAATCAGCAGACGTTTACGAGCAATGGGGAAGGTCAATAAACTCGGTAAATGGATCCCGCACGATTTTCATGAATGGTAAATGGAAAATCGCGAAGTCACTTGTAAAATGCTGCTTCAAACACCATGAAGGAACATAATTTCTGTACCAAATTGTAATGGGTGACGAAAAATATATTTATTTTGAAACCCATAGCGGAGAAAATCAAGGCTGTCACCTGGCGAAGCCGGTCCTTCAACATCAAGGCCAAATCACTTCGGCAAGAAGATTGTGCTATGTGACTGGTGGGACCAGAACGGTATTGTGTATTATGAACTCTCGAAGCCCCGCGAAACCACTAATGCACAATGCTATTACCAACAAATGATTAAGTCATGCACTGATCGAAAGACGACTGGAATTAGCCAGAAAAAAAATGGCAAAGTGATTTTGTTACATGACAATGTGCCATCTCACACAGCAAAACCAGTGAAAGACACCTTGAAATCGCTTGGATGGGACATCCTTCCACACCTGCCGTACTCCCCCATCCTGGCGCCATCTGACTATCACCTCTTTGCATCAATGGGGTACATGCTCGCAGAGGAGCACTTCAGCAATTTCGAGGAGGTTGGAAAAATGGCTCGGCGAATGGTTTGCCGCAATGATTTTTCTGGCATGGTATTCATAACTTACCTGAAAGTTGGGTGAAGTGTGTAGTAGCCGATGGCCAATATTTTGAATAAACAAAAAAATGAATTTTCCTTGAAAATTACTTGTTTTCTTTACCACAAAAACTGGCAAAAACTTAGGCATACACCTGGAATAATAGAACAACTATTGGCCAATAGTTGTTATAATAGCTGTAAAATATGCAAACCCTCATTTTAAACAGATGCAGTTTAGCTACACTTGGAAAAGAAATAAAAATACGTCTACTACAGTCTTTTGAAATCCTGTGTTATCCTTTGTTTGGCAGTCAACACAGATAATATGTAATTACCTTGTTAAAAACGGCATCTCAATTTAAACAAAAATACAAAAATGTTGCCAAATATGACCTTTTATCACTAAAATGAGCACAATTCGACCAAAATATGCATTTATATTCAACATAAAAATTGCTTTAAATGGAATCAGGGTCCATCATTCACAGTTATTTTTCAGATTTCGGGTAAAATGACCTCAGGAAAGAAATATGACTTTCTTAACATCTGAACCTTAGTTATAGTTATCTGATGCAGCCAGAGGAAAAGTGAAGGAGAGATTAGCTCAAGGTATTACACAACGAGGAATGAAGGGCCATTCTCTTAAAACTTCAAGTCTGGGACTCCAGGCACTAGGACAGGGACTCCTATGAAAATGATGATCAGTCCTGATATAACAAGGTCGACTAAAGCCAAATCAGCACAGGGACCTAGGGTCACTCATGATCCTGGAGCATCATGCAGGTCGACTAAAGCCAAACCAGTAGTGCTGGCTACTGAATGCATGATTCGAAGCAGTGTATCAATTCATTCAAGTGTCCGAGTGAATTGATTCACAGGAACGGCGAGCTCACGGAACACGATTCAGCTTACTCCCAGCGGACAGTGCTGAGTGGTGCACTCACTGGACATTGACGGGGAGCCAAGCTTCCGCTGCAGGGAGACAGTGAATCATGGCACATCGAAAGAATCGTGAACGAATGCGGCTCAGGGAGACACAAGATACACACAGCTCCTTATCGGCTCACTGGACACTGGTGGGTGGTGGAGAGCCGAGCTTCCGCTGCAGCGAGACATACAGTGAGCCATGGCACACCGAAAGAATCGTGAACAAGCACGGCTCAGTGAGACACAAGATACACACGGCTTCTTATCGGCTCACTGGACACTGGCGGAGAGCCGAGCTTCCGCTGCAGTGAGACATACAGTGAGCCATAGTACACTGAAAGAATCGTATGCTATAATGGACTCTCGAGCTCAGCTCATTTGAAAATAATACCCATTTGCATTCACTGTCCTCTTCTTACAGGGAGGTTTAAATAATAGATGGATTTATTTGCAGTGTTAAAAAGGTAGTCAAAACATAATTCTGAAGTAGCTAGTAAGTATGTAGGCTATTAGGTTATACTATTTATTAGTTTAATGAATCTTAGTATTATAACTTAGTTGACATTTGACAAACTCGACTCTAGCCTGCCCTATGACTATAAGTCATGCTCATGACCACTCAAAAGAACCTGTTTTATATTGGGAAGAACGACTCAGTATTCTCTCAGTTCATATGTCGCATCATTGCACAAGACTTCAATTATATGTGGACAGACGCAATATTTGAGAAAATAATAGATTATACTCATAAAAACAATAATAATGATATGGTAATAATTGGGGGAGATCTAAACTTGCCTGAAGTTGAATGGAATGGAGCTGCAAGTGAAGCCCATGAACAGAAACTGGCAAATAAGTTAATTTGGGAGGGAGGATTTACACAAGTAGTACAAGAACCGACTCGTCTCAATAACTTACTAGATGTATTCTTGGTTAAACCATGGGAAATTGTTGATAAAACTGAGGTAATTGAAGGAATAGGTGACCATAAGGCTGTAATAATGGATGTAGGACTGGTACCAAAAAGGCTTAATACGAGGGTCACACAAGACAAGAAATTGTACAGAAAAACTAAAGCTGATGAATTTGGGACTTACCTTAAATCACAATTCAGTTGCTGGATAAGTGAAGGGAGTAATGTGGATACACTTTGGGCTAAATTTAAAGGAATCATTTGGGAAGGAGAGAAGAGATTTGTACCTGTTAAGAAGGGTAAAATGACCTCAGACCCTGTTTATTATACAAGGGAAATAAGAAAATTAAAAAGAAAATGTAGAATAGTAAACAGGAAAATCAAAGAGGGTAGGGAGAATAGAGAAACTAGAAAACAGCTAATGAGGGAACTGAATAGAGTGAAAAAGGAAGCAAAAGAGAATTATATGAATGGCATTCTTCAAGAGGGTAATGACCACAAAGGGAAGTATATATATTCATATATTAGGAATCAAAAAGGAAAAGGAATCCAAATCCCTACAATGGTGGGAGAAGGGGGTGAACACTATTTAACAGATACTGAGAAAGCAAACCTCTTTAGTAGGGAATTCAGAGATTCAGTAGAAGATTGTCAGGACTTGGAAACCATAACAGAAGATAGAGAGGGAGAGACACAGAGGGAAACAAGAAGCTTCTCATTCACAAATGAAGATATTTTCAGAGAAATCTAACTGCTTCAGCAAGGAAAAGCAGCAGGAAGTGATCAAATTAATGGGGAGGTATTAAAGACAATGGGGTGGTATATAGTGCCTTATTTAAAATTTCTCTTTAACTAAATAGTGTAATACCAAAGGAATGGAAGGAATCTATAATAATACCAATTTATAAAGGAAAGGTGATAAAAGGAAACCAGAGAACTACAGACCAATCAGCCTGACCAGTATAGTTTGTAAAATACTGGAGAGTTTAATAGCAAATTACATCAGAGGGATATGTGATGATAAAAATTGGTTCACGAGGAGCCAGTATGGATTTAGAAAGAAATTTTCTTGCGAGGCACAACTGGTGGGATTTCAGCAGGACATATCAGATAAGCTGGATTCAGGAGGCCAGTTAGATTGCACAGCCATAGATCTTTCCAAAGCCTTTGATAGAGTGGAACATGGAATATTATTAAAGAAATTGGAGGGAATAGGATTGGACGTAAGGGTTATACGTTGGATAAGAACATTTCTAAATTCAAGGGTTCAGAAAGTCAAAGTAGGAAATAATATATCACAGGAAGAGAAAGTTTGGAAGGGAATTGCACAGGGTAGTATAATCAGTCCGTTACTTTTCTTAATATACGCAAATGATTTAGGGAACAATATAACATCGAAAATAAGATTGTATGCAGATGACATAATTGTTTATAGGGAAATAAATAACATTGAGGATTGCTCAGAATTACAAAGGGACCTTGAAAGTATCCAACAATGGGTTGAAGAAAATAATATGAAGGTTAATGGAGGCAAATCAACTGTTACAACTTTTACAAACAGGAGCTCTAAAACTGAATTTGAATATACTTTGGATGAGGTAGTTATCCCAAAAGATGGCAAGTGCAAATACTTAGGTGTGAGATTTGAAAGTAATTTGCACTGGAAGGGTCATGTTGATGACATTGTTGGGAAAGCATACAGATCGTTACATGTCATAATGAGGCTACTTAAAGGATGCAACAAAGATATTAAAAGAAAAAAGTTACTTAAGTATGGTTCGTCCATTATTGGAATATGCAAACAGTGTTTGGGATCCTCACCAAGAATACCTAATAAAAGAACTAGATGGTGTGCAGAGGAAAGCAGCAAGGTTTGTAACAGGGGATTTCAGGAGAAAGAGTAGTGTATCAGAAATGTTAAAGGAACTTGGTTGGGAAACTTTAAGTAAGAGAAGGGAGAAAACTAGACTTATAGGATTATATAGAGCCTATACAGGAGAAGAAGCATGGAGAGATATCCGTGAGAGGCTTCAGTTGGAAAATAATTATATTGGTAGAACTGACCACAAGTACAAAATTAGAAGGAATTTTAGCAGAAGCGATTGGGGTAAATTTTCATTCATTGGGAAGGGCGTGAAGGAGTGGGACAGTTTACCAGGGGTAGTGTTTGATCCTTTTCCAAAATCTGTACAGATATTCAAGAAGAGAATGAACAGCAACAGAGAAAATAAATGAAATGTTAGAGGGCATTCGACCAGCGCAGGATATTGTAAATAAAAAATGTGTGTGATTAAATTAATTCCATCCCCTGGTCTATGGAGTTTGGACAGCTCAAGTAGGGGACTGCCTGTAGGGGTGAAGTACAGTGGGGACTTCGAGGGCCCTGGGACCGCTACGGCAGGAACTCTGAAAAGTGGTGGCAAAATGGGCTCTGGTTAAGATGCAGCAGGTCGTTATGCTACTTATGTTCCAAAAAGGGTAAAATATAAATATGTAAACAAATTCAATGTTAATTTTAATCTTATACCAGTTGTATATTATTATTAGAAGTAATTTCACATACTGTATATGAGTTGACTATGTTTGTAAGATATTATAAGTAGAATTTTGTAAACAATATAAATTTATTAAGGATGATGTGTGTGTTTAATAGAATAAATTATTAATGTAAATTGTATAATATTGTATTCTAGGAAAATTTTCTTCGTCTCATGTTAATTTAAAATTTAGTGCTTGACAATAATGTATTTTAGTGTACCATTTGCCACCGAGGTAGACACCTCATTTGCAAATAGAGAGATTTTGATTTGATTTGAACTTAACCAACAATATGTTGAATCAGAAAACCAGCAGGCTACTGTACATCTCGGGTAGCCTATACAAAATATGAAGATTTAAAAAAATCCTAAGCTGATAGAAAAATACATATTTTCAAAAATGACTGAGCGAGTTGTCATGCGGTTCATATCACGTAGGTATGCGCTTGCATTCGGGGGATGGTGGGATTGAATCCCACTGTCGGCAGCCGTTAAGATAGTTTTCCGTAGTTTCCCCATTTTCACACCAGGAAATGGTGGGACTGTACCTTAATTCAGGCCATGGCTGCTACCTTCCTAATCCTAACCTTTCCCACCCTGCATCGCCGGAAACCTTCGAAGTATTAGAGTGACTAGCATTTTTTTCTAAGAAAGGAGTTCATAGTATGAAGACCAGATGGCAGCTGCGAGCACTGAATGCTGTTGCTGCTGTCTTACCAGCACATACTATACAGATGCAGTAGGAGCGATGATTAATGTGCCATGAATCAGATCACTGTATCGATTCAGTAACGTGAACGGAATCAAATGAATCAAATGTCCCATCACTACAAACTAGCACAAGGACCTGGGGTCACTCATGATCCTGGGGCATCGTGCAGGGACAGATTAGCATTTCATAAGATGGTCATCACCAAAGTATCATATCTCATCATCTAGGGATCCTTCCATCGGGCCGAATAGGATTTGAGTGGACGATATGCCTCCATCAAACTCTATCATTATAGACTTCCTCTCCTTTAATATCCCGTAACGTTGTTCCTCTTGTTAGAAGATCTTTAATTTGGTCTAGCAACTTTCTTCTGGGATATCTAATGGGTCTCTTTCGAGGTACCTTCCTTTCCAAGTACTATCTGGGAATAAGTGTCTCCGGCATTCTTTGTACATGGCCAAACCATTTCAGCTTTAGAATGCGCAATCTTTCTTCCATTGTTAAGTTACCTGCATATCTCTCCCAATACTGTAATTTCTGATTCTGTCTCTTATCTTCTTCATAGCAGGTCTCAAAAATTAAATTTGCTGATTTCTAAGTATCGTATCATCATAAGCTAAATGAAGATTATGTTAATGGCATCCAAATGCAATTCTGAGAATAGATGGAATCAAATCTGGTGAGCCTCTACCTCTTTTCAAAACTTAACACCCAGCAGACTGCAGGAACCTAGTTAGTTCAAAACTTAAATTCAATTCTGTCCTGAAGATCACAAAGATGAAGGATCTCCAATGCCAGTTAATATAGCTCTTAAGAACAGAGAATTTCTAACCAAGGAGCCTAAACACTTTTTAAAAAGTATGAAGCTATTAAATCCAGTACTCTTACACAGTGTTCAGGAAAGTACTAGACAAATAAGTTGGTTGATAAAGCTGGAAGACCATGAATCAGCTGAAATATCAAGATGAAGAACCTGGCTGCTTATACTGGAATAGATAAGGGTCTATTTAAGATCCAGGCTAAACCTGTCAAGAAAATGGATAGGAGAAATACAAACAGCAATGACACCATTGATGGAGAAACTCAGCTTATTGAATCAGAGGGGATACTTCCCACAACAGAGGGACAATAGATCTCATCTTTACCATCAGTCAGATAATGGAAAAGTACTGGGAAGGAGGGAAAAACCTAACTGTTGTATTTTTAGAGTTATGAAAAGCTTCTGACAGTGTGCCGAGAAGTAAAATATGGGAGAGCCTAGACAAACTAAAGGTCCCAAAAATCTCTCTTTTGGATTCAAATTCAAATGCTGTATAAAGGTTGAGAGAGCAGTGTGCAAGTGCGAAATGGCAGATTGGAATGATTTTGAACAAAACAAGTAGTACAAGAAGAGTTCATTGTCCTCATTACTCTTCATAGCTATGACCGTTAAGACATCAAGTTGTTATGGTCTGACATAGTGGTTAGCCAGTTCGAGTCCTGTTAGTGGAAAATAATTTCACCATCAGAACGTTAGCTGGCAGAGTAGGAGAGGTGGTTAGTATACAATTTCTAATCATAGATTACATATCAAAAGTATGGATTAAATTCCAAACCTCAGTGAACCACAGTGTTCATATGGGGTGATATTGCGCTGCATCCTGCCTGTGTGTCAGCAATGAAAATGACCTATAGAACTAGCCAAGGAAAAACAACTATGCACAATTTCCCTGCCCAATCCTACAGATCATCGTACAAACATGTGATTTATTGCTCCCTGAATAACATATGTACCCATAATTCAATCAAATTAATAGGTTTGCCACATAGTAATGGTAATGGTAGAAAGTTAAATGAATGCCATAAAACAACATTGGAAACTCTGACATGGATATTAACTTTTGAGGTGGAACGACCGTAGTTTAGTATTGCACTTCTAGTGAATGATCATGTATGTTGCCTTTGTGGTAGAGTCATTAATGTGCTGGTGCCTGTGGTATCTGGTAGTGTAGTGGTTAGAATCCAACCTTATGCAACATCTCTTTCTGAATGGCAGATAGTGCCCCGTATGCAATTATCTTCAATTATCCTCTAGTACAAACAGGATGCATTTCAAATACAGTTGGGAGTAAATGTCTGGTGTGGAATCTTTACTTAATCAGACCACATTTCTTCGACAGTCATCTCATGGATAATACGACAATGACTTCCACTTTCTTCATTTTTTCTGTTTTTACAACTTGCTTTATGTCGCACTGACACAGATAGGTCTTGTGGCAACGATGGGATAGGAAAGGCCTAGAAGTTGGAAGGAATTGGCCATGGCCTTAATTAAGGTACAGCCCCAGCATTTGCCTGGTGTCAACATGGGAAATCATGGAAAACTATCTTCCGGGTTGCCGACAGTGGGGTTCAAACCCACTATCTCCCAGATGCAAGCTCACAGCTGCGCGACATTAACCACACAGCCAACTCGCCCGGTCTCTTCAAAATTAACACCTACAGTTGCTAGAGAACATATCACTGCTCGACCGATTACGAATGGGTTTCAAAAGGATGGGGTCCCACCTCACAGATCACTAGTCATACAGATCCATCTTCATGCTTCACATCCTAATAAATACGTAGGTGAGGACTCATTGCCTGGCCCACCAGATCACCCGATCTTACATCACTTGACTTCTTCCTGTGGAGTCAATTAAGGCAGGTCGTGTACAGACAGGAGCCTGAAATCCTGGTTACCTTCTTCAGCAAATGATCACCGAGGCATGCCAAGATGTTACACTTCATGTTACAACGAGCAAGAATGTCTTATCATCATCATGCTGAAATCTGTATAAACCAAGGTGGTTAACATTTTAAGCACTTGCTCTGCTGAATGTGTAGGATACCTTGCTTCCTACCTACAGACCGTCATGCCGTAGTCCAACCTGGCTACATGTGGTATGTGGCCATATCACATCCACTGTTAAATGTATAAAGTGGGAAGGGAGAAAAAGAAGTGTACTACCCTGTGAAATGAACCTGTTTCTTGGCAGCTTTGCTGACAACAGCAGCAATGCGTGATTTAACATCCTTACCTATGAAGAGTTGTAGCATATGACTGGCACATACGGAATATGTTTGTAGTCCTAATACACCTTTCCTGTCCAAATGTAAGATAGTGCTATTCACAGCAGTGATCATTTTAAACATTCATTATACTTTATTTCATTGAAATAACATTGGCTCTAATGATTTCATCTATATTCTTGAGCATGAACTGAACAGTATAGCTGTACTAAGGCAATATAAGATCAATAATTTTAATGTTATTTGCTTTACGTCCAACTAACTACTCTTTTATGGTTTTCGGAGACGCCGAGGTGCCAGAATTTAGTCCCGTACGAGTTATTTTATGTGCCAGTAAATCGACCGACATGAGGCTGACGTATTTGAGCACCTTCAAATACCACCGGACTGAGCCAGGATCAAACCTGCCAAATTGGGGTCAGAAGGCCAGCGCCTCAACCGCCTGAGCCACTCAGCCCAGCAATATAAGATCAGGTACCAATGTTTTTAAGTTGGCTATGATATACGAGTTAGTTACTTTGCTAATCTTTTCACTTCATAAAGCCTAACGTATCCATAAAGACGCACAAAAAATGCTGTCAGTTGGTATAGTTATTTATTCACATCTATTTACAAATTACAAACCTTAATCACTGCTGTCACTATCAAAATACGTACATCAACAAAGGCGCCATTTTAACAACTGCTATCACAGCACATGGAGGTTACAACCATAAAACATGATTGAAACAACTGACTGCTTACTAATATGCCACCTACAACACGTGTTTACCAGTAACTACTGTTACACCTTAACTCTACCAAACAATAACTCTTCTCTACCGTCAAGATTGCCTCCTTATATATGTGCCTGGCCAGGCTTCTAGAAAGATACGTTACAAAAAAAATACCTTCTCGAAATTTTTAAGAGTGCTTAATACACAGATATAGTGGACAGAATGTATATACAGTGCATGTTTCATGACATAACCTCACAAACAACGTGATTGTATTGTACGTACATATGATGTAATAATACTAATACTAAATGGATATAAACACTTCATAGCTATACATTAAAAATAAAAATAAAAATAATAATAATAATAATAATAATAATAATAATAATAATAATAATTCAAGCTTGATACTTGCATTATTTACCCATGCGTGGGAGAATATTGTTTTCATGTTATATCAGTTTATCGCACATGTCAAGCCAAGCTAAGTGGCGAAGACAGAAGAAATCTCGATTTCTGAGTCCCAGTTATAGTGGGTTTGATACCAGCTCACTCTGGTGGGTTTTTTTAAGGTGCTCAAATACATCAGCCTGAAGTTAGTACTTTTTAATGGCATATCAAAGATCTCCTGATAGACAAAATTCCACCACCTGAGCATCTCTAAAAACTGCAGGTAGCTAGTAGGATGTAAAATATTATTCTCTAGGTGAAATTATTACCAATGATAATATTTCTTCAAAAATTTCAGAGTAGTTTAGCTAGTACTACTAGTTTTTTATTATTTAAACATGAGTTATATGTGTTGGACTGCTGGTGTGCTACTAGTTTATTTTTATTATTTAAAAATAAGATATACCTGATGGAACTTCAATCAACCAGTGTCAAGTCCGTGGCCCCATTTCCAAAGTAATGAGGAAGGAAGAGGTGGAGTAATAAAACCTCATAAAAAACCTCAGTCCATCTGACCTGGGTGGTAGTACCTTGTAATGGGTCCACCATATGGTGAAGACATCAAGAGCTGACTTGACAAAAAAAGATGAACTTCATATGGTGAGACAAAAGAGGCAGATTTTAAAAAATGCCCAAAGGCTAAGCAAGTGGAGGAGGAACCAATACCATTGTTCTGGCTCCCAATAATTATGGAGATGGAAGAGGCTAATGCCAGATGGACTAGCTATAAAGGAGCAACTCAAATATGTTTGAGTCTATGGCAGTCCTTTGCAATTTGGCTGCCTGACTCCGCAAGTCTCATGCTGCATGTGTCACAGCGTAAGGCACTGAAATCATGTGTGGGCGAGTTTCTGGCAAACTCTGATGCACCTTAAACAAAACCACACCTTGGCATTCGCACATGCCACTCCTTTCAAACGTCCAACGGCGATGGGATAAGGATGATGGACGCGAGTCATGGGTGTAACTGGGAACTTCCAAGTTTGGACCTGCCCACTGGCAGTGGATGTGTGACAGTCACCTTCCCGAGACCCTGTGACAACTCAGGGACCCGGTCCTACATCCGTGTCTAGGCTGTCCTATTTGGGATCACTGCTGCCCACCCCAAATGGGAAAGCTAAATGGCTGAATGGCTAAACATTGGTAGTCACACCTGAACTTGGCTGGTAAACCACACGTGGAGGGTCACCCCAATTTGAAGTCAAAAAGATAAAAAGAAGAAATCTAAGACTATGAATGTTGCAACATGGAATATCAGAACATTAATAGACCTGAAGGAAAACAATAAAGGCCAAAGAGAAGAACAGCTCTTATTACCCATGAGCTAGCCCGGCTGAATATTGATGTTGCTGCACTGAGCAAACAGAAGTTATCAGGTGAAGGAAGAATCAGCGAAGCCTGTACAGGATACACCATCTTTTTTTTTTTTTTTTCTGCTAGTTGCTTTACGTTGCACCGACACAGATAGGTCTTACGGCGACGATGGGACAGAAAAGGCCTAGGAATGGGAAGGAAGCGGCCGTGGCCTTAATTACACCATCTTTTTGAAAGGAAAGAATGATGGAGAACATTGCATTCCTTGTGTTGGTTTTGTGGTGAAGACTACGCTGATGAATGAACGCTGACTCACTCCTATTGCAGTCAATGAAAACACTAGGTTTTTTTTTTTTCTTAGTGGTTTAACATAACACTAACGCATTGAAGGTTTTTAATGGCACAAGGATGGAAAAGGGCTTTAATTGGGAAGTGAATGGCCATGGCCTTAATTTAAGGTACAGCTCCAGCATTTGCTCGGTGTAAAAACGGGAAACAACGGAAAACCATTTTCAAGGCTGCCGATGGTGGAATTTTTGAACCCACCTGTCAATAAAAGACTTGCGCACCTGTCAATAAAAGACTTGCGACTCTGCAAATATCTCTCTCCGGCAACAGTTCTCTTACACTCATCTCCTCATATGCCTCCCTCACAAAAAGATTATGAAGATTCTAAGAACCAGTTTTACCACCAACTAAATGCAATCCTCACCTAGGTAACCACCACACATAAACTCTTACAACTTGGTGACTTCAGTACCAGGGTGAGAAGAGACAATCAGTTGTGGAGAAACACTGTGGGTAGTCACGAGTGTAGGGAACTGCAATGCAAATGGATTTCTAATTCTTGGTCCATGCACTGTCATGAGCTCTTCATAACAAATATACGGTTCCACCTATCAAACCATTACTAAACCACATGGATGCATCCACGCTCAAAACACTGGCACCTCAACAAATATGTCATCACTCAACAACATGACAAGAAAGACGTCCTGATCACGAAGACTGCAAGAAACCTCAAGGACTGCTGGACAGACCAAAAACTCCTTGTTAGTCACTTCACGATTACCATTCGTGCAAAGCCATGTACCCATTTTACAAACTCTTCTAGGAGGAAATTTAAAATGTCTAAGCTTCATAATGAAGCCATTGCCACATAGTTTCAAAGAATTATTCTACAGGGTGCATACAAAGTCTATATACCCCTATATTAAATTAAATTCAAACTGACAGATATAAAAGTACATATACTCATTATTTATTTATTTCTACTTTCATCTTACATCTTAGGAATCTGAAACATCCGTATGCGTCTCTCCATGGTCTCTGCACAGGTGAATACACTGCCATGTTCTGGTGCTCATATTAAGCAACATCCTTGGGGTCACTGTCTGGAAAGCTTCGCACACCACATTTTTCAGATCATCACTTCCAACATACCATTGCTTCCTCATCTGTTCCTTGATGCAGCCCCAGAGTGTGTTATCGGGTGTTAGATCAGAGCTCCTTGGTCGCCATGAAAGAAGAGCTGGATCATTGTCCAATCCTCGACTGATCCAGCGATTCCCAAAGAATGCGCTCAGACATTGGCGAACAGCCACTGCGAAGTGAGCTGGAGCCCCATTGTATTGAAACCAAACAATGTCTAATATTCCTGCATTTTGTAGCTGTGGGATGAAACAGTCATTAATCATCTGGAGGTAACTGTTCTGATTAACAGAACGATGAAAACAGATGCATTTGTGTCATTCCGGGCCAGATCATGACATGAGGTGGGTTTCGCTCGATTTCTTGAAGAGGGAAAGAAAAAAAAAAAAAATGTGGATTTTCTTTTCCCCAAAAGTAAACATTGCAATTATGGGAGCTGCGATAAATAGCACATTTGTCAGTGAACATGACTTCTGCCTTTTGAGCCATTGTTTTGGATTGTTGCAGCATTCGACCACAAGCATCAACACGTCCCTCCAAATCATCTGATAATTCATTGACATTCAATGGACGCCAACATCTCATTTTCAGATCCACTTTCATGTGTTTCCTCATAGTTAATTCCCATATCCCCACCTCTGACGCATGTTTCCGTATGGATGTGACCGGAGATTGTTTGATATATATTTTCCACATCAGCGCAAACTTCATGTCGGGTGGATGATCTTCCACTTCTCAGCATGTCGCGAACACTGCCCATTAAAAAGGCTTTCTTTTCCCACGCTATAATCATCTTTAATACAGTTTACGAACTTCATCATACAGTCCGTATTGATACAGCAGTTAAAACTAAGAAATAATGTTAGGTTTCGGTCCACCCAATCAAGATACATCACTTTACAAGTGAAAAATTATTTAATTAAAAAACATATTAAATATTAGGGACATGTTTCATCTCTATTTGAGACTTCGTCAGCCATAAATTCACGTGGTGGATCACAAAACTCACTGTTAAGAAACCGAAACAAATGGAAGAACCCAATGCCTTTTTAAGGACTATTTGAGAAATGCAAAAGATATATATTGTACCAGGCAGGCATCGGCCCTGGAACATATAAATTATAAATGTTATTTTCTCGCATACAATTCAGTTCCGCTGCATGAACAGCTGTGTGAGAGAATGTTCTCGTACCTACTGCATGACACGAGGGAGAAGGCGAGTCAAACAAGGTCAAGCGATGTCACCACCGCCTGAAGCCTACTTCCCCTACCGAAGTTTCTTGATTATATTTTTACGAACTTTTTAACGCCTGGACCGATTAACACGAGATCAACGCTGAATTATAGCTAATGTTCTGGAAGTAAAACCCTGCAAATTTGGAGTCAATCCGCCCAGTGGTTTCCGAAATATGACAATTTAAAGTTTGGAAAAATACTCACCCCTTATCACCCGATTACAAGCGCTGCCCATCTGACGTGTATAAATAGGCCACTGGACCAAGGCCATACTCAGTGCAGTCCCGTGTACAGAGTCATGTGTGCACAGTGTGTGTAGAAAGCATGCTCCGTCGCGATTCGCGAGGACATAATAGTGGCCGTACTCAAACGCTGTTGTAATAGTTAAAGGACGTCGTACCGTACGTAAAGTTTCCGCCGCGCCGCGCCGACTGTAAAATTCTAGACGTTTTCAAGGTGAATTAGCGTGATATAATACTTGCAAGTTTATTATAAAGGTGAAGCTATAATAGGAAGTAACAATTGAAATGTCTAATATTTCACTGACTAAAATACGACTGTAGTAAATCCACATAATTCTAAACTGTGCTAATATCATAAATCATTGCGTGTGGTAAACTGAAATCGTAATTTAAAACCACTTCTAAGACATATTTCCCTTACAGTGAACTGTGTGAGACTGTATTTACTCAACATTCCTCCCATAACAGGGTAAATTTAACTATTTTCATTGTGCACTGTCTCGATCTTTTGATCACTACGTGAGAAATCCAGTGAATATTAAGGACATTTTTCGATAATATTAAGTAGTACGGACTAGTGTGGTGTGAATACAACCATAAAACCGCCTTAATCTGTTAATAATATTTGTTCAGAGACTGTGATAGATCACGTTTTCAAGTGCTTATGAACTGTGTATATAAAAACTGTGTTTTCTACAGCATGGACTGTGAAAGTTAATTCAACGCCGTTAAATCAATATAAAAATAGAACTGTGCATTACGACGGTGTGTAATATTAATATCCACAATATTTGTGAATTCAATAGTGCCAAGTAAACTTTCCGTGTTCCGAGATTACTTCCAAGAACAACGGAAATCTTGGCAGAAGTACTACCAGATCCTGCTACAATAAATGTCGCTTCCAATGAGGGATTTACATGGTTTCTTCAGTTATGGTATCCATCGAGGGACATTGACGAGGGAGATTGACGTGGTATCTTCACTGAACATCGCCGGTGCCGAGTACGAGTCTTCGTCCGCACTCCGCGGAATGTTCCAGAAACCGTACAGCACAACTCCAACATTAGTAAGCAGATCTTCTTGTAATCTGAGTGAGTAATCACAACTGACTGACTTTTTACCAAGCACTTTGTTCAGTACAGTGTTCTTACAAGTGCTGTGTGTGGATATTAATTCATAATTTCATCGTCAGTTAAAAGTCCATATTTTGCTGTAAATTCCTTTCTAAGTCATTAATTAATTGAAGTGCTTTATTTGTTTCATTTTTTTCAATTTAAACAAACTGAAAGACATACTGCAAGAGTTCAAATATTTATCAAACTTTCCATGACAAGTGTGTGTTTATTTTGTGTTTCAAAATTTAGAAAGACTGTAGGTCAGCACCATAAATGATGAACTGACAATTTCCAAGGTGCTAAGTAATATGTGTGTGGTTTAACATTTAGAAAGACTGTAGGCTATTCATGATCTATAGAAGAACAATAATTATTTTTGAAATTCTCAAGCAAACAGACGTCAAGAAAATCATAACATAAATCTTTTCTTTTACATTTTGGCAAATATTAACTACCAAATTGAGTTGCAAGTGCAGGGTGATATATCTGTGGCTATTATTAATAAATTTTATAGAAAAAAGAATTACCATCTATTATTCACCCTGCGATACTATCCGTCTCTGTACCTGCTCCAAAAAAACACTGGACATTACCTGAGCTCCTTCCCATGCTCAAACCCCAAAATCATTTCCCGGTACAATATATATATATATATTATTGACACAAAATGACCTCACTTCTTGCAAAAACTTTTGTTGTCTTCAATGTTAAAATTGTTTCTTAGTTTTAACGTCTTCTTTGTTGGTGCTGCTAAACCATGCAATGACATTGTCCCTCGCATTTTTAATTGATCTGCCACTAATTTTATACCCATGAATCTACACAACAGCCAGCAAATGTTCAATTTATTGTATAATCATTTGTATCAGCCATTCTTTAAATATCTTTGCACCAACTGCTGTCAACAATCAAAGTCAATAACAATGGGTATCTGACAATAGAAAGAAATAATGAGTAGGGGTATACAGACTTTGTGTGCACTCTGTAAATCAGATAACCCATGACCTGGTAAACACACACGATCCAGAATTAGAATGGATCATATCAATTAGCGCTGTGAAGAGGAGCCGGACCTCCTGTTGATTGAATCGGATAATACGATTACAGGGCTCCTCCGGTGATCTGTGGTACTACCGACGGAGGCAAAGCAGTTACGGAGCTCCGGAGGTTAACAGGAGGGCCGCCTCCTATTCGCAACAGTAGCTCTGAGTGTAAGGACGTAGTGGGCTGTAATTTCAAACTTATGTCCATGAATGTAAGCGCCCTATAAAAATCGTTACCTACATACACAAAAATCAATCAATCAATCAATCAATCAATCAATCAATCAATCAATCAATCAATCAATCAATCAATCAATCAATCCATCACTACTGATCTGCATTTAGGGCAATCGCCCAGGTGGCAGATTCCCTATCTGTTGTTTTCCTAGCCTTTTCTTAAATGACCGCAAAGAAATTGGAAATTTATTGAACATCTCCCTTGGTAAGTTATTCCAATCCCTACTGCGCTACCTATAAACGAAAATTTGCCCCAATTTGTCCCCTTGTTTTCCAGCTTTATCTTAATATTTTGATCATTCCTACTTTTAAAGACATCACTTAAACATATTCGTCAACTGATGTCATTCCATGCCATCCCTCCACTGACAGCTCGGAACATACCACTTAGTCGAGAAGCTCGTCTCCTTTCTCCCAAGTCTTCCCAGCCCAAACTTTGTAACATTTTTGTAACGCTACTCTTTTGTCGGAAATCACCCAGAACAATTCGAACTGCTTTTCTTTGGATTTTTTCCAGTTCCTGAATCAAGTAATCCTGGTAAGGGTCCCATACACTGGAACCATACTCTAGTTGGTGTCTCACCAGAGACATATATGCTCTTTCCCTTACATCCTTACTACTACCCCTAAATACTCTCAAAACCATGTGCAGAGATCTGTACCCTTTATTTACAATCATATTTATGTGATTACCCCAATGAAGATCTTTCCTTATATTAATACCTAGGTATTTACAATGATCCCCAAAGGGAACTTTCACCCCATCAACGCAGTAATTAAAAGTGAGAGGACTTTTCCCATTTGTGAAACTCACAACCTGACTTTTATCCCCGTTTATCATCATACCATTGCCTTCGGTCCATCTCAAAGAACGTATAGTCATTCAGAATAATTAATGCATCCTCTCATTTATTATCAAGAAAATGCAATTATATCGACATATAACAATACCCCATATACCTGTACGTATAAACCCTGTAGATACAACAAACAATATATCTAAATAGGTTCAGTTGTTTCTCAGAAAAGTGCAGGCCCTACCTGTGCAGAACTTACACAGTACACTTCGTTCATTATCATTATTATGGAAATATTCCCATTACATTGGCGCTAGAATACAGTAGTTTCAAGTTAAATTTGAATTCGCTTTTAATTTCTGGACATATGTAAAAAACGCGAAAGACGTGCAGAAGTAAGGGATGATTATTTACGAGCGGATGGAGGAGTTCAAGCGGTTCAAGTCTCGCGGTGTAGGTGGCAACGTGTCCGCCTGTCACCCGGGTTCGATTCCCGGCCTGGTCGGATTTTTTAATTTAAATTATTAATATCCCTGGTCTGGGGACTGGGTGTTTGTGTCATCCTTAACATTCCCTTCCTCACATTCAACACTTTACACTACCGCCATTTACATAATACACGCAGGTTTCCTCACATATGGTGCAAGTAGAGGCAAAATATCTTCAACGGTCGATGCCCCGAACATATAGCATTAAAAAAAAGTTAAAGAAGGAGTGTAGTTTCGCGCAATAATAGCGACAAGTTATAAATTCCTGTGAAAATGCTTGTTCATTCCTCCCGTATGAAGTTTACACTACACGCTTGTCATTCAATGTCTTTTTGTTTTTTGCTAGTTGTTTTACGTCGCACCGACACTGATAGATCTTATGGCGACGATGCTAGGAGTGGGAAGGAAGCGGCCGTGGCCTTAATTAAGGTACATCCCCAGTATCTGCCTAGTGTGAAAATGGGAAACCACGGAAAACCATTTTCAGGGCTGCCGACAGTGAGGTTCGAACCTACTATCTCCCGAATACTGGACACTGGCCGCACTTAAGCGACTGTAGCTATTGAGCTGTCATGTTTGTACATAAGAATGCTATCTGTAATATCGTCCAATAATAAGGGTACCGGTATAAACTGAGGGGCCTAGTTTCTCACGATAATAATGACAAGTTATAAATTCCTGTGAAAATGCTCGTTCATTTCTCCCGTACCAAGTTCACACTACGCGCTTGACATTCAATCGGAGGTTCTGATACATAATTACTTTTGTACGTAAGAATGTTATCTGTAATATCACCAAATAATTAAGGTATTAACTGAGTGGCCTACTTTTGCACAATAGTAGTGACAAGTTATAAGTTCCTGAGAAAATGCTAGTTCAATTCCCCCGTACCAAGTTCACACTAGGCGCTTGTAATTCAATCGGAGGTTCTGTTACATAATTATTATGTTTGTACGTAAGAATGCTATCTGTAATATCGCCAAATAACTAAAGTATTAACGGAGGGGCGTAGTATAGCGACAAGTTATAAATTCCTGTACAAATGCTCGTTCATTTCTCCCGTACCAAGTTTAAACTACGCGCTTGTAATTCAATCGGAGGTTCTCCGGAGGCACCCATTGAAAGTGCCCGGAGCCTCCGCTCCATTAACAGCGCTAATATCAATCAATCACTACTGATCTGCATTTAGGGCAGTCGCCCAGGTGGCAGATTCTGTATCTGTTTTCCTAGCCTTTTCTTCCAAATATAATTAAAGAAAGAATAAAGGAAATAGTTGACTTTGAGGAAAAGATGAGACAAGACTGGTTCGATAACAATGAGAAAATCTTGAGCCTTATTAGTATTAAACGGGATGCCTACTAATCCACTGCTTCAGAGCCATCCTACGAGGTGAATAAAACATGCGACTACATATTTTCATCCTAATTTTAAATATTGGACTCAAACATGATCAAACACTGTATCTTTTAGCTGTCTTGTTCTTATCCTGTGACGCCTTAGTTTTGATATTCTGTTTTCCAAACGTGATATATATATATTGTTCAAGCTTTTTATCAAAAAGATCCATTTCAGTGTCAGACATGGATTATTTTTTAAAAACAATGTATGACAATTACTTTTAGACGAACATTTCAATTTTTCAAAGTGATTTTAGTATAAGTTCTGTTTTCTTCAATATTTTTATGCTGTAATCATTTTGCATCCACAGTATCAACACTTGTAAATATTCACAAATACATTTTATGTAAATTATTATGATTCCTTAGACCAGTGTGTGTTTTGATTGAGGCTGATGATGCCCAATAAATAGTGGGCGAAACATGTACCCTTCAAATTTTTGAAATTTCTGTGTGTATTTATCCACACAATAGTGGAGTAAATTGTATTGAATAGGTGGTATTAAAATTACTCCTTATATAAACTTTGTGATTAGGTCTCGCATTTTCAATAATTTAATTTAATCGAAAAACGCTTTCCATCACTATGGTGCGCAGTTCGTATGGGAGCAGGCAACTTTACTATGTAAACATGAAAGTAAAATCTTTGTATTTTTCTTTGTTTGTCTGTTTCTAGTAGAATGGAGGTAGCCCACTAACCTACAGAAATCTTAAATTCTGGAATAGGTTCTTTTATTTACAGGGTCATGCCCTTAGAATTCCTTTGATGTCCATCACCTTTCTTGTGCTTTCTAATTTGCTGCGGTTAACCTCCATTTCTAAAATTCCTTTGGTATCGCTTTTAAACCAGATGGCAATTATTTGGTTCACGCAACATCCCCCAAACTCTGAGGGTAGGACCACAAACCCAAGTGCCTATGCACACTCCCACAGTGGAACAGTTCATTTAAGAATTTTGTATGTCATGAATTGTGTATTTTAACAGTAGATCTAATTTCCAGCCTCAACTGTGTCCGTTAATGTCTGTGGGTTATCTCCTTTTTAATCTATTTCAAAAGTTAAGTTGATTACGTTTAATAAATGCTATTTTAATGAACACAATTGCCTGCGTTCAAGAACTTAAGTGCCTCCATGTTACGTTCCCGGCAGGATTGCCCAGCATCTTCCACATCATGTTCTCCGTCTATTCCTACTGCCTTTAGCTGTCCTTGTTAAGTGTATCTTGTTTATCTTTCCATTGCTTGTTAATTATTTTATTGTTTTTTTTTAATGTGTATTATGTTAACATGCAGTACAAAAACCACAAGTCAAACAACTTCCCTATTCAAATTTTTAAAGTCAGAGGCTTTTGAGAGATCCAGGAGAATACCAGTTTAATTTTTGTCTGAGTCTATCCCATCAATTATGTTCTAAATAAATTTAATGGCTACTGTTACAGTTGCTTTTGAATTTACAAAATCATTCTATCTGATACACTAAACTGAACTTTCTTAAGTATCTTTCTGTTATATATGATTTTTTCATGAATTTTGGTGAGCACAGATAAAACTGACATGGGTCAATAACATGCCATACTTTTTCACCCTTGGTATTCAGCTGTAACTGAACTGTTGATGTGCTGTTAGTTTATTGTTATTATATAAAAGTGTGGCTGAGTGGCTCAGGCGGTTGAGGTGCTGGCCTTCTGACCCCAACTTGGCAGGCTCGATCCTGGCTCAGTCCGGTGGTAATTGAAAGTACTCAAATAAGTCAGACTCATGTCGGTAGATTTAATGGCACATAAAAGAACTCCTGCAGGACAAAATTCTGGCACCTCCAAAAACTGTAAAAGTAGTTAGTGGGACGTAAAGCCAATAACATTAATTTATTATTATATAAAAGTGTTGTAACTGATGAACTGGTGTTGTGATATTAGCTGCTATTATTTAAACACGTGGGATGTAACTGAATGATTGGATTGTGGTACTGTAAACATCAGTGTGTTAGGCTTCTTTCAGACGGCACAGGAATAAACCGTGCCTGCGTCTATGTGCGGGTGCACCTGCTTCTGCTGACTCTTTCATACACAGCAGATAAGTTGGAGCCATCCAAAACTCCCCACGCTTTCCAGCAATCCTTTTCAACATACTTTTCAGTGTAGGTAATAAATATGGGCCATCATCGTCTTCGTTTACTCTAGCTTCTACAATTTAGAAAAAGTAAACGAAGCCGGAAGATGTGGGTGCACCCAGTGATAGGATAGAGATGTCAGGTGGGACCATTTGCCACACTGTTTCATGTCTGGGGAATGGACGGCGGCGAGTTTTAAACTACTTTCGGATGCCAATAACTTCCTCTGATGAACTTCTGCATAAGTTACACAACCATCTCGTTCAGAACAACTTGCTGTATGCCTCGCTGTCACTATCAAGTAGGTGTAATTATTTATCTCGTAAAATTGTCCAGTATTGTGTAATCATCATTTTTCATGTTCTCTAAAATCTTGCATTAGTGCAAAGAATATCAGTGAGAAAACAACATTTATAAGTGCGCTGAAACTACTGTCGTGCTGTAATATTTTAAACGTGGAATTAGTTGATACCGAATAGAGATGATTTCTTACTTCTGCCAATAATAACTAACATTGAAGGGAATACCACAGAGTGAAAAGAAATACCATATGATTTTTTCATTCAATTTATTTTATTGACTTATTTCTTCTATACGATAAAGCACTAAAAGAACTCCCAACAGTGCCAGTACTAATTAACCATATGGCTACCAAAATCTAAATCTCTAACAGAGTACAGTGATGGCATACGGGCAGTTTTACGCGCAAGGGTCCCTGTTTGACAAATCCTGTGCGGGGCTTCACCCAAAGTTGTTGTAGTGGCCTTGAGTTAGAATTTGGCTATGAGTCGACTGGTGAGATATTAGTTGATGCTGAAAAAATCCAAGATCTTTTGATATTTTTTAAGAGACTGATGGTCCCAGCCTGAAACTGTGAAAATTCATCATCAGTAACTTCCCGAAGTGAAGGAAGTAGACAAACGACTGTCTTTGCTGGATAAAGCCTCAAGGATTTGACTCTCAATGTCAATTTTCTTTCTCTTGTGAGCAGGTGCCTGAGTAACTTGAACAACAGCTTCTCCACTAGTCTCGATAGTTTCTGTAACAGCCATAGCTTCATTTGGAGTTTCTGAATCATCAAAACTAGATTCAGTGTCCCTCATGTTTATGGTTTTCTTCAGGAAGGCGTGTTGTTCACGGTAGACATATTTCTTTGCTCTCTTCACTCCAGAACCACTTTTCCCTTGCTCTTTGAATTTTTGATAGATTTCCTTCATTGATCCTTGATTTCTTTTCCACTTTCTTCTTATGAGTTTACCTGAAAATACCAAAAATAGAAAGATTTTTGGCTAGAGACTCTCCAATGGTTTATTGGACATTTTTGCATTAACTTTAACAAAAGTATTATTTTCTCAAATACTGCCTACGTTTAATTAAAATATTAAGTAAACTAATGAAAACACTAAGGGCCTATGTTTATCCTTCCCCCCTTCCATACATTCTAAAAAAAGAAAGCCTGCTTTAAACAACAAGCAAGCTTTTTTTTTTTTTTTTTTTTTTTTTTTTTTTTTTTTTTTTTCCAGATACCTGGCCAGTGGAAATACTTTTACAGATTTGCACTCAAAGGTATATGAGTGATTAAATCGCAAAACAGTGGTTCACTGTAATTTAATTATAAGGATTATTTTTCTATAGTTTTAATGACAGTTGCAGATAATAAATACCAGTTTGTTTTTGTTGATATGGTACTTATGGGAAAGATTGTGATCCAATAATATTTTCAAATTCATTGTTTTGGAAGGCAATCAAAACCGGAAATGTCCCTGAACTGAAACTGTTACTCCACAACCAGCGTAAAGACATTCCTTATGTGATGAAGCATTTGGTCTACACCCCAACCTCGTGCAACCATATGGAGGGAAAATGCCTGATGTTGGAAAACAAGTGTATAATTACAGTTCAACAAGAGCAAACAGATTTGTGGAGTGCATGTTCAGTATCTTGTCAAACATGTGGAGGATTTTTCATTAACTACTCAATGTCTCTGCACCTTTGGCTACAAAAATAGTTCAAGCATGCTGTGCCCTTCACAATTTTTTTTTAGAGAAAGAGATGGGTAAAACTTTGAGGATACTCTCTCAATAAAGGATCTAAATAATATCATGCTTCCTCAAATAAAAAGAGGAACCTGAAAGCAAAAGATATCGGGCAGATGTCTGCTCAATATTTTGTAAGTGAAGAATGCTCATTATCCTGGCAACTTAGAAAAAATAGAAGTTGAGTTGTTTTCTGTGAAATACTAACAATTTTGTTAAACAGTCTATAATTACCTACTGGTATTGTGAGTAGTTTGTAAATAATGACAAGGATATAAAATTATTTATCACTACTTACCAAATGTACATTTTTCCTTGTCAGATATATTCTCGAAATCACTAAAGATTACGTGGCAAATCTGTCGCTATGCCTAGGTTGTGTTTGTTCTGGATTTGTATTCTTCCAGAGATTGGTCCCACACCACTGGTCTTTCCGACACCAATGTTATCAAGTTCTAAATGCCTATTCTTTTGTTTTGTTGTTCATGTTTGCGAATTTATTTAACCTTTACTCCTTGATGAGATGCGTATTTCACAAAGCCGCAGGATTCATACGTATTTACTTACTAACGTCGTTCTTGGATACTGTATTTCTTTGACAAGATGGCGTCTACAAAATATACCTAGAAAATGACATCAAATTCATTCATAAATTCTACATCGCAACTATTTCTTAGCTGGATTTCACACACTCATTATCTATAGCGGTTAATGACACATTTAAACACGTATTTGTTTACAATGTAATGTATTTTTTGACCCAAAACACCAGCAAATATCACGATCCGAACGTCGCTTCAAATAGTTTGACAAACGTAAAACTGAATGTTAGTTTCAGAGGCAGAATTCTTCATCATGATTGGAACCCAAAATACCTTGGCATCATCTTGGACTGTACACTATCCTGCAAACAACACCTCCTGAACTTAGCACAAAAGTTGAAGTCTCGAAACAACATCCTCCATAAACTGTGTGGAACTACCTGGGGATCTTCAGCAACCACCTTGCGATCTTCAGCCTTGGGTTTGGTGTATTCAATTACTGAGTATTGTGCACCTGTTTGGTTGAACAGTCATCATACAAGCCTGTTGACATCCAGCTTAATACCACAATGTGCATCATATCTGGTGCAATCACATCTACTCCAATTCATTGACTTCCACTGCTCTAGTATAATGCCACCTGATCTACGACGATCTAATGTCCTTTTGAACGAATTCCACAAGATCTTCAGAAATCCTAGTCTACTCATACGTAATGACCTGCCACTTTTGAATCTTAATAGACTAAAATCACTCCATCCAACTCTGTGTGATGCTGCTGCTGACATGGATGCTAAGGATTTTAAATCTCTTGATGAGTGAAAAGGTTGATGGGAAGCAGCATACCTTCTTCTCAGGTCCCAGACTTCCAAGCGGATCCCATATACCACGCAAGATCTGGACTGCCCTGAATAGAATCAGAACAGGACATGGCCGGTAAAGAGCTGTTCGCCATAAGTGGAAAAAGCTACCTAATCCAGACTGTGACTGCGGAGCTCCACACCAGACTATTCATCGTATCGTCAGGGAATGCAAGATTCGAGCCTATCACAGTGATGAAGCCGACTTCCTACTGGTAACTCCAGATGCTGTACGCTGGATTGAAGAACTAGATATTCAATTGTGAAGCACAAATTAATTTGTTTCTCATCTGTAAATATGTATATATATTACTGATATTGTCTGTATACGCCAAACATCTCTTACATTAAAACTGGTGTCAGAATCAAGAATCTGGCAGAGTATTTAGTAGCCGGCACAAATTTCTATAAGTGAAATGAGTTCTGAACAGCTCCAGATTTTTCTAAGTAAGTTTAGTGAACTTGAAAATAAAATCTTATCTAGCTGTAACAAACTCATTAGCGAAGTGAGATCTGAATGGAGACCTAACCCGGACCAATTTAAAACAGATTTAAGTGAACGTAAGAGAGAGAGCAGTTAAAGTCTGAAAACAAAGTGCGCTCTCTCACAACCGAGGTCAACAATGACATCGTGCAGAACGACAACGAACTGGATGAGAAGCGGTCCGAAGCGATGCTCGCGGTTGTGGAGTCCGTAGTTTGATGCCGAGCGGAAGAAGTGAATGCCCTGCGTGTGAACAAAATGGCTATGGAAACACAAATGAATCCTGCTAGCAGGAATGGTGGCTCCGGCATTGTGAAGGTGAAAACCCCACGGGACGACGGGATCACTTCCTGGAGAACATGCCGGACCCAGTTCGAAACTGGACTGACATACAAGAAGAGGCCGAATATCCAATCGCCGGACTACGTGTACAGAAGATGACAGTACGACGCAGCCCCAGCCATGTTCGACCTACGAGGAGGTTGTAGGAATGCTCGATGGGTGTTGCGGTGTGAACCAACCAAGAGCCGTCTTGCCCTGAGGAGAGGGCAGTGTGGCATGGCGAGTCGCTGTGTCCGCCATGCCAATATACAACCACGGGATGTAGCACAAGCTAGCACAACCACACGCTCGTCACCGTAGAAGGCCCACCCTCTTCCTACTCCCGTCACCAGGCAGAGGACAGCCGCTTGCGAATTGGTCAGCGCCCCCGCCGCTGCTATCTGGTTCGTCCTGCTCACTCATTGGAAGCCTCCAGAGTTATGGAAGAATCTGGAAGGCGCATGGAGAGTATTCGCCTCTGGGAGGCGTGTCCCTTCTGGAAGCATCCAGATAGTGTGGGTCCAGGTAATTAAGTTAGGCGCGACCTACGGGGTTGAGTTAGTTGGTGTAGCTCAGCTGGTGTAGTGAATCCAATACGTGGACTCAGTGAGTTAGCAAGGAGTGCAGTCAGTGTGAAAGTGACAGCCTGGGCTGAGGTGTTTTGTTGGAGTATCTGTCTGCTGGAGGCGAGGACTCGTTGCTGTGTGCCTGTTGTGCATGTGAATATCTTGGACCTTCTGCTGGAAGAGGACGTGGCCTCAACATGGGGCTGTGAGTGGAGTTCCATGGACTGACTGGACAGCACATACTATCCCGAGCTGCTAGACTAACGTGTGGACTGCGGACCGTGACAGCGCTAACGAGTGTGACTGAGCGGCAGAGTGAGTGTAGTGTAAGTGAATGAAGACTCTATGTGTCATTGTAGATAAACAAAGAGAAACTAGGGGGGGGGGGGGGAAGGCATGAACCGTGTAAGTGTGTATCCTGTGTACTTGTGTAAGTGTGAGCTCAGCAATCATGTGTGTGTAAATGTGTAGTTTTAGTGCTTAGCTAATAAAATTTTGAAATAGGATTCTACTATGTTCTGCCTTATTTATTAACCCCACCAACACATAAGAGTATGAATAGGCTAGTAAATTATTTATGTAAATCACTAATATCTGAACAGAATATGACCACTTTTATTGTGCATAAAAATGCATATTTTGTCTTTTTTTATAGATGCATTATACTGTATTTTGGATTTTACGCCCAAATATGGCATATTAAAAGGATTTTTTTTTTTTTTGCTTATAAATTTTCTACTAATATGTAATATGTTCCACGAGTGCAAGGAATGTGATTGATGACAATGATGAGTTACACATAAGTGAGTTCATTCAGATAAGAAATGAGCATTTAGATGCGCAGTATGACGGAGAGGAAAATATGATTCAACAAGGAATAGCAGGATAGCGAGCAGGGAAGCATGACTCACCAACGATACTTCATACACGAAACTGGATGTCATGCATCTATGATGCAATCCTGGTGTTTCTCCGCACATGTTAGAGAATCAGTGCTGCCAATCTTATGTTACACTAAACCAAATTGTTTTGAGTTATTCTCTAGTTACAAGAATTAGAAAATGCAATACTGCTTGTATAGGGAATTAGCTAATTTTTTGAAGAACTTCAGCTACAAAAATTTGATTTATCATTGTTGGTATAGGGATTTAGCTTTCTTTGGCTAAGCAACAGCCTTATGGAAGTTGACAACAATGTTGGGCTTCACATGGGAAATCAGTCTTTCACAATAGCAGTAGCATAGCTTCCGTGGTGGCTGATTGGAATTTTGTTCAGCTCAGTCATCTTAACAGTGCTGAGTGTGTTACGTGTGAGTTGTGAAATGTGACTAATGATACGCATGTGTATACGATGATGTTTACTATTCACATAGTGTACATCATGCTGAAAGGTAGTGCAGGTAGCCTTGAAGGTAAGTTTTCTTCTGAATTTATTTCTACAAATTCTAAAATACTAGGCTATATTGTAAGGCATGCGAGAAGAAAGTAGGTAGTGAAAAATGGTATCAAGTATTGCAGCATATAAACACATCCTAACATACAGAGTTCAATACGGACAAAAATGAAATTCTTAGATTTAAATACGGAGTCAGTCGCTAAGAAATATAATACACATTCTGCTATACAAAAAGAGCTGGAGGAGTGTTTCGGATGTAGGCTAACACAGTTTTGCTCAGTCCTCTGTCAGACCTTCCTAGCAGCAGTGTTTAAGCTCAACAACCCAACACTCAGAAATTTCCTTACTGAGCTCGATAGCTGCAGTCGCTTAAGTGCGGCCAGTATCCAGTATTCAGGAGATAGTAGGTTCGAACCCCACTATCGGCAGCCCTGAAGATGGTTTTCCGTGGTTTCCCATTTTCACACCAGGCAAATGCTGGGGCTGTACCTTAATTAAGGCCACGGCCGCTTCCTTCCCACCTCCTAGCCCTTTCCTGTCCCATCGTCACCATAAGACCTATCTGTGTCGGTGCGACGTAAAGCAACTAGCAAAAAAAAAATAATAATAATTCCTTCACAAATACACCAATGAACATATTCCAGATTAAAACACTTTACGCAAAACTTAAGTCTTATCAGATGTAAGGCTTTTCAGGCGTTTGCTCTATTAACCAGCGTTTCGTCTTAGGTCTGATACTAGACTCTTCAGAGTGGGATGTGTCAGACCCTACCCACTGACGCTGGGTGTATGCAGGTGAACTTATCAGAAGCCTATTTAAGAGGCACAGTCTGATAACTGCATACGGGAGATAAATCTCCACAATCTCCACATGCTCTATTGGTGAAAAATATCTAATTCCCTCCATGGGAATTTAGAATTTTCCATTCGGAATTGCTAGGCGGGCAAAATTCCTTTTCAGGTCTTTTTTAATTAAACAGTGGATATCAGGCAATGGTGACTACACACGTGACTGTGATGTAGTGTACTCTCAAGTTTGCGACAAGAGTGCTGGCATAAAATGTTCAAATTGAACAGCATTCGAAAATAACTTCACATCTCAGATTAAAATAACAGAGTAAGAATACGCAACGGCTAATTTTAAACGATGTGAAAACACTGTGTGACATTACTACATTTTCCGCTGATATTTGTAAAGCTTTTGTATGCAACAGCATGATATAGATGTTGATTCACATAGGGAATATGAATTATTTGTCCCGAATGAGTAAATTTATAATACCAATATAAATGGTCCGTTATTAGACATTATAAATTTTCCAGCTAACTCGTTCCTGGTTGCCAGCATTTCGCCCTGGTGTGCTAAGTTGGGCTCATCAGTTGGTAAATAGCACACCCACCAAGACGGGACCGTGGAGGCCACTGGGTAGGCTACTTGGAGCCACCGGCAGTAGCAATGCACTATGAGAGACTTTGTCTCATTACCAAAAATTGATGCCTGCCTGGCCATCAGATGATACACAGTAGATGTTGATTCCCATAGGGAACCTGAATGTCCCGAATGAGTAAATTTATAATACCAATATAAATGGTCTGACAGGCAGGCATCAATTTTTGGTAATGAGACAAAGTCTCTCATAGTGCATTGGCACTGCCGGTGGCTCCAAGTAGCCTACAGAGTGGCCTCCATGGTATGCACTAGCCATGCGTCTTGGTGGGTGTGCTATATACCAACTGATGAGCCCAACTTAGCACACTGGGGCGAAACGCTGGCAACCAGGAATGAGTTAGCTGGAAAATTTATAATGTCCAATAACGAACCAATTATATTGGTATTATGCAACAGCATTCCGCTGCAATAATTGAATAATCCACATCTACGTTCGTTTCTTGAAAAGTATTGTGCTAATCAAAGGATACCAGATGAATTACCCTTAGGAAGAATTATTTACTTTCACTGCATGCATCTGTCGCCGATTCGATACGATCTGACATAGGAGGGAACTGTCTGGATATGAGTAGATGAAACAACCGATTTGTGTGGTTGATACATTGCGAACTTCATACCAGGTAAATTATGTCCGGAAGAACCTGGCAAACCTCATTTACTTTCGTGCGAAGTGCTAAAAAAACCAACCATGCTACAGTTGCAAATTTTTTTAACGATTCCCTGGCACTTCTGTGGCCATAGTGAATCGGAGAATAATTGTTACAAAGTGTGCCTTTTAGTCACAGATGCAGCTTCGTATATGTTGAAAGCTGGTCAGTCTCAGAGTATTTTTTCTTTTCCAAATCTCATCCATGTCACATGGCGCATGGATTACATCGTATCTGTCAACAACATAATTTCAAGTGGCAAAAATGTTCCTAACAGCACCGGTTCGTGTACGCTTGTACAACACTCATCTGCCTCGAGTTTCTGTTCCGTCGGAACCTGTTCTCACAAAATTGCGAACTTGGTTATCTGCAGTATCGTTCTAAAAGCAGAACTTTAATCAAGTGAAAGATGCAGTATTGATGATAATCTTACTGCGTGTGTTCGTGAAGCAAAGTGCGCATTTGAATCTGAAACTGTGTATACAGATATCAGTTTCATCCATATGCATTATTTGTCACTTTCAAAGGCGATTAAGAGCCTAGAAACTCGTGTTGCACCCCTACACGAAAGAAAGCCGAGGAAACAGCACCACTCACAAGAACAAGAAAACATCTGTGGTAGGCAGATAAATGTGACAAGTTAATTCAACTTGGGCAACAAACATGGCATAATTGGTCATGCAATAAAACTCCAGCCACCTTTCAAGAACTTCAAAATGTTAGAAAGGTAGTTACAAAATCAATAAGGAAAATTCATAAACAAAATGAGGATATAAAACTGCAATCTATAGAAGATGACTTTAAACAACATACGTCACGGAATTATTATAGAACTTTCAAACAAAAGTTAACCAAATATTCTCCTCCATCACTCCATTTTGTCAATGAAAATGGAGAAACAGCTTATACTATTGATGATAACTGTAGAAACTTCGGAGTATACTTTTCCAAAATACTTAACAGTAAAATTCCTCTGGAAAAGTTACAGTTCACTTCTTGTCAAAATAATCAAGATTCAACCCCACCAACAGTCCAAAAAATTAGGGAAACCATTCAATCATTTCAAAAAAAAAAAAAAAAGCAAGGTCTCAGGAGAACAACAAATAACTGCAGAACTTTAGAAAATGCAGAGGAAGATTTCATCACAAAAATTCACACAATTATGTTGGACATTTGCCACTCTGAAAGGATCCCCAAGGATTGGAAACCAGAGATAATACACCCCATAAAAAAAAAAAAAAGAAAAGCAAGTAAAACTGATCCAAACAGTTATCGAGGGGTCTCCCTTCTACAGATCACATATAAAATTCTCCTACTAAACCGACCACAGCATCAACTGGACCGCCAAATCTGTGAATACCAAAGTGGATTCAGAAAGGGGAGGTTGTATGTAGAGCAAATTTTGACTCTAAAAAACAATACAGCATATTTTCAAAACACATCTAACAAAAATTATGACATCACATTTGTAGATTTCAGAAAAAAACTTATAATAGTATAGATCGCGTCTCACTACTTAATGTTTTAATAGAATTTGGACTTGACCAAAAGACAAGAAATATTATGAAGGATACACTGACTGAAACGAAAGCCAAAGTAAAGTCTATGGGTGAATGTAGTGATGAGTTTGAAATAAATACAGGTGTATGTCAAGGTGATGGGCGCTCCCCTTTACTGTTGAAAAACTTGTCAGAGAGTGGAGAAAAGCAGGTGCACCATGTCACCGACTAGGACCAAAGTTAAGGATATTGACATAGACTGTCTAGCGTGTGCTGATGATATGGCACTAATTGCCAAAAACATCTCTGATGCGCAGAAACAGAGCAAGCAGCAAAAAATAGGACTTAAAATCTCATATGGAAAAAAGTGAATTTATGACAAATATCAAAACTGCTCAACCTGCACTTACCACTGATACAAATAAAATTGCAAGAGTAAAGGAATTTAAGTACTTAGGTGAATGGATCACTGAAATTGGCAATGAAAATAAATCAGTAGCTTCAAGAATACAGAAAATGGAAATTGCTTTTGAACACACAAAGAATGTTTTATAACAACAACAAAAATGCTTGTCCTGGAACAGTAAAATTCATCATCACTTAACAGTGATCAAACCTGAAGCTCTTTATGCTTCAAAAACACTTAATTTACATCATAAAAATAAGGAACAATTAGAGATTAAAGAAAGGAAAAATAAGAAAAATCTTACGGCCAAGAATTAAAAATGGAATACATTACCTCAAACCCAACTCTGAAATATATATGAAAATATCCAAACTTACTGATACAATGAGACTGCAACAAATTCAATTTTTAAGCTATTTGGAAAGAATGAATAACAACAGACTTCTTATCGAATACACACATTTTTTCAAATCAAATGTACGAGATCAAAATGGTATAAGCAAGTAGAGAAAAACCTACAGAATCAGGATTACCAAATTTGCATGATAAGAATATATTCAGGAAAATTGTTCACACAAGGGGATTTGAGGAAGATGAGAAGAAATCAACACGATGTACAATCAGAAATCCTGTTCCAGGACAGAAAACACAACAATCGATGAAAATGAACTACTAGGCAAGGAGGAGAGCACAACAAATGTTGATTCTGCACGGTCCTAAGTGATGCATTCACGCAGAAGAGGACGAAGAAGAAGACAAGTTTCCATAGATGGTCACAAAACACAAAAGATTGAATAATCCTGTCAAAGGAGTCAGTTGCCAAGGATGGCTGTACAGAAAGTGGTTGGAAGCACTCCAACAAGATAATTCATTTATCGCTGTCATTGCTAAGTAATGGACACCAACAAGAAAGTCCATTATCCTGAGAATTTTATGTAAGCACAATATAAGCTAGCAGTAGTAGTTAAGTCACTGTACTGCTCAATCTACTATAAATCATAAAGTTATCTGTGCACTGCTACGTGATTACTATGCATTACTGTGTGCTGCTACACTTATTCTTGTTTCCTAATTTGGCCACATATGGACCGCATTGAACCTAAGGGTTTCTCTTCTTCTCCTCCTCCCAGAACCTCTTCATACTTTCACTTCTAATCTTCCTTTCTTTCTCAGATATGACCAATTTGGGTCTACATTTTGGTGGTTTCTCCTGGAATGTTTTGATGCTGTCCACTCGGCTTCTAAATTCTTTTCTGTTGTGATTCAAATCCATTGTAAGTCCACTTTCTATAGCATCTCCTTTTACCTCTTCTACCCACTTCATCGAAGCTTTCAGTCCAGAGATGTACTTGAATATTTTCTTAGCCGTTTCTCATCCATTCTTTCTAGACATCCGTAGAATTTTAGCCTTCGCTTTTGCATGGTGACAGTGATTTTTTCGGTGTATTTGTAGCGATCATCATATTTTCTATTCCTCCACTCCCCTTCAGCATTTTTCTGTGCTTCTAAAATTTTCCTTAAGATTCTCCTCTCCTTTTTTCGAGATCTTGAAGCACACCCTTTTTATTCATTGTCAGGCTTTCTGAAGCGTAGAGACCTGGCTTTACCACTGTGCTGTAGTGTCAAGTTTCCCCTTGTAAGATATTGCTCTTTTATTGTATCTGTTCTGGGTTAACCTGTAAGTTAATTCTAGTTTTCTAATGCTCGCCCTATTTGCCTCTTTATCCAATCTGTTAGGTTCTATTCATTCCAATACATATTTAAATTTCTCAGTTCTATTTACAGTCCCATGCTTCACTTCTATGTGTCTCTCCCCTTGATGTCATATTTCATGTATTCAGTCTTCTCATATGAGACTTTGAGACCCGTTTTCTCAACGATCTCATGTAGAGTATTCAGCATAATTTGGGCATTTTCTCGGTTGTGAGCCAAGAGGGCAAGATCATCTGCGAAAGCCAAACAATTTCAAAGTTCTGCCCTTTCCTCCCTAAATGTATTCCCCTTATTCCTTTCACTTCCGAAGCATTTTCCCAAGTTCTAATGATTTTTTTCTAGAACAATGTGGGTTACTGTAGTCACGTCCTAGTTCGTGAACCATGGGCAACGGCTGAGTGGCCTAGTAATTGGTCCTGAGAGTCGGGATACCAGTTGCTATGGAACGGGAGTGGGCATCTCGGACATATTCCGAGTCATGGCCCTCATTGTGCTCAGGCGGCTAGGACTATACAATCCACCGGTGGTCCATAACCCGTTAGAGGAGAGATCCTCACTTGGACTATGTGCAAGTAGGGTAGCATCCTGCTTCATGAATCTACCGAGCTCAGAACATTTTAAGCAAGCCTCGGACCTATGGGAGTAACGGAGTCCCACTCCCATTTGACAGGCGAGGGACTCCTTGGAAACAACTTGGCGAGCGACATGGAATTCGATGGGGAGCTATCAATATTAATGGGGCTTATGGAAGAAAGCAAGTAGAACTGGCTGAGTCAGCAAAGAGGATGCATTTGGATGTGCTAGGAGTAAGTGATATTCGGGTAAGGGGGGATAACGAGGAAGAGATACGAGATTATAAAGTGTACTTGACGGGTGTTACAAAGGGAAGGGCAGAGTCTGGGGTAGGGCTCTTTATCAGGAATACCATTGCACGGAACATAGTTTCTGTTAGGCACGTAAATGAGCGAATGATGTGGGTAGATTTGTCAGCTGGAGGAATTAGGACTAGAATTGTGTCTGTGTATTCACCATGTGAGTGTGCAGATGAGGATGAAGTTGACAAGTTTTATGAAGCATTGAGTGACATCGTGGTCAGGGTCAACAGCAAGGATAGAATAGTGCTAATGGGCGATTTCAATGCGAGAGTTGGGAATAGAACTGAAGGATACGAAAGGGTGATTGGTAAATGTGGGGAAGATATGGAAGCTAATGGGAATGGGAAGCGTTTGCTGGACTTCTGTGCTAGTATGGGTTTAGCTGTTACGAATACATTCTTCAAGCATAAGGCTATTCACCGCCACACATGGGAGGCTAGGGGTACCAGATCCATAATAGAATATATCTTAACTGACTTTGAATTCAGGAAATCTGTTAGGAATATACGAGTTTTCCAGGGATTTTTCGATGATACAGACCACTATCTGATCTGTAGTGAACTAAGTATCTCTAGGCCTAGGGTAGAGAAAGTGAAATCTGTCTGCAAACGAATAAGAGTAGAAAATCTCCAGGACGAGGAAATTAGATGGAAGTACATGGATATGATTAGTGAGAAGTTTTGAACAGTAGACAGTAAGCAGGTTCAGGATATAGAAAGTGAATGGGTGGCATACAGGGATGCTGTAGTAGGAACAGCAAGGGAATGCCTAAGAACAACTGTGTGTAAAGATGGGAAAAGGCGAACATCTTGGTGGAATGATGAAGTGAGAGCAGCTTGTAAACGTAAAACGAAGGCTTAGCAGAAATGGCTCCAAACAAGGGCTGAGGCAGACAGGGAGTTGTATGTAGATGAAAGAAACAGAGTGAAACAAATAATTGTTGAATCCAAAAAGAAGTCATGGGAAGATTTTGGTAACAACCTGGAAAGGCTAGGTCAAGCAGCAGGGAAACCTTTCTGGACAGTAATAAAGAATCTTAGGAAGGGAGGGAAAAAGGAAATGAACAGTGTTTTGAGTAATTCAGGTGAACTCATAATAGATCCCAGGGAATCACTGGAGAGGTGGAGGGAATATTTTGAACATCTTCTCAATGTAAAAGGAAATCATCCTGGTGCTGTTGTGAACAGCCAAGCTCATGGGGAGGATGAAAATGATGTTGGTGAAATTATGCTTGAGGAAGTGGAAAGGATGGTAAATGGCAGCAGGAATAGATGAAATTAGACCTGAAATGGTGAAGTATAGTGGGAAGGCAGGGATGAAATGGCTTCATAGAGTAGTAAAATTAGCATGGAATGTTGGTAAGGTTCCTTCAGATTGGGCAAAAGCAGTAATTGCACCTATCTATAAGCAAGGGAACAGGAAGGATTGCAACAACTATCGAGGTATCTCATTGATTAGTATACCAGGCAAAGTATTCACTGGCATCTTGGAAGGGAGGGTGCGATCAGTCATTGAGAGGAAGCTGGATGAGAACCAATGTGGTTTCAGACCACAGAGAGGCTGTCAGGATCAGATTTTCAGTATTCGCCAGGTAACTGAAAAATGCTACGAGAGGAATAGGCAGTTGTGTTTATGTTTCATAGATCTAGAGAAAGCGTATGACAGGGTACCGAGGGAAAAGATGTTCACCATACTGGGGGGCTATGGAATTAAAGGCAGATTATTAAAATCAATCAAAGGCATTTATGTTGACAATTGGGCTTCAGTGAGAATTGATGGTAGAATGAGTTCTTGGTTCAGGGTACTTACAGGGGTTAGACAAGGCTGTAATCTTTCACCTTTGCTGTTCGTAGTTTACATGGTTCATCTGCTGAAAGGTATAAAATAGGAGGAGGGATTCAGTTAGGTGGAAATGTAGTAAGCAGTTTGGCCTATGCTGACGACTTGGTCTTAATGGCAGAATGTGCCGAAAGCCTACAGTCTAATATCTTGGAACTTGAAAATAGGTGCAATGAGTATGGTATGAAAATTAGTCTCTCGAAAACTAAATTGTTGTCAGTAGGTAAGAAATTCAACAGAATTGAATGTGAGATTGGTGATACAAAGCTAGAAGAGGTTGATAATTTCAAGTATTTAGGTTGTGTGTTCTCCCAGTATGGTAACATAGTGAGATTGAAGCAAGGTGTCGTAAAACTAATGCAGTGAGCTCGCAGTTGCGATCAGCAGTATTCTATAAGAAGGAAGTGAGCTCCCAGGTGAAACTATCTTTACATCGGTCTGTTTTCACACCAACTTTGCTTTACGGGAGCGAAAGCTGGGTGGACTCAGGATATCTTATTCATAAGTTAGAAGTAACAGACATGAAAGTAGCAAGAATGATTGCTGGTACAAACAGGTGGGAACAATAGCAGGAGGGTACTCGGAATGAGGAGATAAAGGCTAATCTAGGAATGAACTCAATGGATGAAGCTGTACGCATAAACCGGCTTCGTTGGTGGGGTCATGTAAGGCGAATGGAGGAGGATAGGTTACCTAGGGAATAATGGACTCTGCTATGGAGAGTAAGAGAAGTAGAGGCAGACCAAGACGACGATGGTTAGACTCGGTTTCTAACGATTTAACAATAAGAGGTATAGAACTAAATGAGGCCACAACACTAGTTGCAAATCGAGGATTGTGGCGACGTATAGTAAATTCACAGAGGCTTGCAGACTGAACGCTGAAAGGCATAACAGTCTATAATGTTAATGTATGTATGTATGTATGTACAATGTTACAGAGAATTGGTGATAGGCAGTCCCCTTGTACGACTCCCGTTTTTATTTCAAATGGTTCAGAAATTTCACCGAAGAATTTGACTTTTGATAAAGTTTCTGTCAGGGTTTGTTTTATTAACATTCTTGTTTTCCTGTCAATTCCGAATTCCTCCAGGACGTTAAATAGAGTCTGCCTGTCAACTGAATCAAACGCTTTCTTAAAATTAACAAATATTACCACGGTGTTCTGGCTTCTCATAGCTCTTATTAAGAATGCTCTTCAGGTTAAATGTTTGTTCTGCGCATGATCTTCCTTTTCGAAAACCAGCTTGGTACTCACCAATGAGATGGTCTTCTTGTTCTTCAACTCTCCTCATTAGTACTTTAGAGAGTATCTTATATGTTATTGGGAGTAAAGAGATGCCTCTATAGTTACTTATGCTCGTCCGGAGACCTTTCTTGAGAAGTGGGTGTATAAGAGCGCACTTCCAATCACAGGGGATCTTTTCATCTCTCCAGATTTCTCCTGTGACGGTGTGGATTGCTTTTGCTGCAGTTTCTCCTCCGAACTTCCACATTTCTGCAATAATCCCATCATTACCTGGTGCTTTGTTGTTTTTAAGCTCATTTATTATTTTCTTAATCTCTTTTAGACTCCGTGGCTTGGAATCTTGGTTATCCTGAGATAGATTTTTCGTATCCAATCTTTCCACAGGTTCTGCACAATTCAGCAACATTTTGAAGTAATCTGCAAGAAATTGACAATTTTCTTTGTTGTTTGTTACTATACCATCCTCATGCTTGAAACACAAACTTGATGGCTGGTATCCGTGTAGTTCCTCTCTGAAGGTTTTGTAAAGTGCTCGAGTGTTGTTCTTTCGAAAATCATCTTCTATCTTATCCAACCTACTTCTATCATAATTCCTTTTCTCTGATCGTATGGTTTTAGTGTTTTCTTCCTCTCTTCCCTGAAAGTTTCCCATCTCTCCTCGGTTTTGTTGGAATGCCAGCTCTTCTATGCTAGTAGTCTTCTGTCCAAAGCTTCATCACACTTTTCATTTTACCACCTCTGTTTTCTTTTCCTCGCTGGATTCCCCCAATCTTCAACTGCTTTAAACATTGGACCTCTGTTTTCTTTTCCTCGGTGGATTCCCCCAATCTTCAGCTGCTTTAAACATTGACTTTTTGATCTCTTCCCAGCTGTTCATATTCACATATAATTTACAAAGTTTATGCCACCTACTCAATACCGTACAATAATTGCAATGTCTATAAATACATTACAATATGTTATCAAGGTACTAGTTTCGACCCTATGTGGGTCATCATCAGCCTAACTAAGATACACTTATGGATTTGCCGAAATCCTAAGATAAAATTACATTGTGGAAATAAAGTTTAAAAGAATGAACTGTGTATGTGATGCAACAATGTACATATAAAATGGTCGAGTGATGAAATGTTATAGATAAAATAATGTACTGATCAATGACAAATAAAATTTTCAGGATTTACGTCAATTACAAATAAACAGTAAGAATAGTATCACACAATTTTTACAATGATGATTAAAATATGCCCTTGTTAGTGAATACTCTAAAATTGCACTTTAAAAGTGTAATATGCCGGTTGAATGCACAGTCCAGATACTTGTATTGAGTTCTAAATTTCAAGTGCATCTTCAGGTAGAGAATTGAAGTTGAACATTGGCGCAGAGGGAGTATGTCTTGCTTGAGGTCCAATATTTCTGATACGAAAATTAAATGTAGATCAAACCATACGACATTCTTATAATATAATGGATTCTTGCTGTGGTGTGAGGAAAATTCCCAATCCAATTTGGAACCAATAGAACCTGATGATGAAAAAGTTGGAATTAACGCGAGTTATTTTAAGGAAGGGAATGGCGAAAAACAAAGAAATGAATGAGTACTCGCCTTGCGCGCAATGTGAACAACCTGACCGGCAGAGATCAACTAAGGGAATGAGAATGGCATGGAATAGGAGGGGAAGAAAGTTGGTGAAGGGAGGAGCAATCCAGTGGAGCGGGTGACGTGAGAGGGGAGAGACAGGGAAGTGAGAAGTGGCTTAAAGCGGGCCCGACGGGTGGGGAAATTATGGTGATTGTATCGGCGGAGGACCTTTAATTAACTTAAAGAAAGAATTTTGATCTGCTAAATTGTTTTTTCTGAAATAGATAATATATAAATCAAATAAAATATTAGACTTTTCCGTTATTTCGTTAAGGTTATAGTTAGCATTAAAGTACTGGTCCAGATGTATATAAAAAATTCTCAGTTATATTAAACAGAGGGCCCTTGTTAGCTATTTCAAGAATGTCCATGTCTAGTTCAATATTTGTAAATTTATGATTGTAGGCCTAATCGATCATATGTTGGCCGATAGCTGAAAATTTATTATATTTGACTACGTTGATGTGTTCCAAATATCTTATATTAAAACTTCTTCCTGTTTGCCCTACGTAAGATATATTAGTACAGGAGTTATATTTGATCCTGTAAACACCTGATTTTGCGTACCTGTTGACCTTATTGATGTGCGACGTGTTATGTAGAATGTGTGTACTGTTATTATTGGTTTTGAATGCTTTTTCCTTGAAAATATTAGTGATCTTATGAACTTTGTTATTAAAAGTGAAAGTGGAAAAGGATTCGTATTTAGGTAGTTCTTTCTTAAGTGTTGTTTTGGGACGAAATTTACATTTATTGATTATACTTTCTATAAAGTGGCTACCGAAGCTGTTGAATTTTGCTATACAATTCAATGGAAAGATCTTTCTTGGTCAAGGGTATGTTGAATGCTCGGTGAAATAGGCTATTATATATTGCTCTTTTGTGAGGTTGGGGGTGAGTTGAATCTTGACGAATAGTAACTGCAGATTAGGTGGGTTTTCTACAAATTTTATAGGTTAAAGAATCTGGATGTCTTATGATGGTTAGATCTAGAAAGTTGATCTTTTGATCTGTTTCTGATTCCAGAGTAAATTTGATATGGGAGTCGATGCTATTTAGCCCTTGAAGGGTGGTGGGAGCGTCTGTTGATTTTTCATTTATAATTGCTAGAACATCATCAACATACCTGACCCAGAAGAGGATATTTCCGCAAGAATACCTGAGGCCGGTGAACCCATCGCCAGACCGTTCTGTTGGTAGATGATGCCATTGAACGTGAAAAAGTTGTTGTTTACAACCAATTTAAGTAACGTAAGAAAGTCTTGAATCTCTAATTTACTCAATTGACTATTTTTGTTCAGGTTATTTTTAATGATGGGAATTAACTTGCAAATTTGGATGCTGGGGTACATGTTTATAATATCAAAAGAATGGAGAGAATAATCGGGTTGCATCCTGAATTTATTTGGTTTACCTATTAATTCATATGTTTTTTTTAATGGACTTCTTAGATAAGAATTGATAGTTATTTCTTAAGAACCTTTGGATAAATTGCAATGTTTTGTACAATGGACTTGTCTATATTCAGCTTCAACAATTTTTCACAATATGTCTCTTTGTTTTGTTTCAGAGTATCTGTATCAATTCTAAGCTTCCTCTTGGTACTTTGTTTGGGTTTGTTTGGTTGGAATCTTTCTTTAATCTCCAAGGGGTAGTGGTCCGAATCAATGTTCACGCTTTTTCTTAACTTGAAGTTCAAGATTTCCCTTTGGTTTCTGGCCGTAATAGCAACATGGTCGATCTGAAACTCCCCCAGTAACGTGTTAGGAGATACCCATGTTTTCTTCTTGCTCGGGAGTGCCTTGAAGTGTGTAGACATGAGTTTCAAGTTAAAATGTCTGCAGAAACCGATTAATCTTTCGCCATTTCTGTTCGTTCTGTTATGTGCTGGGTAGCCCCCCACAATTTTCCTGTACCTTCTTTCTTTACCTATCTGAGCATTGAAATCTCCAACCAAAATTTTCACATGGTGTTGTGGAATGTTGGACGTTGTGTCTTCAAGAATTTCCCAAAAGTCATCTACCTTCTCCGGGTTTTTCTTGTTATTGTCATTTATCAGCGCATGTGCATTGATAATCATGTATATTTTATTGCCGGATCTAAAGGACAGAAATTAGATCCTGTTGGTGAGGTGAAATTAATAATGGACTCCAGAATGTTACTTTTAACCATAAAGGCCGTACCTAGGATTGTTATATTTGCGTTGTTTTTTTATTCCCGGTTTTCCTTTGTAAATTCTATAACCACTAGATTCCACGTGATTTTCATCAAGGTATCTTGTCTCCTGAAGTGCGAGTATGTAAATATCTCTTTCTCTCAAAACATCAGTAAGTTGTTTTAGTTTTCCAACTTTTAGGAGTGTGTTGATGTTCAGTGTTCTGAGCAGATGTTTTTGCTTGGATCGTACCTTTCTCGAGGAGGTAATGGGAAGCTCCGACTCTTCCCTGCATGACGTTCCAGGCTATCCAGAATCCAAAGGCCTGGTTACAACGCTCATGGCGGTGGGGGATTTCTGTTTCCGGCTGCCCCCCTGGAGTAGTCTTTCCTAAAGGTGTTTCCATCATGCCTTACGTTGAGGTTAGTTGGGAAGGTAGGCATTGCCTGCTCCTCCAAATTAAAACTGAGGTTGTAAGCCCCAGAGTTTGGTTCTTCCGCTCTCTAAACCATTGGGAATCTTCCTCTTCTGCTTTAGAGACTGTTGACCCTTTTCTTTTGCCTCAGTTGATCCGCGGATGTTTATTTGGACAAAACATATAGTACCAGGAATGCTTAAGGCCTGGAACACAGATTTTTAATTAGCAAAGTATTTGCAATGAGAAGGCACAAACACTTGAGTACAGCGCGCAAGGTAACAGGACGGCATGGAGCTATGGAACCAAGAGCGAGAGAGATAGCTATGTCACCGGCTATGATGCAATCATTACGTGAAGCTGACTCTCTAGTCTAGAATGTACTGGAAGCTTTTTTATATCTCCTAAACCCTTTAAGATATAGAAAAATGAAGTACATCACCGTGAAGCTCACTATTTAAACGCCACCGTGTCAAAATTTCACGTAAATCGACCCACAGATTATGGCGATATTGAGTTGAGAAGAAATCACATTTTTCACGAGTTAACAGCAGCTAACTTCGACTTTGCATATAAAAGGAGGGACATTGGAGAGGTATAGCCAGTTACAAACTGCAACTCAACCATGATGGATCGTCATACTGTCGCCACATACAGGTCATGAACCTGGAAACTTTGTTGTGTGTTATGTTATACTAATCGTCGCACTTGAAAAAATTTCAACAGTGCATCGGAACTTAGAAAAGTCCAGCGTGTGTCAAGACAAATATTTCTCGGTAATAGCTCGGGACTTATAAAATTCCAGCGTGTGTTAAGGTGAACTTTAACATTTGACAATAATAGCTCGGGACTTATAATATTCTTGAGATCTCTGAACTTAGCATTTTTGTAACAGAGAGTGAACAACTTTATCTGACGTAGTCTTACTTGTGAACAGTGATATCAGATAACCAAGTGAATCTTAAGGTTATTTTATAACAAATTAGGGAAATATTAACTCAACTGAAAGGAAATAGTACATATTATCTCCTCAATATATTTGTCATGAACAATTAGGAACATTCAAACTATGTCTTCCGTGTGTGGTGAGTGAACTGAATTTACACTTCACAACATGACAATCTTTAGTCTTCGTGTTTTATTTTCAATCGAATACAGTGAACTTTAGAAAGACAGTGGCATTACTTACCCGTGTAAATAGGATGAACTATTCAGAAATTGTGCTTTTAACTGTGTGCTACAGGCAGAATTTTCCGAACTGTGTTTATTTGAACTGTGCTTCGAAACCATAACTATTTCAAACTGTGCTTTTATTTCAAAGTATACTCCTAGCTAGTCAAGTTATCTATGTTCAGAACTGTGCTTCTGATGATGATGATTATGATGATGACGTTGTTTAGAGGAGCCTAACATCTAGGTCATCTTAAGGTTATTTTATAACAAATTAGGGAAATATTAACTCAACTGAAAGGAAATAGTACATATTATCTCCTTAATATATTTGTCATGAACAATTAGGAACATTCAAACTATGTCTTTCGTGTGTGGTGAGTGAACTGAATTTGCACTTCATAACATGACAATCTTTAGTCTTCGTGTTTTATTTTCAACCGAATACAGTGATGATGATGATGATGATGATGATAATGCTTGTTTAAAGGGGTCTAACATCTAGGTCATCGGCCCCCCTAATGCTACGAAATGAGACGAAATGCAATGACAATTTAAAAGTACAAAATTCATCCACTGACCAGAATTCAAAATGTGATGATGAAGAATTAATGGATGAATATGAATTTAAAACAATCAGTAGATCCGACCCGCAATGCCTCACCTTCCCAGAAACAATATTACGGACCAAGGGACTGCTTCCAAAGCAAAATCCTGAATCCATGATGCTTGTTGTCTAAAGGTGTTCAATATCCATGTCAACGGTCCCTCATAATGGCATTTAACGCTAGTAAAGTAGAACGATGGTATTTCTCAAGTTGCAGTACTAATCAAAGGTAGCGCAAACTCACAGTGTTCCAAATATTATGGTACTACTCACAAGTATTGTACGTCGTACAGGTAACTCAGACCTCTGGTGTTTCTCACATAATGGCGCCACTCATAGGCAATGCAAACCCATAGTGTTCCTCACCTAGGTGTACTAATCACAGGTGCCGGCATTCCCGTGGTGTTCCTCATACAGTGGGTACTAATCATAGGCAACAAAGACCCATGGTGTCGCTCATATTGTGTTACTAACCACAGGCAATGCCCAGACCCGTGGTGTTTCTCACTTAATGGTACTAAGCACAGGCAACGTAGCCCCGTGGTGTTCCGCATTTAGTGGTACTAATCACAGGTATTGGAAACCCACAGTGAACCACTCTCTGCTGCTACTAATCACAAAACTATTGAGTACCTAATAGAGTGGTACTACTCGCAAGTAAAGGCGACCCATGGTGTTCCCCACGTGATGGTACTAATCACAAGTAATTTCATGGTTCTGATTCAAACCACGCTTGGTTGCCCCTTTTAGTCTCCTCTTACGACAGGCAGGGGATACCGTGGGTGTATTCTTCATCTGCGTCCCCCACCCACAGGAGGTACTGTGCTTCTAATTTCAAACTTTGCACGATAGACTGTGATTCGAACTGTGATGCTAAGTACTATTTACTAGTGATTTACTAATTTTCACTTAACAGAATCGTGTTAGTTCGACACTCACAATTAAAACAGTCAATTGAACTTTCTCGTGTCAGCACAATTTACTAAGTGACACCAGAAATCTTGACCGAGTGTTTAACCCTCATATCAACCTGACACCTGATATGACATGGGATTAAACGTGGTACAGCATGGGAGATGGTACGTGGTACAGTGTGGGATTAAATGTGGTACATCGTAGGAGATGGTACGTGATGCTAGGGTGGATATCACGACACCGACGGAATTCCCAAATGCTGTTTGTTGAACTGCATTCACCAGTTCTAGCATGAAAAACGATTCAAGTGATATGAGTGCATTTAACATCAAACTTTTGAACTGTAAAGACAGTGATTACTTTAAACAAACTTTTATTATCAAGTTTGAAATCATTCATTTCATTTCGAAGTGTTAAATAGCACTTTTTTTTTTTACTATTTGTTTTATGTCGCACCGACACAGATGGGTCTTTAGGCGACGATGGGAGAGGAAAGGCCTAGGAATAGGAAGGGAGCGGCCGTGGCCTTAATTGAGGTACAGCCCCAGCATTTGCCTGGTGTGGAAATGGGAAACCACGGAAAACCATCTTCAGGGCTGCCGACAGTGGGGTTTGAACACACTATCTCCCGAATACTGGATACTGGCCACATTTAAGCGACTGAAGCTATCGAGCTCGGTTAAATAGCACTAGTCAGTTACAAAGTCATACTAGACTTCCTGAAAAAGTAACTTCATATTTTCTCTTTCAAGTGCTAATCTAAAACGACTTCAAGTGATAATTAAAAAAAAAAAAATACTTTAGAAATTTCCAGCGATAATACTAGAAAAGACTTTAGGTATTTCAAATAATAATTTTATAAAGACTTTAGGAATGTGAAGTGCTAATTATAGAGAGACTTCAGGTTTCAAGTGATATTTCTAGAAAGACTCCAGGAAGCAATATTTATTTTCCGAATTTAATTCAGAAGATTCCAATTTTGTTTGTCACAAGCATTTATCAGGATTTGTAACATTGCGTGCAGCATGCAATAATAAATCCAACAAGAGAGAGTTACAATTAAATTCCGATTTCAAATGAGAAATACTAAAGAGGTTATTTATGCATCATGTCAGTTGAATAAATTTAATCTTAGAAATATAACATCTACTATTTCGCACTGCGAACTCCTTTCTCTGTACCGGCTCCTAAGAACTGAATACTCCCTACGACCATTCTTATGCTTTTCCTGGTACAGTATTCACACCTGTCCTGCATATCTACATGAACCTCCCCTATCCACCATGGGGACGCACCATGTCGGGGATGAGGCCCCCCCATCCCAATATCTTGTGTAAGATCATGTTCAACCCCTGCTTAGTTCCTGGAGTATGTTTACGGCCGTACCTCTGGAGGACAGATGCCTCACATTGCTCGTCTTAAAGATGGCCGACATTATGGGCTGACTGTTTGGTCTAAACAACGCCAAGAATTGAAAGTAGAGTGCACATCTTCTTGTGGTTTCTATGGTAGCGATGGCAAAGAAACAAAATGGGTGCCAGTTAGGGCAGATAGTTTAGTCAATTATATCGAGTGACTCTCTAGATTGTGTTATCTATGGAATAATTGAAGCAATAAACAAGACGGCTGACACTTACGGCATAAATATTAATAATAAATATTAACCAAAAACAGTATGAAACTAGAGTAAATACACTAGATAACACTACCACAAACTTGGCACTCAAAATGAAGTCACAAATACTCAATGGAAGAACAAATGAAGTGCAGATCTTTTATATAGGAGGATATTCGACGCAGCACCATGACAGATGATCACATCCGCGAGATCTGTAAATCTTATGTGAATTACCCTGTACAGTAACTGTGTTAAAATTATGTTAATGGTAGGGGAACACATTGCAAATGATGTGCAAGTTCCTGGGTGATTAAACAGTAATTGCAGTATATTACACTACTTAAAAATTAATATTTTTAGATATTTTCTGAAAATATGTGAATTTCTACTTGTAACCATTAATTTTTGATTTTCACTGATTTCTTTATTTTTCTTAATAATTAGCCTATGTCATTTCTTTCTACATATTTTATTGTAATTTTCTGTGCTACATCATTTTCATGTAATTTATGTTTTCATTTAATTCTGTTACTAAACTATTATAAACAAACAATGACATAAGGCTACCACCCAATAGTCATGTATGTAATAAGAATCCATGAGACAAAGTGGGAATATATTTTTCTTGCCTAGACTTGGGCATAGGCTTCTGCTCTTCTTGCAATGCACATGCAGTCATTTTTGTTTCAATGTGCTTTGATGCTCCACAGGGAACAGATGCATTTGAAAGATAAATTGAACACAACAGCCTCATTATTTGTGATTTCATGTTTTTTTTTCAAAAGACTGTAAAATGTATTATTGATGATGATGACTTGTTTTCAGAGGCTTAACATCGAAGGTCATCGGCCCCAAAAATGTATTATTACTTTTGAGCTAGTTCTAGTAATACTGTTTATGCACCTAGGTTTCTTTTATTAAGTAACCTAATAATTTTGCAAATGAATTGAATCCAATAACATTTTTAGTGCCAATTTTCCAGATTGACTAGATTTTTCTTTGTTAGATTTGAATTTCCTTTTTAATTTTGATATTTTACACTATTCATAATAATGGCCTACTGTACCATTATCTTTAAAGAGCCTATAACTTAAAGGTCAACTATGATTCTTATGAGCCTGTACCGTTAAACACTACAAGGACAGATAGCAACCCCTTCCTCCTTCCCAGCTTTGGTAAGCCCAGCAATTAGTGACACAATACGAACATTCCAGTCTCTTAACCTTTATAAATAAAAGCTTGTCAAATCTTGGAATTTCATCTTTCACTAAAACAACAGCTGCACATCTGGTATGTGTTGGTCTTTAGAGCTCAACGTGTTCACTTGAAGAAAAGGTAATGCTGAAAATAAAATCATCTAAAGTGAAAGGTGAAAGTGAAATCCCAGTTCATGATATCAAAAACTTAAAATATTGCCCTGTGTCTTCAGCTGACGTTGAAGGCTCTTTCTCAGTGTACAAATTAATACTTAATGACAAACGTCATAACTTTTCCATGGACAATTTAGAGAAAGTGCTTATTATTTACTGTGAAGCCAACTACGAACATGTTTAACCTCAGTCTGTAATTGTGAGTTAGGCCTATATGTGCCGACTGTGAAATGTACTGTTTCTTTTAATACAAATTTTGCACATTAAAATTAAGTTAAGGTCATTTACGTCACTGTTTTAATGTGTTCTTGATATCTGCTCAGTTATATATATATAGATATAGATATTGTACCAGGAAAAGTTTTTGGGGAAAGGGCATGAGTAGGATCTCAGGGAGTGGAACTTGGTTTTGGAGCCGATACAGAGTAGGATAGACTCGCAGAGCGAATAATAGATGGTTAAATTTTTTTTAAACAATTTATTAATTCTTCACCCTGCAATATGATTATTGGACTCATATCTGGCATTGAAATTAAAAGTTTGAACATAATCTTCCTGAATTCTGTTCATGAAAATTAAATGAATATCACTGATTCCAAAGTCTTTCATATGTGAGAAGACGAGGTATTAGATTTCCACCTAAAGTCTTTCTAAATATGAGCACACACTTGTAATTGCAAATTGACATGAGAAATTAAATTTCTGTTAAAAGTTTTCAGTTTTTCAGTTTGTAAACCTTGATGTATAGCACACTTGAAAAGCCTAAAGTCTTTCTATGAGATATGAAAATTAAATTTGAAAATTAAATTAATCACTTCTGAGAAACTATGAGAACTCTGAAATATTTGTTCACACGCGGCACTGAAGTTTCCACTGTTCAAAATTAATGAGAAAATTTTAGTCAGTTTGTTACTACTCACTTAATGAAAGAAATGTTGCTACAAATGTTGAAGGATGGAAGTCTGGAATGTTCCGTGGAGAATCAGGATCGGCGGTGTTCCCTTAACACACCATGTTGACGTCCCCGATGAGGTGATGATAGCTGGAACTGGATCGTGTAGAATTTCAGCTCGTTAAGGTGATTTTTCGCACACGAAAAATTCACTTAGTGCGAGTAGTTATCACTGACACTGTCATTTACTGTTGAATACAGTTTATGGCGTAATTGAACTTTAAGACGTTAAATGAATAATCACAGTCCATCCTTTATGAAATACTATTTAAAGTCGTTACTGAAACGTCCATAATTACACAGTTCACACTTGAAAAAGGCAAATCATAGTCTATAATCACGGTCTTTGAACACAGTCATTACGTCACTAAGGATTATTTTCTGATTATCTTGTTATTATAATGTCATATTACCTCAGAAAAAGTTCTTAGTATTCACTCAGATTACTACTGTAAGTCGTATACTAATATGGCGTGAATAAAGAAATACAGTTCAATACTCGAAGAGAAATGAGTTCTGGTAATTCTACACATCAGTTTCTGTAGAAGTTCAATATCATGTGAAGTAAACTAAGTCTACACGTAATGATATATTCTGTGAACGTTAAATATTTGGTATTTGCACCTCAATAAGTTCACTCGTATTATATTCTCAAATGTCTTTAGAATTAGACTGTAGTCGCGACGCGATGTACCAAATACAGTGCGACGTTTTTTATAATTTTGTCGGCGATATAGCTTCGTGTTCCGGAAACGTGACGGCAAGTACTTTCTTTCACCGTGACTGCGCGGACATACTGTACGAGGGTCGGTCTCTCCTCTGTCTCACTCACACACATCTGTGTACTCGTCCTTGTACTGCCCTGCTCTGCTTGTTAGCCTTGACATATATACACCGGCGCTGGGAGGGGTGGTTTCTCTTGGCCATGTGACCGTGAGTGTATAAATTTCTTAGACTTTAAATTATTATAACTCAACAACCATGGGATGGATTAATTCGAAATTCACAGAGATTTGTCCTGTTGAAATTGGTTAAGGCGTTGAAAAGCTTTTCGAGAAATATCTCTAGGGGAGGTGAGCTTCGAGCGACAGGTGACGTCACTTGACTTCGCCTAGTGCACTTGTGAAGTCTGGCACCTGCTGGAACATTCCTTTATTTAAATGTTCGTACATCGGACGGATATTTTATGCTGGAATAACGTTTCTTTCGACTGATATGGGCCAGGACATAGGCTTTCCTGGTACAATATATATATATATATATCTGCCTATTATTCATTTCAGTGCCTAATAGAGCAGTTAAGGAGCCTATTTTAGGCACCTAAAACATTACCTTTTCGAGCCTAAACTTCCACTGTCCAGTAATAATACAGCTCATGAAAGACAACGTTTGGAGTCAAATAACCTGAACAAAGTGGTAACCATACAAAGTCTTCTTTTGAATGATGACAAGCCATACCTTGAAGAAGACACTGAAAATGAATAAGACACAGATAGGGGAGATTGTGCAAATCAAAGAGGAGGATACTCTGAGACTGAACGAAATACTGTACATCTAGCTTTGAAGAAGAGGAAAGTGATTAATACATGGTAAGGATGCAGTGTTTAATTTTGATATTTTACACTATTCATAATAATGGCCTACTGTACCATTATCTTTAAAGAGCCTGTAACTTAAAGGTCAACTATGATTCTTATGAGCCTGTACTGTTAAACACTACAAGGACAGATAGCAACCCCTTCCTCCTTCCCAGCTTTGGTAAGCCCAGCAATTAGTGACACAATACGAATGTTCCAGTCTCTTAACCTTTATAAATAAAAGCTTGTCAAATCTTGGAAATCAAGTGCCAGAGTTAGATAATAATATTTGCTTTATGTCCCACTAACTAGTTTTATGGTTTTCGGAGATGCCGAGGTGCAGGAATTAGTCCTGCAGGAGTTATTGTAGGTGCCAGTAAATCTACCGACATGAGGCTGACTTATTTGAGCACCTTCAAATACCACAGGATTGAGCCAGGATCGACCCTGCCAAGTTGGGGTCAGAAGGCCAGTGCCTCAACTGTCTGAGCCACTCGGCCCAGCCAGAATTAGATAAGGAAGCCACATTGATTTGTTGCATTTGCCTGGAGTACAGATATTGAGAACGCTGACATGCCTTATGTATATTGAAAATTATGCGTTATGTCAGAAAATATGACTGAGATGATCAAATTGTACATATAACAGGTTTTCCGCGGTAGGCCAGCATGTACATGATCTAAAGCATAAATTCACATCTATAGAACAGGACATTGAGATCTTGGAGAACTTAGGTAAAGGAAGTTTGCTGGATGTTACGGAGGGTTGCTATATACACCTGGAACAGTATTTTAATCCAAACCTTAATTTAAATGAAATTTCTGAAAAACCAAATATTCTATTTGATTTCCTTATTGAGTTTTAAAAAAATGTACATATCCCGGTCAATAGGACGGTGTTTCATATTATGCGTAATAGCTTTACTAGTTGCTTTTCACGACCACGTCCTCCGGAGCTCCAACAAGTCGCCATTCCTCAGTTGCTCCTCCCACTTTCCCCATTTCCCCCCTTCGTTCCCGACCAACCTTGGACACTTGATTACTATCACAACACTGCTCGCTAGACTTCATTGTGCTTCGCATGGACAGAGATCTTTTGAGGTGAGTCACGTAAAAACGTTTAAGTTATATGACGTAATTTTATATATTGTCTCTTCAGTTAAGTGATAGTTCATTACATTCCTATTATTATAGGTCCACATCGAACTGGGAACGCTGTACTTGTCAACAGCTTAAAGGACCATTTACTCGTTTCCACCTCACTAGGGTTGCTCCATTAAAACGACTCTGAAGATTTTATTGAAGTATTTTACTACATTTCTACGTCACGTTTTAAGAAGTGTGATAAATTAAGGTAATGTTTCTTCAAGACTATTTTATTTTTAAGTTGTTATGCTTTTAAATCCACATTATTTTATATAGAGAGCAAACCGGTTTGCATATGTTTTCATCAATTTATGGTTTAAGACTCGCAAGTCTCGGACTTGTAGAAAATATGGACTTTAAGACCGTATAATCATAATACAGTTTTAAGTTGTTAATATGGTTTTAAATTGTGTTCAATTTGACGTAGATAAACTTATGTGATTGCCAATTTTTCCAAGAACCTATATCAGCTGATGATAACGCGAAGGGGCGTCGAAACTAGTTCTGATTGAAATATATGTTGTAATTTCATCTAAACAAAAAATTTTATGTGTTGAATAAGGTGGATCCAAATTATAATAAAAGTTGTAATCTTGGTTCAATACAGCCAAACAATGAAATTTATTAATATAAATGATGAAATTGTACACAAAGATGATATTTTGTTAAGAAGAAAGCTATACTTTTCAGGGTCGAATTAACGTAACTTCAAAGTTTGTCAGTGTGTCAAAAACACAAATGACAATACATAGAACACTATAACATACCTATTAAAAAAATACACACCATTAAACAAAGAATGACATTTCGTTCTACAAGAACATCCTCAGACACTATCAAACCACCTCAAATCATGCGCACATACTGTATGTACGATGTTGTTTACAGTGCAAAAACTTGTCAACCATTGTGAATTGGTGATGTTATGAACAAGGTAAAACACTTACAACCATTTTTATGGACATTGAGATAGTATATGACCATGTACCACACAAGCATATATGGGAATGTTTGAGACAAAGTGCCCGATGACATCATAGCATGAGTACAACGATTACATGATGAGACCAAGAGTTGTGTCCAGGTTCAGGATGGAATGTCAGGTTAGTTTGAAACAAAGAGTGGAGTCCAGCAAGGAAGTTATCTTTCACCACTCCTCTTCATATTCATAATGGATGAAGTTTTAAAAGCAGTTAAAAGAAAGGATCCAACAACTAATGCCCTGGTTTTTGCTGATGATGTACTGTAATGGTATGGGGTAAAACAGAAATGAAAGTGCAAGCTAGGCTAGATATTTGGCAAGAAGCTTTTACAATCTCAGGTCTTATAATCAGCAAAACCAAGACAAATATTGTAGACAACTTCCAGTACTTAGGTAGTGTTCTGTCCTCAGACAATACCATACATCAAGACAGCAACAGAATACAGAAAGCTTCCACATTCTATCACACTGTACATCAAACACTTTGGGATGAAACATTTCCATTAATTTCCAAGATCAGCTTGTACAAAATATATCTCGTACCTATATTGACGTATGGTCTGGAAGCAGCAACTGTTACTGGATCAACAAAGAGTCGTCTTCAGGCAACAGAAATGAAGTCCTCCGTTCTTGTCTACAAAAAAACAAAAATGGATAAAATAAGAAATGTGGATATCTGACAAGAGCTTGGATTGGAAAGAAGCTTGCTGGAGAGCCTCAAAGTGAAGAGATTGCAATGGTATGGTCATATGAAAATGAATCCCCATAGGACTCCTCGAGGATATTTTGATCACAGTGTTCCTGGAAAGAGACCAAGAGGAAGATCTCGTGATGTTTGGGAGAAGCAGATTTTCAAGGACCTTGAAATCTGAGACGTAAATTGGGGTTGCACATATGAGCAACATCTGTCGATTGGTCGGACAAACTGGAGGAGGTTCATACACAAACGCACTAGGCTTGTTGGAGCGAAGAAATGATGGTGATGTTGATGGAGATGATGAACAAGTAAGAGCAAATAATGATTGTATAGTCCTCCACTGTCAATTTAGTAACTTTTAGAAATGTTTCTGTACTTATCCAAGCCACTAATCGTCCATCATCCTCATTTGCTGATGTGCTGATTGAACCCACTGGCATTTAAAACATTTTTCTTGGTCTTTCAGTAAAAAATATGGCTCACAAAAGACAGAGGTTGGACCCAGATAACCCGAATGACATGGTAACCATACAAAGTCTTCTTATGAAGACGAGCTGTATCTTGAAGAAGACTCTGAAGATGAATAAGACACGGATGGGGAAGATTATGTAGAACGAAGAGAAGGAGACTCATAGAGATGAGCAAAATTCATCTACGAAGGTGGTTTGAAAAGTCCATGCAAAGTCCAAGAGATGGCACCACTGGCGCGTATCGAGGTCATGTTTAGTTAGTAGCATCTCTTGAATGAACGCACACCAAGTTTCAGCCATATTGATCTATTTCTTTTTGTTTGGCATTCGTGTGAATCAAGGAAGTCGAGTGATTTTCAAGAAATCGACGAAAAAGAATTTCGTGTGGTGATTAAACATTAATTTATGAAAGGCAAAACGCCTCAGGAGACTAAAGAGAAGCTTGATAAACATTATGGTGACTCTGCACCTTCGATTAGAACAGTTTATAAGTGGTTTCAAAATTTTCGGACTGGCCATATGGGCACAAGTGATGCTGAACGTCCTAGACGGCCTGTGGGGGTTACGAATCCAGAAATCATTGATCATATCCATGATATGGTGATGGATGACAGAAGATTAAGGTGCGTGAGATTGCTAGTGCTGTGGGCATCTCGACTGAACGGGTACATAATATTTTGCATAAACATTTGGACATGAGAAAGCTATTCGCAAGACGGGTGCCACGATTGCTCACGCTTGACCAAAAACGGAATCGTGTGAAGTGTTGCAAGGATGGTTTGCAGCTGTTCCAGAAGAATCCGGAGGACTTTAAGCGTCGTTTCATCACTGCGGATGTAACATGGATACATCACTACACTCCTGAGACCAAACAATCTAAACAATGGGTTACCAAGGGGGAATCAGCACCAAAAAAGGCGAAGACCGTTCCTTCGGCCGGAAAGGTTATGGTGACCATCTTTTGGGATTTGCAAGGGATAATTCTCATCGACTATCTGGAAAAGGGTAAAACTATTACAGGTGCATATTATTCATCATTAGTGGTCCATTTGAAAACCGAGCTGCAAGAAAAACGCCCATGATTGGCTCACAAGGAAGTCCTTTTCCATCACAACAACGCACCAGCACAAACCTCAGCAGCTGTGGTCGCAAAATTAATGGAAATAGGATTCCAACTCATTTCTCATCCACCCTATTCTCCAGACTTGACTCCCCAATTTGAAGAAATGGCTGGCGGGAGACGAGGAGGTGATTGCAAATACTAATGGATATTTTGCAGACTTGGACAAATCCTATTATTCAGAAAGGATCAACAAACCAAAACATCGTTGGACGAAGTGTATAAGCCTAAAAGGAGACTAATTCAAAAAATAAAAAAGGTTTACCCCAAACACGTAAGTAGATTTTACTTTTGTACAGACTTTTCAAGCGCCCCTCGTAGTTTTGAGGAAGAGGAAATTAATTAATACCTGGGTAAGGATACAGTTTCTAAATGGTCGAAAACAAAACCTAGTCCCAGACTTAGACGAGGCAGCCACAGTGACTTGTTGATTTTGCCTTATGTACAGATAGTGAGAAAGCTGCCATGACTTATGTTTATTGGAAATTATGCATTATGTCAGAAGATATGACCAAGATGAATGTGCTGTACACAAATAGAATATTTTGTTAACAAGGAAGCCATACTTTTCAGTGTCGACTTAAAGGGTCAAGGACAATCAGCAGCTTGGATAAGTCCAAACAAATTTCTAAAAGTTACTAAAGTGACAGTGGAGTACTACTACAATCATTATTTGCTCCTACTTGTTCATAACATCACCAATTCACAATAACTGACATATTTACACAATGTAAACAATGTTGTACATATGTGTGCATTCTGTTAAATAGATTTGATAAAATCTGATTATGATCTTGTCATTCTTTGTTTAATAGTGTGTACTTTTTTACAGGTTTGTAATAGCCATTAGAATTAGCATTTTTGACAGACTGAAAAGGTTTTAAGTTACATTAACAAATAGGATATGTACACTGCAGGAACAAAAGACCAATTTCAAAGAGGGAGGGGATAACAAATCTACAGATCATTGAAGTCGATGTTTTCATTGAATTATGGTACCTAGCAGGAGTCCTAAGATGGTCCTGGAGTTGAATATTTTTGTCATGTTAAGAGGTTTAAATTTTTTGTGAGATATATCCATTCTGATAACCTAGATAAGAGGCAAACAAGGAAGATGAACGAACTCTAGTTTGTGAAATTGTTACCTTAGTTGTTTCCACTGTCAGAAATGTTAGTCAATATGACAAGTAGTTACAGCAGATGAAAAGTTATAAGAACTTCAGGGGAGGTGCTCACTCAAACAATTTATACCATTGAAACTCAACAAATATGGGTTAACACTATAATGTCTACATGATTTTGATGTATATGCAGGCAAGCAACCTGAGGACCAAAATATATTGTTACAAGGCCTTGCAACACCTATATCCGGAACAAAAAGAAATATCACAAGCAACAAATGGTTCACCAGTTTTCAAATAACTGAAGTTCCTCAAGCAGGAAAATTTGTCATCGTTTCGAACCATAAGAAAAAAAAATTCTCATCCCGAGCATGGTAGTCAAGGGTATACGCCATATGCCCTCTGCTTATCTCCACTTTCAAGTAAACGCTCGGACTTTCTTAATATATCTTTGCATTTGTTTGTTACTTTTTTTTATTTGGCCATTAAATCACTAAATTTTAACACCCCGACTACGGTCATAATCGCAAACATCATAGCATCATGTGCACAGAATTTCACCACTGTTTGTTAAAGGATAGGATAGTGCTATTGGGCGATTTCAATGCAAGAGTTGGAAATAGAACTGAAGGATACAAATGGGCGATTGGTAAACGTGGGGAAGATATGGAAGCTAATGGGAATGGGAAGCGTTTGCTGGACTTCTGTGCTAGTACGGGTTTAGCCGTTATGAATACATTCTTCAAGCATAAGGCTATTCACCACTACACATGGGAGGCTAGGGGTACCAGACCCAAAATAGAATATATCTTAACCGACTTCAAATTCAGGAAGTCTGTTAGGAATGTACGAGTTTTCCAGGGATTTTTCGATGATACAGACCACTATCTGATCTGTAGTGAACTAAGTATCTCTAGGTCTAGGATAGAGAAAGTGAAATCTGTCTGCAATCAATGAAGAGTAGAAAATCTCCAGGACGAGGAAATTAGACAGAACTACATGGATATCATTAGTAAGAAGTTTCGAACAGTAGACAGTAAGCAGGTTCAGGACATAGAAAGAGAATAGGTGGCATACAGGGATGCTGTAGTAGAAACAGAAAGGGAATGCCTAGGAACAACTGTGTGTAAAGATGGGAAAAAGCGAACATCTTGGTGGAATGATGAAGTGAGAGCAGCTTGTAAACGTAAAAAGAAGGCTTGTCAGAAACAGCTCCAAACAAGGGCCGAGGCAGACAGGGATTTGTATGTAGATGAAAGAAACAGAGAGAAACAAATAGTTGTTGAATCCAAAAAGAAGTCATGGGAAGATTCAGGTGAACTCATAATAGGTCCCAGGGAATCACTGGAGAGGTGGATGGAGGGAATATTTTGAACATCATCTTAACATAAAAGGAAATTTTCCTGGTGGTGTTGCGAACAGCTAAGCTCATGGGGAGGAGGAAAAGGGTGTTGGTAAAATTACGCTTGAGGAAGTGGAAAGGATGGTAAATAAACTCCATTGTCATAAAGCAACAGGAATAGATGAAATTTGACCTGAAATGGTGAAGTATAGTGGGAAGGCAGGGATGAAATGGCTTCACAGAATAGTAAAATTAGCATGGTGTGTTGGTAAGGTACCTTCAGATTGGACAAAAGCGGTAATTGCACCTAACTATAAGCAAGGGAACAGGAAGGATTGCAACAACTATCAATGTATCTCACTGATTAGTATACCAGGCAAAGTATTCACTGGCATTTTTGAAAGGGAGGGTGTGATCAGTGGTTGAGAGGAAGTTGGATGAAAACCAGTGTGGTTTCAGACCAGAGAGGGGCTGTCAGGATCAGATTTTCAGTACGCGACAGGTAATTGAAAAATGTTACAAGAGGAATAGACAGGTGTGTTTATGCTTCGTAGATGTAGAGAAAGCATATGAAAGGGTATTGAGGGAAAAGATGTTCACCATACTGGGGGCACTATGGAATTAAAGGTAGATTATTAAAATCAAGCAAAGGCATTTATGTTGACAATTGGGCTGCAGTGAGAATTGATGATAGAATGAGTTCTTGGTTCAGGGTACTTACAGGGGTTAGACAAGGCTGTTCGTAGTTTACATAGATCATCTGCTGAAAGGTATAAAGTGGCAGGGAGGGATTCAGTTAGGTGGAAATGTAGTAAGCAGTCTGACCTATGCTGGCAACTTGGTCTTACTGGCAGATTGTGCCGAAAACCTGCAGTCTAATATCTTGGAACTTGAAAATAGGTGCAATGAGTATGATATGAATGTTAGCTTTTCGAAGACTCAATTGATGTCAGTAGGTAAGAAATTCTACAGAAATGAATGTCAGATTGGTGATACAAAGCTGGAATAGGTAGATAATTTCAAGTATTTAGGTTGTGTGTTCTCCCAGGATGGTAATATAGTAAGTGAGATTGAATCAAAGTGTAGTAAAGCTAATGCAGGGAGCCCGCAGTTGCGATCAACAGTATTCTGTAAGAAGGAAGTCAGCTCCCGGACAGAACTATCTTTACATCAGTCTGTTTTCAGACCAACTTTTCTTTACGGGAGCAAAAGCTGGATGGAATCAGGATATCTTATTCATAAGTTAGAAGTAACAGACATGAAAGTAACAAGAATGATCGTTGGTACAAACAGGTCGGAACAATGGCAGGAGAGTACTCAAAATGAGGAGATAAAGGCTAAGTTAGGAATGAACTTGATGGATGAAGCTGTATGCAAAAACCGGCTACGGTGGTGGGGTCATGTGAGGCGAATTGAGGAGGATAGATTACCTAGAAGAATAATGGACTCTGTTATGGAGGTTAAGAGAAGTACAGGGAGACGAAGACGACAATGGTTAGACTCAGTTTTTAACGATTTAAAGAGGTATAGAACTAAATGAGGCCACAGCACTAGTTGCAAACAGAGGATTGTGGCGATGTTTAGTAAATTCACAGAGGCTTGCAGACTGAACACTGAAAGGCATAACGGTCTATGATGACAATGTATGTGTGTTTGTTAAACAATATGTGTACTACTGGTTTTCCACACGCAAGTTCTCCCTTTATACAGTGCTCTCACTTTACAAGGAAACTTTGCATCATTCTGCCACTGGTCGCCTTCCCACTACGGTGTACATAACGAGGAAACTGGATTACAACGAAACACTGGCTCACACTTTCCCATATGTCGTACTTGCACTGGCAGGTAGCGTGTTCCATTATTAACAGCAAATCAAGATATTTAGCAACTACAGAATAAAATAAATCCACAAATTTAAATATTACTTTTGGAAATACACAACCTGTTGTAAGCCACTTTTTCATTAACTTCAAAACACAAGATTTTGTAGGAATGCTAGTCAGAGTATTTACGAGTGAATCTCTATCCGACATAATTTTCCAACTGATTACTTAATACACAAACAATAGTCTCACACACATTTCAATCCAATTCTCACAAGAAATTTACTTTGCACATGGCATTTAGTGTCAGGAATGTCCAAAAGTACGACTTGTCTGGACCAGGTCATTCTATTTGACGCCCACAGACCTGAGCATCTGGGCATGCGACGATAATGAAGTACGAAGAGGGTGAAATCCGATGTCGGCACATAGCCTTCTCCTGTGGAATAACACCAAGGGGTCTGCTCCAGGTTTAACATCCTCATTGACAGAAGAATTGCCATCAGAAGCATAATATGCCCTTACCTCATGCGAGCACTGCGGAGAGGTTAGGACTGAACTCAGGCTTACTTTTTTTATGCTACCCGTACGTGTTTAATGTCGCACTAACATATCTAAGATTTTCGGTGACAGAAGGATGGGAAAGGGCTAGGACTGGGACGGTAGAGGCCCCAGCATTTGTCTGGTGTGAAATTGGGAAACCACAGAAAGTCATCTTCAGGGCTGCCGATGGTGGGATTCAAACCTCCTGTCTCCGGAATGCAAGCTCAAAGCTGCACAACTCTAACCACATGGCCAACTCGCTCGGTTATCCAGGCTTTGATGATGATACTTGTTGTTAAAAGGGGCCTAACATCTAGGTCATCGGCCCCTAATGGTACAAAATGAGACAAAATGGAATGACAAATTAAAACTCCAAAATCTGCCACAGACCAGAATTCAAAATGTGAGGACAAAGAATGAATGGATGGATATGAATTTAAAACAATCAGTAGATCCAACAGGCAATCTCGCATAAAACAATCAGTAGATCCAACAGGCAATGTCTCGCATTCACAGAAACTGACGTAAAATAATAGTTTTACTGACCAAGGGACAGCGTCTATAGCATAATACTGAATCGATGATGCTTTTAGTCTAAAGGGGTCCAAAATCCAAGTCATCGAACCCAGAAATGGTACTTATTGCTAGGAAAGTAGAACCATGGTATTTGTCATGTTGCGGTACTAATCAAATGTAGCGCAGACTCGCGATATTCCACACAGTATAGTACTACTCACAGGTACTGAAATTCGCACATGCCATACAGATCTATGGTGTTTCACACATTGCAGCGCCATTTACATGCAACGCAAACATATGGTGTTAATCATGTAAGTGTACTAACCACAGGGACTCGCGTTATCCCGTGGTGTTCCTCATATAGTGGGTACTAATCATAGGCAAGCCAGAACCATGGTGTCGCTCATCCCATGGTGTCACTCACCTATTTGGTACCTAACAAAGTGGTACTACGCGCAAGTAAATGCGACCCATGGTGTTCCCCGTGTGGTGGCACTAAACCCAAGTAGTTTCATGGTTCTAATTCAATCATCCCTTGGTCGCCCCTTTTAGCCGCCTCTTACGACAGGCAGGGGATACCGTGGGTGTATTCTTCGTATGCATCCCCCACACACAGGGGTTTATCCAGGCTTTTGGCACGCAATTTAAGGATTAGAAATTGTATACCACCCTCCCTTTTGACCAACATTCTAATGGTGAAAACTCCCCAATGGGACTCGAACAAGCTAAACATGGTATCAGGCTTTAAAGTCTTGATGCCTTAACAATTATCGCCACCAGGTGAGTTAGGAACAACTAACTGCTAGGATGTTTTGTACACCAGGCTTCCCATGCTGTGGTCAGGAGAGCAGGAAGTCGGCCAGTGGCAGAATGATGTGAAGTTTCCTCGTATTTGACCCAATGTGCTTGGTACAGGCGATGCAAACAGGCTATGCCCACTGATAAAGTCAAGCTCTAGATTAAGGGACTTGACAGGTAAGCCTGGAGTTGAAGACATCCCACATAATAAATTATTGCCAATCATCATCATCCTTATCTCATTCTGAACAAGCTCCAGTTTCCTGGGTGCAGTGAATGAGCGCTCTACATTTACCTCTGTCCATGTAGGTCTTCTTCCATAACCTGCTGCAATGTCCGGCGCCATAGCTAAATGGTTAGCGTGCTGGCCTTTGGTCACAAGGGCCCCGGGTTCAATTCCCGGCAGGGTCGGGAATTTTAACCATCATTGGTTAATTTCGCTGGCATGGGGGCTGGGTGTATGTGTTGCCTTCATCATCATTTCATCCTCATCACGACGCGCAGGTCACCCACGGAGGACAAATCAAAAGACCTGCACCTGGCGAGCCGAACTTGTCCTCAGACACTCCCGGCACTAAAAGCCATACGCCATTTCATTTTTCTTTTTTTTTTACCTGCTGCAAATTCAGACCTCGTCCAGCTAGATCATTTCTAATCTGATCGATCCACCTCTTAAGTTAATGCCAATGCTAAGAATAATTCCACATTACGATGCTCAACTGTAGAATGTGAGCAAGAGTTCAGCCTGATGAATTACATAATCACTGACTTAAGCATTACTTTTGGTTACAAATGTCTCCAGTCTTCATTCATTCAAATGAACTTTGTCATGTCCTGGCTTAGAGTACAGCCCACCCTGTGAAAATGTCGAGACAACAGCACCGCTGAGCTCTCTCTAAAATTTATGGATACAATATCTTACGCTGAAAAGATGGAAGTTTTTGCTTCAGTCAGGAATGTTTCCTCATTTTGTGTGTGTCAACGATAGATATGAATGTCTTCAAACCAACAAGAGTACACCAACATTATTGATTACAATGCAATGATATACAGTGTTGACATTGTGAACATGTTATAACGTTGCTACAAAATATGACAGAAGAATATATTGTCAACACATTTGATATTTAAGAAAACAATGGAAGATTTTAATCATTCAGAGTTCTCAAAATAAGCTAGCTACATTGTTCAGGATGTGTGTTCTTTTATCTTGCAGAAATAAGATCTGCTTTGTTCTTATATATTATGCTCTTATTCTGGACAACTTTTATTCACACTGCAGAAATAATGTTCTCAGTGATTATTTATTCAATCTGTGGCACTTTTCTATATCAACAGAGTATATGAAAAGCAATAAAGCTGCAGCTTTTGAATCTGATAAGACCTTATTAGTTCTTTTTAACATCAGCAAAAATAGTGCATTTAACTTAAATGACCTGCTAAGTTATATAATTATTTCATCACAATTTCATTTAAATTAGCACATATTCGAACAGTTTATCTGACTGATTAGTTGTCCCTGTTAGTAGTTAGATTGTGCCTAGAATGGAACAGATCCATGTAGAAGATTGCTATGGATGTAAATAATAAAGTTCTATAATCAATTACTCTTCTATTCATTGATATTTTACTGAGCAACATAGGCTACCTCCTGTACCAAAAACAAATCACATAAAATAAGAAATGTTAATACTAGATGATTTGCAATGATTGTTAGACAAGAGTGAATATGTCTAATGTATACATAAGCAGGTAATAGACCTAATAGAAAATTCTAAAGAAATAGAAAACAAACCTTGGCTGCATGCCAGAAATGCACATGCAGAACTTGTAGGCATATCAGCTAAACACTGAGACTCGGAGAGTCTGATGCATCAATTTCTATGTATGCCTGAATCTTGCCCTCCCTTCAAAAAAAAAATTACTAATAATAATAATAATAATAATAATAATAATAATAATAATAATAATAATAATAATAATAATAATAACAACAACAACAACTCTAACACACGCTTCAACTCAATTAACTGGGAAAAAGAAACTGGATACTATTTTTGCAACAAAGAAAAACAGGTCAGCATAAAGAATCTCACATCACGTCAATGACATCAAATCTAATTAAGTTACTAAGAACTTCTGGAGCTTCTGAAATCCACCTTGCAGGGCCATTATGCAAGAGTGATGATAACTGATGGGTGTAATTTTTAGACGCAATATTCATAACTTATACCTATGTTTTGATATGCCATATCAGTATTTCATACATTTAAAATAAAATATTTCCATAGTATTGTACATAAATTATCAAGATTGTCCCAAATCAAATATACCCATTTTAATATATATCTATCGCTGAAATCTACTGTTTTCTGCATTCATAGATTCATCCCACCTCTTCGGACTCTTTAAACTTCACATCAACAATTTCGCACGAATTGAAAAATTCGTACCTAAATGATCACGACAGCATTTGAAATTGCCACCATAAACAGAAAATTGCATTTGAAGCCATTGCATGCAATGATATTAGCCGTAATTCTTCTCTGAAATCTAATATAAAATATATTTCGATACAGTTTCCCGCAAGCACCTAGCTGGTATCTAACAATTTATAACATATTAATCAGTTAACACTCAAAAACATACAAATAAATAAGTATGGCACTTATGCAGGAGGTGACGGTACGCTTCTTAGTTTTAATAAAAACCTACTGCTTCCTTAATTTCGAAAGCACTTTGCCATCAGTCACAAAACACTTGTGGAAGAAGGGGATTTCAGGACCAACGATGACACCTGCGAATATAACGTCAAAGTTGGAGGTGTATCAACATGCAACAACATGCATAACGGATGGGAATATAACCCAACAAAATGTTTACCAGCAGGTCTTCTTCCTATTTAATAACGAGATCGAACATTTTAAACATTTTCTTTGAGGACACATTAATTCTCATCCCTTTCGACAAAAATTAACTTCCCATAAACTCCCTAGATGTCTCTAACATATTTTGAATCAGCTGAGCGAATGATAACAAGCCAGAGGTGCGATTTCAGTAGAGTGGAAATTCAAAAACGAAACGGTATAGACAGAGCAGGACGAATAGAAGTACATAGTGTGACGACTTCTGCTGTTTGATATGTTCCTACACTACGCGGCGCTGGTGTAGGTAAACAGGGATCAGCTGTCCCTGAACATGTGATTTTAAATGAGATCTGATGTGACTTAATTCGGAATTTATCGTTTAAATAAATTATTTAAAACCGTGTGTTTATTGTTGTTATGTTTCAGGAATGTGCATTCTCTTTACTGACCGATGACTGTGTTTATGTGCGATCTGTATTTCGTGCAAATTAAGATTATAGTGTTCCTTGTTTTGAAAGTAATATGTGACAAATTCGTAGGAAATATTTTACATTTAGTAATGGTTTAATGACATTACTTCTGAAATTGGTTCGTCAGTGTCTTAACGAATATGTCAAACGGCTATGTGTGCATAGAGCTATTTCATTAATTCACCACAAAATCAAACTCGGTTGCAAATATCAGCTATAACCTTAAAAAAGCACATGTTCGACTGTTAGTGTACATGCTGCGTAATATAAACACATTAAAACTCTGCAGGCACCCACATGATGTTACGTACCGGTATGTCATACATATGTAATTCCTACATAACTACTTAAGTTAAATTACATATTAACATGCTCAAATTAATTAATCTTATCAGCACTTCACCCCATCACTCAGTTACCTGGACATCTTGGACATTTTCCGGGTATGTTTTGCGGTCGTACAAGCTTGCACTTCTTTCCGTACTTCTTTTGTTCGGAAATAAAATCGGCATCGTATGTAATGAAAAATTAATTTTGGTATCAAGTCCTGTAAATGTTCAGTACAGCACCCAAGTCTATAAGAAACAGTAATTGAAGATAAACTATCCAGGCATTCTTGAAATATTTCACCCCATATGCTTCTTGTACACTAATATTTCTCACAACAACTTCCTCTACATGAGAAAACATCAATAATAATTCACTCGACGGATAAATAAGTTGGATGCGTTAAAATATTATTCTTGACTTGTTAGGTCCTCCTCTGTATTGTTTTGCGTAGAACCAATACAAACTGTACAGCGTACCACTTCGCTTGCATGTTTAACAATATACCCATACAACTGATGGATGATATTAATTTTTGAACTGGTGAAAGGAGCTATTTGTTCATCTCCCCAACTTGATAATGGTGGACCGAGCTAGTTGGTCGTGCGGTTAGGGGCACGCGGCTGTGAGCTTGCATCCGGGAGATAGTGGGTTCGAATCCCACTGTCGGCAGCCCTGAAGATGGTTTTTTCGTGGTTTCCCATTTTCACACCAGGCAAATTCTGGGGCTGTACCTTAATTAAGGCCACGGCCGCTTCCTTCCAACTCCTAGGCCTTTCCTATCATATCGTTGCTATAAGACCTATCTGTGTCGGTGCGACATAAAGCAACTAGCAAAAAAAAAAAAAAAAGATAATTGTGGCTGATCAAAGGTAACCGTGCTGTAATTTTTTTCCTGAGCTGTACTTGTGATTTTGGCATTCTCTTTGACAACCAGCTTTTGCCATGGCTCTAATCTGACTGAAAAATTATGTTAAGGGCACTATCACTTTAAGGCAGATGTTGACGTGGGATAGCCTTCGACCACTTTGAGAACAGAGTGGGATCTTTTGGGGGGTGAAACAAAAATGACGCTTATCATTCGAATGTTTATTGTAACCCGAATTACAACCCGGGACATTGCAAGTTGTAGGCATATTCACATGCGGTAGTAAATTGAAGCATATGTCAAAGTATACGTCCTACTTCTCAAATGCATAATCTTTTTCACTTTTCAGTTCATGAAAAGTGAATGCCAGCTATTTTGCACTTATACAACTGGAAAATGTATAAAACTACTGAAAAAGACCACAAACTGTTTGCACACTTCCACAGTAAGCCGACGAAAAGTACGCGTACTTGGCCCTTTTATCGACAGCAGCGCTGCAGGTGGCGGAGAACATGTACACCGTGTTTGTTAACCACCGCCGTCTCGATCCCCCTATACTGCCTGCTCTATGCGAGCCTTTTTGCGACTACGTTGCGACAAAGTTTCTCCGCTAGATGGCAGACATAGACGCACAATGTTCTAAACTTATTCTAATGACGACAGCCTACAAAACACTATGCACTGTAGCTGGTAAATTACATCAGTAATATTAAATATCGGCAATATTACCTGTATGAAGTCGCAGTTGGCCTCTTCATCCACCATTTACAGATTTTCCTGGACGAAGACTCGGAGTGGTACCGTACTTTTTGTGTTCTTGCTAACGCAATATCAAATACCGTAGTAGAGGTCTTACGAACTTGGTTAAGATAATATCACTAACAATTTGCTGATGTTCTTTGACCTCACACTGTAACAAAACACATTCGGAAAGGATTTTTTTTCGCTATTCGTTTTACGTCGCACCGACACAGATACCGGTAGGTCTAATGGCGAGATGGGATAGGAAAGGCCTAGGAATTGGAAGGAAGCGGCTGTGGCCTTAATTAAGGTACAGCCCCAGGATTTGCCTGTTGTGAAAATGGAAAACCAAAAAAACCATCTTCAGGGCTGCTGACAGTGGGGCTCGAACCTACTATCTTCCGGATGCAAGCTCACAGCTGCGCGCTCCTAACCGCACGGCCAACTCGCCCGGTATTCTGAAAGGGAAGACGTCGCAAATCCTCGTATTACGTTCGTACGTTTGAAGGACTTCGAAAATAGGGCACAGCAGTTTAAACGAACTCCTGCAGATGCTTCACTAGAGCAACAAAATAAGGATTTGGGTATCAAACACCTCTTCTGTCCTGATGCATAAGCAGTTGCATTTAGCGGTGTCTAGGCAGTGGGATATTGCTGACACAAACGTCACACTCCATCCTCTCTTCAGCAACACGAACCTAGTGCCCGCAAAATAGGATTTGCTTGCCTGTTTCTAGTTTGATTGGAATATTATCGTCTGGATATCTGAGGTTGTCCACAAAATCTAAACATGAAGACGTTTGTTTTATGATTGTCCGTCACAATTCTTATCACAAGGAATCCACTTTTAATAATTTCGTATGGCTATTTCTAGCCGAATGCAGCCCTTGTAAGGCAGGCCCTCCGATGAGGGTGGGCGGCATCTGCCATGTGTAGGTAACTGCGTGTTATTGTGGTGGAGGATAGTGTTATGTGTGGTGTGTGAATTGCAGGGATGTTGGGGACAGCACAAACACCCAGCCCCCGGGCCATTGGAATTAACCAGTGAAGGTTAAACTCGCCGACCCGGCCGGGAATCGAACCCGGGACCCTCTGAACCGAAGGCCAGTACGCTGACCATTCAACCATCGAGTCGGACAAGGAATCCACTGTCCTCCACGGATTTAATCACCTTCTGGAAAATATCCGCAGCCTGTTTCCAGTCATTCGACCGGATCAGGAATGGAATGAATTAAGCCCCCATCTAGCAGCGAGGATAGGAATTGTGCCGGCTGCCGAAGCCTGTCGCACTCCTCCGGGGCAATGATTAATGAATGACGGATGAAATGAAATGATATTCGAGAGTGTTGCTGGAATGACATATGACAGGGAAAACCGGAGTATGCGAAGAAAAACCTTTCCCGCCTCTGCTTTGTCTAGCACAAATATCACATGGAGTGACCGGGATTTGAACCACAGAACCCAGCGGTGAGAAGCCGGCGCGCTGCCGGTTGAGCCGCGAAGGCTTCATCACCTTCTGAAATAAGGTGAAAAGGCACAGATGCGGGAGTAATCTGAGGATATCCAATTACTTCCTTTGTTAGGTCCTTGCCTAGATAAAGCCGAGAGCCGCTTTTCTCTTAATTCCCTTCTAGACGGTATTTCATGGAGTTGTATCTTTTCTGGCTGCGAACCACCTTGCCGAGATTGGCAAAATGGTACACAACAGTTGAATATTTCGGGGAAAGAATCTGAAGATTCAGTTCTACGAAAAATATACCATGCACGAACGGAAAGAAACAAGTACCAACACCTGAAAATCACTTTTGAAATATCTATAAGCATAGCATGATTAATTCGTTTCACAGTTATATACAAGATATCTCTTGTATGAACGGAAGTGTGACCAGACACATTTACTCATTGTACGAAATAACTCGGGTTTTCATACGCATTCATGCACCAATAACACAGTGCTACACCCACACTGACAGCGAAGATTGTGCGTCTACTGCTGCACTCTTACGGCGACTTGGAGAAATATCAGTAGTCGCGCCTTCCTATGTTAAACTAGTGGCATAGAGCAGGCAGTATTAAGAGGATCGAGACGGCGGTGTTGTTAACATGTGATTCAGAGGGAGTCGTCACACTATTCATTTGTATTCGTCCTGGACAGAGAGTACCAGAGAGCTACGATTCACGCGACATCTTGCGGTCAACAGTTAGCATTCAGGTGTGAAATGGCGGAACGGCCTTTGTCTTTGAACAGCTGTTTTCTAGACGTGTACTAATAAAACTCAACGTGATAAAGAAGTGTAATAAAATATTTTCTTCCTTTACACAACAAAATTTGTCTAAATTATGTTCGGATATCAAATTTTATAAAAAATCGTGTTCGGAACACATAACTGAACAAAATAAACTCACGTTCACAAAACCAGAACATCTTGAATTGAAAGTCTAAAGATAGGGAGTTCATACTCACAAGAAATATGCATTAGAATGTTCTGAAGAAATGATTAGAATTTGAACCGTGTCGTCCCTCGGGTACAAGGTCTACATCGATATCTCGGCGCACCACAACCAAATACAGTAGAGACAATAAGCGCCACTTACGGATTTAGCCTTATCAAAATGGGAGACAATTCGACGGTGCCGCTCCTAGTGACTTGACCTGAAAAGTAGCGCTAAATTCATAATACCAATGGAAATGCATATACGAAAATGGACAAATATTACGTCCAGAAAGAAAGTGTTACTAAGATATTAACTTCAAAGTTGCTAAAGAAATTCTGGATAAATGAATGAAGAATTATATAAAGAGGTTATTATTTAAAGACTGAAATTAGACATATAAATAAGATGTGAATTGGGCTGCTGTGAAATGGCTTGAGCTTTCATTTATGCATTTTTTTTTACTTTAGCATTCCTACCTGAACTTTTACGGTTAGATTTGTCTTTTTTCTCTATAAAAACATTTTATCATTACACTAAGACACTTGTCAATAAAAATATCGGCACATTCCTTACACACATGATGCAATGAATTAACATTTAAAAGCTGGACAATTTTCCTCTTAACATGAAGCCTACTAACAGAAAGAAAATCTATAAAATTAGCCTCAAAAACATTTTCAGTTGCGGTTTCCGTTTTTATAAAGGTATCCTACCCTCATACGAAGAAAATATTAGTGTATATTTACTTGTACAGTTCTATTTTCGCCGTGGTACGCGGTGATATGCACACGTTCTTAGCATTGTGCCAACTTCGAATTTCACACACTGTATTTACATTCGCAACACATTATAACCTATTTCCACAAAAACGTGTTATACGATAACAATTAAATTCAATTCCACGAGAAGTATTACGTAGATTGAATTTTTTACTCGCCTTACGTGAAGATACCATACCTAACCTAAACTATGGAATATCATTAGGCAGTACTGCAGCCTATCGTCATGCAGCTAGCAGTTCGCTCCGGTCGTTCAGCTTGCTTGAAGTTCGGTGTGCGTTAGGACTTCTTATTCTTCTTGAATGGTGTGGTTGGACTCATTTGATATCGTCCAGTCACGAAACCAGATTAATAACTTCATCACTGATATATATATATTACTCGTAGTGAAACGTTAAAAGTATAGTCGATAGGAAAAAGAAAAAAGAAAAACCCATAGGACTCACACGAAACAAGATGACCTCATATATGACACAGGTTAAGGTCATTTATATTCCACCAAAAATTTGACAAACATTTTGCAATGGAAGAGTGAGAACAAAGAGGCTGTTAAAGGATTATAATACAATATGTGCATCATCAAGAAACTGATTTATGCTGTTAACAAGAGTAGGAGTTAGAAAGGATAGTAAACACAAAATACATGTGGGGAAGTGGATGTCCATGTTAAGCAAAGATGATAGGAAGAGCTGGCAGGGAACATCAAAAGCAGGACATTGTAACAGGAGGCGATTACTCTCGGTATCAGGCAAGCCACAAACACAGCAAGTTGGGGGAGAAAGATGAAATCGATTTTTATATTGGGGAGTAAGAGCATGATTAAAACGTAGACGAATAATAGATGTGATGTGGCGCCGAGAGTACGTGTCATAACAAAACCACGGTTTAGGAGGAATAACAGGTTGTAATAGATGATAAAATGTCCCTTTTCTCGTGACGATCCATTCAAATCAGACTGCCATTGTTGATACGATTTAGCCTGCATTTCATGCATGAGATAAGAAGGAGGGATCGCTAGAGAAAGAGGGGGAGATCGTTGTGATGCTCGTTTAGCTGCCTGGTCAGCAGTCTCATTCCTCATGATACCAGAGTGACTGGGAAACCAAACCAGAGATACGTATACGCCAGAATGAATAAGGATATATAAGAGATACTTGACGCTATGTACGTACCAATTAGGGGAAGAAAGAGGCGATCATAAGGCGTGCAGAACATTTTGTACATCTGTGAAAATCGTAACCTTATCATACGCATGTGACCTGATGGTAATGAAGGCTTGTCGAATAGCAAACAATTCGGCGGTAAAAACAGAAAAGGCAGAAGGGAGGGAAAACTCAGAGAGAGTATACGGTTGAGGGATATAAAAGGCTGCCCAACGCCGTGTACTGATTTGACCCGTCAGTAAAAATACGTACTTCTCTTAAGTAGAGGGAAAGTCGAATACGTTTAGTTCACCAGAATGAATACTCCCCCTCCTACCATTCCTATCCTATCTCTACGATACACACTCCTGTTCCGTGAGAATATTTTTTCATCCATTATATCATTTCTCAGCCATGATTCAACTCCTATTACAATATCTGGTAAGTATATATCTATTAAATTACATAATTCGACTCCTTTGTTTACAGTGCTTCTACAATTGAGCACTAACACTTTTATGTAATCACTACTTGATTTCCAGTTCCCTGTTCGCTTAACACCACTCGCTAGGCCACCCCGTTTCCCTGAATGTAACTGCCTATAACACTTCTAAACAAGTTTCCTAACATATATGTACCACTTATATGTGCCACTATACTTCTTTGCTGTTGCCGACTCTTGCTGCTTCTTCTGCTTATGTTGCCAGTTGGTCTGTAAACACGTGCTTATCTCTCCTCACTTTCTTCTCAACAACCTTGTTGGCCTCCCTGCATTTTCCATTGCTACTGCTTTCTGGTTTCTTGTTCTACTGGAGTTGATGAGTGCCTTGCACTCTCTTCGCCTTTGGATTGATTTCAAAGTGTCATCCCATATCCATTCTTTCCTCCATGGATCTATGTAGCACACTATCTCTTCACATGTGACATGAAAGAGTTCCTTGACAGGGTTCCATTTAGTATTTACCTCTTCATCTGGTTGTGCGGTGAGGGCTTCAAACCTGTTCTTCAAATGTATCTCAAATTCATTTTGCACCTCATATTTCCCAAATTTCCCGGAGTTGAAACGTTTCATTCGTACTGCTGTCGGTTTTACTGGTGCTGCCACCTTCAATCTAATATCAGATGATGGTCGCTCCCTACATCTGCTCCACGCTTATTCCTCACATCCAGGAGTGGATGTCTCCATCTTTTACTTATTGCCAAGTGATACATTTGGCTTTCTGTCCGGAGATCAGGTGACACCCACGAGATCTTGTAGCAGCCCTTATGTAGAAACAATGATCCACATATAACCAATCCAAAATTACCTCATAGGTCTATGAATCTCTGGCCATTATTATGTTCTTCTTTTAATTCCGTGTCTACCCATGATGATTTATCTTCCTTCATATTCACTACCAATTTTTGCATTTAGATCTCCCATCAATATCACAATGTCCTTCTTCTTTATCCCTGCCAGTAGTGATGTCAGCCTATCATAAAATTCCTCCTTCTTTTCCTCTTCTGCTACATCTGTCGGCGCATAACACTGCACTATGGTCACAGGTCTAACTTTGGTTCTTATTCGTAAAGTAATTATCCTATGTGATACAGGAGTCAGTGCCATTGTGCTATTTTATGCTTTGTTTGTAAGACACCCACTCCACTTGAAAGTTGATCATTTTCTTCCCTTCCAGCGTAAGTGAAGACACCGCCCTCTTCTTTCCTCACCCCTCCGTGGCCTGTCCATCTTATTTCACTCAGCCCAAGTATCTCCAGTTTATACCTTTTCATTTCTGCCATTACTTATCTGAGTCTGCCAGTTTCATACATAGTTTTCACATTCCAGAATCCGATTCGTGTACTGTATTTCATTGCAAAAGTCATCCCCATAAAATCCGGCCGGCATAAATTTCGTCTGATTTGTGTAATGAGTTTAATTCAGGTGTGCGAGTTATTAGCCCAAGAGCACCCTAATTCCAGTGGAGGGGCTGCCTCTTGTCTCCGCTAGGCCGCAGGATTTTTTGTGGAGGCTACCTCCGTTAGCCTTTTAAGATCCCTCTTTACCACTAGACAGTGTTTTCTTCTTTGTTCATCCCCAAAAAGAATCGCTGCCGCTTCCGCCAGCTTCGCCGTACAAAAGGACTCCTTTTCTGCCGTTGCTGTCATTGAGGTCTTCACCAAAGCCCCGTTAGCCGTCATTTTTTAGGGTTCCTGAAGGGCCTTCACAGCTACAGTAGCGGGCATGGGGCACACACAGTCCGCACTGTACATCGCCCCTACATGCATACAAATATTTCATGCCGCTGCCCACCTCGCACGACGTGGACGAGGGGTTAGCTTTGTGGGAGGCTGAACAACTGTATAGTTCTAAACAATTATCCGCCATGAATTGGAAAAAGGCAAACAAGAAAAGAAGAAGAAGAAGAAGAAGCCTAAACATTCAAAATTTCATGTCCATGCGTTCTCTGAATCAACAACGCTATAACCTGTTTAGTTTTTCATTATGATAATTGAAAGTTATTTTATAACAGTTCAATTTCCACTCATATGCGAAGAGAAATACCAGATCCCTTCTAATATAAATATGTACAAATGAAGGGTTCACACGAATTCACCCTCGAGGATAACTTTCCTTTCCACACGTAAGGCCTAACTTTGGGGCTAATATTGCCGTTCAATTTAACAACCATAATGTATCAGCTCCCACATTGCTTGAATATATTATATTACTTTTTAATTAATTCCAACGAACCAAAGGCTCATATACAGGAATTGTTAAATACAATTTGTTTAGCGTCTAAAATTAATATGTTATATATACATTGGCTGCAAATAAATACATAAATTTGTTATAATGAACTTTGTTGACAATATATTATCACACCATCACATATACTACTAAAACAGATCCACTAACAGGCTGATTCAAATCGAAAAGATGCAAGGGGCTGTAAACATTATCACGTGCTAGCCATGCATTCGAAGCTGAAGCACCACAACATGGCGATGCGCGGAAGTGTTCAATATTCCGCATAGTATCGGCGCGCTCTGTGAGTCTCGATAAGTAATATTAAAGTCTTTGGTAGTAACACCAAGACCGACACAAATCCTCAGGTCTTAATGCTACTCTCGATCAAGACCAACTCCAATCCTCAGACCTCAAGGCAGGTTTCGATTAATGGCAAGATTGCGGTGAGCGCGGGCCATAAGTGAAATAAGTATGATCGTGAATGCCAGTTTAAAGAAATCTTTGCGACTGAAGTATTTCGGGTCTACTTTTGTGGCTGCATTTAATAGCTTTCCATAGTGTCAAGGAAGTATAGGAGTCGTCGAATTCTTTTTTTCTGGAAGTTTAATATACTAAGTATAGGTTATTTCCTATTTACACGTGGTCGCGTATAGGTTATGTGTTTGTTTATCTTCGTGTTCGTGTGTAATTGTTAAGATTATTAGTGTCGTTTTAGAATGCAATGTACATATTTTAGATTACCATGGGTCGATCGTGTTGTGTACCTCTCTGTAAGTCTAATTATGGCAATTTTTCGAGAATTTCTGCTTTCACATTTCCGAAGGATAAAATCTTAAAATTGTGTTGAGATGCTACAGTCCGAAGAAGAAATGGTGATACACTGTGATGTTGACCAAATGGTGTCATATTTTAGTCAGTTACACAGAGGTGGCTTGAAGTCCCCATCACCGATCATAGTTTCTATGTGTTGTAAAATATTCATGCTCTTTCAGGTCCTCATAAGTAGTGTTTATGAAGCATAATTTTCAAAATTAGAAAACCAAAGGGATGCAATAGTTGCTTTAGGAGTTGAAGCCTTTGAAAGTAGTATTGATAACGCGGGTGATGTATGCAAGTGTGGTGTTCCTTTGACCAGAAATATGAAGAAATGTGTGAAAATTCTGGCCAATATTTTTATTAACAATTACACAAAGGTCTTAAATGAAAAGAAAATCTTGAAAAGCAGGGTGCCAAGAGAAAGACTGATGAAACAACTCTCAGGCAGAAACAGCACATTAGGAAAGAATTGAAACTCAGCAGCAAGTAACTTTAAGGTAATAAATTAATTAATTTTGAGTCATTAAATAATGTTTATTTTTTGGTGTAGAAACTTTCTTTAATTTTTTTTGGATATGCACAGCTTTAATTTTGTTCGACTGCAATATTTTGGTGAAGGGTGTATAATGAGCTAATGGATATGATGTGTTAGTGTTATTAAGTTAGGAAGTTAGGAGGAAAACTGATTTTTTCTGTACTTAGTGTTAAGTTGTTTAGTCTGTAGGCCTAATTTGTATGTTGGATGAGTGCACAGCTAGTTTGATTCGACTGCAAAATGTTGGTGAAGGATGAATAACGAGCTAATGTGTATGTCGTGTTAGTGTTAATAATTTAGGAGGAAAACTTTTTTTCTGTGCTTGGTGTTATGTCACTTAGTATTAATTTGTTTGTTGGAAGTGTGTACTACTAGTTTTGTTCGACTGCAATATTTTGGTGAAGGGTGAATAATGACCTAATAGGTATGTTGTGTTAGTGTTAAGAGAAGGAAAACTTTTTTTTTTTGGTTGGTGTTATGTTACTTTGCCTAGTCTGTAATTTTCTTGAATATGTGTTTACTTTTTTGTTGTAAAGCTTTCGATGTCCGTTCTACGTAACATACTCCCATAGAAAAAACGCAATTTAAATCACCACTGCTATTTTATGTTTCAAATATTGCTTGTTTGATAACCATCGACAAGAATTTTCGTACTACAAAGTTCTTACGACTCTTATTAGGTTATTCGTCGCCGTGTCAGCTTTGGCCTGGTATGGCAGCCATGTTTTTTGCATTGTGGTCTGAGTATTGGAGTTGGTCTTGTCTCGATCGTACAAAGATGGCGAATCGAGTAGCTGGAATTGTGGGAAATCTGGGTTTGTTTTGGTTTGTTGTTATTGTATATAGTCTGTGTAATTTTTATGAAAGTTGACGATAAACGTTAGTTTCTTTGTAGAATATAAGTGTGCGAGTGTATTTATATGAGTCAGTGGACACACATGATCTGTAAGTAATGTGAGAATACGCTTGTTTTAATCTGTTTTTACCCATTAAAGAACATGAGTGCACTAGGTGAACCAGGTTTTAGTCTAACTATGGCAATGCCTCTCATACAACTATTCCTAAGTTTCCTACGGATTAGAACATTAAGATAAAAATGGATTAGGGATATACATCGTGATTATTTTGAAGTCCATGACAGAACTGTAGCGTGCGTACATCATTTTGAGAATAAGTCTGAGGTTAGGGAAACCATTTCTCTACTTCCAAACTGTTCGTGTTCCTCGAAAAATATTAATTTAAATAGAATATAATTGATATTTTGTTATTCCGTCAGTGTCTATGTGCTTTAAAGTGGCGAGTGATTTAGATGCAAATTTATTTTACAATAATCTGTGCTTTGCCTATGGAAATGTTTGGCTGGATCTTGGAGCATAACAAAACTAATAAGTGTGATGGTGGTGGTGGTGGAGATTATTGTTTTAAGAGGAAGTACAACTAGGCAACCATCCTCTATATAACACTAATCAGAGAGAAAATATTAGAAGGGTTCCGACACTTCGAAAAATGAATGTATCGGCCAAAGGAAGACAAGGGCCGCGAAGAGCATGAAAATGAAAGACTCCCTAGCCCTCGCAAACCTAATAGCGTCGGAGTCGGAAAAGAACAAGGGTTGACCAAGGGAGATCGGATAGGATAGATGAAGAAAGTGAGGAGTCTGGCACAAGTAAGTGGAAGCAATGCCAGGACTCAGCTCAGGGCCCCGTGGACGCCAACCCACGCTCCAAATTTCAGAGCCCCTAGGGCCCCTTTGAGTCGCCTATTTGGACAGGCAGGGGATACCGTGTGTGTTATTCTACCGCCCCCACCCACAGGGTGTTATAAGTGTGACAATTGGAGTAATCTGTATACTACATAGATGATATAGTGACCTGAGGGTTTAGTTGGGTTTGTAACGTAGTATTTTACACTACCAACACCTTCCGATTCATCCTGTGGTTATCTGTTATCAAGCAGACTGCACCGAACTGAAGCTAGCCCATTTGGTTAAATATCAATTCTTAGTCAATGCTCTTTAATGGGTAGTGTCTGAACGTTTCATTACTAAAGTTACTATCATTGTGTGAGGTGCTGCTATGCCATATGTCAACATTATGTTAGCATTACCAGGGCCGTTCATTGGGTTAACAAAATAATTTCGGGTGTACTTTGGCTAAGTGGCCAGACGGTTACGGTGATGGCCTTCTGACACTAAGTTGGCCGATTCGATCCTGGCTCAGTCCGGTGGTATTTGAAGGTGCTCAAATACGTCAGGCTCGTGTCGGTAGATTTACTGGCATGTAAAAGAACTACTGCAGGACTAAGTTTCGGCATTTCGACGTCTCTGAAAACCGTAACAAATCTAGTTAGTGGGACGTAAAGCGAAGAACATTATTATTTCGGGTGTACTTCCTATCCGTAAGGTGCTAAATTTAAGAAATTGTTCACCACATGAAAACTAAGACAACAAATTGTGTTTCACAGTTCTTATGAGAGCGAACAAATCGAGGAATTTCGTACATTAATTTATTTTGAAACATTCAAAATGATGTTAGTAGTCTCATTTTAACAATTTTATCATGTATTTTCATCTATCCAGCTAAGTGAAATCTAAGAGCGTTATTTGACGAATTGAAATTTCTAAATAATCAGCTTGTTGATCTCTTTTCTAATAGAATATATGTGATTCTTGTTGGCGAAGAGTTTTCATACGTGTAAAAGTTATTTTCCGTATGATGTTACACTTATCATGTTAATTTACCACCGTTTATATAATATGTACGGGATATTTTCGTATTAGCCAATACCAGCAATCCGGCATTTTTGGCCGCCATGTTTTTGCATATTACGGTCTGAGGATTGGAGTCGGTCTTGGTAACACAGTCTAGTAACCCAGTCGCTAAGCTCTGATGATGTTTAAATCCTAGGCGACTACAGCGAACCAAGCAGAGATGTAGAGGAAACGCTGCATGTTCACAACAATTATACTGATTAAATGCTGTCAACATATAACGGAAACGGGTGTGGTGCAATAAATTGCTCCAATAACTGGAAGAATACACCGGGATTATATTTCTTTTAAATCCCTAAGGAGTTAGGAAGGTAAATGTCACCGTTGGTACGTTTTATGGGCCTAGAACGTTGTCAGCACGTAAAAGAACTCCCGTGGGACAAAATTACGGCACCTCAAGTATCGGAAAACCGTAAATGTTGTTAGTGAGGCGTAACACAATATGCACTATTATTTTGCATATTATAAAGATAATCACGACAACAATCACCATAGCCAGTTGGTTTGCTACTGTGATGGCATAACAATACTTCCTCATCAGCACTGTTTGGCTGTTGATACACTCTGTAATAAACTCTTGAATATACCCATTATTACAGCTCGTACGGCAAAAATGTGTCAGATATAAATGACTGAAAGAATATAATATTTTCTATAATTATTGTTATGTGGTAATAGCCGGGCTGAGTAGCAGCTCAGACGGTAGAGCACTAGCCTCCTTAGCCCAACATGGATGGTTCGATCCTGTCTCAGTCCGATGGTGAAGGTGCTCAAATACGTAGTTAGTGGGACGTAAAACCAATAGCACCAACTTGATTATGTGCTAATAACTTACATTCAGAAATAAATTTCGAAGCTTGTGAAATAATACAGTATCCCCGATCCGATATACAGTAAATATGAAGAAAGGGACACTTGCTTTTTGGCTTACGCTGCCTGAACCGTCAACGATAGACCACAAATTTAAACGTACGGATTGTAGAGCATAGAAACCTCTACAAAAAATCCGGGATGGTATATATCTATTTCCAACCGGTTGCCCTCTAGAAGAGATTTTATGTTACAGTCAGCGGTAAAAATGAACTCTTCAAAATGACATAGTTATTTCGATATTATCCTCGAACTCTTCATCGAAATAAATTTTTGACCTCCTCCACTATTTTATAAGGATTGCAATAACCTTGTCAGGACATTATTTGTATGAGTAGTTCAGAAGGTAAGACCATTTTAGACTGTAGTGATAGTACGTTTCCCATTGTCTGCTAACAAGTTGCCTTTACCTTGCCGCTGCAGGTGCTAGTGTCGCTCCAGCTGTAAAATGGATGAGCCTTCCTCTTATTAGAGCCTCGTGACTGTGTTACTGGACTGTGGTAGTAATACCGATCAGCTGAAGTAGTGTGAAATTTCGTTCTTGGATTTGCGTTAAGAAGAAGATATTCCTGAAAATTTAGTTTATCCGGTGATAAAAATTTCTGGGTGTACAATCATACAGGAATTGAAGCTTATTGGGTAAGGTTTGTGCCGTTTTGGCTGAAGTAACTTTGAACTTGTTCAGGTATCGAAATTTTTCTTTCGCTTATTTAGAGATAAAACAATGGGGTTTTTGTTATCAATAGGGGCTTTTATTCTCTGCGAAAAAATGCTCTGTCTTCTTAATGTATTCAGCTTTATCATAGATTACTGTACAGTAGTATTGCCTTTATCTGACATGGTGAACATTAAGTTCTTGTCCTTGATTTTTGGTTTTAGTTTGTTAAATTGTTTGTTAGATACCGAGCTTTTATTATTATTGTCTTATTGTTTGCGAATATTATGATATTTGGTTTTATATATTGCTATTTGATTTAAAATTAAAACAAGAATTCTTCTTCTACTGCTTTTTCCACATCTGTGGCGTCACGGTTGCGAGCTGAGTAGCACATGTGGATTTGGTCATATTTTACGACCGGGTGTTTTTCGTGACCTCAATCCTATACTGAAACGGGAATGCCGCAGAGACATTAATTATCGAAATATTTCTGATGCATACGAGCACAACTCTTAACACCAGCTGTACGAGAGGTTTGAAAAGACCGCTGTGCGCGCAGATGATGGATGTAGTAGCTATGCACGCAACCTGCTCGCTGATGGAAAGCCAGCCGAGGACATATGACGTAGCCATCGAACATTCGATCCTTTCCATCTCATGATTTCCAGAACCAAATATGATGCAAAAATTTCAATTGCATCGTCGTGTAGCGCATAACAACAGAGGGTAGAATATTAAGGTTCATTAAAATCGACGGCGGATAACCGAGAAATTGAAGATAGAAAATTGACGAATCAGAAGCCACGATGCCCGGACTACGGGTATAAAAAGCGCTAGTTGAGTTAGCTTAAATCAAGGGACGAGCTGACTGTCGTAGCGGAACGGCGTACGTGCCTCCCGCTCCGCTTTCTCTCTCCTTGCCAGGCGCTCTGTACTTTTTAAGTATTAGCCAGGCAGTTGTACTTATTAGTACACCTTCGAAAAAGTATTTGTCAGAGCTGAGCACTTTTCAACACTCGCTATTTCTCTTTGAAAAGCTTTATTTTCAGGAGGACCAGGATGGAGAAACTGACCCTACCAGTGATACCGGCCGACTACGACTACGGGGGAGCGGTGGCGAAACTACAGGCGAAACTCAGGTCGACGCCCCCCCCCCCGATTTTCGACGCCCGTCGCTGGTGGTGTACAAAGGGTGGGGGATGCACACCTACTAGGGAACGAGCCGCATTATCGATCTCCTCAGCATGATCGCTGAGTTCTTGGGAGAGACGATCACTGAGATCATCGGCGAGGTCATCACTGGCTGGGCGGTCATCATTCGCCCTAAGGACAAGCGTCGCTTTGAGGTCTACGCGGAGCTGATGTCCCAACAATACCAGGTCGCCCGGCTGCCAGGGCTCAGGGAAAAGCTGAATGCCTGTTGCAGCTTTGAGCACGCAGCCACCCAGACGGAGCCGAGGACAGAAGAAGACGACGGCGGCGCTCCCGAACGCAGCGAGGGCGCGACCCATGTTGGAAAGCTGTACTTTACGAAGTACACGCAGACCAACAAGGCTGCCAACCAGGATCATCGACCATCTACCAGGATGAAGTGGACGCAGACACAGGCCTACCAGGAAGGGCCTGTTACCCGGGCGCAAACCAGGAAAGCGCCCGTGATGGTGGAGAGCAGCACAGCAGTGGAGAAGCACGACCCTTGGCGTTCCGAGGCTGCTGCCCAGGCCCAGCCTGCGTGCATATCTGTCGAGCTGCAGACCTCGATGTGCGCCCCACAGGACAGGGAACGCAGTCGAGTGTTAGCACCGACCGACGCCACCACCGCCAGCCAGAAGAAGGAAGAAGACGGCGACGCAGCGGATCCACCCGCTAACCTGGGGTCACTAGGCCGGGAGGAGGGCCACCAGGAAGAGGCCTCTTCCCTTGCCGAGAAGGGATCTCCGGGAACAAGACGCCGCCCCAAGGCCAGGAGGAACAAGAAGACGCTGGCCCACCAGGAGAGGGCCGCCCAGCCGCAACCCACGACTGCTCCCATGACAGCAGCCGAGCGAGGAGCCAATCAGGAGAGGACCTCAGCGGGTAGCGGCAGTCAGGTGAGATTGAAACGTCCCCCTCAGCAGCTCTTGCAGTGCTTCCGCTGTCTGAGGTGGGCCACCGGAAGGAGAGGTGTGAGCTCCTACTGAGGTGCAACCGCTGTGGTGGTGATCACCACTACACGGCTTGCGCAACATTTAAGGAGGCGCCTGTGTGCGCCAACTGCGCGGGGGGCCACCCGGCCTACCCAACGCAGTTGCCCTGTTTACCGGGCCATGGCGCGGGCAGAGAAGAAGGAGGCTCGGCGCCATGACCCACCACCTTCCAGGGGGGCCCCACCTCTGCGGGCTTGGCCTCACTCTCCGGGATCGGAGACTGGGTACAAGGGACCCCAAGGAGGTGGCGCTGTGCGACGGGCCCTAGTGGTACACGACGCATGGATCCGCAGCCGGCAAGGCCCGCGCTAGTCACGGCAGTGCCCAGACCGACTGATCCCCTGACAGATGGAATGGCGAGGAATGGGTTTATGACTTGTGCATGATACCTGTTCCCAACTAACACCACCACTGGACCTTTTTCCAGCCCACGTCCTTGCATGTGTTATCACAAGATGTCAGGTTTTACATGTAGGCTATTTCTCTTTTCTTCCTAAGTGGTTTTTCCCTGACCCTTCAATACCATACCTTAACACTATACAACCAACACAACCTCGCCTGGTAGCGTGTCTGACATGGAAACAGGCAGATACTCATTGTATCATTGCCCACTCTCCCCTGCTATGCTATCTCTTTCTTCGCAGAAATAATAGCATGTCTGAGGCCATGTGGATTGAGTCGATGGTCACGCTTCGCCCCCCCCCCTCCCCTCCGAAAAATGCTTAAATCATTATCTGTGTATATTCCCAACCGCGACGGTGTGCGGGCCAGATGTGGAATATATCGTTCAGAGATCATTACTCTGTTCGACAGACTGCCGACGGTAGTTGTGTTCACGGAAAGTTTAAGTGTTCGAGTCAGTGGACGTACACATTTCTGTGTCGAAGGTGGAAATTTTGAACTCTAGATTTGTGCGAGATAGGAAGTGATATAATATTTTGAGTGATCAACAGCTGATGGACTTGTGTATTAAAACTTGAACAGTTCGATGAATTAACATTCTTGAGAACGGGACTAAATTCTCCGAGCGAATTATCATTAATTATTATCAACTCGCCACATAATAGTTTATCGTCGTGTAAATGTAAATATTAATGGATATGATAGTTCAGTTACAAACGTGACCATATGACTCATGTCAGTCTTTCGTAACGAACTGTAGCATAATACTTTCTAAAGACTGTGTCATTTTTTGTTGACAGTGTTCATTGCTTTCCTTCGAACTATGCTGATGACGTTATAATCATGTCTCTTAGGTTCAAGAGACTGTGCCTTAGTGACAGGATTTATTTCGTAAAAACTGTGCTTTAATAAGAGAATTTATTTTCATCGACTTTGCTTAGTAACAGAATAGACTCGAGGTTTTTGAACTGTGTTCGCTAAGTAGGCTTGGTGCACTAAGAGTGCATCGAACGACAATCATTTAATTTATGTTGAACTGTGTTGATCTTCTTTCATTATGGACTATGATATTCTACTAACTTGAGTTACGCCGACAAGTGCATCGAACGACAATAATTTGATTTATGCTGAACTGTGTTATTATTCTTCTTTCGTTATGAACTGTGGAACTTGTAAATTCTAAGAAGTGTGTTGTGTAGTAATATTCAGTGAAGTACTAATTCGCAAAATGTGCAGTGCAGTAAAGATGTGTCGTACCAGATATCATTAACATTCTGTGCGTTGCCTGTACACTTCTCTACTCCCTTCATTGGTCCGAAGTGGAATTACATGCGAAATCAATAATTCCTCATTGCACGTAATCGATCATCAGGCGTCAGGCTCTCGGGTTCGATCCCAATCCTCATCGGATCTTCAAGACCGGTCAACCACCGTGGCATAACGTGGTCCCATGAAGCTGAGAGAAGATCCTAGGTGAGTGGGAAGGAGTTCGGCAACGCGGATATCGCCGACGTCGATGCCGAGAGACAGCGTCACTTGCAACCACTGTTTGGACTTTGTTAAATCCATCCTTCACATCTGTAAATGGTGGTATATTTCTTGTCGAACTTGAGTAAACAAAGAATTAAATTTCAAAAGAAATTATTCAAATACCCTTCTCTCTGTGATTTCTAGCATGGACCGTACACGCAATGGCGGTAAACCATGTTCTCCGATAAAGCTAAAGTACGGGCGTTCCTGTTACAATCATGGAAGGATGTAATGACTAGACCACGGATTTTAAGGAAGGACCTATTTTATTCCTCAATGGGCAACTTAAAATGAAGTTGTATTTAGACGTTTCGTGTTTTTATACGTTTAGAACCAGTGGTGCTGTAGTGCTTAAAATTGCCTGAATTTACTACGAAACTTTATTTGCCCACATTCCTATAATTCTTACTTTTATCCCTAAATCGGTTAAAATGTTTTTCATTTATCCCAAGAAAATAAAATATTTGCTGGATCGTTTTCAGTATCTTAAACAACATCTTAAAATCGGAAAGCAGAAAACCACACTCCCCGAAAGCCTTAAGAAACTCCCACAGCGAACACTCTCGTAGTCTGTCACGAGACAAAAGACATAATCCATTGACCTGCTGTCAAAAGAACTCCTTTCCAGTATCTGAGAACATATCTGTATTCAAGTTTGTTCAGAGTGTGAATTATGCCGAAAGTGACAGGCTCCGCGTCTTTCTTGTTTACAAAGCAGTAAAAGGAAATTTTCAATTTCACATCGGATGGTAAAATTATATTCTGTGAATTTTGCAGCAGAGATTTGTGTGAAATTTGGTTTAAAGTTCCCCCTAACTCATTATTATCAATTTAGCAAAATAAACCCGATATTTTAATATTATTTTGATGCCTGAAAAAACACGTAAATTTAAGAAGTGTGTAAATTACACCGAAAGTGTCAGGTTCCAATATATCTTTAATTAAAAGTGGTTACAGGAGTCTCCCCATTTCGGACGGTAAAATTCTGAGACGCTAGTAGCAAAGAGATTAATGAAACATGATGAATATTTCCCCCTAACGTGTTATTATCAATTTAGCAAAACAAACATGGAATTTTAATTGAAGCCTGTTAAAATACGTAAAATTGAAACTGCCTCAAAGTATTTTAAAACCTATTTGAGAGTCTACTTTTGGCAGCAAAATAACGTTTTAGCACCTAAAAATCCGAGGTCTAGTAACCACTATTGTATGCTTCTCTGTTGTTTGGAAGTGTAGTGTGTTGTCTGAATATGAAGAGAAAATTTTTGGAACAAACACCCTGTCCGCAAGACAGAAGAATTAATTAGACGTAAATGAAATTCCCGATCCAGCCGCGAATCTAATCCGCGACCATCTGAAATAAAGATCTCAAGGCTAACCATTCAGCCAATGATTCAGACAAAACGAAAATAGTATGAAGTTTCATTATTTCTATCAGTATTAACATTCAAGTTTCGTATTAGAACAAGGCAAAATTCATTACTTAGTTTCATTACTTCTATCACTTGCAACATGCAATTTTTGTAATTTCAATCTTGCCGCCTGATGTTTAAGGTCTGGCCGCCAAATGCGCCAATGTCTACATGCCTCTCAGTTTAGTACGGGAGAACAAGGAAGTGTCCAATATTGTCAATAATGTATTTGATCGTACTACTGCCTATTACACTATTCAGAATTAATTGGATTTAATTACAAATACGTACCAGTGGCGACTGGTGCATTGTATGAACTGCGGATGTTTATGCAATTGTTTATTTTTTGTAAGCAAGGGTGACACATTATGCATATTTTAAACATAACTTCGGACTTTATCGCTTGATCCAGCGACTTTCAGGTACTTCCGAAGAAAAAATATAAATATAAATATATATATAAATATAAATATAAATATAAATATAAATATAAATATAAATATAAATATAAATTTTAGCAACTAGCAATAAATCTAGCGACTTCTAAAAAAATCCATTTGATGACAAAATTAGCCACTTCAACTTATTTTCACTTTTAGAGAATTATTTTATTACAATTAAAAATATCGTAGTATCCGCAATAAAGTTTGGAAGTTCTTTTTTCTAATCATTTTTGAGATCTTGCTACAACGACGCAGTGTTTCCCCCTATGTGTCATCACGTCATCGGGGTTCTCTCGTCAGGGGATTCCCTGATTTATTAGCCAACAAACTGAAACTATCTATTAAATATTAGATTTTTAATAGTGCAATATTCATGTACAGAGGATATTGCTGTTGATGTGACGAGGTGAGTGTCAACTATATTTGTGTGAATTTCGAAACTCATAAGTGAAGTTTTTACACGTCAAGTAAGATGTCTAGGTTTTTCAGACGCAGAGCAGGTAAGTTCAATTTGGGATATATATATATATATATATATATTTAGTGTAAAAAAACAATATAGGATAATTCAATTTAGAAACGTTTCCAGCGACTTTTAACAAATACAATATAGACCCTACTGAACACATCCTTATTCTCCCGTACTAAACTGAGAGACATGTTGACTGTGGCGCACCTGGTGGCCCGACATTAAACATCAAGCGGCAGGATTGAAACTACAAAACTTGCACGTTAAAATGGATAGAAATATATAAACTAAATGATTATTTCTGATTTGTTCTATTACGAAATTTGAAGATTTATACTGATAGACGTAATTAAACACAATAATGACTTCGTTTTTTTCGAATCCTTGGCTGAATAATCAGCGCTGAGACCTTCTGTACAGAAGGCCCCGCGTCCGAATCCAGGAGGAATCAGGGATTTTAATTACGTCTAATTTATTATTCTGGCTCAGGGACTGTGTTTTTGTGTTGGTTCCAACACTTTTCTCCTCATATTCAGACAACAAAATACACTTCCAACCACCCCAGAAACATGAATAGGGATTACTAGACCTCGGATTCTTAGGAGCTTAAATTTTATTTAACTGCCTAGAATAGGCTCTCAATTAAGTTCTAAAATATTTTTAGGCAGCTTCAATTATAAATAATTTAATAGGCATAAATTATAATACTACAGTATGTTGGTTCTGCTAAATTGATAATAACACGTAAGGGGAAATATACATCATGTCTCACTGATCTCTTTACTACAAACGACTCAGAATTTTACTATCCGAAATGGGGAAATTCCTATAACCACTTTTTAATTAAAGATATCTTGGAACCTGACACTTTCGGTATAATTCACAAAGTGAACAAACGGGAATACCGAACTGTTCTCACAGAATGAAATGGAGGTTTTGTTTCCCTGCAGGTCAATGGATACTCTCTCCTACCTAGTGACATAGTACGGGAGTGTTCTCTGTGGAAGGTTCTTAAGGCTTTGCGAGGAGTGCGGTATTTACAGTTTTCCGATTTTAATACTTTTATAAGATACTGAAAGCGGGTCAGCAAATATTTTATTTTTATTGTAATATATTAAAAACATTTTAACCGATTTAGGGAAAAATATACGAAATATAGGAATATAGACAAATAGGTTCTAACGTCATTTCAGGTATTTTAGGCACTGAAGAACCACCGATTCTAACGTTATAAATACATGAAATGTGTAAATGCAACGTTTTATTTCTCCGAGAACAAAATAGGTCTTTCTCCAAAATCCGAGTTCTAGTGATTACATCACTCCATATAGGGTTGGCATTAGGAAGGGCATCCGGCCGTAAAATAGATCCAAATCCACAAGTACGGCACAGCTCGCACCCGTGAACCTATTAATGTGAGGAAAGCGGTAGAAATAGAATTTTTGTTTCATACATTTTGTTTTAATTTTCTTCATGTAATTAATCTGAGATAAGAATACTTGTTGACAACTAAATGTTAACGTTAACCAAATGTGTTGTGTTCACTAATATTTTACAATACTGGAATTAACTTAGACTGTTTTGTCTTGAGGTAAGCCGAAGAAATGTTTCATTAGCTGAACAAGTCAAAGTTATTGCAGCCAACAACTCCACAAACGTTACGAAATTTGGTTCATTGATGTAATGATTGTAATTGGTTGATAGAGGATGAGATTTCAAATTTTGTATTAGAAGGTTATGCTCTTGCAAGTAAGTTTTGTAGAAAGAAAATGAAATGTGGAGGTTCATGGATATATGTGAATGCAGGTAATGAAAGTAAGAAGAGTTGAGGAAGTAGTTGAGGTGAGTGCTACCACTAAAGAAGGATGCCTAAGAGAAGAAAATCAGCTGAAAGGGATTAATGTGTTTCTACCACAATCATCAGAGACAGCAATACCAGAAAGCACTGAGTACTCAGGGAAAAGTTGTGAGGAAACCATTGAGATCGTCAGTAGCAGTCAGTTGGATGAACGAGGAGAGGAGTTACTGGAGAAGTTGGATGTTGGAGCACCATCAGGACGAACTGAAGGAGGGCAAGCTAAACAACCAGAAATAAGAATGTCAAGTAGGACAAGGAAACGACCAGTATTACTAGAGCAGGATTTTTTACGGTAAAAGGTAGCAATAGTTATAATCTAAAGGGAGAGCTAAATTTGTTCCACCAGAATGTTCAATCTTTAAGAAATAAAATTCTAAGTATGGAGGTTCTGTTGGCAGATAACCTACAAGGGTATGATGTTTTATGCTTAACTGAACATTGGTTGTTAGAGGATGAGATTTCAAATTTTGTATTAGAAGGTTATGCTCTTGCAAGTAAGTTTTGTAGAAAGAAAATGAAATGTGGAGGTTCATGTATATATGTGAATAATAATATCAAATGTAAGCAGTTGGATAAATTTGAATATCTGAATGTAGAGGAGCATTTCGAAGCTAGCTTTGTTGAACTAGTGGATTATAAGTTAATACTTATATGCATTTATGGAAATCCTTCTAGTAATGTTGAAACTTTTTATAATAATATTGAAATTATTTTAGATGACCTACAGAATCATAACAAAAATGTAATAATCATGGGTGACTTCAATGTAGATTTTTTAGGGAATAATGGTGGGCGAGATAAGCAAAGGCTAGAAATGTTGTTTTCCTTGTACGGTCTAAAGGCAGTTGTAAATCAACCAACTAGAATATCTGGGGATACAAAGTCAGCAGTAGATCAAGTTGTATTGAATGAGGAAATGTGGAACTATGAAATAGAAGTTTATGATACAGGTTTTTCAGATCATTCTGCTCAAATTGTGTATCTAAATTTTAAGGTAACAGGAAACCATAATTTAAAAAATAACAATGTAATTTACAGGGAAACTAGAATGTGCAACAAGGAAAATATTTCATATTTTAACCAGTTATTGGCCAAGGAAACTTGGGAGAGTGTATATAGAAATAACTCAACTAATGAGGCCTTCAGTGAGTTTTTGGGTTTGTTCGATTATTATTATCAAGTGGCAATACCAGTCAAAGGGGTAATTGTAAAGAATTATAGGAATGGGTGGATTACAACAGGAATTAGAAATTCAAGTAGACGATTAAGGTTTTTAAGCAAATGTGTGAAAGGGAGTAACACCTCATCTGAATTGAAGGATTATTATAAGAAATATAAGAACATATATCAAGAAGTTTTGAAGGCTGCCAAAAGATTGCATAATGAAAATGAGCTAAAAAAATTCTAAAAACAGGTCTAAGTGTATGTGGAACATTAAAAAAGGGAGAAAGGTACTCTAGTTCCATTAAAAAATAATATTACTCTTACAGATGCAGGGAAAGAAATCAGTGATCCAGACGAAGTTGCAGAAATATTTAGTAACTATTTTATAGAAGCAGTTCTGAGGTTAACAGAAAATTTTCAAACATCAGTGACAAGAACAAACTTGAATACAGTTCACAGGAATGTATCATCCATGTTTCTTACTCCTGTGACTGAGCAAGAGATAGATAAGGTAATAAAACAGATGGGTAAAAAGAAGTCTTCTGGTTTAGATGGTTATTCAAACTACCTTATTAAATGCTGTTACCAATACATAATCAAGCCTCTCTGTTACTTGATAAATTTGTCACTAACCACTGGTAAATTTCCAGACAAATTCAAGGTAACCAAAGTTGTTCCGATACATAAAAAGGGTAGTGAAGAAGATGCTGGTAACTATAGGCCTGTCTGCCTCCCCTCTGTATTCTCCAAAATACTGGAAAGAATTATGTACGATAGACTGTTATCATTCTTAGAGAAGCATAATATATTAGCTGGTTGCCAGAATGGCTTTCGTAAAAATAGATCAACTACCACAGCATTCATTAACTTTATTGAACGGATATATGACACACTAGATGGGAAGGGTGCATGTTTAGGTATTTTCTTGGACTTAACAAAAGCTTTTGATATAATTGACCACAGCTTGCTTTTAGAAAAGTTATACATGTATGGAGTTCGGGGAATGGCTTATGACTGGTTCAAATCATTTTTAGGGGATAGAAGACAGATTGTTGAAATATCATATACCGGTACTGATTTGAGCAAAAATGTAATTAAGAATGTGTATTCCTGTGCCAGAAACATAGATCATGGTGTTCCACAGGGGTCAGTTTTAGGACCATTATTATTTTTAATATTTATTAATGATATCGTCCAAATTGTTGATGATATTCAAGGAGTGCAATTAACTTTGTTTGCAGATGATATTACTGTTTTTGTAGCTGATGAAAGTTCTGAAGGGTTAGAATTGAAGGCAGGCAATATAGTGAGTAATATCATGATCTGGCTTGAAGATAATAAATTAATTTTAAGTAAACAGAAAACTTCTGTGATTAGATTTCACCATAAGATTAATTTCAATATGGAAGTTAGTCCAATATCATTTGGAGAGACCATAATTGAGTACTCATCATCAACAAAGTTTCTTGGCTTGTGGATGGATGAATCATTAATCTGGGATAAACATACAGAGTTTATAGGGAAAAAGCTTAGTAGAATTTATTTCATGATAATATCTTTGAAAAATAGTTTTAATTTAAAGGCTTGCCAAATTATGTATTTTGCATATGTCCATCCCATACTAACCTATGGAATCATTTACTGGGGGAATTCACGATATAGCGAAGTCATCTTTAAGTTACAAAAGAAAATAATTAGAGGAATGGCCGGTGTCGGCAGGAGGACAAGCTGCAAGAAATACTTTAAACTTTATTTTATTTTACCATTGCCTAGCCTTTATATCTTCCATACACTTGTATATATGAAGGAGAATGTAAACAGCTACACCATAAACTCTGATGTACATAGGTATAATACTAGAAATAAACACAGTCTGCACATAGAACCACACAAAACTAAGCTATATGAATCAAGTTTGAGTTATGCAGGAGTACATTTATTTAATAAATTACCAGACTACATTAAGCAGATAAAACCATGTTCAAAATTTAAGAAAGAATTATTCAAATTTGTTTCTAACCATTGTTTTTATTCTATTGAAGAATACTTAGCACTTAAAAATTAACTTATGTATCACTTTTTTTTAATCTGTGCCTCTTTACCACATTGTATATTTCTCTTTATTTATCATGGCATGTATATTACTGTTTTATCCTTTGTTACTGTAAATATGATTATTGACGTGTCCCATATCACTGTATGATCAGTTGGACGAAATAAAATACAATACAACAATACAATACAATACATTTTAAAGAAAAAATTGTCACCGGAAAAATTAATTTTCACGTAAATCTTCTTAACGCAAATTCAATAACAAAATGTCACACTACATCAGCTGATCGGTATTACTACAGTCAGTTTCAAGTCCGTCCCTCTAGGTGCGGTGGCAATCAATATCTTGCGATATCTCGCAAAGCGTCTCGTATTCTCAATAGTACGTTCGCTCAAATACAGTAGAGACAATACACGACACTCAGCGAGATATCGAGGGAAAGCTATTAGAGCTCTCTCTAGCGGATTGACCTCAGAACTACTGATTATGTCATAAGAGCTCGTGTATTTGTGTGTGAAGTTTATGGTGTTATTTATGCGTTTTCAGTGAGCTGACATAATTAAATAGTAGCGAGTGTCATTCCTTGATATCTCCCTTTAACATGAGTGGAAAGGTATGTGCTGTGTTTGGCTACAGTAACTATGAAGTAGAGAAGAATGCGATGTCTTTCTTCCGTTTTCCTCGTGGCAAGAAAATGTAAGTAATATTGTGTTTGCATATATATTCTTCCAGTGACAAAGAGATTTTTATAGTACTTCATAATCTTCTGACCTACTCGACCCATATTTTAACTGGCTTGAAATATAATACGCATATTTTATTGTATAATGCAGCAGTTCACCTTCAATACCGATGTGTTGTACGTGTGATCTGTGGGTTTGATTTAATTCAGGAAAATACATATGCATATGGGTGTGGCTGGTTGTGTTCCAAGTTACGGTACCCCATTTGGAATGCCGCTATGCGTTGTCAAGCACCGAAGAAAATATGGGTGATTTAAGGAATGTACATATTTTGTTGAAACAATATGATGATGCAAATTCGCTTTACCCTAATGTAATGGCATTATGGCAAGTATTGCTTATAGTAAAAGTTTGAATGTTTTTGAGGCTAAATTTATAGATTTTCTTTCTGTTAGTGGGCTTCAAGTTAAAAGGAAAATTGTCCAGCTCTTAAATGTAAATTCATTGAATCATGCGTGTAAGGAATGCGCCGATATTTTTGTTGACAAGTGTTTTAATATGATGATACAATGCTTTTAAATGAGGAAAAAGGTAAATCCAGCCGTGAACGTTCAGGCAGGAATTCTAAAGCTAAAAAAGTAATGCATAAATGAAAGATCAAGCCCTTTCACAGCAGTCCATTTCATATCTTGATTATATGTCTAATTTCGGTCTTTAAATAATAACCTGGTAATTAATTCTTCATTTATTTATCCAGAATTGCTTTAGCAACTTTGAAGTTAATATCCTTGTAACACTTTCTTTCTAGACGTAATTTATTTACCCATTCGGTATATACATTTCCGTTGATATTTGAATTTAACACGAAATTTCAGGTCAAGCCACTAGGAGCGCCACTTGCGACTTGTCTCCCATTTTAACAAGGCTAAATCCGGAAGTGTCGCCGAATACAGTTGAGACAATACGCGACACTTCCGGATTTAGGCTTGTTAAAATGGGAGACAAGTCGCAAGTGGCGCTCCTAGTGGCTTGACCTGAAATTTCGTGTTGAATTCAAATATCAACGAAAATGTATATACGAAAATTGATAAATAAATTACGTCTAGAAAGAAAGTGTTATTGAGATATTAACTTCGAAGTTGTTAAAACAATTCTGGATAAATGAATGAAAAATTATTTAAAATGTTATTATTTAAAGACTGAAATTAGACATATAAACATTATAAACAAGATGTGAAATGGACTGCTGTGAAATGGCTTGATCTTTCATTTATGCATTACTTTTTTTTGCTTTAGCATTCCTGCCTGAACTTTTACGGATAGATTTGTCTTTTTCCTCATTTACAAAACATTTTATCATCACATTAAGACACTTGTCAATAAAAATATTGGCACATTCCTTATACACGTGATGCAATGAATTAATATTATAAGCAGGACAATTTTCCTCTTAATTCTTATATAAGCGTAACGTCCCTTTTTTCTTGTACACCTTATCCAAATCACTTCTGTGACATTTCAAAACTCACAGATCACACCTACAACAACACATCGGTATTGAAGGTTAACTGCTGCACTATACAATAAAATGTGCGTATTATATTTTAAGCCAGTTAAAATATGGCTCGAGCAGGTCAGAAGATTATGAAGTACCATAAAAATCTCTTTGTCACTGGAAGAATTTATATGCAAACACAATATTACTTACATTATCTTGTTACGAGGTAAAGGAAAGAAAGACCGCGCATTATTCTCTACTTCATAGTCACTGCAGCCAAACACAGCACATACCTTTCCCCTCATGTTGAGAGGAGATATCAAGGAATGACACACGCTACTATTTAATTATGTCAACTCACTGAAAACGCATAAATAACACCAAAAACTTCATACACAAATACACGAGCTCTTATGACATAATCAGTAGTTCTCAGGTCCATCCGCTAGAGAGAGCTCTGACAGCTGTCCCTCGATATCTCGGACATTCAAGAGCTGGTGGAAGAACATAGCCAGGAACTGACCACCAACGAACTGATGGACCTGCATCGTGAACAACAGGAGGGTGTTATGGAGATCTCGTCTGGGGAAGAGGAGGAGGAAACGTCAATGGAATCTCTCACTTCAACTGAGATTCAGGGGAAGTGCAAAATGTTGGAAATGGTGCAAAATTTGTAGAGAAACACCACCCGAATAAGCCTGTAGCAGTGCGAGCGATGAATCAGTTCAATGACAATGCAATGTCACATTTTCGTGAAATCCTCGAATAGAGGCAAAAGCAACAGTCATTGGGCAGGTTCCTCATTAAAGTTGCACAAAAATTCATAGGGACCTACAATAGGTTACAACCTCATTCTGTTCATATTTTTAGAATTATTGCATCCTCATGAGTACTGTGTTCCATTCTTAATCTGTTTACCCTCCCGGGTTGATTTTTCCCACGGACGCAGCGACGGATGCCGCCTCTACCACCTCAAGGACATTGTTCTGGAACGTGAGACATTGGGTCGGGGATACAACTGTGAGGGAGGCCTGCACCTGCTATGCTGAACAGGGGCCTTGTGGGGGGGAGAAGGAAGCGGCCGTGGCGTTAAGTTAGGTACCATCGTGGCATTTGCGTGGTTGAGAAGTGGGAAACCACGGAAAATCACTTCGAGGATGGCTGAGGTGGGAGTCGAACCCACTTCTACTCAGTTGACCTCCCCAGGCTGATAGAATCCTGTTCCAGCCCTCGTACCCCTTTTCAAATTTCGAGGCGGAGCCGGGAATCGAACCCGGGCTTCCAGGGGTGGCAACTTCTCACGCTAACCAGTACACCACAGAGGCGGCCCATGAATACTTTACCACAATAATAGTTTCGTGTAATTATTTATTATGATATAGGGGGATGGGATTACTAGCTGAAAGGTAAGCTTGAAAGTTGTCCATTATGAAGTGTGGCAACAGACATCTTCAATAAAGGCTGTATACATTTCAAAAATAGCAGGAAAATGCTGTATTTACCATACTTAGTATACGTTTGAACGAAATAAGTGTTTTTTTTTTTTTTTTTTTTTTTTTGTGGTTACGTTTTCTTGGTGGTGGGCGCTCCATTTCCTTTATTTGTAAATGTGAATGAAAATTAAATAGGGCTGGAAATGTACGGAGCATAAGCAACTGAATTGAGTGGGATACCATTTATCTCTTTTCGCCCTCACAACGCATTGTTCCGTTAATTCCTTGTTCTTTAAACGAAATCTGTAACAAAATTCGACAAATAATTGCCGTGGCTATGCGTACTTTCGCTAAGTAAACAATAAAATGGATTTAATTACAAACAGAAATTACAAAAAGGAATCTCGGCTATAATTCAGTAATACTTACTTGAAGTACGATATATCCTTGGTTTTATTACTCCGATTAGAACAACCATACGCTGAGCTTACGGCTGGCCTTCTTGAAAGCGAGAATCTATGTTTTCACTTCTTAAAACTTAGGGAATTAAACTGGCATGCACGATCTCTCTGTCACCCCAACATATGCTCCACTGAACTATAGGTAATTACTTATAGTTCAATGTAGGGATGGGCCACTCGATCGCCTGCTCGAGCAGGCTCGAGTGCTGACGTCACGAACTGGTGTGTCGAGCGTGGTCGAGCCAGATCGAGCAACACGGAATCCCCATTGACGTAGACTTGCATGTGCGCCAAGCAGGAGTGTGTTAGGGCTCGAGCCACAATTCCGTCTGCACTCATTCCCGTTGATATTCACCTTCCGGCACTACGCGTAGAGTAGAAGTAGAGTCATTAGCGATAGTGTCCATTCTACAGAAATACATACGTACCGTAAGTCATAGTGGACGCATCAGTTTATTAAATCCATATATGCCCAGAATTACTTTTTTTTTTAATCAAATGGAAGTGACTGCTCCACATGGCGATGAGCTCTGCATAGTGATAGTATTTGTGTGGTTTTCATTTCGTTACTTGGTCGCTACTTCCATTTTTGGTTCTTCTGAACATTGTATGTATCATTTTAATAATATATTCTGTTCAGTTTTATTATAATGCTATATTTACTATTTCTCCTACATAATAAAAAAATGTGAACAGACCTGAAGTCCTGCGTCCGATATAATATAACTGGGTTTTTTTGCTATTGGTTTTACGTCGCACCGACACAGATAGGTGTTATGGCGACGATGGGATAGGAAAGGTGTTAGGAGTGGGAAGGAAGCGGCCGTAGCCTTCATTAAGCTACAGCCCCAGCATTTGCCTGGTGTGAAAATTGGAAACCACGGAAAACCACTTCGAGGATGGCTGAGGTGGGAATCGAACCCACCTCTACTCAGTTGACCTCCAGAGGCTGAGTGGACCCCGTTCCAGCCCTGTACCACTTTTCAAATTGCGTGGCAGAGCCGGGAATCGAACCCGGACCTCCGGGGGTGGCGGCTAATCACGTTAACCACTACACCACAGAGGCGGACTTACTTACATATTACGCCGTATCATTTCTCAGGCGATAATATTTCTCTAGGATAACAACCATATAACCCATATACTCCTATGTTGTGTAAGGGATTCAATGTATTCCGTTAATAATGTTAAGGCGTTTTCATTATAAATATTATTTTCATGGTACGAAATGTAACAAGCTATTTCTGAAATTGCCTGGGGTGAGGATATAGTTTGTTCAGTTGTGTTCCTGTACACACACTGGTTTCATTTCATTAGTATTAAAAGAGCAAAGAAGATTGCCACTCATCTGATTTAGTACAAGGTAATCACTCATAGATGGCAGGCCATACTCCTGCTCGAGTACTGCTCGACCTAGATCGAGTAGTGACGTCATCAGCTCGAGCCGCTCGAGCTGCGCTCATGCCCATCCCTAGTTCAATGATATGCTCTCGCGCCAATTCTCTTTGTTTTGACAACCGTTAACATGGCTGCCACTTATCAACTTGCTTCAAGCCCTTGAGCGCTGATGACAGGCATACAGCCCCTCTATGTTATTCTAGCTCGTTGCTTCCGCCTCTCTATGTTATTCTAGCTCGTTGATCAGCAAGCAAGCAAGTTTTGTTTAATGACAATCTAGGGACTTTCTTCTTATGAAGTTAGCGACTAAATACGAATATGGGTTGGCAACACTAAGATTTATATATAGTACTTGTGGCGGGCCGGGGAGTATTTGGAGTGCTTGGATTCAAAATTGAACTGGACGTCTCAGTCCCATCCAATCTTCTCAAGAAAGAAAGAATTGGACGCATGGGAAACAAAGTTATCTGTCTAAACAACAGCAACAAGAAGAAAGTTACCTGTCACAAAGAAAATGTTATACGGATCTGATATGGATTTGTCTAGGGTAGTTTATCTTACTTATTTGTCGTGTTCTCTTTTATGATGTATAGGCCCTACTGTTTGGAGCGATCTGTCATCGGTAGAATGGGTTTTAACAGTGTTAGTACGAGCTAGGTTTTGACGTGAACTTCCTTTGTTTCAGGCAATCTGTAATACATTCAAGCGTGTGAAGGAAATATGCAGAAACATTGACAATGGCATTAATATTCTCAGTGAACAACGTTTTAATGTACACATACAATCTTCTGACGACAGAAAAGTGCAAAACGCAGAGGAAATCATAGAAGTTATTGATAAAGATATGGAAATTTTAATGGTATGTTATGGAAAAACTCTCTCTCTTGGAAAAATAGCGACGTTTGACGTATGTTTGCACGTCTGTACCGTGTAGCATGTCGAACGGGATTATTTCTTATACGAATATACTTTTATTTTGTCCTTTTGTTCAAAATTGTCTACAACTGCCCCAGTGGGGTTGAGTTTTGGGAATTGGGCAGGTGTATGAAAGACATGTCCCAAAGATAAAGTCATAACTATCATCTGGATGGTGAACTACACACTGGACGAGTTGGCCGTGCAGTTAGAGTCGCGCAGCTGTGAGCTTGCATCCGACAGATAGTGGGTTCGAATCCTGCTGTTGGCAGCCCTGAAGATGGATTTCCGTGGTTTCCCATTTTCACACCAGGCAAATGCTGGGGCTGTACCATAATTAAGGCCACGGCCTCTTCCTTCCCACTCCTAGGCCTTCCACATCCCATCGTCGCCATAAGACCTATCTGTGTCGGCGCGCCGTAAAGCACATAACAAAAAAAATAAAAAAAATCCAAGTTTGCTGCATAGACAGTCCGTGACATAGCAGTGCAGCACTGAATGAAGAACACGGTATATGTACACTCACTTTCCTAGCTAGTTTGAATTTTTAGGGAGTTGAAAACAAGGCTACACAAAAAATTGGCCATCAAAACAATGTACGTTATTAATTTTATTCGCAAGAAGAGTTGATTCTTGCAATCCTACCACCTGCACAGTATTTCAAGAAAGTCATCATCTGTGATGGCCAGTGTTTGTGTAGATGAATGTACTGTATGTTTGTTTACACGCTCTGATATGCAGTTTAATGTTCAGATCACAATACATGTACCATACAGCAGCAGATCCTAATTTCCCAGTGAATAGGTTTATATAAATTGAATGGTGAAGAAATGTACTAAAAGATATTTATACTCTGAAATTCATGTTTTGCTGTCACTAACAAAATAAGTAGGAAAGATAAAGGCATAAAACATTAAAATATTTTAGAAATATGGCATCATAGAGTAATGAGATTAGTATGGAATGCTAGTAACATACCGTCTGGATGAAAGCAGTTATTGCCCCTATCTATACGGAAGAGAATAGGAAGGATTGAGGTACGGTATTTCATTGATCAGTACACCTGGCAAGGTGTTCACTGGTAATTTGATTTGATTTGATTAGTTTATTTATCATCGACAGAGTTATTACTTCTCCAGTTGTATGTATTTTGGGTATTCAGCCCGAAGGCTGATTCGATCCTCAACAGCTGTCATAGATAGCCTAGGTGTCACTAAAGAGGCATGCTAGGGAAATGAGGAGTGAGGTAGTTTCCTGTTGCTTTCCTCACTGAGCCAGAAGTTGCTAAAATTACATGTAATTCTGCCAAGCCCATTGAAATGCATGCACCAACCGAAATTATGAGCGATATTTTCACACTATTCATAGCAGGGACTGGCTGCATAAGGAATGGTATTACTACCATCGCTCATACCTCGGTCACTTTCATATTGTTAAAGACGAGACTGAGACAGGTTATTGAAAGTAACATATTTATTCCAGCTTATACCAAAATACACATTGCACTGAAAATACTACATCTTGCCAATTACAGATAATACAAGGATTGGTGCAAAAGTCATGGCACCTATTTTTTTCTTGTAGATATGTCAATGGATCAGAAACGTATATGTGTCGTGTGGAAGTTCTGCAGGCATAGTGTGTATGCAGAACAACAGATGGCTCTGTGATATCTGGTAGTAGCACAGCGAGGGCTGTGAAATCAGTCAGTTGGTGAGTGTCGTGTGAGACGGAAGTAACCCGTGTTGAGCAGCGCGCTTACATCAAAATAGCCGTTCTCCGAGGGAGAAATGCGATGGCATGTCACAGTGAATTAGTGGAAGCCCTTGGGAATAATGCCCTACCATACCGTACAGTAGCACGGTGGGTAGGAAAGTTTCAGCAAGGACGTGTGTCAACCAGTGATGAGCAACGTTCGGGACGACCTGTCAGTGTGCGGACGGACGTGGCATATGCCATCATCGAGCAGCTCCTGGATGAAGACGATGGACGCTACTGGAGTTACAAGAGGGCAAGTGGCATCGAGAAACGCACCGTCCACAGGATATTGCATAATGAGCTGTAGCTGCGCATAGTCGCATCGCGGTGGGTACCGCATGCACTGACAGAAGTTCAAATGTGGGTGCACTATGCAATATGCTCCGATCACCTTGCACGCTGGCAACAGGACGGCGATCAATTCTTGTCACAAATAATCGCCATCGATGAATTTTGGGCCAGGGCATATGAACCAAAACTGAAAAGTCAGTCCGCGGAGTGGCGACATGCTGGATCACCAAGGAGGCAGAAGGTCCGTCAGAAGTCTTCCCCAGTCAAATTGATGGTGATCGTCGCGTATGATGTCAGGGGTGTCATTGTTTGCCACTTTGTTCCACATGGCAGAACAGTGGCCGCACAGTACTACAGGGACCTCCTGATGCAACAGGTACAACGTGGCCTTCAGGAGAAACGTCCAGATCTTGTGGACAGTGCAATAATCCTGCACAACAATGCAAAACCACATAAAGCAGAGTGTGTAGGGCAGCTACTGCGACGTTGGAGATGGGAAGAATTGGAGCATCCACCGTACTCTCCCGACATTTAACCCTGTGACTTTGATCTCATTCGAAAGATTAAGGAACCACTACGTAGTAGGCAATTTGCAACATGAGAGGACATTGCTAATGCTGTGCGCCAACAAGTAACCCGATTCACACAGGGTGTGGCAAATGTTGAGGCAGATGGTATTCAGTACCTCCCACATCGTTGGCAGCATGTGATGTCAGTAGCAGGGGACTACTTTGAGGGTCTTTAGGCCCAGGTTTGTCATGTCAACTTTATGTGTACTGTGTTGACATTCTTTTGCACCGGGAAGGCCATATTGCCCTGTATACTACCGTAATAAATTAGTCGTCTACGATATTTCAGTACTATTCATTGTCCACACATGTAGTTAACACATTGTCCTTTCATCTGTATATGTCACATTTCAAGAAAAAATGATGATGTGACTTTTGCCCCAACCCTCGTATAATAAATTCAAATAATAATAATAACAGTACTAACAACTAATAATAATAATTAAAAAATGCCGGTAGTTTCATAGACCCTTCATGGCTTAAAGAGGTGAAAAAGTATATTAAAATTACGTGAAACGATATCTGAAGTAGCGTAGAGGAGAGATGTTCCCTTGTCATAAGGCAGAATCTATAACCAATCTAGACCAATGGTTCTGTCACTAGCTGGACTTAACCTATACAGACCAATGGTTTTGTCACTAACTAAACATAACCTGACCGGGCGAGTTGGCTGTGCTGTTAGGGGCGCTCAGGTGTGATCTCGCATCCGGGAGATATTGGGTTCGAATCCCACTGTCGGTAACCTGAATATGGTTTTCCGTGGTTTCCTGTTTTCACACCAGGCACACCTTAATTAAGGCCACAGCCGCTTCCTTCCCACTCCCGAGCCTTTCCTGTCCCATCGTCGCCATTGCAACGTAAAGCAAATAGCAAAAAAAACTAACCTGTCCAGACCAGTGGTGTTCTCACATGGGATACTAGAGACCAGAGGGCCGTTTCGCGGTTCTAACCTGTGGGCTAACACCTCCAGTCCCCCCTTGTTTGTCCCCAGTCCAGTTGTCTTGTCACAAGTCGGACGTAACCTATCCAGACCAGGAATTTTATCCATCGCAGTGGTCTTGTAAAGATTTGTAATTTCTAAGTTGGCAGCCTTATATTGTTATTGTGACAGACTTGTGTCACCTGTGAGACATTGTCCGAGCTGTGCAATGTACTGCTAATTTCTATAACATCGTCTGAGCCATGCCATGTTGGATCCCTCCACGAAGGATCTACAGAATTTTTGCCAATAAAATAACTTGAAGCAATATACGATATATACATATTTACAAAACACTTACGGAATAAGAGCACATTAAAAGCGATATGCATTTGAAATGAGCGATGGATAAAAGAAGCAAATATCCAGTTACCAAAATTTCAGAACAGGATACAAGGAAATCTCTGTCTACGAGGCGTCCATAAGATGTCTACGTATTTCACTAGCGACGAGCGGAATACATCCACCATCCCACTAATTTCATTCAGGGATCTTAGAGGATGCATAAACCACAAGTTCCTGCTATATAAGTTCTTCATCTGAGTAAGTGAAAAGTGACAGTCTGTCTGGTGTTACAGAAAGGAACATGGATTGGTAGCAACTGGAGTAATTTAGGACAATCAGAGAAATTCCGGATACATTTGTTAAGAAACGCGCATTAACATACTTGTGCCTAATACTAAGTGACCCAATATGCATCTTTGTACAAAAGAGATCATAATCTATCGATGACAGCTTGGTAGGCCTACACTAACACTTTTTACTGATCCAGTTGGAGAATCTGATTTGTACTCGCTCTAAGGCATTAATTAAGTATTGCTGAGAAGGGATCGAGACTTCAGACCATATAAGTGAAAAATAAAGGGTTTTCACTGAGGCAACAGGTTTAAAACTTTTTGCAGTTTCTTTTGAAGCAGCCTAACTTTTTAAATGCCTTATTGATGATATGTAACACATGGTTATTGAAGGATAACCCATTTTGATTACTAAAAACGCCAAGATCATTAATTTTGGTAACGCCTCACTTCTTGGCCCATTATGTAATACAGTGGAACCTTGCATTGCGAGCATAATTCGTTCCGGCAACATGCTTGTAATCCAAAACGCTCGTATATCAAAGCAACTTTTACCATAAGAAACAATTGATATGAGGATGATTCGTCCACAACACAAAAATATTTATTCGCATACCATTTCTAAAACAAAATATAACGTAAAACAAATTAAAGTGCACTTTTCCTTACAATAGAATCATTGTTGGTGTGAGGGAGACGAGAGGTGACATGGGAAGAGTTACTGTGTAGCATGAATTTCACTAACGGAATCACTGCAATCTGTTGGCTCACTGGAATTGTTTTCTTTTTGTGCAACTTTAATGAGGAACCTGTCCAATGACTGTTGCTTTTGCCTCTGTTCGAGGATTTCACGAAAATGTGACATTGCATTGTCACTGAACTGATTCATCGCTCGCAGTGCTACAGGCTTATTCGGGTGGTGTTTCTCTACAAATTTTGCACCATTTCCAACATTTTGCACTTCCCCTGAATCTCAGTTGAAGTGAGAGATTCCATTGACGTTTCCTCCTCCTCTTCCCCAGACGAGATCTCCATAACACCCTCCTGTTGTTCACGATGCAGGTCCATCAGTTCGTTGGTGGTCAGTTCCTGGCTATGTTCTTCCACCAGCTCTTGAATGTCCACGTCATTCACCTCCAGCTCCATAGTCTTCCTTAAGGACACAATTTCATCAACAATCAGTGGCTCATTGTCACCAACAATCCCCTCAAAGTCACGTCCACGAACACAGTCAGGCCACAGCTTTCCCCAAACGAAAGTGAGAGTTCTATTGGTGACTCCATCCCCGGCCTTATCAATGATGTTCAGGCTGTTCACGATGGGGAAATGATTTCTCCCAAACTCACGGAGGGTAAGGTTTCTTCCTTCGGTCACTACAAAGCATCGTTGAAATAGTGCTTTGGGATATAGCTTCTTGAAGTTCAAAATGACTTGCTGATCCATTGGCTGGAGTAGTGTTGGGAGGAAGGAACTTACTCTTAACTAACTTGAGTTCCTCCAGTAAGTCGTCCTCAAAACCTCAAGGCCTGGAGGGTGAGAAGGAGCATTGTCCATAACCAGCAAGACTTTGAGCAGCAGATTATTTTCTGAAAGGTATTTCTTCAGTACAGGACCAAAGACCACGTTCATCCATTCAACAAATGCACAGGGGAGGTGTAAACGTAGGCACACGTGACCCTTGTATTGCGGAACCTCACTCGCTTATCAAGTTACAATTTATTTAAAATGTTTGCTCGTCTTGCAAAACACTTGTAGACCAATTTACTCGCATTCCAAGGTTTCACTGTGCGTGAATTGAAAGTCAGGTTGGGAATACACAACTGGAAGAGATAGATTATTTCAAGCATTTAGGATGTGTATTCACCCAGTTGGTACAGTAAAACGTTCTCAAAGCAGAACTTCAATAATGCGGAAACTTGTCCACTACAGAATATTTTCTCATTCCCAGCAAAACTTAAGGCATTATAATGTTCTTACTTTTGTATAATGCGGAATCTCAACATGGAAACGGAAATGAAAAATGAAAATCTACTTGTACAGTGTGGAAAATATTAGGAACTGTTGTAGTCCTATGTAAAATATTTGTGCATTTCTGGTGCTGGAATGATCAATGATGTTGTTTGGACAAACTGACCCATGTGCCTGGAGTGATAAACCGGATGGTGGAACGAATGAAGAAAAACGCGTTGGCAATATCCAACTTGTGTCGTGCAAGAAACTTTCCCTTCGAGGCAGAGAATTTCATTCGAAGTGATGTACAACTTATGACACACCACATTTTCGAATCAGTTGCAGCCCTTCAAGCAGTGTGAAAGGCCAAGAAAGAGGAAGAGCCGGAAGATGAACAAGAAGATCAAGATCGAAACAAGATTTGAACCCACCAACAGGCCCACAGTGCTTTTGTGACTTAAAGCAATTTGCCATTACATCTGACTCTTCCATTCTTCTTGAACTAATGTACTCAGCTCAGGACTGCATCCAGAAAGACATTGTTAGAAAGAAGAGGAAACAAGTTTGTTTGGTCTTTGGAAGAAAGCTTATTGTTGTGAAGTACTATGTAGAGTTTAATGATGGGAATACATTTAAGGAGCGTATATGCAGTGTTCTGAAATAGTTTTATATAGTGCTGTGATAGTGCCAAATTTGCATACTGTGTATTATCATCGTCATCTTAGCATATGTCCCGCAATGGAGGAGGGTCCGCTATTTTGTAAGCCAATCTCAATTTGGTTCTATTAAGGGCATCATTTGGAACAGGATGAACGTAGTGCACGACTTCTTGAAGGCGATCAAGCCAGCGTTTCCTTGGCCGACCACGTGGCCTATTTTCAGATGGTATGATATGAAGTGCCATCTGTACAATAGATGAACCTTCTCTACTACGCATTACATGGCCATACCACTGAAGTAATAATGAAGTGCACTAATAATAATTAACAAATCTGTGTACTACAGTACTACGTACATCAATCTCGATAGCCAAGCATCATGCGTAAGCTCTAAATAATATTTTAAAAATCTGTATATTGTACCATCGTTGAGGAAAGGGAATGAGGGAATGAAGCCATTGAGAGGCACTGGATTGGAACCTGCAGGGTAAAAGGAGGAGAGGAAGGCCCAAACAAACGTGGCGAAGATCTGTACACATGGAAGCAATGGAAGAAGGCAAGACCTGGAGAGAGGTGAAGAGGTTGGCTGGCAACAGGATCAGATGGAGATGCTTTGTTGATGCCCTATGTTCCACAAGGAACGACAGGAATTAAGTCAAGTAAGTCATATTGTACCATGTTTTGTGTAACGGTGGTGGTGATTGGTGTTTTAAGGCAAAAACACAATGTTTTGGGTAATATGGAAACTTGTCTAATTCAGGGGAAAAAAATGGTCCCTTGCAACTCTGCTTTGAGCAAGTTTTACTGTAGTACAGAAAGTGAGATAGATCATCTAGAGCAATATGTTGCACAGATTCAAAAGCTTTGGAAAAGTCTGTGTACATGGATGGCATCAACCTGTTTGCAGTTGTTTACTGGGCTAGATATGAAGTGGGAGTACACTGCAAGAGTGAGTGGTTATTGAGTGTTTCTGGACAAAACCATGCTGGATAATGTTAACCCCCTCGACTCATTTGATGTGATGTTCACGCGAGCATAGGCAAGGCCTTCAACTCAAATGAAGAGACATTCCATGCTTTGCGCCGAGTCATATGTACTAGTTTATATTTTTACCACCCCTCCAAAGATTTCCCTTTTGTGATCTTCTATGAATAGAACAGGAATGTGGCTTGTTTACAGCTCAATTTATTCACCAATTGTAGCCTCTGAAAGCACAAACATTTCACCATGCGTCAGTCAGTCCCGTAGCCATGGTTCTGGACGTAGTAAAGGCTAGTGACAGCAATACTATTGCTGAGTTAATTGAAAGTGTTTTAGATTTGGAGGACAGTGATGGTGATTATGATAATATTAAAGAAGAGATTTTGCGTGAAAGTGACACTTGATCTGATATGAGTGGCTGTGAAATCGTACCCAAAGCCCCGCATGTGAAAGCAAAACGTAGTGACTTGGTGTGGGTTAGTAATAGTGATAACTAAGGGGCGGATTTTAATGACATCATATTTTTGTTTGAAAAGTCATATTTTAGACAAATTTATGATATTGGTCATATTTCTGCTTGATGCGCCATAAAGTCATATTTCCTGTCATATTCTAAGAATTTTCATATTGAGTGAATTTTTGTGGCAAGCTATTCAGCGAGGGAATCTTGCTGCAATTGTTACGGAGTCTATTTGTGGACTGAATATTACTCTGTATGCGGGAATGGGCAGGTAGCAGGTAACTGGAATTATGAACAAGGGATCTTATTGGAATTTTCTAATGAGGAGCACGAAGTGATTGACAATACTCAGAAGAAAAGCATCCTAGGGTGCATACGTAACTATTGAACTAGTATTTCTGTTTCCTAGAAAATAGAGGAATGTCTGGCCTGTTTTAAGACCACTTCTCCATTGTAGTTTCAACATGCCTAACCCGAAGTGTTCGGAGAGTGTGAAATTAACGCAGTTTGTTCAGGAATTTGGAGAGCAGAATTTTAGTAGTGGTGGTGTTATTTTATATTGTAAACTATGTGAAGTGAAGGTATGTGCTCAGAAATGTTTTAATGTGCTACAACTGAACATCAGAAGTGCTTAATATAATCTTCCGCTGCAGAGAATAGGCAGTGTTTGCTTTTTGAAAGGGCCTCATGTGCAGCTAATGCTCTGTCAGACTACAGATCGGAATTCTGTAAGGATCTCTACAGGATGATGGTTACTTCAAATATTCCCTCAAAAAGTGAACAGTACCGGCTTCAGATTCTTCATACAGAATAGAGAAGTATTCCCAATGAATCACCTTTGAGAAAATTTTATATTTCAAGTCTATGAAGATGTTTAAAAGAAAATAAGATCTGAAGTTCTCAGTCACAAGATATGGGGTTCATTGGACAAAAGAACTAACATACAAGGTGCGTTCCATAAATAATGCGACCAAATTCATAAAAAATCATTTATTGAATATATTCGTACAAATAATCAAAAATCTTCAAAATAGCACCCTCTTGCGTCGATACACTTCTGGAGGCGGTGTTTCCATTCCTGGAAGGCCTTTTCCGGAATGTCTTTTAAGAGCCGATGTAACATGTGCCTGGATTCTTTCAATCGTGTCCCAGTGTTTTCCTTTCATGACTCCTTTTAACCGAGGAAACAAAAAAGTCAGGAGGAGCCAGGTCAGGACTGTAGGGAGGCTGAGGAATCAATGAGGTGTTGGTCCTGGCCAGGAAATCGTTGACATTGAAGGCGCTGTGACTCGGCGCGTTGTCGTGATGAATTCCACGTGTCCTTGATGTCGCTTCGGCAGCGCGAGACCCTCCTTGTCAGTCTTTTGAGCAATTCCAAGTAGAAAGCTGAGTTCACTGTAGTCCCGGTAGGTACGAATTCGTGGTGGACAATGCCTCTGACGTCAAAGAAGACAATGAGCATGGTTTTGATCCTGGACTTGCTCACGCGTGCCTTCTTGGGACGGGGCGATGATGGGGTGTGCCACACTGAACTTTGCCTTTTTGTCTCAGGGTCGTATTCAAAAATCCATGACTCATCACCGGTGATAACTGAGTAAAAAAAAAAATTTGGATCATTTTCACACATTTCCAACATTTCTCGGCACCGAAGCACTCGCATGTCCTTTTGTTTGTCGGTCAACACTTTTGGGACCAGTTTGGCACACACCTTTCTCATGTTCAAATCTTCGGTCACAATGCGGAAAACGGTTGTTTTTGCCATGTTTAGAGTTTGTGCTATCAATTGAAGGCTCAGCCGTGTCTGTCAGAGTTCAAACAATCGCACACGCGCGTCACATTTTCGTTGACTCGTGAGTTTGATGGCCATCCACTGCGAGGTTCATCGGTGATCTCCTCTCGGCCCTCCATGAACGACTTGTGCCATCGGAAAACTTGTGATTTGGACAAGCAATCGGTCCCAAAGGCCTGCTGAAGTAATGAAAACGTTTCGGTGGCGGATTTCCAAGTTTAACGCAAAATTTGATAGTGTACTGTTGCTCTACAGAACGATCCATTGTGCCGTGTTACATGAACTCAAAACGGGCTTGATGGAAACGCACGTCCTGACTCTCCGGCAGCTCGCTGCCGAATGAGACAAAGAGCGTTTGACGCTAACACCCCCCCCTCCACCTAGCCCAGCAGGTTAGAATACGCTGTGGTGTACATTTGCGTCAGAAAAAAATTGGTCGCATTACTTATGGAACGCACGTTGTAAATGGGAGGTACATAGCTAACGTAATTATTGGCATTCTGAAAGATGACAAGCCCGGTAATGTGTTTCTCCTGACGTGTGCGGTTTTAGAGAAAGTATATCATTCTTCCGTTGCAGTGCTGTTTGATGATGCTATGAAGTTACTGTGGCCAGATGGGATAAAAAGAAACAACATGCTAGCCTACTTCTTATAAATGATGCCACCCCGTACACAAAGAAGGCAATCAAAGGACTAAATCTACTTTATCCTAAAATGGTCCATGTAACATGCCTTACGTAGAGTGGCCGAAGAGGTTTGGATTAACTACCCTGAAGTAGATAATGGCAAGAAAATATTCCTGAAGACTCCCCTTCGAATTCAAAAGTTGAGAGAAACTGTTCCTGCTCTGCCTCTTCCACCTCAGCCTGTCCTTACTTGTTGGGGAACTTGGCTCGACGCTGTTCAATATTACTGCAGCAATTATGATTCCTTCAAGACGGTTGTTCAGGAAATGATCCTTGCGATTCAAATGGATTGTGAAAAATTTGTTTACTTCTGCCAGCTTGGTTGGAAATTTGGCGTTCATATAATCGAATTTCAGTGTGAAACCAAGAGCAATTATTCGTCTTGAAATTGTAGGGCTTCCACTAAGTGACAAGTTGGATATTGTGATGAACATTGAGTGTGATTTAAAGAAATGGAAGGATGAAGTGGCTAAAAATATTTCTGAAAAACTGCAAAGAGTGCTGTTCTCAAATGAAGGTTATTCGCTGCTTTGTAAGATAATTGAAATTCTTTGTTTACACCATACATTTGGGGGTTTTCAGCAGCATTTTCCTCCGGAGGACATAACCTCGTTCAAATCTTCCCCCATAACATCGTGTGACATCGAGCGGAGTTTCTCCAGGCACAGAAACATTATGTCTGACTACCAAAGAGGGTTTGAGTTCGACAGTTTGAAAATGCACATAAACATCCAGTACAATTTCACTGCCGGAAAGGAATACTAAGACCAGGTATGGATATTTTCATCGTCATTTTTATAGAAATTTTTCAAATCACAACTAGTTAAATACTCTATTAGATCATCCTTTGCTAATTATTTCTTGATTCATTGTAAATATTAATGGACAAAATGTGATGATTTCTGTCATATACAAACCGCCTGGTATAACAGATATGACCGAATTTTATTATTACATGTGATAAATATCATAACACACATAGTAAGAGCTTGACAGTCGTCAACATCTTTTAGCTCATAACATAACAAGTTACTCTCACCATCGTCAAATGGTAAGTGTACACGATTTCCACCTAAAATTTATTATGATATTTTTCATAAAATTAACACCATGCTTCTGGTTCCTTTTTACAGATTCTACTTTTGATCCAACATTCAACACGTTAGCTACATTCAACTGTCAAATTGCCTTTTCGACCAGCATGTCAACAAACCTACATGTCTTTATAACATTGTTATAGCATATCAAATGAGATGGTCCTTAGAGGTCCAATATCAACATTGTATATTAATCTTCAATTACAACCTCGTACTTCTTTCATCAAAGTGAACCACAACATCACCATATGCTATTGATTTTTTACTTTTATCTTACGTAAACAAATCATTACAGGTCACTTGACCATCTTTCAACATTATTTTATTCAACATTATGCTTTAAAAAATACGATTTTGATTGTGATTCTCATTATTATCTAGTTCTAACCGCTAGTCGGCCAACATCATTTTATAGCAATTTTACCACTTGTCTATAACAAAATATTGCTTTATTCATTTTACTTATAATAGTAGTCTTCCAATATCACTATTGCAAATACTTTCACCAAATGTAAACTTCTCACTCATAGCATAGCTTTAACACCAACTTTGTGCTAGTCTTTTCCATATGTTAATTCTATTTCAAGTCTCTTCAAAGCTTTTTATAAATTAGTTTTATTTTATTGTAAATCAGATGCCTGATTTTATTTCAAGGTTAAACCCATGGCTGATGATGCCTGTATGTAAGGCGAAACATGTACCATTTTAATTAACATGTCAGTGTAATTAAACAAAGACAAGATTTATTGTATTGATTAGGTGGCCAAATTGATAAAATAACTTATTGTTATTATTTCAATCGATATGACCAATTTCCAAACCTATTTACTAGACTTCCAGGCTATTTATGAACACACAATCATAACACTATGCAACAAATTTTAAGGTCACAAAAACTTTTTCGAAAATGTAGGCGTTCTTTATGTATTTCGTCCTCCTGAATTCGAAAATGATACTGAAAACATCGTATCACCTACAGTTTTTGCACAAATTGCATAAATTTGTAATTAATGGTACGGTAATGCAATTTAGTGGTATTATAATAATATTCTGATTGATATTCTGAGCTTCATAGGGGGTTTTAGTGTTTATTATAATAGACATGAAAAATACCATATGAAGCTCAGAAGCGGTACATCGCTTTCAGCTGTTCAACACTTACGCTCCCAGTGGCACGTAGCGAACTGTCATATTGCAAACGACGCTGCCTTTCCGTCACTGTGTTGTGTTTATGGTAGGAAGTACGTGTTAGTCTTTGTGCAGAATGTCTACCCGAGGTTGTGTAAACTCTCCTAACAGTTTTTGTTATATATGTGGTGAACTTGTGGTGAAAAAGGACCGAAGAAACATTACTACTTTCATGAAAAAGGTGTACCATGCCTATTTCGGAGTGAAACTTGGTGACATCGATAAACCATGGGCTCCACAGGTCGTGTGCATTGTGTGCGTAGAAAATTTACGACGGTGGGTGGCAGGAAAGAAGAAGTCATTACGATTTGGCATTCCTATGATCTGGCGAGAGCAACAGGATCATACTGAGGACTGCTACTTCTGCTCTTGTAAGGTAACTGGTTTCAACAAGAAAAACAAGAAGACTATTGAGTACTCGAACAACATTCCCTCAGCTATTTGTTCTATTCCACATGGCCCGGATTTACCTATACCACAGCCTCCGCAGACATTATATATGGATGACAGTGATGACATGGATGCCGTGCAGGAGACGGGTGATACTGACTTTGAAGTAGGCACAGATGAGGCCCCTCTTCTGTTCACTCAGCCAGATCTAAAGGATATAGTCCGTGATCTAGGACAGTCAAAGGATAAAGCAGAGCTCCTAGGGTCAAGACTGCGTGAAAGACATTTCTTAGCACCCGGAACGTCCGTTACATTTTGTAGAAAAAGGGACTTGATATTCATGCAGTTTTTTTCTCAAAATGACGTGTTAGTGTACTGCAGTGATGTAGAAGGTTTGATGGGTCAGTTCAACATTCCGTACGCACGCGGTGACTGGAGACTGTTCATTGATTCATCTAAAAGAAGCCTGAAGGCAGTTCTGCTGCACAATGGTAACATGCATGCCTCAGTACCTGTTGGCCATTCTGCACACCTGAAGAAAACATACGACAACATACCATTCATAATGAGAATCAAAATTGGATGGTGTGTGGCGATTTGAAAGTGTTGGGTATGCTTCTAGGACAACAGACCGGATATACCAAGTTTCCTTGTTTCATCTGTGAATGGGATAGTTGTGCTCGTGACAAACATTGGGAGCAGAAGCAGTGGCCCCGAAGGTTGGAATTGGTTCCAGGGGACAAAAATATCAAGTGTGACCCTCTAGTGGAAAGAGACAGAATACTCTTGCCACCTCTGCACCTCAAACTGGGCATAATGAAGCAGTTTTTCAAAGCATTACCTAGGTGTGGCAACTGTTTCTAAATCTATATAATAAGTTCCCCAACCTGTCAGATGCTAAGCTGAAGGAGGGTGTGTTCAATGGTCCTGATATTCGGAAAGTAATGCTAGATGAAGATTTCCTTAATTCAATGAATGCCATGGAGTGAGAAGCCTGGACTGCCTTTAAGTGTGTGGTTCAAAACTTCTTGGGAAACAATCGCAGCCCAGAGTATGTCGACATAGTGGAGAACATGCTGACAAAGTTGAAAATGCTGGGATGCTCAATGAGTTTGAAGTTACATTTCTTACATTCTCACCTTGACTTTTTTCCTCCAAACCTGGATGCTGTAAAAGTGAGAAACAGGGTGAAAGGTTCCATCAGGATATAAAGGACATGGAATGACGATACCAGGGAACTTGGGATGTTCGGATGATGGGCGACTACTGCTGGATGCTTCACCGTGAGCACACAGAAATGCAATTCAGGAGGCAGAAATATAGAAGTAGGCCTGCACCTACTTTTGTGAAAAAAGTTTTTTCCCTGTTGCATAGTGGGTGACTTTAACCCACTTAATATGGCTCATGACAGTAATCGATTAGTAGATTTGTTTTCTACTTGTAACGTGACTATTCTCCCGCTGCAACCCATGAACCACGTGTATGCAACAAACCGTTCATCATACACACAACTGTCAGAAATACAAAGGACATGAACTTGGATTACTTGAATTATGACTCTTATCAACTACCGTGGGATGATATACGGAGTCTAAATGATACTGACGCTAAAGTTAACCTGTTTAATACAATGGTAAAGAACTTATATGACAGACATGCCCCTAAATGTCGAATAAAGGTTTCTCGCCCTTCTTGTCCGTCCTGGCTAGATGATGAAACCAAGAGAATGATGGCCCACTGTGACTCGTTATTTTGACATTATAAACAAACCCTAGATGACACAGACTTTGAATCTTACCGCATCTTAAGAAATCGCAAAAGCAGTTAATCAGAAGTTAAAAAAGTACATATTTTCAGAATTTAGCTAACAACATAAATTCTAATCGTACATGGGACCAACTTAGAGCTCTGGGAATAGGAAAACATCAACAGAGACGGATAACTTCTGACATTCCACTTGATGAACTGAATGATTACTTTAGCAGAGGTGCCAAGTACTATGGATTAGGCTATCTGTAATTATTATGGATTTCCTCTCACGATTACGGCATTACTGTCAAAGGGGAAATTATTACGGAAAAGCCACATTATAACGGAAATAAGGAATTTGTACTTTTTAAAAAAAAGAAAGAGGGAAACATGAATCGTTTTGAGCGGTACTACTCAAACCTCCTCTTTTCAAAGGTTGCGATTTGGCAACGTTATTTCAATTGTCACTTCCTTTTGCTACCCATGAGCGTTGTGAAATGCATTGTGAATGAAGCAGCTCCGCTCTTTCCCGCTGTAAAATGTCATGCTGTATTATTGCAGTATTAAATGCACCTGCAAGAATATCTGTCACAGAAACAGTATTCAGTGTTAATAGGGAAAAAGGACTTCAGGCCCAAATTCAGCGTATCTACACTGGAATAGCTTATTGTTCAGAGGACGAAAATGTCATCAGAGGTGGAAGGATGCTTCAAGAAAACCCACATCGAAATTCAGCTGCTGGGTGCAAAACAAGCTACAAAGAATGTTTTATGACAGAACTAACTGGTAATGTGCAAATTGTAGTGTGTAATATCATATGCTTTAGAATAGATTGCTGTTGGGAAGGTCAAATGGGGTGTTACTATCGAGAAGGGAGCAGGATGCTTTGGATTTGACTAGAAAATTTTCTGAAGGAAGGGGGCATGGATTACTGAAGAGCCGCTTCCAAGGTTCGCACCTCTGTTTTAATAGAATAAATATTCAACCTACCCCAGTTAACTGCATGGACTCACCGCCCTCCCCTCCAGCCAATCCTCCATTCACATTTCACAGTGTCACAGAAAATCAGGTTAAAAAGGCTCTGTACTCGATTAAATCAAAGGCCACAGGTGTAGATGATATTCCTATTACTTTTATCATAACATTATGGGTGCTGTCCTACCAATACTGACGCACATACTGAACTACTGTTTACTAAACAGAACTTTCCCAACAGTCTGGAAAACAGCCAATATTATACCTGTAACTAAGAGTTTAGACCCACAATCACCCTCTCACTATCGTCCTGTGTCCATACTCCCTGCGCTTTCTAAAGCCTTTGAACTTTTTTGTATATGAGCAAGTTCTGGAGTACCTAAATAAAAATGCTTTTTTGGACCCTTTGCAATCTAGATTTAAGAAGGGTCACAGTACCGCGACAGCACTTTTGAAGGTTATTGAAGACATTAGAAATGCTATGGACAAACGACTGCTCACTATACTCATCCTTCTTGACTTCAGTAGTGCCTTTGGGAATTTCAGGCTATGAAGAAGAAAATGGAACTGCTAAATTTCGACCTGGCTGCACTTAAGTTTTTAAGTTCTTATTTGAGTAACCGTCAACAGCGTGTAACAGTAAACGACAAGGCCTCTAAATGGAAAATAAAACTTAGTGGTGCCTCACAGGGTAGTATTCTAGGGCCATTACTTTTCTGTATTTGTATCAATGACATACCATCTGTGACAGGAAATAATACACACCAACTCTATGCTGACGATCTTCAAATTTATCGACACTGCAAGGCTTTAGGTGAAACAGTACAAGATATTAACAATGACCTCCGACGACTCAGTATATACACACAACGAAATTCTCTTATACTAAACTCCACAAAATCTTAATCATAATTGGATCACGAAAATTAGTAATCCTGCCTATCCTACTCAATGGTAACATTATTCCCTACAGTAAAACAGTTTAAAATTTGGGCGTAATTATGAATGAAACACTTGATTGGTTTGATCACACGAAAAAAATCCGTAAAAAGATTTTTGGAGTGCTTCACCCTCATAACCGGCAAAGGGATGTATTTCCATTTGACCTAAAGGCCAAAGTAATACAGACACTGGTTCTCCCTATTCTTGATTATTGTGACGTTGTTTTAGTTGATATAACGAGAGAAGAAACACTTAAACTTCAACAAGCACTGAATTCCTGCCTGCGATTTATTTACAATATCGGGTACAATGATCATATCACCCCATACTATCAGGCTCTCTCATGGCTGGAGCCTGATAAACGTCAGCAGCTACACATTTTAACGATGGTGTTTAGAGTGTTAGCTGAAAGTCAGCCACTGTATATTTCTTCTAAATTCACTTTTCATCATCATTTCACAACTTAAATACACATTCCACATCCTTTCTTTCTATTCCTGTGCACCGCATAAATAAAATTAATAGATCGTTTGTAGTGACCGGCGCCAGATTATGGAATTCCCTGCCAGCTCAGGTCAGAGAAACTAGCTCTTTACAAAGATTTAAGGTTGCCTGCTGAGGACAGTATGAATATGTGTGTGCCTGAGGATTTGTCATTAAGAGTTTAATATTAATTAGTTTTAGTATTAACTTAGTAATTTATTTAAATTTATTCTCAATTCTATTAATTTTTGTGGTTTTAACTATTTTAAGTATCTCAGTATTTTATTTAAGATTATGATTAGTATGTGGTTAAGTGGAAGAGAGGGCCTCGAGCCCTAACTTCGCCACTGTAGAAAAGGCATTAATAAATAAAATAAATAAATAACTGGTAGTTCCAAAGACCATGAAAAGAGGAAAGCTACTGTGTCATCAGAATTGCTCGCTCCCAAAAGATTTGCATCTCTCTCAAAATCTGACACTCCTGTGCTAAAGAATAAGAACATTATTCAAAATCGTTAAAAAAAAATTAAAAATTTTAATGGTTCTGTCATCAAGCTTAAATAAGGCATACTGTGCCTTCCTGTATGCTGTCATTCCTTTATTTGAGAATCTCAAATCTACACTTCAGTGTGCTTCCCCTCACATTCATAAACTACTAGAACTAATGACGAACCTGTTAAAGCAGCTGCTTTCCAGATTTGTTAAACCAAAAGTGATCAAAAGTTCCCTTTTATTAAAAGTTCCATACCATTCTATTGAGAATCAGAGAGACAATGATGAGCTAGTCATTGGCATTGAGACAATGAACTTGGTGAAGAAAATGATAGAAATAAATCAGCATTCTTTTTATCTGCCAGGGGTTACTTCTGCACAGCATGTGATTATATTATTATTATTAACAAGTTCCCTCTCAATGATGAAGTACTGAAACATTCAAAGGTTGCAGATGTTTCGAAAATTGAAGATGTCCCGTTTTCTTCTGTACAATTCTTTATAGAAATATTGCCATCATTGCTGCCGAGGAAGGACACTGAGTCAATTGAGGATGCAGTGAATGTTTTTCAGAACCAATTTGTAGCTCTTCAGATTGATAACGTTGCTACTGTTGAGAATCTGGCAGATGACACCAAATGGGCTCGCTTGATGAACATTCGTGGAGCTGATGGTGTTCCTAAGTATGATAGGATATCCAGTCTAATGCTTTCTGTTCTGACTCTACTGCACAGCAATGCTGAGTGTGAACATGTGTTCAGCTTGGTGTAAAAGATCCAGAATCAGTTTAGGTCCTTAACGTCAAATGAAATTCTGGATTCTATTTCTGTTTTGAAAACCAGAAGTACTGGTCCATGTTACTCGAGTAGTTTTTCTCCAGAATTTCTGAAGAAAGCAAAGAAAGCAATTCTTCTCCATCTGTCCTTTCCAACCTGCATACTGTGAACTTGACATAATTTTGTAAATAAGTGTACATGTTTAGTTTAATTTTGACAGTGACATTAATATTGTGACTCGCAAGTTTAAAGTGCAGAAAAATACTGTTTTGTGTACTGTGTGAATTGTTCCTGGTGTAGAGTGAAGTCAGAGGAGTACTCATCAAGATGTAACTTTGTGTATTTAATTTCAGAGGTGATCATAACATGTATTTGACTTGTATTAGTCATCATCATCGTTGACCAACTCCAATTTCCCAGATGTGGTATACGGGCCCCTTCCATTTTGTTCTGTCCATGAACCATTCTTCGTTCACAATCCGCTCCCAATCCTGACCTTTCTCCTCTACATCCTTCTGTACTAAGTCTGTCCATTTTTCACTAGGGCTGCCCACTGGTCTCTTTCCCCTGATTTCTCTTTCATACTCCTTTCTTGCAGACCTGTTGGCACTCATTCTTTTCACATGACCAAACCACTTCAGTCTTGCCTTTTGGATCTTCTGGAGTAAGGAGTCTTCTAGTCCTATGTCTTCTCTGACTTTTTCATTCCTGATTTTATCCCTCCTGGTCTTCTGGAACATTGTGCATAGGAACTTCATTTCTGTTGCTTGGAGTTTTGAGTTGTCCTTTCTTGTTAATGTACCGGTTTCCAGGCTGTATGTGAGGATAGGGCTGTAGTATGATTTATACAGTGTCATCTTGGTTTTGAGTGGTACTTGTTTATCCCATAGTAGCTGTCTTGCTTGGAGGTAAAAATGTATTGCTTTGCTGATTCGACTGTTTACTTCAGATTTAGCTAAGTTATCCTTGGACATTATACTACCCAAGTACTTAAATTCTGTGAGACTGTCCAGCTTAGTGCCATTTAGCATGATTTCTGGCTGATTGTCACCCTTCTGTACCTGTATTAGTATTGTTTGTAATCTTCCCCCTTGCTGTCATTTTTCACTATGTCTCAAAACTTTGCTATGTATGTGCGCGGTGTTAAAATTTTTCCAATTTAGTATCTTCTGGATATCTCTTTTTGAAAGGTATGCAACCCATTGATCATCACTTTACAGTCTTTCCTGTGGGCAAATGAATGGAGAGTTGCTATAGTAGCCCTTGTGTATAAAGGAAAGGGTGATAGACATAAAGCTGAAAATTACAGGCCAGTAAGTTTGACGTGCATTGTATGTAAGCTTTGGGAAGACATTCTTTCTGATTATATTAGACATGTTTGCGAAATTAATAACTGGTTCGATAGAAGGCAGTTCGGGTTTAGGAGAGGTTATTCCACTGAAGCTCGACTTGTAGGATTCCAGCAAGATATAGCAGATATCTTGGATTTAGGAGGTCAAATGGACTGTATCGCGATTGACCTGTCTAAAGCATTTGATAGGGTGGATCATGGGAGACCACTGGCAAAAATGAGTGCAATTGGACTAGACAAAAGAGTGACTGAATGGATTGCTATGTTTCTAGAAAATAGATCTCAGAGAATTAGAATAGGCAAAGCTTTATCTGACCCTGTAATAATTAAGAGGGGAATTCCTCAAGGCAGTATTATTGGACCTTTATGTTTTCTTATATATATATATAAATGATATGAGTAAAGGAGTGGAATCAGAGGTAAGGCTTTTTGCAGATGATGTTATTCTGTATAGAGTAATAAATGTTACAAGATTGTGAGCAACTGCAACGTGACCTCGATAATGTTGTGAGATGGACAGCAGGCAATGGTATGTTTATAAACGGAGTTAAAAGCCAGGTTGCGAGTTTCACAAATAGGGAAAGTCCTGTGAGTTTTAATTACAGCATTGATGGGGTGAAAGTTCCTTTTGGGGATCATTGTAAGTACCTAGGTGTTAATATAAGAAAAGACCTTCATTGGGGTAATCACATAAATATGATTGTTAATAAAGGGTACAGATCTCTGCACATGGTCCTGAGGGTGTTTAGGGATTGTAGTAAGGATGTAAAGGAGAGGGCATATAAGTCTCTGGTAAGACCCCAACTAGAGTATGGTTCCAGTGTATGGGACCCTCACCAGGATTACTTGATTCAAGAACGGGAAAAAGTCCAAAGAAAAGCAGCTTGATTTGTTCTGGGTGATTTCCGACAAGATAGTAGCGTTACAAAAATGTTGCAAAGTTTGGGCTGGGAAGACTTGGGAGAAAGGAGACGAGTTGCTCGATTAAGTGGTATGTTGCAGGTTATAAATTTCATTTTTTGTCTGTATTGAAGATCTACTTGTGATACAAATTCTTATAATTTTGTTAATTATCACCTATTCAGTACAATAAAAATGTAATAAAAACTTACATATTTATTACGTTGTTGATATGGTACATGTTTCGCTCCTTTTTCTTGAGCATCATCAGCCAATTATTATTTACTTAAGGTTATATAAGATCATAAATCTATTCTATTGGATTAAGATTATGCTTGTAAACCTGATTGACAAATCTTATAATATTTTACAAGTTATGTTAGGACATCAGCCCAGAGGCTGGTTGGATCCTCAAATAGCACCACCAAAGGCTATGCGGTTATAAGGAAACTTGTGTTCAATGTGCTAAACTGTAGTTCTCAAGAGGCTAGGAGTAACACTAGACAATTACGCAGCAGAAGGAAAAGTATACCAACAGGCCCTAATTTGGAACATACGAGAACAATTCAAATTCCACATCACATTAGAAAGTGTTTATTCACCAACAAGTTTGTTCATGAACAATATTCTCGTATTGACAACATAAAATTAATGCCAATACATTTTGTACATATGTTACTCCAGCAACATCGAGAACAAGTTAAATGTTCATAACATTAGCAATTATCAACCATAGAAAATTGTTAATATAGTTAACGAAGTTTCAATGATAATCATACAAGTCAAGCAACATTGAATCAATACAATTAGCCAAATCTCAAAAGTTTTTCTAAAATAATTTTAAAGGATGTTCACCAGATGAGTTTCGTCAATAAAATGCTAGACTTAGATAGATTTTAGACAAATATGTTTTAACTTAGACATAATTTTATTGTTATATGACTTGTAAAATATTATAAGATTTGTCAGTCAGGTTTACAAGCATAATCTTAATCCAGTAGAACAGATTTATGATCTTATATAACCTTAAGTAAATAATAATTGGCTGATGATGCTCACGAAAAAGGAGCGAAACATGTACCATATCAACAACTTAATAAATATGTAGTTTTTATTACGTTTTTATTGTATTGAATAGGTGGTAATTAACAAAATTATAAGAATTTGTATCATAAGTGGTATGTTCCGCGCTGTCAGTGGAGAAATGGCGTGGGAAGACATCAGTAGACGAATAAGTTTGATGGTGTCTTTAAAAGTAGAAAAGATCACAATATGAAGATAAAGTTGGAATTCAAGAGGACAAATTGGGGCAAACATTCGTTTATAGGAACGGGAGTTAGGGATTGGAATAACTTACCTAAGGAAATGTTGAATAATTTTTTAATTTCTTTGCGATCATTTAAGAAAAGGCTAGGAAAACAACAGATAGGGAATCTGCCACCTGGGCGACTGCCCTAAATGCAGATCAGTATTGATTGATTGATTGATTGATTGATTGATTGATTGATTGATTGATTGATTGATTGACATCTTCAGTGAAAAGTTATCATTTTTTACATAAGTGATGCTAAAAAATGTGTTAAAACCTAATGAAGAAAAGAATGAAAACAAATGAGACAAAGCAAAAACAAACAATTGATTATGGTGAGGTTGTGGACCTCTTATTCTAAAACTTGCAATGTGTTAGATTAAAAAAACAGGACTTTATCACTGTGTTAAAAATTCAAAATGACAGTCTGTCTCAAAGTTTCTCAAGTTTTTCACTCCCCTCTTAACTATTTGTGATGGTGACTCAATGTGTATATTGAACCGTATCGTTCATGGCATGAAAGATTGATATTTAACGCAATGATAGTATTGCACCGTAGGACTCAATTCACAATTGGCGTGAAGCCGTGCTGGAAGCTGTAGTTGGGGTGTAGTCCACCAAGACGGGCGTGGCACCAAGAGTGGGAGAGACAGAATGTCAGACAAAGACAGAGATACTTAAATGTTGTTTGGGGAAACAACATGCCATCTTGCTAAAAATTAAAGCGGCAAGAAGCAGACTTGCCTCGTCGAGGAAATCACGCTATATCTACTCTCCCAGAGGGTTATTATAGAAAATAAAACCATAGCAATAATCCTCGTAATTTTCCAAACGTCAGGATGTGTTTTGAGACATTATTAAATAAATAATAAATTCAAGCATTCGCACGTACACCGTGGGAACGAGAAGACTAGCCACTTACCATTCTCAAGTGTGTATCGTAGTGAACTCCCTGGCATGGCGTGCTCTGCTGCTCCTTATAAGAAGAGTGAGATATGGAGGGAGGCACTTCATTCTGTTTCAAGATTTGCTTCAGTGCGGTCGTGAGTATGTCGGTCTGATCAAGAAATTGTGCCATAAACTCTGTATAGTACAAACACTTAACTTTCTACAGTACGGTCGCGAATGTACCAGTTCAGCTGATAATTGCGGAATGAACCTATTGTAGAACAGGTTTTGATTAAACTATTCCATTTTAAAATTTCTCAGTGCGGTCGTGAGTGAGTACCCGTATGAGTGATGATAGCGTCGTACACAAAGACTTCGTCATAGGAGCTGAATGAACAGACAAAGTAAATATGTAAATTTGGAGTGTAGCTAGAGATACAGACTCGAGCCATTGCCAGATTAATATGCATGTGCAATTGAGCACGAGACACCAACAGTTTATGTTTCAACTAACTAGGCTATCATTTTTGCCTTCAGTTGAAGTCGCTTCATATATGAATTCACATGCGATTGAGCAGTAGACGGATATCAGTTACATTTGGCTTTACAAACCATCAGTTTCTGCTTTAAAGTCAATGAGAGTAAGTAGGAGCATCCCATGTGCATCACAGTCAACTAATTAGGCGCTTGGTTGCAGTTAGGACCTGGAATCCACGTCAAGAGCTGACACAGTACAAGACCTTCCTACATTTACCTCAAGTAGACGGCGTCGCCATGAAGCCAAACCAGGACTGTCAACCCAGGATGACGGTAGCCTGATGATGGGCTAAATAGAATAGCCGTGTCCGCAATGGAGGCACCATGATGTCACCAGCAATAAGATGAGTTGAACAGGTGTTTTGGCATGAGTTAGGGACAGTAATTTTTCACAGATAAGTTTTCTTTTAATGTAAATAAGATGTTGGTTAAGCCCTTCTGGCAACTAGTTATTATTCACAGGACTATTGCATGTGTAGATAGTGTTTTTAGTTTTGCTTTATAGGTTATGAGGGAGATTAGGTTTGTTCCGTGTAAATACTTTATTTTATTCTTTTATGATGTTAACGTAGTTAGCCGTACAGTCAGTGTCTTTAATGTGGAAAGTTCTGCACCTTAAAGTGTCAAATGGGAATTTATTACGGTGTTAGATAACTTAAAGATAGTATTGGCATGATTGTGTGTGCATGAATTTCAGAAAGGGGCTAAGCAGTGTGCATGCATTTGCAACGTCGAATGAGAAAGGATTTTCTAGATTTACCAGCAGAGTTTTTCCACAACTGTGCACTCAATCTGAACTGGGGACTTACAGACAAAGATTTGCATTGTACGGATGATACTCCGTAGATTTTGTGAAGAATTGATGTAAGAAAGTGTTTCATTTGATGAAGTAGACCCGAGAAGAGGTCAGGCACATAGGCCTTAATGTGAATGGGGAAAGTATGATCCCATGTGAATTATGGAGAGTCCCAGAGAGCCAAAAGCATACCTGCTTCTAGAGAAGCAGAAGATTTAAATGTCCCATTTTTTCGAGACAGTGTCAGCTGTGTGTGAAACTAGGCCGAGTAGAAGGGTCTGTTTACGTTTTTTTTGTTCAGGTCGAGACCACCTTGCCCATTCCACTCTGCGTGCGGTCGATGACACAGCCGAGCACTCCCTGGAGATGGGTGGTCCTTTCTTTAAGAAGACTGCGAGTGTAATGTATCTCTTTCCATTTAGCTTGTTTTAATTTACAGGTGCCACAGAATGTGTCATTTTACTGTGCATTATCTTATTGTGTTCTTATTTGTGTTGTTTGTATTGTATTGAATTGTCATGTGTTCTGTTGTTAGAAAGTGTTGTAGCACGCAAGCTACCCAGTGGTTGTGGGTTCAGTCCTGTTCTTAACTTAGTGAGATTCGGGCTCACATTTAACTTCTGTGATTTTGGAGGTAATAATTAGTTCTGTTTCCATGAACATGTGTAAATATATACTGTGTGTGAGGGAATTTCTGATAATGATAATTTATAAATCTGCGAAGTATTACTGTTCCTAACAACATAAATCATTAACGTTATGCCAAGGCGTTCTATACAAAGGGCCTGTTCTAAATTATCGTATTTCCTCAAGGCAAAAGCAATTATCACGCAGACTCCATGAATTTGTTTTCTAGCACCTTCATGGCCTATAATTTAACTTGTATTTTATTGCAATTGCAGTGTGTAATTTTGAATTTCTTTTCATAGTTTCATTTTGTGCTTTCGCACATTAAAATTTTTTAATCTTACTTTGTTCCTCATTTACTCACACAGTGACGCTTCCTGTCCAATTAAATCTTTAAGATCCTTGAGTTATATTTATTAAGGCCACAGGACTGTACACGTGCTTTCCAACGATCTAGCCAGGTGAAGGAAGGACAGGAACGATAGGTAAGTTGCATAACCCCGTACCCACTCAACTTATCTGATTTCTCATGTGCCAGTAGGGTATAATATATTGTGCCAGTAAAATATAGCCCGACTCTACGATTTTAAAAGCGCACAAGACATTTCTCAGGGCAATCCTAGAGCTTGGTACAGGAGGATTAGGTCCTATCTACAAGAAAATTGAGATTTCTTTAAAGAAATTAGTTTATTCAAATTAAATGCAGGTTGAATTGCATATCACCTTGATGTGGATATTCGTACTCCCAGGTCTCCTTGTCACCAGGGAATCAAATCCGTTCTGCAGGGTCCTTTCGCCACCATGGAATGGAGCTAGAACACCCAGGTCTGTCCAACATGAGGGTCGAACTCTTATCTCGTACCTGAAGCTCTAGACGATCTCAAAGCTCTTCGACGATCTTGCTGCGGGATAATTGCTCGTGATTTACTCATACGAATGTCCACATTTACACAGTCCCCCGGCACATTTATTCGGCACCAACGATTGACTTTAATATTGGCGTAACATGAAATTTGAAGTAGTCAGAACTTTACTTGTCACTTGTAGATAGCAGAATTTAAATGTCATTTAAGATATAGCAGATATCTTGGATTCAGGAGCTCAAATGGACTGTATCGCAATTGACCTGTCTAAAGCATTTGATAGGGTGGATCATGGGAGACTACTGGCAAAAATGAGTGCAATTGGTCTAGACAAAAGAGTGACTGAATGGGTTCTATATTTCTAGAAAATAGATCTCAGAGAATTAGAGTAGGCGAAGCTTTATCTGACCCTGTAATAAATAAGAGGGGATTTCCTCAAGGCAGCATTATTGGACCTTTATGTTTTCTTATATATATAAATGATATGAGTAAAGAAGTGGAATCAGAGGTAAGGCTTTTTGTGGAAGATGTTATTCTGTATAGAGTAATAAATAAGTTACAAGATTGTGAGCAACTGCAAAATGACCTCGATAATGTTGCGAGATGAACAGTAGGCAATAAACAGGGTTAAAAATTACTGCAGTAATTAAAACTGAGAGGACTTTTCCTATTTGTGAAACTCACAACCTGACTTTTAACCCTGTTTATTATCATATCATTGCGTTGATGGGGTGAAAGTTCCTTTTGGGGATCATTGTAAGTATCGGGTATTAATATAAGGAAAGATCTTCATTGGCGTAATCACATAAATGGGATTGCAAGAAGACTAGAGCCAAAGCCATGGATTACTGAAGAGATATTAGACCTCATTCTGAAACGAAACCAGTACAAGGAGATAAACACAGCATTAAGCCAAGATCGGTACAGAAAAGCAAAGAATCTCATTGTAACAAAATGTAGGGAGGCAAAAGAAATATGGATGAGGGAAATTACGCAGACTATAGAGAGTGATATAATAGGAGGAAGAACAGATAGAAAATATGGCATGATCAAATCACTCCAGTATAAACCCAAAACAAGAAGTTCAGTTATAAAGGATAAGAATGGGCAGCTACTTATTGACAGTGAAGATATCGTAGAAAGCTCGAAGGAATATCTTGAAGACCTGTACTGGGATGAAGAAGTAATGGCAATTCCAGACTATCTTGAAGCTGAACAGATGGTGGGAGAAGACAATATAGGCCCAATAATCACATGGGAAGAATTTGACCTAGCACTAAAACAATTAAAGGACAAGAAAGCAACCGGACCGGGAGACGTACCAGCAGAACTTCTCAAAGGAATAGGAGAAAGAATGAAACAGCTGTATAATATCATTGTAAGATGCTATTACAATGGCAAAATTCCTGGAGACTTTACTAAAAGTGGGACAGTTACCTTACCAAAGATAGGAAATGCTACTGACTGTTCCAACTATAGAACACTAACACTGCTATCGCACTTATCCAAAATACTGCTTAATGTAATTAAGAACAGGATTAAAAAGAAAATTGAACAATATACATTGCAGGATTAGTTTGGTTTTACAACAGGGAAGGGAACAAGAGAATCTCTTCTAGCATTAAGAACTATTCTAGAAAGAATACAGAGTGTTCAACATGTTCATTGAGGAGGCCATATCAAAACTTAAGCAAAAAACCTACGGACAACAAGTCCACTGTATAAGGTTTCCCGATGACATTGCATTAATTGCAGATTCAGGGAGGGAAATAAGCAAAATGCTACGAGTTTTAACATCAACATTTCAAAGAATCAAAATTGAAACTGAACACCTCGAAAACTATTGTCAAGAAATCACCTGAGGAAATACCAATAAACATGAAGGTAGGTGATGGAAATGTACAAGTAAGTCAATTTGCTACTTGGGAAGCATTATCACTCAGGACAACAGGTGCACCACAGAAATCAGGAGGAGGATTGCTCTAGCTAAACAAGCCTTCTGTAACAAACAGCTTCTGACAAGCAGGAACGTTAAAATTAAAGTTAGGAATGAGTTTGCCAAAATGTTTGTGTGGAGTGTTTTGTTGTATGGCTGCGAAACATGGGTCTTACCAAAACAGGATATACCGTATTTACTTGTGTATTAGGACGCCGCCCCCCCCCCCCCCCCCTCTCAGCTTTTCGAGATGAAGAAAATGAAAACAATAAATCTCGCATATAAGACCCCCCATTGTAATTAGTCAGAGAACAACGACGATTCTACTTCGAAGCGGGTACAAGTCTTACTGCAGCTCTGATGACATCACAAGAATTTGTGAATAGTTTTGTTCATACGACCTACGCAATGAAAACGCATCGGATCCATGGGGTACATCTGTGTTTCATAGTTAAGAAATGTCCGCCTCAGTAGTGTAGGTCTACTTCAGCTCTGATGACGTCACACAAATAGGCCTAGCTTCGTGTCTGACCCGCCCATTGCAAGTATGCATCAGTCATGCTATGTCTGTGTTTTGTAGTTAATAATGTCCGCCAGCGTAATGGTTAGCACAATTAGTTGCTGTTCTCGGGAGTCTGACTTCGATTCCCGGTACCATACTGCCAGATTTACGAATGGCAAGAAGGTTGATATGCGGTAAAAGCGGTACATGTAACTCCCCTCCACTGATGGTGTGCCTAAAGAGAGCTGTACCCCCTTGGGATGAGGAAACGAGTATTCTTTAGTTGAGTAATATTCGCGGTTGTTGCTATTTATACAGTAGGCGAGATCATTAACAAAGTAGTCGTTTAATATCTCGTAACACGGGCCAATATAAGTATATATTTGGAGAGGAGTAAGTTTAAAATGTGGTAATTAAATTGCCAGAGCCGATCTGGTCGGCCTTTAACAATCCGGTCGGAAGTTGCCAGAGCCGATTACATCGGCCAGCTTAAAATTCTGTGATATACATAATTTTGAGGCAACCTATAGTGACGTACATACTTTTGTTACAACCTGTAGTAAAGGGGCTACACGTTATTGTGTGCCTGGCCTTGCTTTGGCAGTTCTAAGAGGGTGTTATACCTTTCACAAGAGTCGTTTCCTGTGTTTACAAATACCGCTAACCAGTCAGTAAGAGATTGCTCCTTGCAGTGAGTGGATTTGTGACAGGAAAATGGAATCTTGTTCACGTGATATTTTTTCAGCAAGTATTGATGACAATAAATTAATGCAGTATTTGGAACAGTGCGAAGTTAACGCGGATGATTTATCGGATAGCGATAGGGAATTTAGTTCAGAGAGTAGCGACGAAATTATACCGGACACATCTGCGGAATCACCGCAGCTAAAGAAGAGACGTTTAATTGTGTCTAACAGCACTACTCTGAATATAGTGGTAGATGAAACCAGTGATAACGAATATGATAATGTCTCTGGAGAACATTTTGTGAAAATTTGTCCCAATGAACCCGACAACATTCCTCAAACTCCTGTCTCCTTCAAGGAAGTTCTTGGACCTAAACCTGTCCTACAGTTTGATTCTCCGCCCATATCATACTTCAATTTACTTTTCACTTACTCTCTGCTAAAACTTATAGTCACATATAGTCCTCTATCATTACCTAAATGCCGGTCTCCATGGGCCAAGTGTAGCGTGCCTGCCTCTCACCCGGAGGTCATGAGTTCGATTCCCACCCAGGTCAAGAATTTTCACCTGGTTCTGTGGGTTGGTTCAAGGTTCACTCAATCTAAGTGACCCTAAGTGATTGCAATTGAGGAGATATCTGAGGGTGAGAGGGCGACCCCGGTCTGGAAAACCAAGAATAATTACTGAGGGGATCCGTCCACTGACCATGATTCACCTCGTAAACTGCAGGTACCGAAATGAGTAGCGGTCGCTTAGTAGGTCAAAGCAAATCACGGCTTTAGTGCCATACATTTCTTAATTTCGTAAATTCTGTTGTATTGTAAAATTATTTTTCTAATATATACTACAGCCGAAAACGAGAAACTTTTTCTGAAAACAAAAAAACTGTAATATCAACTACTATTTTTTAATTATTTAATAATTCAGAATTATTTTAATACTGTATTGTCCGCACGTAGAAAATTTGTTGTCAGTATTTGCCAAATATCGATACATACACGCGAATTTTATCGGTGAATAAAATTGTCTTGTTTTTACTAGTGACATATGTTTGAATTTTTAATTTTTACGTTTTTATTTTTCTCATTCAAATTAGTTATTCTATAGAATTGTATTTAGAAATACATTATACATCATTGCATATATTCTTTTGTATTGTAAATTATTTTTTCAAAGTAGATATTGAGAGAGAAAGTGCGAAAATATTTTTCTCTTCCTAAAAATAAACGTTATCGACAACTATAAATCAACAATAAAACGTCTTTGACTCTTTATATCCAAACCAGTTTCTTATTCTATGTAGTCGATATGTCGAAAATTTCATGCCGGTATTTGCTATACACCGGCAGATGTACGCGAATTTTAAAATACATGTATTTCCACAGAAAACGGCCTGGCACTTTACAGCAGTAGAGTGGAGGCAGAGCTCTGGCCTCTTCCAGCTGATGGGGAGCGGCCGACCAGATCGGCTCTCGGCTTCAAGAGGGTTAAACAATTGTTTTACTTGCCAACGTACCTAACAGATAATAATAATTTTATGTCCCCACGTACTTTAAATGATTTTCGGAGGGTATTCTTTAATAAGAAAAGAGACAACGAACGTACGTAATTAATCATTATGATAATAAAACACATTACCACCACACCTGTAGATATCCATAAATGCGGTATATTTTCCTGTTATTTATTTTTATTCTTTCCGTCGAGGAACTTTTGGCATTATCAGGGGGATAATATACCTAACCTAAACAATGTGATCTGTCTTATCTCATGGACAGCTGTTTACCTAAATCCTGATGTGATAAATGTAGAGAACAAGCATGAAATGTAGACTACTTAAAAATAGAGTCTGTGTTTCAACAACTGCAGTTATCAAAAGAATGTTTCCAATTACTATGTATTACATTCGGAAGTACAACTCGTAACATACGCTAGTTATCATCTGATGGTTCAGCATCTATAGTCGAGAACGAAATTATTTTTAAAAGGTTCAAAAAGACGCGACCTCGTATGCTCTCGATTGCAGTGCATGGCTCAAAGAGAATGAAGCATGGCTGACGCGACTGACGAGAAAGATGGCAGTGAAGATGATGTCACTTGAATTGCCGGCAGCAGGGCAGGGAAATTGGCCGCGCGTGGTGATAATTTAAATGAAAGCAGTGATCAGGTTTACTGTGTGGTAGGCCTACTGCTAAACTGACAGAGACAAATGACTGGCCAATAAGTTCTTTTGTATCAATATCTAATTATATGATAACACGATACCCTTATCCCTTTTTTCTATGGGGTCGAGTATGAAATGAGACGAATCTTTGTAGCGAGTTTTTATGGCCATATGCCCTTCCTGACGTCAACCTCACCAGAGGAATTAACGAGATGTAACGAATGATGTGATATGAGTAACTAAAACTGACTTTTATATGTACCGTAGGCCTAAAAGTCGAGTTCACCATTTATTGTCTTTTTACGTTTAGAAATACTGCTTTCCGACGAAAATAGCCAGTTAACTTAAATACATTCTAAGTTTGTTAAATAATAGTATAGAATGTTTACATGTACAATTTATAGCTCTTTATAGCCCAGAAGTCATGTGTTCGCTGCACAAAATTTTGAGGTTATCGCATATTGGACCTTCCTTTGCTATTTTTGGCTGTAAAGGTGGGAAGAAAAGGGGTCTAATACGTGAATAAATACAGTAAAATGCCTGGAAGCAACGGAAAAGTGGATATGGAGGAGGATGCTGAAAATTAGTTGGAGAGAGAAAAGGTCAAACAATAGGGTCGTTAAGGAAATAGACGAAACAAGGGAATTGATCAACACTATTAGAAAAGAGGAAAACTAAATTCCTTGGCCACACACTTCGACATAACACATTCCTCATGACTCTGCTGGAAGGAAAAGTTCTGGGTAAGAAGGGAAGAGGAAGGCTGAGGAAGAAGTATTTGGATTCTGTGATGGACAGGCTGAATTTGAAAAAATATATTGACCTGAAACGCTCAGGACAGGAGAGACAAATGTGGTTTCAGCCACAAGGCCTTGCCTTTAGGATATGAATGAATGAAATAAAGGATGCAGATCTCTGCACATGGTTATGAGGGTGTTTAGGGGTTGTAGTAAGGATATAAAGGAGAGGGCATATAAGTCTCTGGTAAGACCCCCAACTAGAGTATGGTTCCAGTGTATGGAACCCTCACCAGGATTACTTGATTCAAGAACTGGAAAAAAATCCAAAGAAAAGCAGCTTGATTTGTTTTGGGTGATTTCCGACAAAAGAGTAGTGTTACAAAAATGTTGCAAAGTTTGTGCTGGGAGGAACTGGGAGAAAGAAGACGAGCTTGAGATTCTATGCCTAGCGTCGTCTTCAATACGGAACAATAATGCGAGTTGTTACTTGTAATTGGTAAGTTCCAAGCTGTCAGCGGAGAAATGGCGTGGAATGACGCTAGTAGACGAATAAGTTTGAGTGGCATCTTTCAAAGTAGGAAAGATTACGATATGAAGGTAAAGTTGGAATTCAAGAGGACAAATTGGGGCAAATATTTATTTATAGGAAGGGGAGTTAGGGATTGGAATAACTTACCAAGGGAGATGTTCAATAAATTTTCAGTGTCATTGAAATAATTCAAGAAAAGGCTAGGAAAACAACAGATAGGGAATCTGCCACCTGGGCAATTGCCCTAAATGCAGATCAGTATTTGATTGATTGATTGATTGATTGATTGATTGATTGATTGATTGATTGATTGATTGATTGATTGATTGATTGATTGATTGATTGATTGATTGATTGAAGAAGTTGAAGATGCGAGTAGCATCGAGTTAAGAAAGAAAAAATGAATCACAGTTCATGGGTATTGGTTTCTGGGAATAATGAAACTAAAGCTTGTTCGCGTATTGTGCACTGTTCGTGGTTGCTTTCCACAGTAAATAATGTTGCACTTGACACAAAAAATATATAGCTGCTCAAGGGTTTATCCATTGGACACTGCTATTAGCAGTGAACTGATAAATTGTTAATCACTCTTATGAAATAATAAAGTTTGGAAATTATTATGTACAGTTATAAATTGAATCCAGTTTGAATTGATTACCATTCACTTCAACACAGAATCAATCAACTGTATCGGAGCACTCGAGTATTCTTATGAAATAATAAAGTTTAGAAATTATTATGTACAGTTATAAATTCAATCCAGTTTGAATTGATTACCGTTCACTTCAACACAGAATCAATCACCTGTATTGGAGCACTCGAGTATTGAATTGCGCAATAGGCAAACACTTGTTATTATAGCAAAGCAGTTTAAGCCCTTTCAAGATCACTTTTGTGTAGCAAATGAAACAAATTGAGTTTCAAACTAGAGACACTCTCAGAAAAACACCACAGTTAGTGACAAATGATGCATTGTGTCACTTTGAAATAATTAGCACATTTATAAAACTGGATGGTGAGAAATCTAAGTTCCACAATCCATTGAAAAATTTTAAAGACTTGACAAATATTAAAGTCCCTACTTGCACACAAATTCTAAGTCGATTTACTTGTAGAACCTAAGTTCATTTCACTCATAGAATTTGAGATATGTTTTTAACCGTACTATGTTCCGACGAACAGAATTACGACGTAGCATGCTGAGTCTGACACATCAGAACTCCCAGCTGTGACTGGTATCTACTGCGTAGCTGGCTCGTCTTATATACGATTGGAGCTTATATGTCATCAGATGTTGAGATTCTGAAGAAGTGGAATAACGCAAAAAATCCCTTGGTGTATTTGCTTGAAACTTGCTTTGGTAGACGTTCTTGTAATTTCCTACAAGATGATGCATCTCTCAAGTTGATACGACCATTATTACAGAAGTTTTCAAAATTTCCGAATCAAATTTTCTGGAAGGTGTGACGTTCATTCTGGAACATGTCACGTGGCAAGTGGATGAGCGGGCGGCTAGCCTATCTCGCTGCTGTCCCTACGTCACTTGCAGCTTTCTGCGCTCCATGCTGGCTCGCTCTGCTAAACGTAGACGCTTCAAGCTTGCAGTAAATGATGCACGTGACAAATAAGATTCATCTTTAAAAATACGGCATGTACTGCGCATTCCTGGTACATATCCCTCCCTCTCAGGGAAAAAGAAGATACTTATGATGATTTTCTTTTTTTTTTACTTATGTTTCTCAAAGTATTTTTAAAGATTAGAGGCATTGTAAATACCTTCAAGACTGTCATCTAACTTGTTGACCTTACATGCACTGTTATCTTATGATTCAGCAATCCTGTAAGGGCCAAAAGACAGAGGACAGAATTTAGCATAGATGCGTAACTCCGGATGGGACGTCGCAGGCTTACGTATCAACACTTTATCTTCCACTTGCAAGGGTTGTCTGAAGTTGCGGTTTCGGTTCCTTCTTCCCCTGAGGTCGGCAGCATGTCTCAACTTTCCCAGGGCTTCACCAGTCTTCTTTAGTGATCGCAGCATCCTCCGAAGCAGGGAGAATAGTATCCTATGGACGATCTGGTGTACGCCCATGATGTAAAAGTGCTGGGATATCTCCATTGGACTCATGGACATTAAAGATGACGATCTGCTGCATTACTGGAAGCACATCAATCCATTTACAGTGTTCCTCACTGCAGTACGTGCAACAAAACTTCGCGATCTCCCTCATCAATCGCTCGGCAGGGTTGGCTTCCGGATGGCGAATGGAATTCATTATGTGACGAAGTTCCATCTCTTCCAAAGCCACCTGGAACTCTGCAGAAGTGAACTGACTCCCATGATCTGTCAGAAGAAATGTAGGTTTTCCCATCTCAGGAAATACATTTTTACAGAGTCTTCTCAAAATATTGCCGGTGTTTGCCTTCTGGATTGGCAACAGCATGGTAAATTTGGAGAACACATCAACAATGACCAAGACGTGCTTATTTCCTCTGGTCGCCTTTGGGAGTGAGCCATACAGGTCAAGTGCCATCACTTCCCGTGGCTTCTCTGGAATGATAGGCCTCATATATTCCCTCATAAGATAATTGTTGGGCTTAATTCTTTGACATAAGTCACAAGTTTTAATGGTGACCCTAATATCTCTTTGGAGGTATTCCCAAATGAACTTCTCCTTTATAACTTTGGTGACCTTATCCACTTCAGCATGCCCTGTGATGGTGTGATAATGCCAGATGATTGTTTCCGGTAATTTAGCAGGGGGCATAAATTTGTCGCTTGATCCTAGTGGGATCGAGATACATGTAGAGCAAGTTATCTTCCAATGAGAAAGCTTGAGCTGCTCGCCTAATCTGGGTGTAGTCTGGATCATGAGGCTGAATTAATCCCTCGAAGAATCCAATGATCTCCCGAAGCCTATTATCCCTCCGTTAGGCTTGCAATAAATATCGAAGTCTTCTTAGGAATTCCTCATCAGCATTATTGGTGACAGAGATTGGACATGCTAAAGCTATGCCTGCTGGATTCTGACTAAGGGCATTAGCAAGCATGTTCTTCTTTCCAGGCCAATGTACAATAGACACATTCAATTGTTGTATAAATAATGCCCAGCTAGTGATCCTTTCGTTGGTTAGATCAGAAGACAGTATGAAAGTTAATGCTTTCTGATCCATGTAAATAGTGATCGGGAATCCAAAGACTACTTTCTTCCAGTAGAAGAGCGAATATACTATTGCTAGGGGTTCCGGCTCAGTAATGGTGTATGCCCTATCATGCGCCCTCAACTTCCAACTCAAGAATGAAATGAACAGTTTTACGTCGGGCTCGCTAGGATCAATCTGGTAGAGAGCTGCACCTATCCCTATCCTACTGGCATCACATTCAATGTGAAACGGCCATTCATAATTGGGATAAGAGGGCTTGACATTATTTCTGAGCATCCTTTTGGTAGCAATAAAGGATTGCTCGCATTCGTCAGTCCACTTCCAGCGACTGTTTTTCTTCAATAAATCTTGAAGAGGCGATACAGCCTCTGTATAATTAGGGCAATGCTGCGCAAAGAATTGGCAAAGTCCAAGGAATTGCCGAACTTGCTTAATTCTACAGGGCCTGAGAAAATCCACAATACACTGGATCTTGGTAGGATTCAGGCAGATGCCCTCACTGCTGATGACATGGCCAAGGAAAAGAATCTCAGTCTTGAAGAATTGACTTTTCTTCATATTAATCTGGAAGTTCTTTTCCCTTAATTCCTTGAGGACGTTATAAACATCTTCTAAGTGCTGCTCCCAGGTATCGGATGCCACCAAGATGTCATCCACCTAAATGGTGGTAATGGCTTACCTCTTCCGATAGCTGACTCTCAAACACTCTTATTAGAACAGCTCCTGAGTTCTTGATCCTGAAGGGCAAATGATTAAAAACATAGGTAATATTATAGAAAAGAAATCCAGTAAAGAGTCTGCTGTGCTCATCCAACAAGATATGAAAATAGGACGAGGTCCATGTCCATGCCTGTAAAAAGTTTCTTGCCGTAGAATCGCTTAATGACATCTTTAAGCGGAGAAGGGTGGTCATATTCTAATATCAGACGGTCATTCAAGGCACAATCATAGGCTACCATTGGGCTTGCTTACTATAGTGAGTGGATTAATGTAGGGTGTGACACATTTGGAAATAATTTCGTCAGTCTCCATCTGACGAATAAGTACTTTGGTCTCATCGTTGTATTTCTCAGGCACCGCGTATGGTTTGCGCTTGAATGGCGATGTATCACTGACATTGAAGTGGTGTTTGAAACCTATAATTTTCCCTGGCTTCTCATCAAATACATCTGTATAGGAGTGATAAATTTCCTCTTCTGCTGCAGCTATGTCTGGATTGCGCTCTGGGGGGCTTCAATTACACTGGTGATATAGGTGAAAAAATCAGGCCCTTTGTCGCATAAAACCTCAAAAATGGGTCCCTCTTCTTTCGGATCACCTTTATCAGTTAACATGGATCCCTCTTCTTCCTCAGGATCACCCTCTTCATTTAGTACCTGGTCAACTGGGGCGGCATCGCCAATCACACCATCGACTTTTGTACTGGGCAAATTAATCCCTTGGAGTCTATTATCTTCACCATCTACCAGCTACAGTTCTACAGATCCAACCCTACATAAATTAATAATGTTGGCAGAGTAGTCTATTGCTGCGTTATATTTTAACAGATAATCTGAACCTATGATAAGTTTGAATTTCATTTGTGAGACTATCAGGAAAATGAATGTTCAGACAGCTCTTCATTTATAGCAAACTCAAGGAAAGTTTGTTGCTTGCATTTAATATTCTTGTCAGAATTGGTACCCTTAATCTTGATTTGTACCACTGGTAAAATAAGGATATTATGTTTGTCCTTGATTATCATTAATAATTTATCAGAGATCAAAGAAACTTGCTCGCCTGAATCCACTAATGACGAGACTTAGAAGTCCCCAATGGTAATGTTAATAATTGGTAGGCTACGTTGTACATGTTCATGCAATAAACCAGCATTGTCAATGTGCCAGTAATTGACTATGTCAACATAGAATGATCCGAGATCTCCTTGTTTTCAGGCAGTCTTGTTTTACAAAATTTTAAGGGTTTTTTTTTTTTTTTTTTGCAACAGCACCTGTAAAATCTGACCAAAGGTGTTGTTTCTTCTATTGTACTCTTGATATTCAAGAGAAGTTGCTCCAGGCTGATTACTTTTCTGTTTGACTTGTTGGAGATAGTCCTGTGTTTCTCTCCATCTTTTATTTAAGTCGGCACGATTTGAGTCTCTACTCTCTTCTCGCTGTCCATCTTGCCTTCGCCAGGTAGGTTTTATCTGGTATGACGCCTTGCTACAGTATGGGCATTTTCCGTACCCTCTACACCGCCTAGGTGTAACATTGAGTGTCTCTCGATACTTTCAGGACTTCGTTTTTGTTGTTCAGGAGTGTTAATCTGAACTGGATGTGCAGCTAAGTCTTTACTCTTGCTAGGCTTTAAAGAACCTTGTGCATGAGCCGTATCAAGATGTCTTAGTACCCCATCTAACTGGTCTAAGTCTTGAATATTTGCACCTACCAAAATCTCTTGAACATGAGAAGGATACTGCAAGGTAATGACTTGTATAAGTTCCTTCTCAGGCAAAGGAGGATCTAAATACCGCATCTTTTTCAACTGTGTTAGTAAAAAATCGGCATATCGAGAGGTATTAATTGAGGTATTGTACCTTCTCAAGTACAGATGAAGTTTGACGAGATGCTGTGTCTCCGTGTTCCAAAAACGCTTAATTAAGGCATCCTTGAACTCTGAGCATGTCTTGATTTTAAATTTGAAGACAACATACCATGAAAGAGCCTTGCGTTCTAACAATCGGGCGGTCGTTCTTTGCTTCCTATCCTCGCTAATTCAGTATTCTTGGAAGTACTCCTCTAGATAAAGTAAGAATTCCTTAGCTGTGTAGTCTTCCTTGCCGGAGAATTTAGGAGGTTTCTCATCTTGGATTTTAATTACCATCGTCTGATACAAAGTTTCTCCTACTCCCTCTATTGTACTATGAACTGGTCTAGACATATATTGAGACTGTAAATTAACAACTTTATCTGCCAGTTGGTCTATCTTGTCTTCTAGGTTGGTCCTAACATTTCCCAATTGAAGTTGAATGATTCCTTCTACCTGTTTGACGTCATTTGTGAGTTCAGTCTTCAGTTCACCAACATCTTTACAAATACGACTGATTTGTGTGGTCGTATTTTCGGCTTGTTGAGTGATCTGTTTGTCAAACTCGCCCTGTTTAGCTTTTAACAAGCTAATTTCATTTCCTAATCTGAAAATGTTGTTTCTGACTGATTCCCTAAGATTATCTTGGATAGAAACAATCTTAGCCTGCATCTGTGAAAGCTGACCATGTGACTCCTGAAATTCAGTTTTAAAAACAATATCTGTTGAGAGCTGTTGGAATGAAGGAAGAACATCCTTTAAATCTTCCCTAATGACTTCTATTACTTGAGTTTTAATGGTTTTCCTCATTTCTTCAACATTACGGGTCAGTTGAGAATTGATTTCTGTGAATCGCTCATTAATTTTTTTATTAGATTCTGCACATCTTTTTTCTATCTTGGCTCTTGCTTGATTGAGACGTAATTCCAATTTCTCATTTGTTTCAGTAAATCTGGTCTCAAATTGGGAAAAATTAGCCTGAGACTCGGCTAACAGTTGAGCAGTAGATTCTGCTAAACGCCTGTCTAAGTTGGCATTAAGTTCAACTGTAAGGCTAGCAGTAGTTTTAGCTAAATGCCTGTCTAAATTAGCATTAGATTCTGCTAGGTTGGCATTAGATTCGGCCCGAGATTGAGCTAAGTTATTTAAGCGTTGGTCTAAATTAGCAAGATTGGCATTAGTTTGTATATTAGATTCAGCTAAACTAGCAAGGTTGTTATTATTTTCTCTAAGACCCTGCTCTAAATTAGCTCATGTTTCAGTGAGCCTGGTCTCTAAATTAGCATAGCCTCACTTATATTAAGCCTAAGGGCTTCAATGGCTGCAATATTATTATCCATTTTATGGCAGTATTACTATTTTAAAACATAACACTAGCAAATTTAAACTGTGGATTGAATATAAGTTGCTTTAAAAGTTCAAAAAGCACTCAGTTCATTGAATTTATAAGTAGCACACTTGAGGGGGGGAAAAATTCAGTCTTATGAGAAGAACACATGACATATTTAAAGACTTGCTTAAGAATAAGTCGTTTGCTACGTCCAGGGTATTGTATTTGTCTATTTAACTCTGATAGCACTGTCTTTCCTAGCTATCGAGCCCTCACGTCTAGGGGGCCTCGTTTACCTATTCCTCTCTGTACCAGTAAAATATATAGCCCGACTCTACTATTGATTTTACAAGCGCACAAGACATTTCTCAGGGCAATCCTAGGTGAAAGTTAGCTAGGATAGGGCCTATCTACAAGAAAATTGAGATTTCTTTAAATAAATTAGTTTATTCAAAATAAATGCAGGTTGAATTGCATATCACCTTGGTGTAGATATTCAGTCTTCAAAATAGCCTACCAGGTAACCTCGTACTCCCAGCTCTCCTTGTCACCAGGGAATCGAATCCATTCTGCAGGGTCCTTTTGTTACCATGGAATGGAGCTGGAACACCCAGGTCTGTACAACATGAGGGTCAAATTCATATCTCGTACCTGAAGCTTAGGCGATCTCGAAGTTCTCCGACGATCTTGTCGCGGGATAATCACTCATGATTTACTCATACGAGTGTCCACATTTACACAGTCCCCCGACACATTTATTCGGCACCAACGATTGACTTTAATATTGGCATAACACGAAGTTTGAAGTAGTCAGAACTTTACTTGTCACTTGTAGATAGCAGAATTTAAATGTCATTTAAGAAGTTGAAGATGCGAGTGGCATCGAGTTAAGAAAGAAAAAAATCACAGTTCATGGGTATTGGCTTCTGGAAATAATGAAACTAAAGCTCGTTCACATATTTTGCACTGTTCGTGGTTGCTTTCCACAGCAAATAATGTTGCACTTGACACAGAAAAATATAGGTGCTCAAGAGTTAATCCATTGGACACTGCTATTAGCAACAAACTGATAAATTGTTAATCACTCTTATGAGATAATAAAGTTTGGAAATTATGTACAGTTATAAATTCAGTCCAGTTTGAATTGATTGCCGTTCACTTCAACCCAGAATCAATCACCTGTATCGGAGCACTCGAGTATTCTTATGAAATAATAAAGTTTAAAAATTATTATGTACAGTTATAAATTCAATCCGGTTTGAATTGATTACCGTTCACTTCAACACAGAATCAGTTACCTGTATCGGAGCACTCGAGTATTGAATTGCACAATAGGCAAACACTTGTCATTATAGCAAAGCAGTTTAAGCACTTTCAAGATCACCTTTGCATAGCAAATGAAAGAAATTGAGTTTCAAACTAGAGACACTCTCAGAAAAACACCTCAGTTAGTGACATAATGTTGCAAGGTGTCACTTTGAAATAATTAGCACATTTATAACACTGGATGGTGAGAAATCTAAGTTCCACAATCCATTGAAAAATTTTAAAGACTTGACAAATATTAAAGTCCCTACTTGCACACAAATTCTACTGTAAGTCCGATTTACTTGTACAACCTAAGTTCGTTTCACTCGCAGAATTTGAGATATGTTTTGAACAGTACTATGTTCCGATGAACAGAATTACGTGATATAGATGTTGATTCCCGTAGGGAATCTGAAATATTTGTCCCGAATGAGTAAATTTATAATGCCAATATAAACAGTATGTTATTGGACATTATAAATTTTCCAGCTAACTCATTCCTGGTTGCCAGCGTTTCGCCCTCTTGTGCTAGGTTGCGCTCATCAGTTGGTACCTAGCACACCTATCAAGACGCTGGCTAGTGCATACCGTGGAGGCCACTGCGTAGGCGATGGGAATATCATAGTTAGATAGGAATCAACATCTGTATCATCTGATAGCCAAGCAGGCATCAATTTTTGGTAAAGAGACAAAGTCTCTCATAGTGCATTGGCACTGCCGGTGGCTCCAAGTAACCTACGCAGTGGCCTTCACAGTATGCACTAGCCAGCGTCTTGATAGGTTGCTAGGTACCAACTGATGAGCCCAACCTAGCACACGAGGGCGAAACGCTGGCAACCAGGAATGAGTTAGCTGGAAAATTTATAATGTCCAATAACAGACTATTTATATTGGTATTAGAACAGAATTACGATGTAGCGTGGCGAGTCTGACACATCAGAACTCCCAGCTGTGACTGGTATCTACTATGTAGCTGGTTCGTCTTTCATACGATTGGAGCTCATACGTTATCAGATGTCGAGATTCTGAAGAAGTGGAATAACGCAAAAATCCCTCCGTGGATTTGCTTGAAACTTGCTATGGTAGATATTTTTGTAATTCCCTACAAGATGACGTATCTCTCGAGTTGATACGACCATTATTACAAAAGTTTTTAAAAATTTTCGAATCAAAGTTTCTGGAAGGTGTGACGTTTATTCTGGAACACTAGTCCATGTCGCATGGCAAATGGCAGAGCGGGCGTGTAGCCTATCTCGCTCCTGCGCTTACGTCACTTGCAGCTGTCTGCGCTCCATGCTGGCTCGCTCTGCTAAACATAGACACATCAAGCTTGCAGTAAATGACGCGCGTGACAAATCAGATTCATCTTTAAAAATGCGACATGTTCCGCGTGTTCCTGGTACAATATTGAATTGTTTTTTATTTCTGTCATGTCTCTTTTCTTTTTCATTCTTTCCTTCAATATGTTTTAAATACATTTTTAGCATCTTTTATGTAAAATAACTTTAACATTTTTTCACTGAAGATGGCTCAAACGAGTTGAAACATATTTGACTATTATTACTCCATCTGCTGATTGAGAAGTGTATGTATTAATAGGAGGACATATTATATTTCCTTTGTAAAGTGAAAATTATTTATTCTATCATACAGGTTTCAGAAACAATATGCAACTTAAACTATTTTAAATAGTTTCTTTAATAGATTTTTCCCAACAAATGCAATATCAATTTTGGCAGCCAGTCAAGACATAGGACTAGATGCAATGGCCTATATGGCTGATAAAATCGTAGAGATTACTTCAGGCAGTCAGTGCGTGAAGTTAATATTCTACATCCAAGTACTAAGAACACACTCAAGGTCAAGATCAAAGGCTCCAAGGCGTATTCCAAAATACAGTGTTTGCTGGTACCATTACAAATTTGAAAGACACGCAAAGAAATGTACTCAACCATACTCATTCCCTGCGGAAAACCCTGGTGACACATCATCGGGAAACCTGTACGCCCTTCACTCAATGCTGCACAATATGAGAGGACTCAGATATTCATAACTGATAGTAGTACTAAACTAAGATTTCTGGTCATTTCAGTATTTCAGAAAACTGTACTTGCTTAGTTATCTGTCAGACTTTTTTTCCGTTCGCAAAACATGGTATAATATATAAAAAATTTAAAATCTCAGGTGATAGTTGACATGATACAAACAGCATTTTTCAAAACTAGATGCTCAAACAAGCACAAAGAAACAAGAATCATGCAAATATCTTCTGTAGGTACAGAGTCTGGACGAAACTCTGCATAATGCACACGGCCTAACCACCCAAAAGCTGGTTCTATTCCTGTGATTTTAAGATCTGCGGCTGTGAAAGCCTTTTTTGAAACAGAGATATAATGTTTTAAAAATCCTTAAAAATGCCCAGTCCAGAACATTTGTTAGGGATATTAAGGCTCAGACTGAAATGGGTTAATAAGAGACAAGCATTCGTGGCTAATGTGCACCACAAATACAAACATGTGGTAAGCGCTTATTCAATTTAAATTTAGGTCTCAGAAAGAGATTTATTTGGCCTTTTATTCTAGCAGTTGTTAATCATTCTATTGTTGGCACTGATTTCTTAAGACTCCTTTGGGCTTCTATTGAATGTTCAATCCAAACGGTTGTTCGACAGAGAAATTCTCATCTCCAACAGAGGTGTCCTAACCTGTCAGGATTAAGTTTCAGTGTTCACGATAAACCCAAACAATAAATTTGAGGTACTCTTAAGAAAATACACCAATCTACTCACTATAAAGTCCAATTTCAACCAACCTGCAGTTAGTGTGTATCACACCATAAACACAACAGGACCACCACTGTGCGTGCGAGCTAGAAGGTCATCTGATAAACTGGCACAAGCAAAAACTTGAGTTTCAAGAAGCGATCAACGTAGAAATATGCAGATCTTTTAAAACGTTACTGGTCTAGCCCTCTTTACTTAGTTGCAAAGATATTCTAACTAATGTCTTTTTGAATTTGTGGAAAAGCCATTCAGACTACGCAGCGCAAACCTTCCAGTGTTACATGCACAGTATTCTTAGTGATCTACTCTTTGTGTACTCTTATCTGGATGATATTCCTGTAGCCTCTGAATCAGAAAAAGAACACACTGTATACCTCCAGAAACGGTTTGAATGTCCGAGCCAACACATCACTGTTAATTTGTCAAAGTGCATTTTTGTTGAAAAAGAAGTATCATTTCTAGGCATTTCATCTCTGACTGACAGAGTAAAAACTATTGTCGACTTCCCTCGCCCCAACAGAGTAGCAGAACTACATCAATTTTTGGGACTTATAAACTTCTACCGACATTCACTTCCACACACGGCAAATACTCAACAGCCCTACCTATGCAAACATAGTAAAAGAAAAGACAATCAACAGATTCATTGGAACTTTTCAGCAAACCAGGCCTTTGATGCATTAAAGCAAGTGCTTTCTAAGACTTTCATCACCTCAACTCCCTCTTCGTCCTGATAGTTGATGCATAAGACTTTGCAATTGGTGCCATGTTCCAGCAATTTAGAATTGTTATTCCAGAGCCTCTTGTATTTTTCTCACTGAGATGTATGACAAACACACAGTGTAACTAGAGTACGTACGACTGTGAGCTGTTGACTGCCTATTCTACTGTGAAACACTTTCGGTACATGCTAGAAGCCAGAAAATTCACTGTCTTCATGGATAACAAGCCTTTAACCTTTGCCTTTGAACAGTGTCCAGATAGAGCGATGCTTAGACTATGCAGGCCAGTTCAAAGACATTTTGCAAAATATACACCATAGGAGTATTAAGTTGACCCCTGCAACTTTGCAAACAAGTCTGATCCCCAGAATACTCACTGTCTCAAGGAATTCCATCATAAAACCTTAGACAGCAGTAGATTCTCTGCTAGCATACACTGCTAGGATTTGTTTTTTTTTCTTTTTTTACATCACACAGGCACAGATAGCTCGTATGGTGACGATGGAATGGGAAAGGCCTAGGAGTGGGAAGGAAATGGCCGTGGCCTTAATTAAGGTACAGCCCCTGCATTTGCCTGGTGTGAAAATGGGAAACCATGGAAAACCATATTCAGGGCTGCCGACAGTGGGGTTCAAACTCACTACCTCCCAAATACTGGATACTGGCCGCACATAAGCGACTGCAGCTATCGAGCTTGGTACTAGGATTTGTACATTGCAAAATCCAAGTTAGTGCCTCTTCAACATCAGGAGTTCAGATTCAGTCATGAACTACACAAGTGGTTGGAATTCACATTGATAGTTTGTGTCACGAGTTGAATAGGGCTACCTTGCGTGAACCTCTAGCAAGGTTGCTCTGTGGTATTTACCATTTTCATAAGGATTAGGTCTTCATGGTGGACAGAAGATGAACATTCATAACTCTGTTCAGAGGATGAAACAACAGCGCTTAGTTCATAATTTTGTGGACATAGAACTGATTTTCACATATAGGTTAGGGAGACTGTTGAATGTTCATTCATCTATGATATTGTCGGCACAGGGATCTTGCTGCGTAAAGTGTGCAGTGTATATACCGCCATCTTAGAATCTCAGCAGTTTGTGGTAAAAACAACAGACGTCACCCGTTTCTCATGTGTACTGATTCTTGAGCTTCTTATATTCCCCATTGACATTCAGAACTGTTTCCTTCTCTTTGGATTGTGTGATGCTAGGACCACAATTACTTTTTTTGCATCTTCCTAGCCATATGAAATTCATACTCGATTGTCTTCATTTTGGTCCGCATTGATACAATTACAATAACTAGAAATAAGGATTCCACCTAATGAATCATATTTATATATGCATATATATATGTTTATATATTATACATAGGTATATATACATATATAAATATATATTGATTAGGTGGTATCCTTATTTCTGCTTATTGTAACAATATGAGATTAGCGAGAAATGAATTAACAGACAAGTCTATGAAAGATTCTTGCTAAGAATAATTATTCTCATTCATACTGAAGCATCATTTTAACATTTTATCCAGGGAACTAACTTCCATTCCTTTTTGATGTGTTTCTTTTTTTTTTTCCAGTATTAACTTTTCTCCATTGAATGTGTTGAGGAGCTGATAATCCTGTTGTATTCCCACTTAAAAACTGTTATCGTCACCAGTGAGAAAGAGTAATAAATTATACTTTTAATTACTATGCTCATATTGTTTCTGATACGGAGTTATCCGTGGTAGTTAGAGGTGAAAGAAGGTGCTGGGATGAATAGGTCTCAATCTATGAAATTAAAGTTAATTTAAAATTTCACAAGATTATATTTTCTTTTCAAGATCAAGAAATAACAAATATAACAAGTACTCAGTAGCCTAGCAACAAATCGAGAATGTACAATTACAGTGTTACAGGATTTGGGCTCCGAGAACCAGACACACAATTCTTGAGCAATTAGCCCAACATTACTCGTATACAAGATTCAACCAAGGGGCAGAAGACCCCAATCATTCTCAAGAGCACTTGCTCCCAATTACATAGTAAAAGCCTCCTCGAGGCACACAGAAACAATTTTTTTTTTTGGAAGAGCAACCCGCTCTCAAAGTTCCAGCCTATTAAAAGCCACACCAAATTCCACCTTCAGGCTACTCTAAGGACATAAACACAGGGGTAAAATCACCCAACCTACTGAGGCCGATTTAGTAAATAAACAGGAAAATTACAAGGCCCCAAAATACAAACTTGAGTGGAGGCGTAACTGGCACTCCGAATATACTTAATTAAAACCTAATTTGGCCTTAGGCCGCTTATGCAAGGGCTAATCCCATACTAAAGAGGTGACACAATAAGAAAACTATTACATTACGAAACGAAGAAAAATGGTTGAGAAAATGTAGTCACCTCAAAACAATATGAAAGGGAGCTCGAGAGGGTTAGGCACTCTCTATCCCAATTTGTAGTTACAGAGGCAGAATTTAAATCCAGAGTCTTTTACATTTTAGAGGAAAGTTACATGGTAGAAGGTTTCGAACCCGCCCCGAGGGTTAAACTGCTGAGCTGGCAAGAAAATAAGTTATAAGACGGCCATTACCTGGTGGTTGAACTGCTGCCCGAAGAAAGAGGCGCTTCCCGTCCCCTGCTACATAATTTACACAACGATAGGTGTTACAGAAGTGGCCCAGAGACCCGAAAATCAGCAGTTTATATACCCTCGCGGAACATTCGAGACCTTTCAGGAATGATAACACCCGCCCACAATCATTTTATTGGCTAACAACGAAAACCCCTACACCAGATGAAGAAGAAACACATTATTGGTGGAAAATTAATTAGAGAAATTCGGGATTGGTAAATTCAAAACAAGGGGAAAGAGCAGGGTTATACAGCCAACCTAAACAATGACTGAAAGAAATTTAACAAAGAACAAACTTTTGAACACAAAATTTCTCCAAAAAAACAGTTCTCTCACTTCGCACTAGGGTGCACCATTGTAGTCCTTCAGTAGTGCCATCTAGAAGAAAATGTTCACACTTCTTACTACAGCAAAACAAAAATACATCGAAAACGACACAGTTCAGAACACTTCAAAATTTACAAGTAGGGACATCTTCTGAGAAACTAGAGAATTAGCACTGTAGTTAAAGTTCAGGCTTCCTCCAGTAGACGAGTTTCAACTGGCGCAAAGTTTGAATTAGCGGCGCGGAGGTGTACCGCCCGGTACAGACCTCCCCCCCCCCCCCCCCCCAAAAGTCCCTCCAAGGGGTAACACAGAAGAACATAAACTTTTGTTTTAAAACAAGGTCCAAGTTATGCTGTAGAAATAGAAATTAATTGCAGAAGGATTTACAAACAAGTTTTCTTAAAATGATTGGATCCAGTTTCAAAATTTCTTTGTAGTAACTTTTGAAGGAATGTCTTTATGCTTGTAGAAGTTGAATTCAGAAGGAAAAACTTTTAGTACTTGAAAGTGAAGGAAAGTTTTCTAAGTCCACCAAATATTGCAGTTGAATTCAAAAATGTAGTAATTGTTGATATTAAATGTCCATGTAGCTGATTAAGTACATTCAATGTTGATTAAGTTTGACGGCCAGACCGGCTGCTGCTGCTTGTGTCCAGAGGCGGCCACTCGGACCCCTCGAGTACCCTGAGATACCGCTCGCCCGCGGCGAACATACAGGTCACGTGCAAGTTGCCGGTTGTGCGCCGCACATCAGCCTTGGCCGGGAGGAGGGCTCCGGCTCGCCGTACGCTGGTTGGCCTCACTGAAGAGGGGCGGGCCCATACCCCACCTCAGTGGCGGTACGGCGCCGCGCTGCTGCGGGGGCACTGAAACATTAAGATCTCGGCGGCAGAATTTGTTGGACCATAATTCTTTTAGGGCACAGGCTTACTGGTGAGGTTGAGGGGCCAGCGGCGTGGAGAAATTTATTTCATTTAAATAGCCACTGTTTTATGTAAGCAGGAGACGGGAGCATGGTAATGGCCATGGCAAGGACAGGATGGCAGTTTAACTGGTCGGGGAAGGTGTACAGTAAATGCTTAAAGAACCTGATTCCAAGAGCAGAAGGCCTCAAAATGAAACCCCCGCCAAAAAATATAACCTTCCGAATACTTTCAAAATGTTAAAACAATTATAAAATCAGCTACGTTAGCGCGGAAGCTACACAGGTTTCACCTGCGACAGGTGAACCCTAAATATCCTCTCGGTGGCTGGATTGCTTAATAACAACGTAACCGGCGTAAGAAAATCAAGGATTATGCACGGCCCATGAAATCTGGGGGCAAGCTTGCCCGCGGGAACAAAATTCTGGACCATCACCTGGTCGCCTACCTTCAAATTGGTGGGTCTCCGTCCACGATCATATCTTTCCCTAACCTTTTCATGAGACACTTTAAGATTGGCTTTAGCCTTCTTCCAGAGATCTTTAATATTATCTGGATCTATTGTCTCGGGTAGAATGTCACTCAGAGACCAGAGGTTAGAGAGCGGCGTGTTGGGAACAAACTTGAACATCAGAGAAGCTGGAGTAAATTTATGTGATTCATGAACCGCCGAATTCAGAGCGAAAGCTAACCAATGCAGGGACGTGTCCCACCTGGAATGGTCTTCATGATGATAAGCAATAAGAGCCGACCTGAGGTTACGATTGACTCTTTCGGCAAGAGATGGTTGGGGATAATAAGCAGAAGTAGTCACATGAGATATGGACAGATCAAAACAGAATTTACGAAATAGATTGGATGTGAAAGCCTTAGCGTTGTCAGACACAATATATTGACACGGACCAAAAGAAGCAAAGATTGAATTTAAACAGGTAATGGTGGACTGAGCGGTAGCCAGCTTAGTCGGGAATAACCAAGAAAATCTTGTAAAACCATCTACACATACAAGGATGAACTTGTTGGCATTCCCCTTTGACTGGGGGAAGGGTCCTACGTAATCAATGTAGAGACGTTCCATGGGGCGCGACGCTTGATGAGAAGACAAAAGGCCTACCTTGGTGGACATGGTTGGTTTACTAAGCAAACAAGATTTACAAGCTTTAACTAGTTCACGAATTTCACCGTCCATACCCTTCCAGATAAACATTTCACGGATCTTTTTTTTTTTTTTTTGCTAGGGGCTTTACGTCACACCGACACAGATAGGTCTTATGGCGACGATGGGATAGGAAAGGCCTAGGAGTTGGAAGGAAGCGGCCGTGGCCTTAATTAAGGTACAGCCCCAGCATTTGCCTGGTGTGAAAGTGGGAAACCACGGAAAACCATTTTCAGGGCTGCCGATAGTGGGATTCGAACCTACTATCTCCCGGATGCAAGCTCACAGCCGCACGCCTCTACGCGCACGGCCAACTCGCCCGGTACCACGGATCTTTTCACGGGTTTTAAAGATGCCTAAATGCCCCCCTAATGGGGTCTCATGATAGTACTTGAAGATCATTGGCACAAGTACAGCTGGAACTACAACTTTCATTTTTTGATCATGCCTCGACGGGCAACATAAAACACCATTCCTCAATACATAAGGGACAACATGTTCCCCAGAAGAAAGGGTTTCCATGATCGGAGCCAGCGTTGGATCTTCACGTTGATATTTCTCAATATCCCTAAGGAGCAGGGGAGCATCTGTTAAGATGGCATTAACCTCAGATAGCATGGACTCGGGAGGTGATGAACTATCGACCGATTCATGGGTCGCAACGTCATTGGAAAACATACGGCTGATTCCGTCTGCGACAACATTTTCAGTACCTCTGATATGCCTAACATCAAATTGGAAGGCAGAAATTCGGATGGCCCACCGGGCTATACGACCAGTACGACGCGGCCTACCTAAGACTCAGCTTAAGGCTTGATTATGAATCTCCAGGTCGAATTTGACATGTTCCAGATAGAGACGGAACTTTTCTAAGGCAAATAAGACTGCCAAACCTTCGAGCTCATAGATGGAATACTTGGCTTCTTGAGCCGATAGAGTCCTAGATGCATAGGCGATGGGGCGCCTCCCTAGTTCAGTCTCTTGAAGAAGGACTGCAGCTACCGCCGCCGCGTCGGTTTGGACGATGAATTTCTTCGAGAAATCTGGCATAGCAAGGACAGGGGCATTACAGAGAGCTAATTTCAGGTCTTCAAAAGCTGCTTGTTGCGAAGGCCCCCACTCGAATTTTATGCCTTTCCTACGAAGGAGGTTCAAGGGCGCCGCTCTATTAGCGAAGTTAGGAATAAATTTCCTGAAGAAATTCACCATACCAATGAATCTGGCAATACCTTTGATGTCCTTGGGAGGCTTGAAATCACGGATGGCCTGTGTTCTAGAGTGATCGACTGCGACACCATCGGGCGAGACAATATGCCCTAGGAATGACATAGAGGGTTTAGCGAAGGCGACCTTAGACAATTTCACAGTTAACCCAGCCTTACGAAGGCGATTGAGAACTTCCTTTAGATGATCTAGATGTTCTTCAAAAGTCTCCGAAAATACGACGACATCATCGAGATAGTGGTGCAAGTACTCGAATTTGATGTCGGAGAAGACCCTATCTAGCAGTCTAGTGAGTACAGCTGCTCCGGTGGGGAGCCCGAAAGGCATGCGGTTGTATTCATACAAATTCCAATCCGTGGCAAACGCTGTAAGATGTTTGGATTCTTCAGCCAGAGGAATTTGATTATAGGCCTGATTTAGATCCAAGATGGTGAAGAACTTAGCTTTGCAAAACCATGAAAAACAAGAATGGAGGTCAGGAAGGGGCACAGATTGTAACACCGCCTTCCGATTGAGAGCCCTATAATCAATGACAGGCCTGAAGCCACCTTGGGGTTTCGGAACTAGAAAAATAGGCGAAGAATACGCCGACTTAGAGGGCCTAATAATACCATCCTTTAACATTTGATCGATGATTTCTTTCAATGCCTTCATTTTAGGTGGAGATAGCCTATAAGGTGGAAAACGGACAGGAATCGAATCCGTGACCTCAATTTTGTATTCGATCAGGTCAGTAACACCAAGAGTATTAGAGAACACCTCTGGAAACGACTGACACAACTTACGAATACTGTCAGCCTGCTCCTCAGGTAGATGTCTAAGATCTAACAACATCTCATCCTGGGTAGGCGAAATAGATGAACATGGTGCAGAATTACATTTCAATACGGGGATTTTACAATTAGAAGCAAATTTGAAAGTGCACGACCTACTCTGAAGATCGAGCACAAGACCAGTATGGGACATGAAGTCGGCTCCCAATATAATGGGGCAAGACAAATGCTTAGCCACAAACAATTTAACTTTCCAAGTAAATTTAGAAATACGAATTTTGGCTTTTAAGGAACCTAAAATTTCTAATGGAGATGAATTAGCCGAAACATATTGAACAGAAGATGAGCAATAGTCAGGAAGTTTACAAACTGTTTTCAATTTGGAATACCATTCAGCTGAAATAATAGAACCCACACTGCCTGAATCTAGTAAAGCTGTTACAGGTTCATTATTTAACTCAGTTTTGAGAAAAGGCGCAGGTGCGGGTGTATCCGCCGCAATCCTAAGACATTCTTGGGGACCTTCAAAGGATAAATTTGAAGACAGAGTTTTCCCTGAAATTTCAACATGTTTACAAGGGGCTGAGCCTCGGGAAGATGGATTAGTTGACTCAGCCGAAGCCACTAGTCACTTATTATTATTGGCATTGGTGGAAGTTGCACCAGAAGTTGAGCAGGAGGGGGTGCTATTCAAATTTGGGCAATTCTTGGCGATATGTGAGAAAGCCCCACATTTAAAACAGCCTTGTGTTGAACCTGCTCCATTATTTGTCCTACTAGATTTGACCAATGGACATTTATTGTGAAGATGGTCAGGCGACCCGCAAGCATAACATTTACGGGTGTGACTGGTCGGCGAGGTGGAGGCCGGGGATTACTAAAAAAAGGAGGGGGTTCTTTCGCGACACGCAAGGTATCGGCGTATCTGACTCCTTCGGCTGAGACAGCCATAGCCTCTAACTCGGCAAAAGTTTGCGGACGCGACGCAAAACACAAGTTGATCTGTAAGATGGAGAAATGCCTTCCACAATGGCCTGTACAATCTGATCTTCAGGGAAGTGAATGACATAGAATTTAATGTCTTGTATGAAATCAGCAAGATTTTCATCCAGTCTCTGTACTCGATAATGGTACTTCTGAATCAGAGATGACCTCGCATGAGCAGGGATGAAATTAGCAAACAGGTGTGCATGAAAATCTTCAATAGATGACTGTTCCGCTATTGCCCTAACAATTTTGTCTGAGAGAACACCAATTGCATAGGGATAAATGATCTGCAAATTTGACACGGAGAAAGAGAAAAAACAAGGGCATGATCCTGAAATTCAACTAAAAACCTTAAGAATGAAATAACTTCACTGGTAGAGTTAACCGAAAACTTAGAAATACCTCTGAGTAACATTGCTAATGGATGAGGCAAGCTGCTGAACCCGGGTGACATAGTAGGTAAAGGTTTAAGTGGCGAAGAAGCTAATTCAGAACGTACATTATTCAATGAGGTACGTCGTTCAGATTCATGGTTTAATGGGGCAGAGGTTTGTTGAACTCCTACCGATTTAGTACTTTCCTCCCCGGTGGGAGAACGGTCCTCGGTGACTATGTTTACCGTAGCGGGTTGGTCGGTTTTGGGAGGAACCTCCCCAGTTAACAATTGGGTAACCGTACTGGACAACTCAGAAAGATTTTCAAGAACAACGCTAGCTTCCTTCCTCTGAACGTCATTCAACTTCAGAGACAACAGATCGTTAACTCTATTAGAAAAATGAAATAACCTTGCTTGCACACGTTTGATTTGATTAGGAGAAGGGTCATTTTCTTCAAAAAAGGTAATCACAGATGCCAGCTCAGTAGTATTATCAGTGATCGTGAAAAGAGAGTCGTCAATTTCTTTCTCTCCCAAAGTGGGGATGGAAATGGGCAAATCAAGGGACTCTCTAAGCTTATTTGTGTCTACCGCAACCGTGCCTCCAGATTGCACATTTCTAATTGTTAATTCATAGATCAATTCCTCCTTGCGCAAATAGTTGAGATGGAGGACATCGCGAGGGCCAGGCATGATGACAAAACAATTTTTAAAAAAAAGGGAAAAATCAAAAAATTCCAGCAACTGAGAAAATTGTTAGAGTTCGAAAACAAAGCACTGTTTAGCCGTCAAAAAAGGCTACTTTGAGACCCATTCAACCACGCTCTGCTACCACTTGATACAGAGTTATCCGTGGTAGTTAGAGGTGAAAGAAGGTGCTGGGATGAATAGGTCTCAATCTACGAAATTAAAGTTAATTTAAAATTTCACAAGATTATATTTTCTTTTCAAGATCAAGAAATAACAAATATAACAGGTACTCAGTAGCCTAGCAACAAATCGAGAATGTACAATTACAGTGTTACAGGATTTGGGCTCCGAGAGCCAGACACACAATTCTTGAGCAATTAGCCCAACATTACTCGTATACAAGATTCAACCAAGGGGCAGAAGACCCCAATCATTCTCAAGAGCACTTGCTCCCAATTACATAGTAAAAGCCTCCTCGAGGCTCACAGAAACAATTTTTTTTTTTGGAAGAGCAGCCCGCTCTCAAAGTTCCAGCCTATCAAAGGCCACACCAAATTCCACCTTCAAGCTGTCCTCTAAGGACATAAACACAGGGGTAAAATTACCCAACCTACTGAGGCCAATTTAGTAAATAAACAGGAAAATTACAAGGCCCCAAAATACAAACTTGAGTGGAGGCGTAACTGGCACTCCGAATATACTTAATTAAAACCTAATTTGGCCTTAGGCCACTTATGCAAGGGCTAATCCCATACTAAAGAGGTGACACGATAGGAAAACTATTACATTACGAAACGAAGAAAAATGGTTGAGAAAACGTAGTCACCTCAAAACAATATGAAAGGGAGCTCGAGAGGGTTAGGCACTCTCTATCCCAATTTGTAGTTACAGAGGCAGAATTTAAATCCAGAGTCTTTTACATTTTAGAGGAAAGTTACATGGTAGAAGGTTTCGAACCCGCCCCGAGGGTTAAACTGCTGAGCTGGCAAGAAAATAAGTTATAAGACGGCCATTACCTGGTGGTTGAACTGCTGTCCGAAGAAAGAGGCGCTTCCCGTCCCCTGCTACATAATTTACACAACGATAGGTGTTACAGAAGTGGCCCAGAGACCCAAAAATCAGCAGTTTATATACCCTCGCGGAACATTCGAGACCTTTCAGGAATGATAACACCCGCCCACAATCATTTTATTGGCTAACAACGAAAACCCCTACACCAGATGAAGAAGAAACACATTATTGGTGGAAAATTAATTAGAGAAATTCGGGATTGGTAAATTCAAAACAAGGGAAAAGAGCAGGGTTATACAGCCAACCTAAACAATGACTGAAAGAAATTTAACAAAGAACAAACTTTTGAACACAAAATTTGTCCAAAAAAAACAGTTCTTTCACTTCGCTCTAGGGTGCACCATTGTAGTCCTTCAGTAGTGCCATCTAGAAGAGAATGTTCACACTTCTTACTACAGGCAAAACAAAAATACATCGAAAACGACACAGTTCAGAACACTTCAAAATTTACAAGTAGGGACATCTTCTGAGAAACTAGAGAATTAGCACTGTAGTTAAAGTTCAGGCTTCCTCCAGTAGAGGAGTTTCAACTGGTGCAAAGTTTGAATTAGCGGCGCGGAGGTGTACCGCCCGGTACAGTTTCCAAAGAAGTTTCCCACATCGAGATCTCATGTTGATTACGGGGATCATCATCGCTGACTCCATGTCCATCATTCACCATCACATTTATGTGAAGAAATAAGTTGGGAAAATAATCTACCACGCTTTATCAAATATAAATCAAAATGTGTTTACAATAGATTGTCGGAATTGATTTATTTTATTATATTGTGTCTTGTGGCAACTAAATGAAGATCTAGCAGTACATTTGTAAATAAATATTTTCTCTCTATAAATGTACACCTTGTTTATTTTTGTAATTGTAAATATTCTGTTGTAGAGTGTTAATTATGTTTCAGTATGAGGTTAACGGGAAAAAAGAAGAGTTAGGAAATACGCTCATAGAAACAGATGAGCTCCTATCATCAGCAAATGAGTTTTTAAATTACTTTGAAAAAGAATTTGCAGTTCTGGAAGCTGGAAAACATGGCTATGAGTCTAAGACTAATGAAAATGTATCTACGAATTCTGGAAGAAAAGAGTATCCTTTTTTGAACACCTCATCAGAACTTGTACATTTTACTTTGCTTTCTGTTTTTATAGTTCTTCATGGTGTGGGTTCCTGTAGTTGTGACTTAGTTTGTGAACAATGGGCAATGGCTAAATGTCCTAGTAAGCAGCCCTGAAAGTTGAGATTGATTTGTTTGTTTGTTTGTTTGTTTGTTTGTTTGTTTGTTTGTTTGTTTGTTTATTTATTTATTTAATTTATTTATTTTCTTGTTTTATATGGGAGGACTCAGGCTATGAAGCCTGCTATTCTGTCCGACCATACATACGCCTACATGAAGAGTTAAGTATACAGTAAAGAAATTATCTACAAGTTAATATCTTGAAGTATCAATTAAATGTTTCAATTAACCTAATAACTTAGCTGTGATCTAATCCTTCGTATGTTATGATTAATTATTATTTATCAACCAGTTTAACAGAGTTTCTTAAAGCGGCGGTGGCTTGACACGTTCCTAATTTCAGCAGGCAGGTAATTACAAATTCGACTGACGGCGACTACAAATGATCTGCTGTAGCCGGTTGAGCGATGAATGCTTAGTAGTCAGGTGGATGATGATCTCGTAGTATTACTAGAAGGTGATGCTAGGTAATGGAATTGTGTGGTAAGGTATTCAGGAGTGTTAAGGTTCAGTATATGATGTAACAGAAAAACAATGTGTAAACTTTGTCGCTCTTTTAAGCGGAGCCATGAAAGTCTTATCAAATGCGGGAGAAATATGGTTACACCTTGGTATATCTGAAATAAATTGAACACATGCGTTATGTGCCTTTTGGAGCTTGATGGAAAGTGAGGCGTTCAGGTTACTGTATACTGCATCACAGTAGGGGAATATTGGCTATGGAATAGGAGTAGATATCTTGGACATATTCTGAGTCATAATTCACCTTGTGCTCAGGTGGCTAGGACTGTGCAATACACCAGTGGTCCTTAATCTGTTAAGGGAGAGATTCTCACTGTAATTAAGTGTAAGTAGGATAGAATCCTACTTTACAGAGTGACAAGCCAAGGACTCCTTGGAAACAACTTAATGAAAAAATGGAATTAGATGGGGTGTTATCAATGTTAATGTCTGGCTCCCTGGCTAAATGGTTAGCGTGCTGGCCTTTGGTCACAGGGGTCCCGGGTTCAATTCCCGGCAGGGTCGGGAATTTTAACCATTATTGGTTAATTCCCTGGTGCAGGGGCCGGGTCTATGTGTTGTCTTCATCATCGTTTCATCCTCATCACGACGCACAGGTCGCCTACGGGTGTCAAATAAAAAGTATCTGCACCAGTCCTCTCCAGAGGCCACACGCCATTATTTATTATTATTATTCATAGGCTTCGTACTCGTTAACTGAATGATCAGCATACTGGCCTTCGGTTCAGAGAGTCCCAGGTTCTATTACCGGCTGGGTCGGGGATTTTAATCGCTTCTGATTAATTCTTCTGGCTCGGGGACTAGGGGTATGTGTCTGTCCCAACACTCTCCTCTTCATATTCAGACAGCATGCCACACTACCAACCACCACAGAAACACACAGTAGTGATTACATCCCTCCATATAAGGTTGGCATCAGGAAGGGCATCCGGCCGTAAAACAGGGCCAAAGCCACATGTGCGATGCAGTTCGCACCCGTGACCCCACAGGTGTGGGAAAAAGCAGAAGGAAAAGACGAAGAATGGGGTTCGTGGAAGAAAAAATGCGTAACTGCCTGAATCAGCAAAGAGGATGCGTCTGAACATGTTAGTAGTTACTGATATTTGGGTAAGGGGAAATACTGAGGAAGAGAGAGGAGGTTTTATAAGGTATTCTTAAAATGTGTGGAAAGGGTAGAATGTGGGGTAGTTGTCTACATGTAGCTGTTCATCAGGTTCATAATACCACAACACAGTTTCTGTTACGCATGTAAATGAGTGAGCTTTTGGAGAAATTAGAATAAGAATTATCTCGGTGTATTTATCATATGAGATCAGGATGAGGATAAAGTTGACAATTTCTATGAAGCACTGAGTGATATCATATTCAGGTTCAATAGCAAGGATAGGATATTTCTAATGACTGATTTCAGTGCAAGAATTAAATGAAACCACATGAACAATCGAATCGGCTCCAAGATGCAGCTTGGTGATGTGTTCCAGACTCCATTTCATAGGTGACAGGTTGGATCATGACCAGCGTACCTATTTGAATGGCATTTTGGCTAGTTTTCTATTTTGTGCACCATTGAAGCTCTGATATGTACTACTTTGACCAGCGTGTCTAAAAGAGTTGTTCAATCTGTTGGATCCGTTGGTATCGCGACAGGCATTATTCTGGTACATGTGCAACATCAGGATCTGGAACTGATGTAAGTGCTCTGAGATTTTACAATGAGAAGATGGGCTGGTGTCAGCAGATGGAGATCATGTGGATGTGAGGACTTTGGAGATAGGACTAGGGAGTTAAGAAGTGCTTCAATTTGTATACAAACTATAAAATTCTTCAAAAGTCAATAATGTGTTACGCATAATATTTGTAAGAATGGGGAAAAATTAAAATTATACCATACCTTTATTTCCTTCTACAGTACTACAAATTTCTCTATCAGCTACGTAGAGGAAATATAAACAAACATTAAAAAAAAGTTACATAGTCGAGACTGACACTGCACTACTTTACTCTAGCTGCGTCAACGCAATATCCCCTCCCTTGGATCATCCCCCACCTCCCAACAGCTAACCTGTTGTTACGCCAGGGGAGAGGGCAGGAGGGGCACTCCATCTCCTGTTCTCTACCTTTCCTCTCTTTCCCCTCTCCCCTTACGGAAACCTGTACTGAGAGACGGGAACTTCTCCCATGCTTCCCTGTTGGAATACCAAACGTAGGAGCCTCCCATCACCCCTCCTCCCTCCTTCCCTTGTGAATTCAGACCTGACCTACCTTACGTGACTTAGGTCACTGTCTCTTCTATAATCGTTTACACAGCTAGAAGAATTATCTTGCAGAGCACCTTCACAACACTTTCTTCTGCCTTTACTATGTTCGTTTTATATATACAGGTATCAGCAATTGTTGAGGAATGTGAAAATAGGTTTGTACCTTTAAAGGTGGTAAGGAATGGTAAAGATCTACTATATTATAACAAAGAAGTAAAGAGACTAAGACGGAGGTGCAGGTTGGAAAGAAATAGAGTTAGAAATGGCTGTGGAAGTAAGGAGAAATTTAAGGAACTTACTAGGAAATTGAATCTAGCAAAGAAGTCAGCTAACGATAACATGATGGCAAGCATAATTGGTGGCCATACAAATTTTAGTGAAAAATGGAAAAGTATGTATAGGTACTTGAAGGCAGAAACAGGTTCCAAGAAGGACATTCCAGGAATCATTAATGAACAAGGGGAGTGTGTATGCGAGGATCTTCAAAAGGCAGAAGTATTCAGTCAGCAGTATGTAAAGATGGTTGGTTACAAGGATAATGTCCAGATAGAGGAGGTGACTAATACTAAAGAAGTATTAAAATTTACCTATGATAACAATGACATTTACAGTAAGATACAAAAGTTGAAAACTAGAAAAGCAGCTGGAATTGATAAGGTTTCGGGGGATATACCAAAGACAATGGATTGGGATATAGTACCATATCTGAAGTACTTGTTTGATTATTGTTTGCATGAAGGAACTTTACCAAATGACTGGAGAGTTGCTGTAGTAGCACCTGTATATAAAGGAAAGGGTGATAGACATAAAGCTGAAAATTATAGGCCATTCAGTTTGACATGCATTGCATGTAAGCTTTGGGAATGCATTCTTTCTGATTATATTAGACACTAGCTGATGTACCCGTGCTTTGCTACGGGATTCTCAGAAAGACTGTCTTTGTGGTTTACCTACCTGAAGTCGTCAGAAGGAATGTAGTGATTAAAAGCAATGATATATAAAATACTCGATCAAATTAAATTTCTCACTTCTAACGAACAGTACTGTGGTGCTGATCTAACAGTCCAAAGTCCCAGTGCTGCAATGACCAGACAGCAGACAGCCGTGAACACTTCTCTGCCATTATTCCGTTAAATATGCATACTGCTCATTTCAATCAGTACCTCAGAATAGGAATTGAATAGCTCGAATGCTATGATGAACCAGTTTGTTACGTATCAGTAGTATCAGAAATTTATCTAACTCCCCAGCTACTTCCCGCCAATTTTCAGGCAGGCTGTTATACTCGGTGTGACTGGGTGAGTTGGCTGTGCGGTTAGGGGCGCATAGATGTGAGCTTGGATCCGGAAGGTAGTGGGTTCGAACTCCACTGTCGACTGCCCTGAAGATGGTTTTCCATGGTCTCCAATTTTCACACCAGAAAAGTGCTGGGGCTGTAACGTAATTAATGTAGGGGCTGCTTCCTTCCCATTCCTAGCCCTTTCGTATCCCATCGTCGCCATGAGTCCTATGTGTGTCGGCGCGACGTAGAGCAAATTTAAAAAAATCTCGGTATACAGCAGTAATCCCATCTATCGGAGATGAATGGCAACAGAGACACAAAGCAATTACAACAAACAATGGTCAATGTAATATTATTGTTGATCAATGTTATGAGTTTTCTGTATTGTAGGCCTTCACATTCAATTTTCTTTCGACTCTGTAATATAAGGCCGTCTTATACAATTAATTACAGAGTAGACTGTAATTTCTTATTCCCCGACTTTACATACCGATTTTCATTAAAATTCTGTTTACCCATTTTCTCTGATATGATCTTAGCAACAAAAATCCATATTCATGAATATCTCCGTTATCATAGCCGGTACGGTCAAAACGTATAAGACATAAATGATCGGAAATTTAATACTATGTAACTTTATTTATATAGTAATTGTCATTAAGACCACTAATAACACAAATATTCGAGAATTAAATTTTGGGCCTTCCCCTAAACTACCATTTCGCTCAGCGTAAATGAAGTTATTTATGGTTTAGATTGTAACGACTTATTCCCCGACTTTGCATACCGATTTTATTTACGATGGGACAACTAATAACAAATATTTGAGAATTAAATTTTAGGCCTTCCCCTAAACTACCATTTTTCTCAGCATGAATAAGATTATTTATGGCGTAGATTGTAGCGACTTATTTGCCGACTTTTCATACCTATTTTAATTAAGATAGGACCACTAATAACAAATATTTGCGAATAAAATTTTAGGCCTTCCGCTAAACTACCATTTCTTTCAGAGTGAATAAGATTATTTATAGTTTATATTGTAACAACTTATTTTAGAACTTTACATACCGGTTTTCATTAAGATAGGACCATTAATAATATACATATTTGAGAATTAAATTTTAGGCCTTCCCCTAAACTACCATTTCTCTCAGCGTGAAAAAAATTATTTATGGCCTAGATTGTAGCGACTTATTCCCGGACTTTACATACCGATTTTCATTAAATTCTCTTCAGTGGTTTTCTTGTGATGCGTGTACATACAGACAGACAGACAGACAGACAGACAGAAATTACGGAAAATTTAAAAATGCATTTCCTTGTTACTATGGACATGACTGATACAGAAATACCATCCTTTTCAAATTTTGAGCAATGTACAGACAAAACTCTTTATTTTATATATATAGATGTTTGTGAAATTAATAACTGGTTTGATAGAAGGCAGTTTGGGTTTAGGAAAGGTTATTTCACTGAAGCCCAGCTTGTAGGATTCCAGCAAGATATAGCAGATATCTTGTATTCAGGAGGTCAATTGGACTGTATCTTGATTGACCTGTCTAAGGCATTTGATAGGGTAGATCATGGGAGACTACTGGCAAAAATGAGTGCAATTGGACTTGACAAAAGTGACTGAATGGGTGGCTCTGTTTCTAGGAAAATGGAACTCAGAGAATTAGAGTAGGTGAAGCTTTATCTGTCCCTGTAATAATTAAGGGGGGAATTCCTCAAGGCAGTATTATTGGACCTTTGTGTTTTCTTATATATATCAATGATATTTGTAAAGAAGTGGAATCAGAGATAAGGCTGTTTGCAGATGATGTTATTCTGTACAGAGTAATAAATAAGTTACAAGATTGTGAGCAACTGCAAAATGACCTCGATAAGTTGTGAGATAGACAGTAGGCAATGGTATGATGATAAACGGGGATAAAAGTCAGGTTGTGAGTTTCACAAATAGGAAAAGTCCTCTCAGTTTTAATTACTGCGTTGATGGGGTGAAAGAAGTTCCCTTTTGGGATCATTGTAAATACCTAGGTATTAATATAAGGAAAGATCTTCATTGGGATAATCACATAAATATGATTGTAAATAAAGGGTGCAGATCTTTGCACATGGTTATGAGAGTATTTAGGGATTGTAGTAAGGATGTAAAGGAAAGAGCATATTTGTCTCTGGTGAGACCCCAACTAGAGTATGGTTCCAGTGTATGGGACCCTCACCAGGATTACTTGATTCAGGAACTGGAAAAAAAAATCCAAAAAGCAGCTCGATTTGTTCTGGGCGATTTCCGACAAAATAGTAGCGTTGCAAAAATGTGGCAAAGTTTGGGGTGGATAGACTTGGGAGAAAGGAGACGAGCTGCTCGATTAAGTGGTATGTTCTGAGCTGTCAGTGGAGAGATGGCGTGGGAGGACATCAGTAGACGAATCAGTTTGGGTGGTGTCTTTAAAAGAAGGAAAGATCACAATGTGAAGATAAAGTTGTAATTCAAGAGGACAAATTGTGGCAAATATTCGTTTATAGAAAGGGGAGTTAGGGATCGGAATAACTTACCAAGGGAGATGTTCAATAAATTTCCATTTTCTTTGCAATCATCTGCCACCAGGGCAACTGCCCTAAATGCAGATCAGTATTGATTGATTGATTGATTGATTGATTGATTGATTGATTGATTGATTGATTGATCATAACAAGCCACCAAGTGTTAACCATTACCTAACATAACAATAGGAAGCAGAAAAAAAAACATCATTCATGACCCCTGTTAAACCCTTCACTCCTAAAAATATTTCCTACACTTGATTTCTTAATACTCAATTTCCTAACCGCACCTAAATATTTGCATACACTGTCCGCACATTTCCATTCTTTCACAAGCCACCAAGTAATTTTTTGCTCATTACTAGTCTGTCTTAACTTTTTTATCTTGTTCTCACTCAATAACTTTTCTCTCAATCCTTTGGTTTCTTTACACTCAAATATCAGATGGTAATCGGCCCTCACTTCATCACATAAAATACATACCATTGTATCTTTATTTCTTACCCATCCCTTATTCTTATACAAACCCATCAACCACCATAAGAAACCACTTCTTGCTGATCTGTCTGCATTGCTAATCTTTATCCTACTAACTAAAATAATCCTATGAAATATATTTAGTGTCTGTCTTTTCCTACATTCCTCTCTCCCAAGTTTGCAGTTGTTTTTCCTTAACCCTCCGTATGGTTAGCCTCTACCCTTTGTATTCCAGTCTTCATCCCACAAGTACTGTAATCCCAAGCCTTCCAGAATCCTTTTTACTTTATTAGCCCAGCATTCAATATACCTTCTTGCAATCTGATATTGGAAAGCTGCTTGCAGTAGTAAGCCACCTTCCCCCCTCCTTAATTGCCACCAATATCACAGTACCCTCTTCACAATTTGTACTTTCATATACTGACTGGAAATTACTAAAGCCCCAGAACTGGCAGTACAAAGCGGAACACTCATCACCGTTCTGCTGAATCTACTGGCTTTTTGATTTAGCTGATCTCTATCTTTTTCAACCCCCCATACCTCAGCATCATAAAGAACTCTGCTTAGGACCACCGTTTTATAAACCATCCTTTGTGTTTCATACCTTATTCTCGGGAATTTGCTTTCCACGATTTTTATGACTGACATAGCTGTTACTCCCTTCCACTTAGCTCTTTTGACCTGGTCCTCCTACCCCCCTTTTTTATTAATAAAGACCCCCATATATTCCAACTAATCAACCTCCTCAGTTTTCTTGTTCTGCACTATCCACTTCCTTTTGCTCTTTCTCGTTTTATTTTTACGGTCTACCAACACCTTAGTCTTGTTACAATTTATTTTCAATGCCCAGTTATTACAGGAGAATTCCGCTGTAACGAACACCAGTATGTATAACAAAATTTTCAGAATAACAAATTTTCTTTTGGTCCCTTCCTTTTCCCTATTTGTTGTGTGTTAAAATATTTCATTTTAACAAATTTTGTAGTTTCAGTTTAATGAATTAAAATTGAGCTCTTTTCTTTACCAATTTGACCATATTTTCTCGAATTAAAACTAAAATTCATCCTGTTTTATGACTAACATTTTTCTTGTTACATAATTTCGTTATTCAGACGGTATGATCACCATTTTCCATATATGCACCGTACGCAATCAAGAAGGCAATCGTTTTTCTGTAACCAGTATGCTTCGCCCATCATCCATTGTAAGATGTCACTCTATTAGCTGAGTAGGAGCGCCATGTTTGCAATCCTAAATTTTACACTATTGAGATTCTTCCACCGTTTTGATACTTTATTTTGCCTTTTGGCAATTTTTTATTTATTTATATGTCAACAGTACATGTTTCGTTCCTTATTTAGGAACATCTTCAGCTGTTATAGTGGCTTAGGTGAATGGTTAAGATTTTAAAACACATAGATTTGCAAATACATTGATTCACTTAAAAACAAAATACGAATTAAGATAGATGATATTAAAGACAATGTGGGGTTAGTGTGTTACTGGTATGAGAGCAGATGATTACATGGTTGATTGACTTAAAACTATGTCTATTCATTAGAATAGTTGTTCAACAAATTTTTCACTTTGTTACATAAAAAGTCTGTATGCAATTAAAATTAAAAGAAAAATGTTTAACTTCATAACATTGTTTGAATTGTTGAAAGTTTTTCTTCCTTTCCTTCCAGGTAAGTTGTTGTATGTTGTGTGCTTGCTTATAGTGCTTTGATTGAGTCTAATGTGGAAACTTTGGAGCTGATTGCTGATTGCTGATCTATTAATGTGAAGGGAGCCTCGTTTCAAATTTCTGAAATGAAATAAAATACGGTAGTGGGAATTTGTTTGAAAGCATGTGTCTTTGCGTAATAATAGAATGTATTAAAAAGTTCCTTTACCTTGCTATAGCTGAATTTCGATTCTACTGTGACCCTGGAGGGACGTTTGATGCTGCTTTGCGTCTGGTGAAGTAATGGTGTGTGTATTCCGTTGTATGCTCCTCCCTGCGGGGAGGTGGGGCTGCGGAGAGGGGAGGGGGCGTGTCAGTTACAGTCACGGCATCAACTTTAGGAGGGCTGGGTAGAGGGGATGTACAAAATGGCGGAGGCTCTGTCTTGTTTATTCTTCTACTATTTGTATTGTGTTTTTTGCCTAATGCTTCGAGACTTGATAATGTCCCTTCAAATAAAGGGTTTCTATTGTCAATAGTTTCATTGAGGTTATTGTCTTGATTACTTTTTTTTCTAAATAAATATATAGATTTTCTAAAGTATTAAGGAGAGCTCCTTTGTTTATTTTATGTAATATAGTTAAGTCCCGCTCTATGGTTGTAAATTGATGTCCCGTTAAACTCACGTGCTGGCCCATCGCGGAAATTTTTTTTATGTCTTTCGGCATTGACATGTTCTTGGTATCTTACAGTAAAACTGCGCCCAGTTTGTCCGACATAACTTTTTTTACATTGATGGCACTTTAATTTATAAACCCCTGATTCAGAGTGTTTGTTTTCACCTAGGGAATTGACACTGTTGTGATTTAAAAATTTTTGCTTCGTGTTGTTGCTGGTTGAAAATGCGATCTTATAATTATGTTTTCTGAATAAATTGGTTACTGTGTATAAGTTGGGGTTGTTAAATCTGAACTTAGCGTATTTGTCTTTCTTTTTTATTTCGGGTGTTAGATTGGTTTGTAATTTTTGTTTGAATTTACCAATTATTTTGTTTATTATCTTTGGTTCGAAACCGTTATATTGGGCTTGTTTGCGAATAAAGAGCAGTTCTTTTTCTCTTTCTGTGTGTGTAAGGGGTATGTTAAACGCTCTGTATACGTAACTGTAATAAGCTGACCATTTTTGCGATTCTGGGTGCAATGAGTAGTTCTTTATTGTGATGGGAGTGAAAGTAGGTTTTCTATGTATCTTGAAGACGAACTCTTCCTTTTTTCATGTTACATTTATGTCTAAAAAATTTATTGAGTTTTCTTTTTCTTTTTCTAGTGTGAACTTTATTCTGGAATCAAGTGTATTTAATTTATTGAGGATATCGTCACTGTTATTCTCTTTTTGATTTATTACGGCAAAAATGTCGTCTACGAAGCGTATCCATAAATTAAGACCTTCTATTTGTCCTATTATTTTGGTATGTTCCAGGTAGTCGAGATAAATATTGGCTAAAATGCCCGAAGTAGGAGCACCCATTGGGAGGCCTTCTTGTTTATATATTTTGTTATTGAAAGTGAAGTAGTTGTGTTTCGTGATGAATTTGAGTATGTTAATGAAATCCAATGCCGAGTTGATTATGTTCTATGAGATTCTTTCTAATAATTTTTATTGTTTCATCCACTGGAATGTTTGTGTATATGTCCTTGATATCGAAGGAACATGTTACTTGATGTGGTGTTAACTTAAAGTTTTTGAGTACTTTGCAAAAATCTATGGAATTTTTTATTGGTGTCTTGTTGTGAAAAACGTAATGTTTGGTTAGGAAAGTGTGTACGTATTGCGATGTTTTATAAGTAGGACTGTTGCGGAAGTTTATTATTGGTCTTATGGGAATTCCTTCTTTATGTAACTTGGGTAAAGCTTTTGCTGTTGGAAGGCCGGGATTCATGTTTATCAATTTTTGGACGTCCTTTTCATTCAAAATAAAAGTTGCGTTTCTTAATAGTGTTTTTAACTCTTTCTGAGTTTTAGTTGTAGGGTCTCGTTCTATTTCCAAAAAAGTGCTATTGTTGAAGAAAGTTTCTGTTTTTTTGATGTATTCCTCTTTATCTAAAACTACTATTGTCCCTCCCTTGTCTGTTTTGGTAATTATTATTTCTTCTTGTTTTATTTTATGTGACAAGCTTGAAGTAGATTTATTTCTATTATGAGAAACTTCTAAACCTTTTATTAAGTTCGGAATTTTCTTTTTTACCTCGTGTCTGACGTCATTCTGAATTTTGTTAGGGAGTTTTTGTATTACTGTTTCTACTTCTGCAATGGTGGTTATTAGCTCTTTTTCTTTATTCCTACTTGTCCAATTGAAATTGGGGCCTTGACTATGGGTTTTCATTTCCTCCTCGGTAAGATTAACCTTGGAAATGTTCTTAACTGGCAAAGGGTAATCTTCCAATTCAATTACTGAATTTGAAGAGTAAGCTTTGCTGTTTTCGTTTTTGGACTTAGCATTTTTTAAAGACATTAATTTGTTGTTAAGGGTTTCCTGTTTTCTACTTAAAATGATATCCATTTTTTCGTGGATGTGTCTTTGAAACGAATCCCACTCTAAGGGTAACAGTAGTGTTGGACAGGTGTTTTTTTTTTTTTTTTTTAGCCATATTTGATTGACTCTTTTTTGTGTTTCAGAGTGGTGTCTGGATGGTACATGCTTCTTTTGAGTTTTACTCAGAAATTTAGGAACTAGGTTGTCTTTGAGACATTTCTTTAAAAAATCTGTCTTTAGTTAGCTACCTTCACCTTTAGATTAAAGTAGATGTTGCCTTGTTTATTTGCCTGGTTGGCCTTTGAATTGCAAGTAATCAGCTTCATTTTCCGTATCAAAATTTAATCACTAAATTTTACACTATTGAGATTCTTCCACCGTTTTGATACTTTATTTTGCCTTTTGGCAATTTTTTTTTTTAAATTTATATGTCAACAGTACATGTTTCGTTCCTTATTTAGGAACATCTTCAGCTGTTATAGTGGCTTAGGTGAATGGTTAAGATTTTAAAACACATAGATTTGCAAATACATTGATTCACTTAAAAACAAAATACAAATTAGGATAGATGATATTAAAGACAATGTGGGGTTAGTGTGTTACTGGTATGAGAGCAGATGATTACATGGTTGATTGACTTAAAACTATGTCTATTCATTAGAATAGTTGTTCAACAAATTTTTCACTTTGTTACATAAAAAGTCTGTATGCAATTAAAATTTTTAAAAAAAATATGTAACTTCATAACATTGTTCGAATTGTTGAAAGTTTTTCTTCCTTTCCTTCCAGGTAAGTTTTTGTATGTTGTGTGCTTGCTTATAGTGCTTTTGATTGAGTCTAATGTGGAAACTTTGGAGCTGATTGCTGATTGCTGATCTATTAATGTGAAGGGAGCCTCGTTTCAAATTTCTGAAATGAAATAAAATACGGTAGTGGGAATTTGTTCGAAAGCAAGAAATTAACTCAAATGTATTGATTTAAGTGCTCCAATATGGACGTAAAATATGTAAATAAATAGTAATTGAGCCAGGATTGAACCTGCCAAGTTGGGGTCAGAAAGCCAGCGCTCAACCGTCCAAGCCACTCAGCCCGGCATCCTGTGTTATGAAAGAATGATGTTGCATGTCATGTGGCTCTGTATTCCAGGCATTATCTGGTTCATTTATTACTGCCTTTGTTAGTTCTTCATTGACTTAATTATCAATAGCGCCTGTATCTTCCGACTCTGCAATACATCGATACAAGCTTCTGAGGTCCGTTTCCACACTGTCATCACTATCTCTATTGTCCGAATTCTCAAAAACCAATCGTTCTCGGATTCATCACCACTAAACTCACGTTCACTATTCTCCAAAACACTTAACACCTCAGTTTTGGTTAATTTTTCATTGCCTCACCTTCTGCACACTCCAGAATGTCCTGGTGTCAGTTCCATAGCCACCGTTTTCAACAATATGTACTACCAACTATAAGAAATGAAAAAGAAAAATGCTGGCAGTAAAATGTTCCCTGAGGCTTTAGCCGAGTGCGAATACAATCTCACAGCCGTAGCTGCCAAGCTAAACTGAAAAACACACATTGTGCAATGTGTGGTCACGAACGCTTATAAGCGTCAGCTGCACGCGATCACGGCTTGCTCTGATGCTTATAAATGTCATCAGCAGTGAACATGTTAATACAAGTAAAAGTTTTCAGTCCATCGAAAAAATTAAATATAAAACTATAATATACTTTTTCAGTCTGTTGAAAACATGAAATGTAAAACTATTATATATCTGTTAAAAATGGAATTGGAACACTAAGTTGCACAGTTCATTGATGCACACCAAACCATTTTTTGCTATGGGTAGTTCATCTTTTATTAATAACATAACCATGAAGTATTTTGCCTTTATGGAGCAAGTTGGCCATGCAGGGAGATAGTGGGTTCGAATCCCACAGTCTGCTGCCCTGAAGATGGTTTTCTGTGAGTTACAATTTTCATATCATGCAAATGCTGGGCTATACCTTAATTAAGGCCACAGCCACTACCTTCCCAATCTTATCCCTTTTCCCATCCTTCCATCGCCGTAAACATTTGATGTGTTAGTGCGACGTGAAACAAGTAGCGAAAAAACTTTTATCATTAACTTGCCAGCTATTAGCTGTCTCATCCATAGATAATGCAAATAGTAGTTCAAATCACTGACTTACACACATGTTCATAAAAACCAGAAGCTGCTCGTATGGGTCGAAGTGTGTTGGCAGTGCAACGGGTGTGTACAGAATGGTTCACAGAAGTCCGTACAATACGACGAGAGGGGTCTGGTCGCACCACCCAGACCACCCCTCGAGAAGATCGATGCCTCATCCGAATGGCATTGCAGGAGAGATCTGCGTCCTCCTCGGCTCTGGCGCAACAATTGAACAGTGTAGGCTAACACATCGTACACTATCAGGAGTGACAGTCCATCGCTGTTTATTATGGTCTGGTTTACCAGCACGTCGTCCACTTCTCCGCCTGCCTTTGACTAATGTGCATAAACATGCTAGACTGCAGTGGTGTACGGAACGACGTCACTGGGGACAGAAATGGCAGCTGATAGTGTTTTCGGATGAATCCAGGTTCTTTTGTTTGAAAATGATGGCCGCATTTTGGTTCGCCGCAGACAGGCGGAGAGGCATCACATTGACTGCATTCACACGAGACATACAGCGCCAGCTCAAGGCCTTGTAGTGTGGGGTGCTATTGGGTATAACCACAAATCACAGTTGGTGCGTGTCCAGGGCACTGTGACCAGTTTGACCTACGTGAATGTGAATGACGTCCTGCGACCCGTAGCCATACCCTTTCTGCACAACACCCCAAATGCCATATTTCAGCAGGACAATGCGCGAACACATGTTGCTGCACTAACACATGCCTTCTTGTAGTCACAGGATGTCAGACTGTCATGAAAGAAAGAAAAGTTCCACCTAATCAATACACATTTATTATAACATATATATCAGGACCGGTTTCGACCTCTTACAAGGTCATCTTCAGCCTCATTAGAATCTTACATTATTTGCATCTTTTATATTCTGCCTCACCAATTAAAGTGATAGACCCTAAAATTTAAAATCATTGTAGTTGTGCTTATGCTTTGCTTAAGAATGTTTAAATTTTATAGCTTATCTATAAACAGTTGAATGTATAATCAATTTAAAATGCTCAAAATACATGATAAAATATGACACAATGTACATATATCTTGTTATGAAATTAACAAACAAGTATAACTGAATGAGTTCGTCATCTATCTTATATCTTATGCGTACAAAGAGTATGCTTGAGCTCAGCTTTGTGATAGTTGCGATAGGCGTTGTGCCTTGTCAGTTAAAAAAAGAGTGTTGTATTAACACAGATGTTTGGGTCTTGTATGAGATATGCTTAGTTGGCACATATATAGTAGTTAATATATGTTATAATAAATGTGTATTGATTAGGTGGAACTTTTCTTTCTTTCATGACATTTGGTAATTATCAATACGGAACAAAATGAAATTTATTAATCAAGAAGGATGTCAGACTGTTGCCCTGGCGCGCCCGATGACCGGACTTGTCGCCAGTCGAAGATGTGTGGGATATGGTGAAACGACGGGTGCGGCGCTGCAACCCAATGCCAACCACAATGATGAACTGTGGAAACAGGTGAATGCAGCATGGATGGCTATACCCCAGGGCGCCATCTGCAACTTATACACGTCGATGCCAGTATCCATCGAGGACCCAGTGCCTACTAGGCAACGGGGCATATACTGAACCTAGGTGACTGAAATGCTAGTAGTTTCTGCAGAACATACTAATGAACATGTCCTGTGAATATGAACTTCCTATCTCTAGTCTTTCAAGGTATTCTGTTTTTATGAACATCAGTGTACATTCTCTTGTTAAGTTTTTTATGGATTTTGCTGTAAACTCAGGAACATCGTCAATTTGTTCGTACCAGTTCGAGACAGTTCTTGGATGTGGAAGACAAATTAAACTGCTCTCTTACAAAGCTGTAAGCTCTGAGAAAGTAAAAGTGCAGTGTGAGGGCAAATGCTTGCAGTTCTTCTGAATATTTACTAGACAAACTTTCACCCAGCAGCAGTCTTAGCAAGAATATCCAGAGCTGAATCATTCATAAGATGATTTTTTTCTTAGTTCTTCTGTTATCGTTTTTAGTTCTCCTACCTTCTTCTCTTGCTTGCTTCTCTTAACAGTTTGTTGCAAGACTTTATTTTCTTCAGCTGCTTTGCTTCCCATTCTCCTGCTTTTGCCAGTCTTCTTTTATTATATTCACTTTTGGTTGATGAAGGCTGCGACTGGCTCAAGTCTTTCCCTGAGAGGAGCATGAGTATTAGTTTCCTGATATCGAAGGAATACTTGTGTAATAATTACTTAATTACATAGTACTATTAAAGGTATTAATTTTATATTTGGAGAATTTTCACTGTTATGTCCCACTTACATTCTGTGTGTAAAGAGAAAATGCATCGAAAATGGCAGGAACTGCATTTCCCTTCAAAAACAACTTTCTCCATAGACCAATCAAATAATTCCAGTTTGAAATGCACTGAACATTCTGGTGTAAGGCCTTCTAATGTCTATAATTCACTCTGCTCACCTTCTTTAGCAGAAAACCTGAGCAAAAATTGGCACATCTCGCCTAAAAATGAGGAAATGTGAACAGACCTTCTGAAACACTAGCGCAGGAAGACTTTGTAGCTATAAGCTAGTAAATGAAACTGAACTCTCCCGTATTTACAGATGATGTTAAAAGTTATCTCCTTGAGCTGTGATGCAAGCTTCACATCTTGTAGTGAAATTTTGAAACACACTTTGCAGTTCATGGACACTTCTGGAACGCACAGTATTCCTAATTGAGTTTTTAATGCTTCTGCAGTTCGAGGATTATTCCTGTAAATTTGTTGTGTGAACAAAAGACTCCTATGATTGAAATTATATCTTGTGTCTGGTTGAAGGCAGAGTGGAAGTCTATAAGAAACAAGGAAAATAACTAATGAATATTTGTATGAATAGCTGTAGAATGCATAACCTAGCCATTGTCTAATTTAAACTTACTCCTTTTTTGATCTCTTGGAATGCTTGTCTGCCATGTTTACCGTATACTGCTATCTGCGTGTAAGTTTCGTTCAGTTAACCTTGACTATTTACATTGGCAGTTGAAACTGGGAAGGATGTTCTCTCACATTTTTAACCAGTCGACCTTTTAACTTTATCAATACAGCTTCAAGTTCAAGTGTCTTCACTGTTCAATATGTATACGAAACTAGGAATACAAATCTTCACAGTCAAGGATGTGTTTTAATCATCAGAGTGACTATTTACGTTGTTTGTAAATAGTTTTATAAACAAGTCAAATGGAAAATATTTCAACTTCTTGTAATTATCAGAAGCTCAGATGTGTTTCTGGTATATTCAGTGTATATTAGAGTGGACAGTTTATTTTTAATAATTGAATTAAAATTTCTATAGGGTTCAACACGAACTACAATTAAATGATAAGACGGTTATTTACATAATACCTTTATAAATAAGTCATATAGACTAGTGTTCAACATATAGATGTTTTAACATAGATCAGTACTGATAAGACTATTTTAGATTCATTATAAATATTTACTAAGTCCTCATGGACCACTTGTTGAAACCTATGTTAAATTTTTTCAATCATTTGTGATGTCTTTTATATGTTATACAACTTTTTAAATCAAAAATCAAAATCTCTTTAGTTGCAAATGAGGTGTCTACCTCGGTGGCAAATGGTACACTAAAATACATTATTGTCAAGCACTAAATATTAAATTAACAAGAGAAGAAAATTTTTCCTATAATACAATATTATACAATTTACGCTAACAATGTTTTCTATTAAACACACAGCTCATCCTTAATAAATTTATATTGTTTACAAAATTCTAATTATAATATCTCCTGTACTACTTACAAATATAGTCAACTGATATACAGTATGTGGAATTGCTTCAAATGATACTATAAAACTGCTATAACATTAATATTTACATTGCATTTATTTATTTACTATTTTTTTTTTTACCTGTTCTGGATCCTAAGTAGCATAACGACCTGCTGCGTCTTAACCAGAGCCCCTTTTGCCACCACTTTTCAGAGTTCCTGAAGGGCCTTCACAGCTACCGTAGCGGTCCCAGGGCCCTCGAAGTCCCCACTGTACTTCACCCCTACAGGCAGTCCCCTACTTTGGCTGTCCAAACTCCTTAGACCAGGGGATGGAATTAATTTATTCACACACATTTTTTTAAAATTTACAATAACCTGCACCGGTCGAATGCCCTCTAACACTTCATTTATTTTCTCTGTTGCTGTTTATTCTCTTCTTGAATATCTGTACAGATTTTGGAAAAGGATCAAACACTACCCCTGGTAAACTGTCCCACTCCTTCACACCCTTCCCAATGAATGAAAATTTACCCCAATCGCTTCTGCTAAAATTCCTTCTAATTTTATATTTGTGGTCAGTCCTGCCGATATAATTATTTTCCAACTGAAGCCTCTCACGGATATCTCCCCATGCTTCTTCTCCTGTATAGGCTCTATATAATCCTGTAAGTCTAGTTTTCTCTCTTCTCTTACTTAAAGTTTCCCACCCAAGTTCCTTTAACATTTCTGATACACTACTCTTTCTCCTGAAATCCCCTGTTACAAATCTTGCTGCTTTCCTCTGCACACTATCTATTTCTTTTATTAGGTATTCTTGGTGAGGATCCCAAACACTGTTTGCATATTCCAATAATGGACGAACCATACTCAAGTAACTTTTTTCTTTTAATTCTTTGTTGCATCCTTTAAGTAGCCTCATTATGACATGTAATGATCTGTATGCTTTCCCAACAATGTCATCAATATGACCCTTCCAGTGCAAATTACTTTCAAATCTCACACCTAAGTATTTGCACTTGCCATCTTTTGGGATAACTACCTCATCCAAAGTATATTCAAATTCAGTTTTAAAGCTCCTGTTTGTAAAAGTTGTAACAGTTGATTTGCCTCCATTAACCTTCATATTATTTTCTTCAACCCATTGTTGAATACTTTCAAGGTCCCTTTGTAATTCTGAACAATCCTCAATGTTGTTTATTTCTCTATAAACAATTATGTCATCTGCATACAATCTTATTTTTGATGTTATATTGTTCCCTAAATCATTTGCGTATATTAAGAAAAGTAACGGACCGATTATACTACCCTGTGCAATTCCCTTCCAAACTTTCTCTTCCTGCGATACATTATTTCCTACTTTGACTTTCTGAACCCTTGAATTTAGAAATGCTTTTATCCAACGTGTAACCCTTACGTCCAATCCTATTCCCTCCAATTTCTTTAATAATATTCCATGTTCCACTCTATCAAAGGCTTTGGAAAGATCTATGGCTATGCAATCTAACTGACCTCCTGAATCCAACTGATCTGATATGTCCTGCTGAAATCCCACCAGTTGTGCCTCACAAGAAAATTTCTTTCTAAATCCATACTGGCTCCTCATGAACCAATTTTTATCATCACATATCCCTCTGATGTACTTCGATATTAAACTCTCCAGAATTTTACAAACTATACTGGTCAGGCTGATTGGTCTGTAGTTCTCTGGTTTCCTTTTATCACCCTTTCCTTTATAAATTGGTATTATTATAGATTCCTTCCATTCCTTTGGTATTACACTATTATTTATGACATAGTCAAAGAGAAATTTTAAATAAGGCACTATGTACCACCCCATTGTCTTTAATACCTCCCCAGTAATTTGATCACTTCCTGCAGCTTTTCCTTGCTGAAGCAGTTGTGTGCTTATTTGTTTTTTTACATCACCCATAAGTTTATTTATACATATGAAGGTGGCCCAATGATAAGGGCTGAAACTTGTTAAATATTAGTGTGTTGATTAGGAGGAAAATCCTTTCAATTTCCATTGTCATTGTGAATCGTCAACACAAAGATCAAACTAATAAATTACATTCTGAAAAAATCTCAGAGCAATAATTCGTCAGGCACTAATAGTGCACCATACACCCACCTTCACATAGCACAGAGGTCTCGGCTGTAAAATATGCGGGTTCTCTGTATCGCAGGTGCTATTGGTCTGTGAATTGACATATCCACTCAAATGAAACCCTGCTTCGTCACTAATTTAAAAAAAGTTCAGATCCATGATAACATCATGGACATTGTTCATTAGCCACCTGCAAAATCTTATTCTTGTAATGAAATCTGCAAGTTGTTTGTTAGGGACTGAACGAGTCCGGGAAGATCGTAAATGTTTTGTTGCGTTACCTGCTGACGAATGTGAAATACCAGTTTCCTGAGCTACTCTTCGAAGTGACTTATGTGGACTGACTTGCAGTCTTGCCTGTATATCTTCTAACCCCTCCTGTGTGAGAGCTGTTCTCGTTCAGTGTTTTTTCTTATTATTTATGGAAGTGGTTCTATGCCGCTTGTGAATTTGTTGCATGAAACGTTTTTATGGTACTGTAGAACTGGAAAACCGTCTACAGAATATTCAGAGGCACCTTTTAACTGGTTTCTTCTTCTTGTGCAAGTAACACTCGACCAAAAATATTCTCTGCGCTACAGTGTACTTAACCACCGTGATAATAACCTCACAATACACCTTTAAGTCCAATAGTTACTATAGTCTGTGCGAAACTAGGATGGGATTGACAGCTGCTTGAACACGTGTTCTCAAGCTGTAATGGGGATGGAGTGGGAAGAAATTGTTAGTAGATTGTCTTGACAACCCGGAATTTGACTGATCACATGACAAACCACCAGAGAGCACAGTCCAATGAAGAGAAGGGAGGGAAAGGTTAAGACAGAGCACAGCCCAGTGAAGAGAGGGAAAGGTTAAGACAATGTTGCCGTTTTTGCAACATGTGCGGTGAGAGGGAGTGTTTAAACAGTTTCTCTAAAGATGTGTGTGTGTGTGGGTGGGTGGGTGGGGGGGTATAATAATAGCGTAGTTACAGTCATGCAGTTAATTTTTAAATATTGTTTGACCGAGCGAATTGGCTGTGCGGTTAGGTTCATGCAGCTGTGAGCTTGCTTTCTGGAGACAGTAGGTTCAAACCTCACTGTTGGCAGCCCTGAAGATGGTTTTCTTTGGTTTCCCATCTTTTTTTTTTTTTTTGCCACGGGCTTTACGTTGCGCCGACACAGTTAGGTCTTATGGCGACGATGGGATAGGAAAGGCCTAGGAATTGGAAGGAAGCGGCCGTGGCCTTAATTAAGGTACAGCCCCAGCATTTGCCTGGTGTGAAAATGGGAAACCACGGAAAACCATTTTCAGGGCTGCCGATAGTGGGATTCGAACCTACTATCTCCCGGATGCAAGCTCACAGCCGCGCGCTTCTACGTGCACGGCCAACTCGCCCGGTTTCCCATCTTCACAACAAGCAAATGCTGGGACTGTACCTTAATTAAGGCCACAGCCGCTTCCTTCCCACTCCTAGCCCTTTCCTGTCCCATCGTCGCCGTAAGACCTGTCTGTGTCGGTGCGACGTAAAACAACTAGCAAAAAAAAAAAAAAAAAAAAAAACCTATCCCATCGTCGTCATTAGACCTGCCTGTGTCAGTGCGACATAAAGCAGATTCTAATATATATATTATTTGTATATATTGTATGCCTAGCATCTGAAAGTGAAGAGAGGAAACGTTCCGGCAAAGGGACCAACTCGGGATGATATTTATTATGTATGAGAGTACTTTGAATAGGAGAAATTTAATAATGGACCTCTCATTTCTGTAAATAAAGTTAGAACTGCAGCTGCGGTTAGAGTAAGCAAAAATAGTGCAGTTAAAAGAGGAAAAGACAAGTATGGTTATTGTAAACGGCAACTGTCGTAGGGGAAGTATATTTATTGACATTGATAAATATTTGTTCTTGCTGCAAATACTAATTTTAATTATGCGTTACATATGCTTATTTTTATATTTTACTTTGAATATCTGCTTGACTGCTTTAAAACATATCTTTAACGTACGCTAATGACTTTGCCGTGAAGAGGCATTCATTGAGGAATACGACGTGGCAACGCGGAGCATCTTGCTCTCTTAAACATCAATCCCATTCTAGTCCTGTGCTGACTATAGTGAACTAGTGAACTGCTGCATCTGATCTCAAGACTTATCATGCCAAGCTTAACACAAGCTATATGACACACACTTGGGGATTCCACTGGCCTGTTAGCAGAAATGCGAAGTCTTAAATTGTATTCTGAGTACGTATTATATGCCATAATTTAAATCTTACATGGGAAATGTTATACGAGGAATATTTTTGTTATGCTGATTCATATACACACAACATTACATTATAGTAGCTTTAATACCAACTTAATATCTCTTTTATGTTTCAGTTTCATATAGTGGTGATATTGGAGAATTCTTGAAGTTACAGTCTGCATCTACCGCATTACTACAATGAGCTATGATGTACAGTATTTGACTGTCAAAAACAACTCTCCTTCTCATGCCTTCCTACAGTAGCGGCGATTGGGAATTAGAAGTGGGGTGGCAAAAAAATATACAGACAACAAGACAACAGAAAGTAGCTGGGTTGAGGGATATAGTAGCGGAGGGGGGGTTATACACATCAAAACTGAACAAAAAATGCTACAAAATGGTAAGTTTTTGATGCACTTTGAGCAAATTTCTACAGAGGCAAAGGTTGACAGTTTACTAACTTAAGTGCAGCAATAATAGTTTTTTTGAGATTTTGATTCAATACTATACAATAAAACTTTCACCAAAGAAACAATATTACACACGTATTACAATTAAATAAAAGTATGGCGTGATTATAAAATTTAAAAAATCTTTCAGTATTTGACTACACTCCAAAAAAACTAACAGACAATATTAAAGAGACTGCCAGACTGACGAATGCACGCCACAAGCAGGTGAATCATACCTCAGTGTCCATGACCTTGGCAAAAAATATACCCCTGTTACCCTTCCTCATAGCATTTGCGAAGTCTTTACTACTTGCTGTGGCGTATTGGTTAGCTGTGATGAACAACATTTTGTGCGTATTTTTTATAATTTTGTTAATAATTTAAAATTTGCACAATTTGTTTTCTTAATTCCTAGTTTCAGCTGGCTAAAATGTAATAAAAATGTAATGTTTTCTCTACAAAGTGGGGGGGTCGCCCCCCTTAGTCGCCACCACTGCCCTCCTATGACCACACCCCCTACTATCTGGGTCTGACGAGATGTCCGACAGCTTGTAGGTATGGCACGAGTAACAAATAGCTACAAACATCAGCCATGACAGACAATGCAAGCTCTATGAATCAATGCATATTCATTAACTCTTCATTATGTAGTACATACAGTAAATGTGTAACTAAGGCACAACTGCTCTGTCACTTTGAAACTTCACAACAGTACCTCATTTCGCAAGAGTCACCACGGACAGAACAGATGTTTGTTATGCCTTGAGACTTGAGATAGATGCATGCGCAGCAGCCATGCTTACCCCTCGCACCTCTTACCCCATATCCATGGGACTTCTCGTCAGACGACCATAGTATGTAGTTCACTGTCATTGGGCTTCACTCTTGGAGGTTCAAGGCAGCTCCCTGTATTCTTTACTACTTGCCATGTACAGGATTTATTTTCTCTCTTATAATATACCATGAAAACTTCAAGGCTGTTCTATATAGTATTTGTCACTATTATAGAGAGCAGTGCTGATAATCCCATTGTTTTCTTCCATAAAGCAACAATCGCCATCTATCTCTTGAATTTTTAACTTTGTCAACATTATTTGTTTGTTGTGAGGTTTTATATATACATTTCATACCCCCATTGTGTCCGGCTCCATGGCTAAATGTTTAGCCTTTGGGCACAGGGGTCTCAGGTTCGATTCCTGGCAGGGTCGCGAATTTTAACCATCATTGGTTAATTTTGCTGGCATGGGGGTTGGGTGTATGTGTCATCTTTATCGTCATTTAATTCTCATTACGACGCACAGGTCGCCTACGGGAGTCAAATCAAAGGACCTGCACCTGGCATGCCGAACATGTTTTTGAACACTTCTGGCACTAAAAGCCATACGCCATTTCATTTATACCCCATTGTGAATACATTGTTAACTCTGCAACGTGATGCACTGATGTATATCTTGCTCTTGGTATAGCTGCCTCAATGGATTAGAGTTAAAGCATCCAAGCCATGATGCCAAGTTTACAGGCCCAGACAAGGTGATTGATTTTTGAAGAGGAGACAAGTTCTTGACTTCCCATATCATTATTGTCGACACAGTAAAGATCTCTAGTGTTTTAACTGTGGTTGAATGGCAAAATCAATCACTCAGCTTTTGGAAATCTACCAAAAGAGTTCTGTTTTTGCTGCCAGATTGCAGTGCAGTTTGGATATCAGAATTGGTATGCAGGCCATATAAACAGCACCAGTTCAGGACAACTGAAATCCAGTAGCTGAGAATTATTATCATCATTATTATTAATAGTAGTAGTATTAGTATATGTGTGTGTGTTTATGAGATGTTTTCCTTAACATGTATTTACAGTGTTACACCCGAAGATGCAGAGAAACCAGACCCACGTATGGGTGCAGAAACCTGTGAATTTGTGAGAATGGAACGCTATTTTGAGGAGGAAAATTTAGATGGTATTGATGTTACTCCAGGTTTGTTCAGAAGATGCAGGCCATTTTTAATTAAGAAATGAGCTTGCTATTGAGACGAGATATCTGTTGTACGTTTTGACTCGAGAAATATTACAGTAACTTCCTGAAAACCCATCATTACTGTTGAAGAAAGAACTGTGCTGGTGGAAGTATCTTCAAAACTGATTACTGCCATTGAAGAAACTACTGCTCTACAGTATTTAATTTATATATTGAATGAGACTACGCTCTGGTATTATGTAACCGAATCAACAATTTTTGTATGATTTTATTATTATTTATAAATAGGGAAAATGAAATTTATAAATAATAATATGGAAGCCAACCAGGCAAAACGTAATGCATTCAAATGAAAATTATGTACTAGCTGATGATGGCCGTTAAGGGCCGAAACCGGTACTAGTATAATCTATTTACAATAAATGTGTATTGATTGGTGGAAAAACACACACACAATTTTTGTATGCTCTATAAACTTTCATGTTCACTAATGAGCTGACTGATCAGAGAAAACTGTACTGTTTCATATTGTTTGGTTTTGGGCTTGCTAATAAAGGGTGGAAGTGAGCTCGTATTGCTGTGTGTCAGAATTTTCTTATTCCTTAGTACTTTCATATTCATGATATTGCTGTGTGTCAGAATTTTTCTTTGTAATCTATCAGAACCTATTATCACGGTCCAAGGGACGCCCCTGTCGGGTGCAATATTGTGTATTATATCATCAAATTACTCTTTAACCAGGTACTGGAACTGTGGATTCTTTATATGAAAACACTTGTGTAACCTATTATTTCAGCAACAATTTAGTGGGGATTTACAATACACAAAGTTTTACAGAATATCTACAAGATTACAAAATTGATATCTCGGTAACTTTGATGAAATGTGTACAGTACATGAGAAATAAACTGCATAAAATTATGAAAAATCTGGATGTTTCATCTTCACTTTGATTTGAGAACAAACAAACATGCATATGAAAGACTCTACTTGTTAAATTTCATATGATATACTTGGAAGTTATAATTTTGTAAGGTCAGTTTATATCTTGTTTTTGACCATTAACTTTTCATCCCATGGATTTTCGTATTAACTGCTGGAGATACTCATTGCCACTTTAAGTGAACAGTTAGCCTACAGAGGTAAAAGTTTTGTCAAGCAGACTGTCAGGGCAAGTTTCTTTCTAAGAATCCATAACACATGTATTTTTATTTTAACTGCAAATGTGTTACAGTAAAGTACAATATGTCAAGTAAATTGTGTTTTATTCTGTTACCTTTGCCCTCATCATTGGATATCATAAAGTCATCTTAATTACTTGCTTTATCTCTGATGATCTCTTTTATTTGAGATTTTTTTTGTCTGAAATTTGTTTGAAAATACTGTTGTATTTGTTGTGGCCATCTCAAAGATTAAAATGTAGGTATTGGAATCAGCTAAGTATTGATGAACATTCTATAAGAGAAGAAATTCACACTGCAGTGTAAATATGCTTCCTCATTTGACAGATATAGTAGAACTTTTCACTTTTGTACATCAACTATATAGTCATTTCTGCTCAAGAGTGCTTTAAAATATTATGGTCATTGGATTTTTTTTTTTTCATCAAAATGAGAAGCCACTGCATCTCACTTTTGGTTTCAGTTGAATCCCCTTCCCTAGCACTACATTATTTTTTCAAATGAAAGTTCCTCCTTAGGATCCATCAGGACTTGCACCTTGAATTGTCTGGATAAAAAGTCAGAAACTAAGCCATTATACTTTTCACGCCTTCACAGAAAAAGAAAGGAAGAAATATTAGCAGCAAAATTACATTTGGCGATACTGCTGCTGTTTCTCTGTACAACTTTGGAATGAAAAATGTTCTGATATTTACTAAAATTAGTCACCATCATGTTTCAGTGGCAGGCAGTGATTATTCTAGTGGTGGTGTCAGAAAATCAAAATTTGTAAGCAAATTTTTCAAAGTTGCAAATACAGATACAAATACATATTTACCAATGCTATAAGTTAAATGGAATTACATTATTTAACTGTGCCATTGTACAAGACTGTTCCTTTTAATGAAGTATCAATTGAAGCAAATTTAGAAATTGAAGAACTATTATAAATATTTACTTTAATCCACATGCATTTTTTGTAAAATTCCTGTTTTAAGAAAGTTATTTATCTAATGTACAACCTCAGTAGAACAGATTAGCCTAGTAGCCTCATATCCTCCTATCGTAATGGACCTCGACAGTCTAGTGAACGTGACCACCTCTGGAGAGAAGAGAGGCCTGCAGTGAGTATGTTTTATTACAGGGCAGTCGAGGCAGAATCCGGAAAGAAGAGATCACCGCAGAGGATGCCGTGCAAGGGTACATAGGAGGGATAAATATTTAAATGGCGCCACAACATGAAGCCAGAGAGATTTTCATCTTAATTAAATATCAGTACGACTGATAATGATTTTTTTTGTATGATAGATTAACGTTAGGAGATGGCCAGACTGAAACTTGGAACATTTATACTTTAAGTCAAAATTTAGAAAATAAACACTGTGCAAAACCATATAATTGTATTTTGTTGGCCATTTCATTGTTTATTTTATGTGTTATCACGTTGAATGGATACTAGGGAATATTATGTTTGCTGCAATTGTTGGTTTAGTTTCATCTGTAGTCCTAAGGCGTCCTATTATCTCGTATTATTATAATGATTACAACTGAGCAGTGGGAGCAACTGGTGCAAAGTATTAATGCACTTATCACTAAAGTGGACAGCACTCAGGCTAAGTTAGATAATGTCCAAGCTGACATGGACAGCACTAGGGCTCAAATAGAGGAAGGTCAAACTAAAATTGAAGGAGGTCAGGTTGCTCTTAGTATTGAACTGGCTAAGAAAATAGAGGAAAGTAGGCGTTATTAGGACAGAAACTCATGGAAAAGACACAGAAAAGTGTAGAAAATGTGCTAGACACTTTTAAAAGTGAACTGGATACAGTTAGCAGGGAAATGAAAGCAGAAGTTAAACTGCAAAATTACCCTCGAAGCTAAATTTTCAAAGTCAGGGAGAGTCACAGAGAGAATTAGCGGATACCCGGGAGGAATTAATAAAGAAATCCAACTGTTAGCTGAAGCACACAAGTAGCTTATTAAACAGTTAGGAGATGCTACCATGTCATTCGACAACAGTTTACAGGACGCTACCAAAGAAATGAAGGAACAGGGAAATACATTATCAGAAAAGATCCTGGCGGTCGAAAATAAAGTTGACATCATCAAGACTGAGGCTCGTAAGAATTTAGAATCGGTCATGGCCAAAGTGGACGATAATCTCAAGGTCCTAGACAAAGAGCATAAGAGCGATTGAATTAAATCAGAGAGCCCGTTAGCCAGGAACTCGCCGGAGTAAAGCGTGACATGTCGCAATGGCATACGGAAATGACCGCCAAATGGGAAGAAATAGAAAAGGAGTTGATACTTAGTGAAGAGGGCATCAGAGAGGAAATGAAAGAGGCTATGAATGATGAATTACAAAAAAACCTGTCATCTTTAGTTAAATTTATCACTGATGAGCAGATGTTAATTAAGAATGCTCTAAACAAATCTGTCAGGACTGGAAAATAATAACATAATTCCATTCTTGGAAAAACCGGTAACAGCTGAAACTAATACTCAACCTGCACCTATAGAAAATATTCAGGTTGCTGTTATTTCCCCAAACCCCATTAGCATTTTAAAAATGAATAAGGAACCACCATGCAAACTTAATGGTACAGGACCAATCACCCCGAAGATGTTCATTTGTGAATTAAAGGAGTATTTCAAGGAGATGCGAACCCCGAAGAGGAGAAGCTTCACTTAGTCAAAAAGTATCTGGAATATAGTCCTAAATTGTGGTTCATAGGCTGTAGATACCTATTCGAAACATTCAAAGATTTTGAAAAAGCATTCCTCAAAAGATATTGGAGTGTAGCAGCTCTACAGGGATTATGGTCAGGAGTTATACTCCAGAAAGTATAATTCAACCATGCCAACACGATATAGCAACTACTTGGTCGAGCAATTTGTAAAATTAAAGGAACTGGACAATCCTCCTTGCCAAACAGAGTTATTGCAGGCTATATTTAAACATTTCCTCCAGGCGTACAGAAGATGCTCATTACCGCCAAAGCGGAAACTCCAGTGGAGGCGGAAACCATCTTCTGTCAACTGGATGAAACTATGAGCATACGTAGTAGATGCCGTGAAAGCCAACAGCACTAACAATACTACAGGGCAGAATACGGGAGCGATTCCTCGCCAGAAACAAGAGGAGAGAAGGACGAAGAATAGGATCGAATTCCTGAGGAACAGGCAAGACAATTATATTTAATGACTCGAGGCAGTACCCTAGGAGACATTTGAGTAGGGACCGGAACAGATATGACAAAAGGAACCGAAATCGTCCATATCAACGCTATGAACAGCGGAGAAGGTGGAGTGACTGCGGTGGACGATGACAACAACAACTATACTACAGGGAGCCAGATGATCATGAGAGTAGACAATGCATTCAGGAGCTTAATTCACAGCGGGAGGAGCAAGCAAAATGGAAGCAGGGCATTAACTGGCAGAACATGGACCCAGGTGATATCACGGGAGCTGAAAGTATTCAGTACCAGCAGTCACGAGGCCAAGGAGACCATCGTAGTCAGCAATTAAACCTGTCAGCACAGTCCTACCAAGCCAATGGGAACGGGTATGAAAAAACTTTGATCTCTTGTTAATGTCCCCATCCGCCAGGAGCGAACCTGCAATAGAGGCTGACAATGTAGGTGAATGGATTATAGCGCAGGTAGACTCTTGGGTCGTACAGCCTTCAGACCCATTAAGAGAGAGGCCAACCAAATTAAACAATTACCAGTCATCATTGTGAGAATTAACGGTACTTGAGAGCCCTCACAGATACAGGCGTGACAATTAGCATCATCTCTAGGACACTGTATAATGACTTGAAAGAACATCATAATATGGCTGAAACTTCTGTATGAGCAGTAAAATTCAGAGGAATTATTCCTGACAGAACTAACATTTGTAAATCACAAACTTTATTAGAGGTCGAAATTGGTAACTCAACCTTCATTCATCCATTTGTAATTATGTTCCACATGAATTACAATATTCTAGGTGCTGATTTTCTGGGGGAAACTAAGGCTGTGATAGATCTCGCCAGAAATGTCATTAAATTTTGTAAGAGTGAGGTAACAAATGCAGGCTGAGCAGCAGTCACTTGGTAGGCCAAGGCCCTTCAGAGCTGTAGTGCCATGGGGTTAGTTAGAGGGTAACGAAAGAATTTTGGAGAGCTTGCGTCAATCTAAGTAGACAGCATCGTAGACTCACTTCTTGTTTACATAATAACGGCAAACATAATTAGAAACATGACTGAACAGCACACCCTATAATTATAAATTTGGTTATGTATAAATTCAGACAAGGTTGATCCACAAATTATAAATATATGTTATGTATTTTTATCCTGTTCAAGACGTTTGGGTCCCTGTGAGAACAAATATGATCAACGCTTGTCATGTAAATGGAAACAATAGCTGTTCAGTTGACTAGATACTCATTTTAACTTGAGGTGATTGACCTCCTACTTCTTGGTTTTACACAGTGATGTCAAAATTAAATTTGTAAGTAATAAAGAAACAAAGTCAATCATTGACAATTAACTTTATGAATAAATTTATGAAGTGTCAGATGGAGACATTCAGCCATCAGAGGCCACTAAAGCTATGTAAATATACTGTAATTAAATTTAGAAGAAATTTGTAAAGGGGAGCAGTGAATCCCAAAGATTACTGCATGTTCCGAGTCATATAATTGTATGTATGAACACTACTAATGGTTAATTAGTAAAGGATAATGTTGATTTTTTTTTATTACCCAGTTTTAGTCAAAAACTTATATTCAAAGTTCACGTTAATGAATAGTCATTCAATCGAATTAACAGAGAATATTATAGAGTGTCATTATTGTCCAGAGACGACATAGTCAATTAGAGAAAAATTGGTTTAATTAATTGCATTCAGTGAATTAATTGGTGAGGACACTTAAATTTTGAGCCTCCATTAATAAATTAGAACCTCAAATGAAATAATAAGAATGGTACTGAAAGTAACATATGCTTGCCTCACCTAGGAATAAATAAGCATGGCTATTGCCAACACAAACACTTGATCGGATTCTGGAATGTGAAAACTATGTATGAAACTGGCAGACTGAAAGAAGTAATGGCAGGAATGGAAAGGTATAAACTGGAGATACTTGGGTTGAGTGAAACAAGATGGGCACACTGGAGAGGTGAGGACAGAAGAGGGTGGTGTCTTCATTTACTCTGGAAGGGAAGAAAATGATCGGCTTTCAAGTGGAGTGGGTGTCTTACTCACAAAGAAAACAAAAAATAGCATAATGGAATGGATTCCTGTATCACACAGGATAATTACTGTACAAATAAGAACCAAAGTTAGACATGTGACAATAGTGCAGTGCTATGCACCAACAGAGATGGCAGAAGAGGAGGAGTTTTATGATAGGCTGACATAAACACTAGCAGGGATAAAGAAGGAGGACAGTGTGGTGTTGATGGGAGATCTTAATGCAAAAATCAGTAGTGAAAATGAAGGAAGAGAAATCATCATGGATAGACATGGAATAGGAAAAGAAAATAATAATGGCCAGAGATTCATAGACCTATGCAATAATTTTAGATTAGTTATAGGTGGATCATTGTTTCCGCATAAGAACTGCCATAAGATCTCGTGGGTGTCACCTGATCTCCAGACAGAAAACCAAACTGATCACTTGGCAATAAGTAAAAGATGGAGACATTCACTCTGGATGTGAGGAATAAACATGGAGCTGATGTAGGGAGCGACCATCACCTGATATTAGATTGAAGGTGGCAGCACCAGTAAAACAGGCAGCAGTACGAATGAAACGTTTCAACTCCAGGAAATTTGGGAAACTTGAGGTGCAAAATAAATTAAAAATACAATTGAATCGTGCAGTCGAGTAAGGAACTAAGTCAGATTTTGCTACTTTTCAGGAGAGCAAAAAAAACCTGATTTTCTTCGACACGCTTCAATGAAAGTTCCCATTATTTTATATAATATTTAGATCAGTAGTAGATATGTAACGGAGGTAACAGGAAAATGTTCAAGAAAAATTTATAAATTTTAAGACCATTTGAACTTTTTGACTTAGTTCCTTTTTCCAATAACACCGAAAAAAATTTGGGGGTTGGGAATAAATCTCTCATACGAATTATACCAACCTTTGTTATATATTAAACATAGCATAATGCAATACATAAGCACTGTTTACGGTTTATCCAACAGAAAAAAACAGGGAAAACAAATACAAATGACCTTGAAGCGCCAAATAACTGCAGTATTACAACCGAGACTACTAACCTAAGGGGAATTCATTGGCTGCGAAATAATGTCCAAATAACATGCCAAAGCATACTCATTCGTAACTTATTTCAACAGTTTACGCAAGTCCTTAATCTTCTCAGCTTTTATTGAAACCCCACCTTCTGGATGTGCTGCCATTGGTTGCAAGGAAAATGTGCAAAAGTTACCTTTCCCAAGATGAAACGTATGTTTCACAATGCTGTTTATGAAGGGAAGTGCTACAAGAACTCCTGGTTTCTCTGCCCTATATCTGTATTCTTTAAACGAAGAAGGAGAAAATACAATCTTTCCAGCACGACAAGTATTCTTTGTCGATGTTTCAGCTGGTACAGTCTCTTTTTTTAAAAACTCAGGCCACCACTTGTCAAAATTAAATACTGCACTTGAGTCTACTAACTTAACTGTAACATTTGCTTTGCTGTTTACAATAATTGCCATATACTCTTCGATAGTATAAACTCTGTCTACTTTTTAAATGTTTTTCTTAAATACCCCAAAGTCCCTGTCGCATGGTAGGAATGAATGACCCCTCTCGGGAAAGTACTGTTTAATCTCCTTAAATCGATTTGAAGCTGCCAGTTCTAGCAATAGTCTTATGACCATATGGTTCTTATTTTGGCCTAGAGAACCATCAGAGAAAACATGTAACTGATCAACATATTCTGACACAAATTCATCTATAATCTTTCAGGAAAGAAGCAACTTCATTCGCACCCTTCTTTCCTTGGCCTTCATGATACATCACAACACACTTGTCCGTTGCAAGATCATGAATACAAAACACATTCACCCACAACTGTTTCATGTAAGACTCTTCTTGCACCGGTATGTGTGGGAGGGACAGATTTTGCATAAAGTCAAAGGCAAGGCCTGTCACTTTGTCATCTGTTCTGCATAGTGTTGCAACTTCTTTCAAAGACCTGTAGAATTTCCTGCTTCTTCTTTTATGAACATCATGTTCAGCCTGAGCTGCATGCTTTGCTGATTCACAAATATGTGGACTCCTAAGTTTAGCTGTGAACTCCTCACACTTGCTGCAGATATCGATCTGTGGTCGTCTGAATCGGTAGTTATAATTCTCAACAAAATAAGTTCTGTAGAAGCTGTACTTGACTCCACACTCCGGGTATTTTGTGACAAACATGTTGTGCATTTCTTTAATAGTTAAGCAGGCATCTAAGTAATGCACGTCTTTCCCTCCATAATGAGTCTGTTTCAGAGGGAATGATTGAATATGATCGGATATCAGTTTAGTGACATCTTACGATATCTTTATGGTATTTGGATTGGTTCCTCTCTTGTCCCTGGGAATTTCTCCACGAAGAAGCATGTGATATGGAATACTCTTTTCTGAGTGACGGCATGCATACTCATAAAAGCTGAACGACATATCTTCCTTCTATTGTTGCCATCCACAACAAATTAAGTGAAACTTGTTGCTTGCTGCTTTGAATTTTCATTCCTCAATCTTCTGGTCTTAATTTCATTCCTCTCGATGAGGTGCTGCAAGTGTAAATCTTGTGCATCCTTACTGGGAAGTTGAAGAAACTTGGAAAGAATGAACATGTGAGCCTCTTCGTTGATAATGTCAAAGCACTTCTTTCTGCATCTAGAAGAACAACAGATTATTAATACTAAGTATAAATCTGTACCATACGTATTGTTATCTAAAACAAGAGTAGAAAGTTTGGTTGTATGTTAGAATATTATTTACTAAACAATCCTAGTAATACTTCTCAAGCTCCTTACTTACCTGCAGTCAGAACTGGTTTCTTTGCCTTCCACAACTCTCCCACGTTTATTCACATATGCACATGAGTTTTGCGTGTTTCAGAACACTATGTTTATGGCCCTCAGGCTGTGCCTTCCTTTTTGGAGTCATATTCTCAAACGTAATACAAAGATCACTTTGTCATCCACTGAGATACAAACTGAAATACTGTACACTATAACCCACCATGTACCATACGATTTCTGTTTCCCTCCAGTATGTTGTCATTTGTGTTGTACCAATGCCGTAAATTGAAATATCCCCTGTTATACCTACATCGCATGCAACGTGCGGCCAAGAATGGAACTAAGTCGATGACTTAGTGCGTTTCTTCAGAATATGTCTGATGTCCATCCACTATTTCTCCCACAAGGAAAAGGCTGACTTATTTCTTTCCTTTATCAAACGATAGGGCTTGGTTATGTGAGGTAAATGAGGCAATAAAATGTAAAAGGCCAATTTTGACTTAGTTCCTTACTCGACTGCACGATTCAATTGATAAAAAAAAGGGTTTGAAGCCCTTACTGAACAACCAGATGAAGAGGTAAAAAATAAATGGAACACAGCCAAGGAACTCTTTCATTACACATGTGAAGAGAGAGTGGGCTACAGAGAACCAGGGAGGAAAGAATGGGTATGGGATGACACTTGGGAATCAATCCAAAAGTGAAGAGAGTGCAAGGTACTCATCAACTCCAGTAGAACAAGAAACCAGAAAGTAGTAGCAATGGAAAAATACAGAGAGGCCAACAAGGAGGTTAAGAAGATATTGAGGAGAGATAAACAAGTGTTTACAGACCAACTAGCAACACAAGCAGAAGAAGCAGCAAGCGTCAGCAAAGAAGCATATGCCATTACAAGAAAGCTTTCTAGGAAGAACTTTTCATGGGAGAAACCAGTTAGAGATGCAAACAGAGTAGCCTTGACATTTGAGAAACAACAATTGGAAAGATGGAGACATCACTTCATGAAAGTACTCAATAATCTGGATGAGGAAACAAGAACTGAAGAAGTTGAAACCATTTTGGATGATCCAGACATCTCAGTAGAACCACCAACACGACAAGAGATTGCACAAGCTTTGAAACAAAGTGTGGCAAAGTACCAGGTGTTGATAACATTATCCCAGAAGCCCTAGAGGTAGATCCAGATTTAACAGGGGGAAATCATGGAGCCACTTCTAACACTAATATGGAACGAAGAACAACTTCCTGAGGAATGGAAGAAGGGTGTCATCATCAAGATACCGAAGAAGGGTGACCTCTCAGATTGCAATAACTGGAGGGAAATAACATTGCTCTCATATGGGAGAAAAGTTATGTCAAGAGTCATACTAAACAGAATAAGTAGAGCTGTTGACAGGAGACATCAAGAACAGGCAGGTTTCAGAGAGGGTCGTCATCTGTGGATCAGATTAGCACACTAAGGCTAATCATTGAACAATTTGCCGAGTATCAGACATCTCTGTATATACTTTTCATTGATTCTGAAAAGGCCTTTGATTCTGTCAACCGGAGAAAAATGTGGAAGGCTATGGAAAAGTTTGGAATTCCACAAAAGATAGTCCGTCTTACACAAGCAATGTATGATGGATATACTTGTCAAATAGAACATAAAAGGAAGCTGTCTGAACCTTTTGCTGTAAAATTTGGAGTAAAACAAGGATGTCTACTGTCGCCAATCTTGTTTATCATGACACTGAATTGTATGCTGAGAGAGGCAACGAATAGAAAGCGTGGCATTCAGTGGGGATTAAATAACCGATTGGAAGAACTAGATTGTAGATGGTCTCTGACTTCTTGCAGAATGTTTTTGGGACATGGAAATCAAACTGAATGACTTAAAAATAGAAGCTAAAGAAGTAGTCTTAAAGATTAATAACAAAAGACTAAGGAAATGAGCATCAACCATCGTAACAATTCTAGCTGGACTAGATGGAATGAATATAGAAAGGGTAGAGGAATTTTGCTACTTAGGAAGCATAGTAAGCCAGCATGGAGGTGCTTTTAGAGATGTGTTCAGTCGTATAAATAAAGCCAAAGGAGCATTTACATAGTTGCAACCAATATGGAGATCCCCTCACATTCGTATAAAAATGAAGCTAATGATATTCCATTCAAATGTTGTTTGTGTTACTGTACGGAAGTGAGATCTGGAAAGTGACCAAAGAAATTACTACAAGGTTACAGACTTTTATAAGTTGTTGTTTGAGGTACATTATGAAAATATGGTGGCCAAAGACCATCTCAAACAAAGACTTTTGGAAGGCCACAAGTCAAAGTCCCATACAGGAACAGATAATGCGAAGAAAATGGAGATGGATTGGGCACACCCTGAGAAGACGACAAGAAAGTATCACAAGGCAGGCATTGAGCTGGAATCCACAAGGTAGTTGCAAGCAAGGCAGACCGAGGATTACCTGGAAGAGAACCATAGACAGGGAGATTGCTGAATTTAATGAGACATGGAGGGAGGTAAAAGCATTGGCAGCAGATAGAATACTGACCTTAAAGAGCCATAACAAGTTAGATAACAAAACAGAATGTCTTAGAAAAACTAAACCTCAAGAACACACTGTAACAAAGTTGAACAAGTTATAACACCTGAAAGGAAAAAAAAAAAAACATTAGTATAAAAGGAAAGGAAGGACACAAGCAGGAATGGGAAGCAAAGAATTCATCCGGCTAAACAAAAACCCAGAATAAAAAGAGAACTACATCACATATTGACAGAGAATAATGCTCAGAAAGTTCCAGCTGTCAGTCATCATGTTGTTTCCATTTCCAAAACATTTACATGAAAAGTTCAATCACAGTACTTCCAGCCATTTTCTATTAATATCCTTTTCTTTCCTAGGCTTAAAACATATGATGTCGATGCTGTAACCCACGGTAGAGTTCTACTCGTCCATCCTCTTGGTGCTATAGATGAGAATATCAGCCTTCGAACCTGGTCTGCAACAGTCCATCATCCTGGTTGGCTCATTCAACTACTACAAATCTTGAAGTAATCCAATTGGTATCAGCACTCGTCACACGCTCCCTTTGTCTACAACAACACATACACAGAATTTACATAGGAGTTTCCCTTATGTAGACAGGTCACTCCAATCAAGGGCAGCACGCATTAATACAGTGAGTAGGAAGTCACGTAAGGGTTGCGAAACCCTGACTCCGAGTAGCGGATTGTCCCTATCGATGCTATTCTACCGCCTAACGTCACTGGTACGAACTGGATACCACTAATTTACTCATAGCACGTACTAATTTATGCCGGCATTGTTCATAGCCGACTCCCGCTACTCATTTTTACAAATGTTTCTAGCGGTCTACTTAATTTATGTACAGCACTAAGACACTTGCCTAGGCTTGATTGGCTATTGTTCGAGTTCCTAACACACAGTTCACAAAGTTATAAATTTTACAGTCACGACGGGCACTCACTTCGTCTTTGTAAATGGTCAATAGACTGTGCTCAGTAATGGTCAGGACAGGCCTTATATTGTCAACTCACTGGTCCGGGGGCGGGGGGGAGACTCCTCCACGCTTAATTAAGGAAATTGGCTCCATTAATAACTGGAGTTCAAGACATTTAAAGGGTGTGTATTGAAGACCTCGATTCCCTCTTTCACTCGAGCCAAATGTGATTGCAATCGGATTGGCAGTTCTTAAGTAATCAAGCTCTCAGCTTGGGAGACGCGCTATATTCACACGTGTTAGCAATACAATAGAGCTGGACATCTGGTGACCTCAATTCACCCTGTGAATAAAGTATTCCATATTTTCAGTCTGGGATGCACAGAAAATTCAGCTCTATCAAAATATCACATAAGTTTGTACACCAAAATTTGACGTTGACACCCGTGAAACATGCAGAAAAACAGGAAGTTACTTCTGTTAGTGTGGAACCCTGTAAAATAGGCTGCACCTCTGGGCGTATGAGACTGTCGTTATATCACGTCTTATCTCCTACTCTGTCTTACAGTTGAGAGCGCTTTATTCGCGGGGCTCAACATGCTACAATTTCTAAAGTGATTTTAATTGAATGGAAAAATGCAGATGCTGTCAATGAGCTGTACAGGACACTGTATGGTTTCAATATCAATATGATACAACATACAAGGCTTCAAGTTTCTATCAACAACAGTTTTTGAGATATTAACAAATTTAACAACATTTTAAAAACTTTTCAATGTATTTATAAAATGCTCCTCAGACCAAACAATTCAACAGATCTGGCTGAAAATTTTATCTCAATTTTAAAATACTAATATAAAAGAAGTGATGTGTGGATTTTGAAAAATTTTAAGTAGGCTACACTAAAAGAAAAAAAAAAATTTCAGATAGGCATAACTTGGTTTTTATATTTTATGGTGATCATTATGAGAAAAAAAATTGCTCCTGAACTATTGCATATATTGTTTGTTATTCTGTTGAATCTTGTGCTGGGAAAAAAAAAAAGGAGAGAAAAATCAGATTGAAGTTTTAGAGATGGACAACAGTTCAGTACTTGAACCTAGTTGACTTAAAACTACCCAGCACCATACGTTGGACCCTCTGCTGCCTTTGTCCTAGTCCGCTAGCATTTTTGAGAGTTTTAGTTTCCTTCGGGCTGTTTTGAACCCTTGTCGTCCAGACACTCCACTGTGGTCAAGTCTATGCTTGTCCCTCATTACACTAATTTTCTGTCCTGAGCTGCTAACTTAACACCCCTAACACTAGCTTTTAGTTTCTCACTTGCTTCACAACCTGTTTTGAATTTAGCAGTTGCTGATGTTACAGCACACAAACAGTTCCTTCAGGCACTTAGTCCAAATTACGCTACGCAATGATTCATTGCCATTCTGTGTTTTACCTAGTGTGCAGTGCTCTAAAACCTCATTTGAAGCAAGTCTTTGATAGACAGATATTAGTATTTCACACACTAACTGTGGAGATAGTATAGTAGTCTTCATGTTGCTACTGCCATGTTTTGGTGAATCTACAAAAAACAAAACTAAAGATATTATTTATGAGAATAGTGACAATATGAGGCAACACCTACTTGGGCAGGGTCATTTAAATGGCTAATATTTAAATAAAACAAAGTGCAAAAAGTAGAAGGTATGAACATGGTAAAAACATTTTTTTTAAAGGAGTTTTTTCATCATTTTCACCAAATTTCACTGGTACATTGCCTTCCTTAATCACATAATTGAAGTAAATTATTTTAATGCATCTTAACATACATCTAGTTGATCCCATATGTCATTATTCTCTATTCCTTTGCAGTGTTGGCATTTAGTAAGCTATTAGGTGTAACTCTGGTTGAAATCTCATGCTAAGCACAGTAGTTCAAAGAGGCCTCTTTTATTGTGTTCTCTGGAGTGACATTTTGAATACTATACTTCCTTCCACCTTGAAAGGCTTATTCATGGATACATCTAAGGGTTAAAGACCAGATATCACTACCACATCTGTCTTCGGGTTCCTGAGGATAATATTGTTCAATGCCCTCTAAAAATATTCTGCACAAGAAGTACTAGCCATTGAAGTAAGGCCTTTGGCTGCCTTTTCCACCCTTTTTATCCAGTCATGAACAAGTTCTCTGTTCATCTACCCTTTCCCTTGCAGATTCATGCAAAAATTTAGAAGAAATTTCACAATAGACAGAGATTTTATTTTGTATGTTACATAGGGTAGCAACAGTGTTCCATCTGCTTTGATTGAAAACACAGTGGTGTAATATTTGCTTTTCTCATCCTTTTGTGCACCTAGAAGGTTGAATGATGATTGCGTGCATAGCAGTCAAGCTATAGCCATGCCTCAAAGATGGTTACCCTGGCGCTGCTGTGCAATTGTGGGACTTTGCGATGTGGGATTAACATATTGACGGATTGCTGCACACATTGGTCATGATGCATCTGTAGTGTGGTGATGTTTTCAATAGGGGTCAGTTGAACAGGCCTACACTAGACCATTGACTAGGTTCAGGACAGCCACAGGATCTCTTGTATAAACCCAGACCGAGCACACGGTGTTTGTACTCTGCGCTACAGCAGCTGCCTCAGCCCAACTTGCTTTAGGTGTATATAGGTGTATATACAATCTTGTGTGAAATCTTACCTTATAAAAGATGGTGGAAGTGTCATCCTTCATAATGAGGGACTTCATAAACACCATTAGGATTTTCTGCACACCAAAAGCGAAATCTATGACTGTTTACATGACCATTAAGGTGAAACCAGGGGCCTGTTGTGCAAACAAACTTTGCACTTCGGACATTTCAGTTCATATTTTGTTCCACCATCACTTTTCAGATTTAGGTTGCAAAGTGAAAAATTACGAATCGTTTCACTTTTCAAGCCTGTTATGTTCCTCCCTTGGTACAGAAGTGCAAAGAGATGAAGTGAAAAGCTTTCATAAATCTTGCTAAGGGATGATTCCCTTTTCATCTGTTAATTAACAAGTATGTACACCAGTTTCTCGGCATAGAATTTGGCTTAGTGATATAAACATGTTACAATGAGAGCTTTTGTTATCATCAAGTGAAGACAGTAATGAAGAATCCAACAAGAGAACGTACAAAGACAGGATTAATTTTCATAACCTCACTTTGACGGAATTTCGCGAGTGTTTTCGTATTACCTCAACACAGGCTGACTACATTCTTGAAATGATCAGTCATTTATTGAGACCTGCAACAAAAATAAGTCAATCCCTTTCTAAAAAAAAAAATCTTATATGCTTACATTGGTTGGGAAATAGTGCCCAGCTGCACGGTGTAGCAGCAACGCATGGGACATCATAATCAATTATTCGCAGAAATGTTACCAAATGTTATAGTACAGTAAATGTAATATTTCCTAACATAGTACGTTGGCCTGATAATCCACATAATATAGCAACAGAATTCCTAATGAAGGGTGAATTTCCTTCTGTGTGTGGATATGTTGACGGTACTCTTGTTTGTTATCATTTGAGAGATTATTTTTAAAGTTTCCAAAAAGGATGTCCCATTACTCCTTGAAAACTTCTAGCACAGCCAGCTTCTTGTAATCATCTTTCTTTTCTATGATCAAAACTTTAAAACTACTGGTACCTCAATTATACTGTCAAGTTCTCTGCAAAAAATAAAACATTAAAATCATGGACTATTATACAGTTAGCCCATGGAATAAACTTGATCTGATCACTCATTCACAAAGACTTTTCACTTTGCGAAGAAATTGAGAAGTAAAACCTAGATCATGGTGGAACAGGGAAGACTTTGCATTTTGCAAGAACTGAAAAGTGCAAAGTTGCAAAGTTCATTTGTGGAACAGGCCTCATCTGAAAAGAACACAAGCTGTGGGTCGAATAAATGATCTTTCAGTGATGCAAGATACCACTCACAATATCTCACTCTTGTGGCTGGATCAGCAGGTTTTAAACAACGGAGTTGTGTAAACCTGTACGGTTTGATGTGTAACAGCTTTGTAGCGCTGTGTGCAGAAGAAACCAAAACCCTTCCCTGTGTTAATTTTATGAGTGATTTATTCGATGACCATTCAAGATTCACATCAATGTCATCTGGCTTTTCCTCTGTTAAAATTGTTCACGTGCGCACATGTTTTTTTATCAAGCACTGAGCCAGTAGTTTCAAATTTATTTACAATTACGTGATTCTGCGCTCATGCAGTTGGCACTTCACCAGGAAATTGCTGAAATAATGCATTACATACCTGTCGAGTCAACTCGTACTTAAAATAACTTTTACACACGAAAATACCGTGTTGCAATGATAACTGTCGTACCATTTTAACAGCTGAGATTCAGACTGGCCATTCATGCTTGGTCGAACAAGAGCACGCTCCTTACAAGGTCAAGAACTATGCACGCCGCCCATACAGCTGCTTAGGTCTCAGAGAGTAGAAACGCTGATGGATGGTCTGGGTTTATAAGAAAGACCCTGTAGATGTCCGTCAAGATCAGTGTATTGTCAGGCAAATCTCACAAACGGTAATACATCTGCAGTAGAGATCTGAATAAATGTGGTACCAGAGGTGTGCACATATACCATTGGGAACAGTCTACTTGCATCAGGAGTACAAGCATATGCGCCTTTGTCCTTCGTCTGTCACTTGTGGTGTTGAGCAAGGATCGCGTAGAGAATGAAATGGTGCTCTGTTTGTGTAGTGATGAGAGTAGGTTCTGCCTTCATGCAAGCGATGGCCATTTAAGAGTGTGATATCGATCTGGTGAGTGTCATCTTCCAGACTGTATTCATGGTGTGGAGCGCAATTAGCTACTGTTCCTCGTCACCAGTAATCTTTTAGAGGATCCATTAACACTCGAACCGTGGCTGGGTCATTTGTGAACCAGCTGCTATTTCTTTCTTCCCTATCTTCCACAAAAAAACTATTTGTAGCATGTGTACAGCCATGGAATATTATGTATTCTCAACGTGTGTGTCGTGTGAAGTGCCATTCCTACAAATAAGCTATATGGAGCATAATGTACATCGTGTGTACTGATGTCAGATGATTGGTCTCTAAAAATGGAGGAGGTGGAAGCCTTTCTTGCTATACTGTACAATTGCGGTGCTGTAGGAGCAGGGCTTAGAAATGGACTCATTGTGGGTCAGCGAAGTGGGGCAATCTTATTGTCCACATAGTCCCTATTTGTATAGTTAATATTCTAGATCAAAATATATTATGTGTATTAAATTTCAAAAAAAAATATCCAGCGCAGGTACTGGTATATTCATTGGCTCTACACTTGTTATAAATAGTTCTTTTTCAGAGTATAGAGAAGAAAGAACTAACAGCTGGGTCACAAATGACCCAGCCGTGGTTCTAGTGCTTAAACATCATCCGCTACATCTAGGACATTGTTTGACCCACCTTGCTGCCTTTTCTGAAACAGAAAAGTGATATACTATTCAGCAGGATAATGCTTTTACACATATTGCTTCTTCTATGCTGCATACTCTTTTTGGTGTTCAACAGCTATCCTCGCCAGGATGATCCTCAGATCTCTGTCCCATTGAATATGTGTGGGACATTCTGGGACAACATCCAACCCAGTTTGTACGGCCAGCTACTAACCTTGCACAATTGTGACAACGGGTGAAAATGATTTGGAATCCTATACTGTAGGATGTTATTTGTCACCTGTACTAAAAGATCATCTTTGTGTGAGATCACAAGCCTGTGTCACTGTCTGAGGGGGGTACACTGTATATTGATTTGGTGCTAAACATATTTTGATCTTCTCTGCTCTGTAGCTAACATCTTCAAGTAATCTCATTTGATAAGAAAGCAGTTCTCCGAACACCAGCTTGAAAAATTCAACTGCAAACCACCGTATTTCTCAAGTTGGGAGTCCAAACTGACAGAGAACATTCAGATGTCATAAATAACGCACGAGAATATATTGCTATCTGGAAGGCAGATATAAAAGATTCTGGAGGTAAAGCTTCTCCTTGATTGGATACATCAATACATCAAGGCTTCTCTCTATGGAAGCAGAACGAATAAAAGCCTTAGATAAAGATAACAGATTTTGAGAGTAGGTACATGGAATGTATTCAGGGCCCCATAAATGTGCAGACTTTGTCGTAGATGAGTCTGCGCAAACTAGTCTCTTCAGATATGCCTCTATATATGTGGCTCTTAAGTCTCCTGACAAAAATTATGCCATTCTCTGACATTCTGGCGCTGATTGAATTCAGCCGGAGACTTTGAAATGAAAGCAATCTCTCAGAAAATAAATGTAAATGTGGTAACCTATGAAGATGAAACTGCAATCTTTTCTTGCACGTCTTCTTTGCACAGAGTCAACATTAAGTCCAAGAGTCAACTCATCTTCCATAATGACTACCTAATTAATGGTATGGATACATGAAGAGAATGACAGAGGAAAGAATACCCAGGAGGATGTACGAAAGGTATATAACAGGAAAACAAAAGACAGGTGGATAAAAGGAGTGGAAGAGTGTGTACATGGAAGAAGAGAGGACTGGAAAATTGTGAAGAGGGAGAAGTGGTGTAAAGACGAGGAGATGGAGAGGCTTATGTTCCAAGCAGAACTGGCTGTCAGCTGGAAACTGCATATGACGATGACTACTTATTCTGTAACCGCTATTTCGGAGCGCGTACATAAATAATAATAATAAATAGAATAGTAATAATAATAATAATAAAGTAATATCAGTAGTAAATAATATAATACTTAATAATATGACTAAGGAGATAGAAAAATGACGCAGTGGCGGTGAATTCACACCAAAACATGGAAACGTGACGAGTATCTTTCGATATGCAAAATTAAACCAAATACAGGGATCACTTACAGGCCTAAAAATGACAACTAAAACAGGATAGTGGAAGATGCGGGAAGCCCTAATGAGGTCCATGGGAACGTATGACGTTATGGGGGAGAAAAGACTTACAATAATACACCCAACAGACAAATAATTATTAAGGAAATGAACATACAATTATAAATGAATAAATAAATGAACTGCGGATTAACTGATACTTGAGATACAAACAAGAGATGTGTAAGTGAAACAATTAAGGTCTTCGATCACGAACAAATTTTGACATAAGAGTTTCAGAATTTACAGAATGAAGGGAGGCAACCTCGAACGAAACAAAATTAATTACACAATTCAAGAAAGTGTTACCGTTACTTACAATTACAACTAGATTTAGAAAAGAAGGTTTGCCTATGAAAACAACGCATTGCAGACTAGCATAATCGCTAAGTCCTATAAATGCTCTATTTCGGAAAATGTGGAAAACTAGAGGAAACTCCGGCACACAAGATGAACCTTTACATAATTACTGAATTTACAGTAAGTGGGAATAAGAAAGCATTTAAATAGCATAAGGCAAAAACAAAACGCTTACCTTTGGCGGCTGACGACCCATTGCGGGACGGACGCAAAATGCGTCCGCCCGCTGTAGTGATCCAAATTCAAAGACGCAGACAAAGTCACTCGCACACGCGAGGAGCCACAAACAGGAAATAGAGTGATTACAAATGACCAATAGCAACACTCCAGTTTGCCACATTCACCAATAAACACACTTGTACTTTTGACCAATGACAATGATGTTCTAGAATAATGCTTTCTGCAGAATTTGCATCTTTATGGATATTACAAAACGACAGGAAGGGCCACTTACACGTGGCACACCCTGCCTCACAAGTCATGTATAAAATTTCCACATCCCTTTCCATAGTTAGCAAAATAATACAATTTAAACCAGGAAATGTAAATGACCCAGGTCTCTTTGAACATAAATCTTCTTCATAGTCCATTTCTTCATTTGCCTAAATGTGTAATAATTTTTAAATAAGAAAGCTTCATACAATAATTTGCTTTGCACAACTTCTTCAGTTTTTTAAATGTTTTTGTTTACCTAAAATGATGACAAGACAAAATTTTACATTTACATAATATTACATAAGGACTTCTGTTGCTTCACTGATTTCTGCTCACCAACGGCCACATATTCAACCATCGGAAGCACATTATCTCACACAAAAAACAGCTGAGTGCCTATTCAACTACCTCGGTAAATCGTTTAGCCTGAGCATGTGTGCGCAACCGCATACTTCCAACTTACCTTCCGGAGGCAAGTCTGTCCAGGTAAGTATCCCAGATGTCTGTGCATGTATGGGGCCCTTTACCTCTATTACAGCAAGGAAAATCAGAAAATGCTAAACAAGAAGTGGTTAAAAACAAACTTGGCCTATTAGGAACATATGAAGTGAGAGTGGAGAGCTGGATAGTGGAGGACATAGATTATATTACACGGATGGAGAGTAGAGCAGAAAACCTGGACTAGGGATATCAAGTACATGACAACACCCAGAAGAAGAGGTTGAGAAGTGCTATGAGCAAATAGAGGAAATTAGTGAAAGAGAAAGGAAGAATGCATATGTGGGGATATTAAGTGACTGGAATGCTGTTGTTAGAGGACAGGATGACAAAATAGTTGGAAGTATGGGCTCAGAGTTAGAAATAACAGACATAAGATGTTAATTGACTACTGTAAATGGAACAGCATCACAATAGCAATATAATGTTTGAAAACCATAAAAGGGAGCGAAGGTATACTTGGACATCTAGAATTCGTAATGAATATTACCAAATAAATTATATCCTGATTCAGTGAAGATACAGGATTGGTTTAAGTAGTGCTAACGGTGCGACGTAATGCAAATTGTAAAAAAAAGTGTAGTGCTAAAAGTTATTCAGGAGTGGACATCTGTTCTAATCACAACCTAGTCATTCCAGAGTTAAATTTTAAAAAATAAAGATATGTAAGAGGAGAGAAGTGATATATCTAAAAAAATTTAAAGATGATAACAAGGTCAAAGAGGTGGAGAAGAGATTTGGTGAAAAGATATAAACTAATAATATGCTAGACTGTACTGTATCGATGAAAAATGGGAGAGGTTCAGAAACACAAATAACAAAAGAAATTCTAGGAATGGATCGCAGAAGTAAAATTAAAAAAAAAAAAGGATTGGGTAACAGAAGAACTACTAGATATAAATGGAAGAAAGGATAAAATGGAAAAGTGTTAACACTAAGAAAGGAAGACGTATAGAAAATCTAATATTGAACTAAGAAGAGACAATGTGCCAAAAAGGAGATGATCCAAGAAACATGTAGCAAAATATACTGCCTGACAAAAAAAGTAAAGAACCCAGAAGGAGTGGTTGAAATTGAATGAAAGACCATGTGCTTTTAATGAACTGATTACAATATGGGATGAAAGAGACAAGGCTGTTGGAATGTTGGCGCCAGGTCAGTAGGGTGTCGTACCCCCCCTGGCTGCAATGTGTGCCTTTATGCAGTTTGGAATGGTGTCAGACAGCCTTTGGATCGTTGCAGCTGTCCCTCCAGATCCCGCAGGTTGGTACTGGGACAGAGTCCCCTTCCAATGTCATCCCATACATGTTCAATGATGGAGAGGGCCAGGGATCTTGCTGGCCAAGGGAGCACCTCAGCATGCTCTAGGCAGTCCACAGACACACGTGCTGTGTGTGGACGTGCATTATCTCTTTGGAACACTGACCCGGGGTGCTGTGCCATAAGCGGTAGGACGTGTGGACGCAGAATGTCTATGATGTATCGCTGTGCCGCCAAAGTCTGCTGAAGCACTATTAGAGGTGATCTGAGCGCATATCCTATAGCTTGCCACACCTTGATGCCAGGGATTATGCCTGTGTGTCCTTCCACAATATGGGCAGGATCTGTCTTCTGCCCTCGACGCCGCCAAACCCGCACATTATGGTCATCACACGTTATGAAGAAGCGGGACTCATCACTGAACATGATGTGACGCCAGTCATCCTCTGTCCATGCACCACTCCAAATGCAGACATTGGTGTTCTGGTGTCAATGGCAACCAACACATGGGGCGGTAGGATTCCACTGTGGAGACACTGTGCAGGAACTCACAGGATGTTGTAGAGTCTCCAGTACATGTTCACGGATGGCGGGTGCTGAAGTTATGGAATCCTGCAATGCTTGGAGCATCATACGACAGTCCTCCCACGGGGTAGAGTTTCTTGCACAACGTGATTGGGTGACCTCAGGTTCCAATTGAGTCCAACATCGGGCCATTGTGACATGTGAATGACCCACATGCCTGGCAATAGCACGATATGACCAACCGTCCTCATGCAGTCCCACATTGCGGCCTGCATCTGTCAAATGCCATCAGTTGGTGGATAGGCTGTCTAACACATATGCGAGGCATCGCGGATGCTTCGTACTGTTCGTAGATCTCTCTGAACGTCTTTCTTAACTGTCGTACTCACAGCAGTTGACTAGAAACAACTTATCAACAACAGGATGGTGCATCAGAAATGCACTTTGGTGGGCATTCTACCCATTACAGATCCTTTTAAATCTAATCATTTACTCACACATCAATGGTACACATGAATACCGAAATGGGATAATATTGGACCACTCCTTCTGGGTGCTTAGCTTTTTATGTCAGGCAGTGTAGAATGGCTGGAAGGAGACGGTAAATTTGACCTAATGTACAAAGAAGCTGTGGAATTGACATTCAAGGAAAGATGGAAAGGAAGCTGAATGGCTGAAATTGAAAGGTCAGACAGACAGATAGTAAGTGACCCTGAAGAAGTTGGAATAAAAGATATTAAAATAGTATAAAGCTAGGGAAGGAGAATGAATGATTGGTTTCAGTATACTAGAAGTGAAAATAGACAGAGCCATTAAGGAAATTAAAGGAAAGGCATTTGGTGTAGTTGAAATCCCAGTTGAACTACTCGAGGTCCTGCAGGAGAAGAGAAAGGAAATATTTGTAAAACTTTGTCAAGAAATATATTAGGGAGAGATATGGCCGAAAGATTTTCTTGAAACTATAATAACAACCAATAAAAAGAAGGAACAATACTAAATGTGAAGAACAAAGGACATTAAGCTTAATATCTCATGTGGCCAAAATTCTATTAAGAGCAAGTAACAGAAGAGAATTACATTGAAGAAAAGTAACATGGGGTAGACACTAGAGACGTCATAGGTTTACTGAGAGTTGTACATACAGAAGAATAGAAATGTAAATGTAGTCTTTATAGGCTTAGAGAAGAGTAAGGTGGCATAATCTCATGAAAATACTTGAATAGAGAGAGAGAGAAGACTGATCAAGGAATAACACCAAACAGGAAGAGTGAGAATAGGAGGAAAAAACAAAAGAAATTGAACTAGGGAGAAGAGGTAGACAGGGCTGCTGCTTATCACAACTCTGCTTAACCTTTACGTGGAGGAAATCATTTGCAAAATTTTGGATGGAAAGAGAAGAGTCAGCATGGTGGTGGTGGGTTAAAGTTTTAATTCCATACCTGGATAGGGTATGGCGGGCCTCCTACATAGTAATGCCGTCTCTTGAGATTTATAATGGTGATATGATTTGTAGAGAAGGTGAGGTGGGTGCAGCCGTGGCCTCTAATAGGAATTGTCCTGGGATTCACCTTAGTGTAGGAAAATGGAAAACCATTCTCAGGAGAGCCAATAGTGGAGACCAGCCCCTCTGCCTCCTGAAAGTAGAGCTGCAAGGCTAGCTGCTGTTTATCTGAAGCCTACTCTACTCTACTCGGCTGATTCAACATTGGAGGCAAGAGAATTGAATGTACTCAGTTTGCTGATGATATATGGCAGTAATAGCAAAGAACACTAACACCCTCCATAAAATGCTTAGAGAACTAAACATTAAGCGTGAAGAGTATGGCATGAGCATTTAAAAAAACATGATAGTTGGAGGCAAAGGTAAAAAAAAAAAAAAAAGCTACAGTCAAGATAGAGAAACTATTGAGCAGGTGAATAAGTTTAAATATGTTTGAAGTACAATATTATAGACCTCCACTCTACAACAGATGTACGAGCCCAAATTGTCATAGCTAAGGAAAGCTTCAACAAGGATAAAAACCTGTTTTGTGGCCTGCTAGAGAAAGATGATGATGCTTGTTGCTTAAAGGGGCCTAACATTGAAGGTCATCGGCCCTGCTAGAGAAAGATCTGAGGAGGAGAGACTAGTATGGTGTTATGTACAGTACAGAAACACGAATGCTGAGGCATTTGTGATGTGGGTTTGGAGAAGAATAGGAGTAAGCTGAAAAGATCAAATGAGAAAGGAGGATGTGCTGAAGAGCTGTGATTTGAAAAAAAAAGCAAAATTAGATAGGACATAATCTGTGACATAATTTCTTATTACAAGCAGCAAAGAAAGGTATGGTAAAAGGGATACTGGACAATAAAAGGAAAGGAAGGATATGCAGAGGTAAAGGAAAAGGAACACTACAGAGAGATATGGAGGTCCTAGCCATGATTGGACCTGCCAAATGGCAGAACAACCTATGATGATAAGGCAGTCACAATTTATCTAGACAATTTTGGTTTATTATTAGAGATCTTCCTCATGAGTAGATGAGATTTTCTTCTGAAGATACGGAGCAAAGTTCTCTGCGAAACTTAAAGGATTTTGCCTTGTTTTCTAAGCATGATAATAGACTAAGAGCTTATTATCATGTCTACAATCATGGGACATGACATCATCAATTTAATCATAATTTATGTACTTTTATTCATATAAAATAAATCATTTTACATAGAAAATAGACTACACATTTTTCCTTTATTTTCTATTTTAAGCCATGACACTTCAGTCAGTTAATATCAACTGACAATTATCCGGCTCCATGGCTAAATGGTTAGCATGCTGGCCTTTGGCCACAGGGGTCCCGGGTTCGATTCCTGGCAGGGTTGGGAATTTTAACCATCATTGGTTAATTACAGTAAATTAAATTCTTTCAAGGTCCACCTATTCAATACAATGACATTTTATTGTGATTCAATCACATGTCAAATGGTACTAGTTTCGGCATCTATGTGCCATCATTAGCCTTATGTACTGAACAGGTGGACCTTGAAAGAATTTAATTTACTGTAATCCCACTTCAATACGGAACCAATGAAATTCATAATTATAAAATTGGTTAATTACCCTGGCATGGGAGCTGGGTGTATGTGTTGTCTTCATCATCATTTCATCCTCATCACGACACGCAGGTCGCCTAAGGGAGTCAAATCAAAAGACCTGCACCTGGTGAGCTGAACCCGTCCTGGGATCCCCCGGCACTAAAAGCCAGAAGCTATTTCATTTTTTCAACTGACAATTGATGGACTTGTTTGAAGTAAAGTAGAAGGATCCCTATACACCAATGCTCAACTCATTTCTTTTATTACTAGCATAATCAACCATTACCAAACAACATCCTTGCATGTGATAATATGTATAAACCTTGTTTTAGTTATAGATACTTTCTCCTTACACCTATGGGGTATTTCCCTGACCTTCCTCATCACTCCTAATATTCCATATATTAATACCAGTAAAGAGCAGTGTAATTTCTCATTATCCAAATGCAGCCAGTTCTCAATTTTTCCATCACCCTTTCCTACCTAGGCATTAATGCTATATGTTGTACTTAACTATGACCAGTCATTGATCTGAGTCTTTCCACCCTCCCTTTCATTTATAATAACATACTTTATTTATTAATCTCTTTAACGTAGTAGCCTCCATGACTCAGGCAGTAGCACACCAGCCTCTCACCGCTGGGTTCCGTGGTTCAAATCCCGGTCACTCCATGTGAGATTTGTGCTGGACAAAGCGGAGGTGAGATAGGTTTTCCTCCGGGTGCTTCAGTTTTCCCTGTCATCTTTCATTCCAGCAACACTCTCAAACATTATTTCATTTCATCTGTCAGTAATTAATCATTGCCCCAGAGGAGTGCAACAGGCTTTGGCAGCCGGCACAATTTGTATCCTTGCCGCTAAAGGGAGCTTCATTCATTCCATTCCTGACCCAGTCAAATGACTGGAAACAGTTTGTGGATTTTCATTTAACGTAGTGAAACTGTAAAAATCTAATTTTTCCATTTTATTGGTTTTCCACGTTTAATTCTTTTGGTAGACCTACATATTTCTCACTCTCTCTCATAGTCTTAAGAAAATGGAAATTGCAACACCATGAAGGCATTGGTCGTTTGTGTTGATTTTCAAGATATGGAACGATGCCATGTAGGTATGTAAACGATCAAAGTCTCAGACTCACTGGATTGTTGCTACAGGTCTCCCCACATGATTGGTCGCGGAGGAATCAACTCCAGTATACGGACTCTGGCGTAGCGTAGTTGACTTGCAGTCTGTGCAGTGAGGTGTTCCCCGTCAAGCATGCCTCGACGACAGAGAAGAGCATGCTATCAACAACTGTCGTCATTTGAGAGGGCTCGGATAATTGGGCTGTGTGAGGCTGGATTATCGCTAAGGACTGTCGCTGCATGTGTTGGCCGACAGGCATCTACGGTACAACGTGTATGGCAGCAGTGGTCAAATGAAGGTACCCACATTCGTAGACCTCCTGGCACAGGCCCATCGTGGCAGCAGTGGTCAAATGAAGGTACCCACACTCGTAGACCTGGCACAGCCCAGTGTGACAGACAACTGTAAGAGAGGATCGCCGCATCATTCAAATGGCCCGGATGGAACCCCACGCAACAGCAGTGCAAATTTGAGCAGCTGTGGGACCCCACGTTACACAACAAACAGTTGGTAATCGCCTATGTGCAGCTGGCTTACGAGCCCGTGTCCCTGCAGAAGGTGATCCATTGACCCTACAACAATGACGTGTAAGGCTGGCCTGGTGTTGAGAAAGATCGACATGGGTCGACGAATGGCATAGGGTCGTCTTTAGTGATGAATCGCACTTCTGTCTTGCCCGCAGTGATCGCCAGAATCGTGTGCGCCGACATATCGGGGAGAGGGGACGCCCAGATCTTATTGTCAAGAGGCACACGGGGCCAACACCAAGCATTAAGGTCTGAGGAGCTATTGGCTTTAATGTGAAATCACAATTAGTGCTTGTTGAGGGCACTATGACTGCTCGACAGTACGATGATAGGGTATTCAATCCAGTGGTTGTCCCTATGATGGCGAACATTGCTAATGGGATGTTTCAGCAGGACAATGCCCGGGTTCACACTGCACACATCTCCAGAGAAGCTCTCCACGACATCACAACCTTAGAATGGCCCACCAGATCCCCAGACCTCAGTCCTATTGAGCACGTGTGGGACATGATGGGTCGACAACTGGCCAACCGTCCTCAGCCACCCACAACTCTGGAATAACTGACCCGTGCAGTGCAGCAAGCATGGGCTACAATTCCTCAGGAATCATCAAATCACAACCGAACACTCGTCCTGCACGTTCAATTGCAGCAATGTAGCACTACTACTTCTGGGTGTTGCAATTTCCATTTTCTTCAGTGTAGTTCTAATAATTTGACTCCATGCCTCGACGAATTCATCAATGTATTGCAGCTTGTGGTGGGCACATCCTGTATTGATTGTTGTCCAAACTTGCGGCCAGAGGGACCTGAAAGTGTAATCATCAAATCACAACCGAACACTCGTCCTGCACGTTCAATTGCAGCAATGTAGCACTACTACTTCTGGGTGTTGCAATTTCCATTTTCTTCAGTGTAGTTCTAATAATTTTTTTATTACTGGCTGCCTGCATTCAATTTTCACCCTTCATTGTCAATAATCAGCTCTCAATACTATAAGCTTTGTATATGATATCCTTTTTTCTTCCAAAGGAAGCTACATTTTATCAGCAAGACAACTGTTTTCATTTCAGTTTACTATAAAACTGATTATTATATGTCTTTATTTTCGACTGTTCTTAAGATATGTAGTAGAATGCAAATATTCTGAAAAATATTTTATCTCTTTATTAATGTTATGAATAAATGTTTCTTTCATCATGCTTATAAACTTGAACCAGCATGATGAATTGAAATAAAATTGATGACTCTCATTTATACAAGACCACATCGCAATAACAACAATGCTTTAGAATTAAAGGATTGAGTAGTTCTGAATGGCAAGGTAATGTAGCACCCACGAGAGCTCTCCATGGGAGGAGTCAGGACGGCACCCATTGCAGATACTGTAACGAGACTGAAACTTTAGCACATGTGTCTGGCTCCTGCCTTCGTGGTGAACTTCTGCAGAATATAAGACACCATCTGATCAGGAGCAAGATAGTGTTAGCCCTGCAAAACTACAAAATGTATGAGGAAGTCGACTGTGTTGCAGAAAATCAAAGTACATGCAGAATTGATATCATAATGATCAATGGGAAACCTTGTTCAGGATTTATTATTGATCCTACTGTATGGTTTGAATCTGATGCAGTCCATCAAGAGTCAAAGGATATCTGCGAGCCAACACTAAACTATTTTAAGATCTTCTAAGAGCTCAACAATGCCCCGGTTACAAGGCTGCTGGTAGGGTGTAGAGGCCAGTGTTACCAACTTATATTTTCAAGATCCGCTAAATACTACTAAAAATCCGCTAAAATTCTGCCAAGAAATCCGATCTCAAATAGTGAGCAATAATAATAATAATAATAATAATAATAATAATAATAATAATAATAATAATAATAATAATAACAACAACAACAATAATAATAATAATAATAATAATAATAATAATAATAATAATAATAATAATACCGAGCTCGATAGCTGCAGTCGCTTAAGTGTGGCCAGTATCCAGTATTCGGGAGATAGTAGGTTCGAACCCCACTGTCGGCAGCCCTGAAAATGGTTTTCCGTGGTTTCCCATTTTCACACCAGGCAAATGCTGGGGCTGTACCTTCATTAAGGTCACAGCCGCTTCCTTCCCACTCCTAGCCCTTCCCTGTCCCATCGTCGCCATAAGACCTATCTGTGGCAGTGCGGCGTAAAGCAACTAGCAAAAAAAAAGAAAAAAATAATAACAATAATAATAATAAAAGTAAATGTCTGCACTCACCTGATCTGTGAGTTTCACTGGGATTAACCCCCTGCCGGCGAGCTAAAACTTGTAGGCGTTTTAGTACCGGGTGCAAACTAGGTGAATCCCCTCAATCACAATCAATCAATACTGATCTGCATTTAGGGCAGTCGCCCAGGTGGCAGATTCCCTATCTGTTGCTTTCCTAGCTTTTTCAGAAATGATTTCAAAGAAATTGGAAATTTATTGAACATCTCCCTTGGTAAGTTATTCCAATCACTAACTCCTCTTCCTATAAATGAATATTTGCCCCAGTTTGTCCTCTTGAATTCCAACTTTATCTTCATATTGTGATCTTTCCTACTTTTAAAAACGCCATTCAAACTTATTCGTCTACTAATGTCATTCCACGCCATCTCTCCGCTGACAACTCGGAACATACCACTTAGTCGAGCAGCTCGTCTTCTTTCTCCCAATTCTTCCCAGCCCAAACTTTGCAACATTTTTGTAACGCTACTCTTTTGTCGGAAATCACCCAGAACAAATCGAGCTGCTTTTCTTTGGATTTTTTCCAGTTCTTGAATCAGGTAATCCTGGTGAGGGTCCCATACACTGGAACCATACTCTAGTTGGGGTCTTACCAGAGACTTATATGCACTCTCCTTTACATCCTTACTACAACCCCTAAACACCCTCATAACCATGTGAGGAGATCGGTACTCTTTATTTACAATCCCATTTATGTGATTACCCCAGTGAAGATCTTTCCTTATATTAACACCTAGATACTTACAATGATCCCCAAAAGGAACTTTCACCCCATCAACGCAGTAATTAAAACTGAGAGGACATTTCCTATATGTGAAACTCACAACCTGACTTTTAGCCCCGTTTATCAACATACCATTGCCTTCTGTCCATCTCACAACATTTTCGAGGTCATGTTGCAGTTGCTCACAATCTTGTAACTTATTTATCACTCTATAGAGAATAACATCATCCGCAAAAAGCCTTACCTCCGATTCCACTCCTTTACTCATATCAGTTATATATATAAGAAAACATAAAGGTCCGATAACACTGCCCTGAGGAACTCCCCTCTCAACTATTACAGGGTCAGACAAAGCTTCACCTACTCTAACTCTCTGAGATCTATTTTCTAGAAATATAGCAACCCATTCAGTCACTCTTTTGTCTAGTCCAATTGCACTCATTTTTGCCAGTAGTCTCCCATGATCCACCCTATCAAATGCTTTAGACAGGTCAATCGCGATACAGTCCATTTGACCTCCAGAATCCAAGATATCTACTATATCTTGCTGGAATCCTACAAGTTGAGCTTCAGTGGAATAACCTTTCCTAAAACTGAATTGCCTTCTATCGAACCAGTTATTAATTTCACAAACATGTCTAATATAATCAGAAAGAATGCCTTCCCAAAGCTTACATACAATGCATGTCAAACTTACTGGCCTGTAATTTTCAGCTTTATGTCTATCACCCTTTCCTTTATACACAGGGGCTACTATAGCAACTCTCCATTCATCTGGTATAGCTCCTTCGACCAGACAATAATCAAATAAGTACTTCAGATATGGTACTATATCCCAACCCATTGTCTTTAGTATATCCCCAGAAATCTGATCAATTCCAGCCGCTTTTATAGTTTTCAACTTTTGTATCTTATTGTAAATGTCATTGTTATCATATGTAAATTTTATTACTTCTTTGGCCTTAGTCTCCTCCTCTATCTCGACATTTTCCTTGTAACCAACAATCTTTACATACTGATGACTGAATACTTCTGCCTTTTGAAGATCCTCACATACACACTCCCGTTGTTCATTAATTATTCCTGGAATGTCCTTCTTGGAACCTGTTTCTGCCTTAAAATACCTATACATACCCTTCCATTTTTCACTAAAATTTGTATGACTGTCAATTATGCTTGCCATCATGTTATCCGTAGCTGCCTTCTTTGCTAGATTCAATTTTCTAGTAAGTTCCTTCAATTTCTCCTTACTTCCACAGCCATTTCTAACTATTTCTTTCCAGTCTGCACCTCCTTCCTAGTCTCTACCTCAAGGGCCACACACAAAACAGGCCAGTTCATTAAACGGTCTTCCTTCATACATAAATATAAATGCTACTCTCTCTCAGTTTCATTACCTGTCATCATTCGTCAATTAAGAGATAAGTACCCTTTCCCCACGTATTACAAATTTATGATGCCATGATCTCATAACATCAAATCCAAATAACATGTTTTCCTCGTGTGACTGCTAGCTCCTCACAAGAAATACGGAATAGCTCACAGACAGACTGGAGTACAAATTTTAAAAAAAAGTAAAATGGTTAAAACACTAACTTCCGCTATAATATATCTAGAATTATGCCAAAAAATCCGCTGTCCACTAAATGATATATTTCTCCACAGACAGTTTTCTAATTCAGCCAAATTTAGTGGAAAATCCGCTAAGTTGGCAACACTGGTAGACACACCATTCCAGAAAAGTTTTCTGACTTTTGCACAAGTTTTGGTCTGAAAAAACAGATCAGGAAGTTACCTTATTTGCTCTGATATGCTCCTTTCATATTGTACAAATCTATATAAAATCCCTAATTGTCTGTCATTCACAGCGATATTGAGAAAATTACAATGTTTCAGCAGCTGAAATTGACACCAGATATAGATTATCTCTCTTTTACAAGAAAAGTGCAATGAAATGCTGATAACCACAAATAATGCACTTTTAAAAAAATGTTCCTTTGAAAGAAGTCATTGTGCCATATTCACCATGTTGACCTGCATATCTTCACCTTTTGATATGAGATTGAACTGTGTCTGTCCACAGTTTATTTTACATGGGAGGTATGTGACCTTCTCTTTGGTGCTTATGGGATTTAAGTGGATAAAGAGAGATGGCAACACACTACGATGAACTCTCTCGCTGAAGCTGAGCTTTTTGTGCCTGTCATCCTATCAGCAATACCATTAGTGCCAGCCAATGGGAGCAGAATAAGACAGAACACATCACCAATGCGTTGCCAGAGCTGAAACAAACAGAGATGCCATATTGCATGAGCCAAAACATAACCATTTGCGCTCTATTATCGATCAATTTACAATGTATAAAAGCAAACGCAAGAATTCCATATTATGATTTGAGTTTACTGAGATTTTGAAAGGAGTTGCAACAAAAAGAAAGACACATTTAGAAACGAAAATCAGAAATTGACATATAAATCACAGGAAATTGATGACAACAATCAAATTAGCTGCAGATGTTTTGAACCACTTCAAATGTCATTGCCAGCAGGATTTTATATCCTTGCTGTTTTCGACCCCTTTTCAGACATTTTCAAAATATTCTACCCTCTGGCCCAAAAAAAAAAAAAAACTTTAAAACTAAAAGTGGTATAAATTGCATGAGATCCCAACTATAGTCAAAGTTTCTACAACTATGCCAAAATTGTGTTTGAAATGGTATTATTGAGATTTCACAAAACCAAATTTCAAAACATAATGTACAATATTTGTTTGGTTTTTCTTCACATTGTAATGAGAATTCAATTCTTCTTCCGAAAGTAGCAGAACAAGTTAATGTCATTAACCAACAGGTTCTGAACATTCTGAAAGGTTATAAAATAATGTACAGTCATTGAAAAAAAAGAGTGCATGGTATTGTATAAACTCACTGCAGTTACACTTTTCTCAGAAACTATTGAACGTTGTCGGTATCCACTGTATCTACTGTATAAGAGAGGTGAATGATATTATGATAATGGTTAGAATTAAAACCTGGTAAAATATTAAATGTGAGGAACATACTGTACAATACTATGCACTCATTCGTCGTCTTTTTTTTTTTTTTTTTTTTGAGGGGCTGTGTGTGGTTTTTTTTTTGTTTGTTTGTTTGTTTGTTTTGCAACTATATGTTAGAATTGACTCCGTAGTAGAATATGACGTTTATGAACTTCCTTCATTCCTCATGCATGCCACCTCAAAAAATTAGACAACAGTTGACTGCATCATAATATTCTTCTTTACATTCTAAATATTGATGGTGGTTTGTGCAACAGAAAGAGATTGAGGTAAACCTAGACAAAAATATTGTTCATACAGAAATTTAAATAGGCTCAACTTCAAGAAGAATGTGTTTTATTCCAAAAATAGCATGGAAGTAATTATTTTGTTTTGTTTTCCGGATCTATGTGGTCATAATTTGCATACAAATTTGTATTTTTTATTTTCTAGTCCACCTTTTCAATACAATTGATATTGTGTTGTTAGAAATTCATATTGCTACAACACTACATTAAAAAGGACATGTTTCGCTTGGTTTCAAGCATCCTCAGCCTTTGTATTTTATCTCAAGGTTAAGACCTGTCATTGTTAATTTGCTTATAACTAATTTGTACTTAATTATAATTCTAAGAACTAAGTGGTAAAATACATAAACATAGGCATTTGTTAACACAATGGACAATTTAACAATTTAAATAACAGTGCTAAAATTGGGATATTCGTTGATTCTAATAACAATGACGTCCAACACACAGTCATATTTTCACAATAATTAGATTTGGCTAAAATTCTCAAGTTCTTGTTTTTTTAAAACAATTGTTAGTTGACTTGTATTAAAATTTGAGATATAAATTCTGTTACAACTCAGAAGTGTCTAAAGCTTAAAATCTTAAGTGCATTGGAAATATTCTGCTTCTTGTATTAATTTGAGGTATGCTTCTGTAATCTATTAGTTGTAAACGGTAAAATGCAACTACTGATAGTTTCATAAGTTATGAATTTCATTATAAAACTGGGACTAGTTTCAACCCCATATATATTGGGTCATCTTCAGCCACACTCCAATTGGAAGACATAAGCAGCATATATAACCAATAATGATATAATCACTGATATGACACAATTTATAGTCTTAATTTAAACTATTGATCAAGTCTGAAATAACATATCTACACTTTAAGCTAAACAACACATCAAAAATGTTGTGGTGGATGGCGAACTATTTGGTTGTTTCTACAGCAGCTATCGTTTTTGAGTTGATCTGGGAGTTGGTATAATTTTCTGTGTAAACACTGATATAATTTAAACCATTCATGGAAGTACTTCTTTTTTTTGAGAGCTTAGTCAAAAGTGACGTCAATCCGAGAATCTTGAGGTGTTGATATGTTTTCTTTTTTTCACAACACTTAAATGATGGTGCATCCCTTTGACTGCTACTATAATGCCTCGTGGTACTTGTTACATTACGGTGACTGCTTGCTTTCGTGTTTCTACTGTTTGGCGGAGAAGTATGAAACCACGGAAAACCACGGAAAACCACTTCAAGGATGGCTGAGGGGGAAATCGAAACCCCTCTACTGAGTTAACCTCCCGAGGCTGAGTAGACCCTGTTCCAGCCCTCGTGCTACTTTTCAAATTTTGTGGCAGAGCCAGGAAACGAACCCGGGCCTCCAGGGTTGGCAGCTAATCATGCTAACACCACACCACTGAGGTGGACTTGTACAATCCCTATTAATTGAAATTGTTTGTGGATCAAACTTGATGTGAATGTCAATTTACAGTCAGTATTTTAATAGCAAAATATATGATTAAAACTGTGGATGCAAAGACTTGTATGGTATGCTTTGTCACAATGGCCACCCATATATTGGGAAACAATTCATGCATTTGGGAGATGGTGGGTTCGAATCCCACTGTCGGCAGATCTGAAGATGGTTTTCCATTTTCACACCAGGCAAATGTTGGGCTGTAAGTTTACCTTAATTAAGACTATAGTCGCTACCTTTCCAATTCTAGCCCTTTCCTTTCCTTGCATTGCTGAAAACCTTTGATGTGTTAGTACAACACTAAACCACTAGCAGAAAACAGAAACAATAAAATAAGTATGTCACCACTGCATCACTGTTAAGAGATTGTTTAACTGCAAATTTTAGATGATCCACAGATTTTCTGTTATCAGACATGACCTTCCCGAATTCAAAAGCCAACTGACCATAGAAAAGATTCTTTCAACTAAATCAGATGACAAAGGAACCACAATTGTCTTCATTGTCAGCTTACTTAGTGTGGGCATCTTAGCGAAGTACATCTGTGCCAGAAGGATGAAGCAGAAGATGAAGACAAATCTTCTCCATATGTCACTGCTGTGTATGTTGATAGTTTTTGTATCTCTATGACACAAGCACATCTAGTAATTAAAATTATTACACATACCTTTAGGCGAAGAAAAATTAATTTTAACCTTTCACAGAATTATTCTGGAAGTGTTGAGAATAATAAATGCACAAACACAACACTAACTTGTTTCCTGCACACTGCTTTTGTATAGGTCCAGTTCTGAAGAGATTGTGGAAATGAACACTATTTTCTTGCAGGTACAATTCTACATGTCTACGCATGTTTTGTGACACTTCTTAAAGTTGCTGAGGGGGGAATCGAAGCCCCCTCTACTCACTTGACCTCCAGAGGCTGAGTGGACCCTGTTCCAGCCCTCGTACCACTTTTCAAATTTCGTGGTTATTATTGTTTTAAGAGGAAGTACAAATAGGCAACAACTCTCTTAACACTAATCAGAGGGAAAATGGGAGGTGTCTGACTGTTTGAAGAATGAGGCATTGACAAAAGAATACAAAAGACCCAAAGGATGTGAAAATTAAAAACTCTCTAATGCTCACAAACCTAGTACCATTGTAGGGTCATAAAAGATGATTTTTTTTTTTGCAAGTTGCTTAATGTCGCACCGACACAGATAGGTTTTATGGCAACGATGGGACAGGAAAGGGCTAGGAGTGGGAAGGAAGCGGCCGTGGCCTTAATTAAGGTACAGCCCCAGCATTTGCCTGGTGTGAAAATGGGAAACCATGGAAAACCATTTTCAGGGCTGCCGACAGTGGGGTACGAACCCAGAAAAGATGAAAGCAAGGAGGTAGGCACATAAGCAGAAAAAATGCCAGACGCAGCTATGGGAACCATGATTACCAACCCACACTCCAAAGTTGAGAGCCCCTGGTTCCCCATTTAGTCACTTCTTCCAACAGGCAGGGAATACTGTGGATGTATTCTATCTTCCCCACCCACAGGGTAAACACAGTAGCTGAAGTCATATGATTATTATTATTATTATTAGAGCCCGAAAGTTAGGCAAAATGCCTTTTTTTATCTGACTGGATATATAGAAGAATCAGATAGAGATAAATATGTTTTCATGCATTTAGGAAGTGTAGAGACAATTTTTATTTTGCCTTTTTTTGCCTATTTTGGCTTCCGTTGCCTGATTTAAGATTTAAAGCCTTTTCTTGACTTTTTTTATTGTTATGCATTTTTTTCTGCGATTTACACATTTTAAAAAGCACATAATGAATTTCCATACATTGAAGACAAAAAAGGTTGCACAAATTAAATTACATATTGCCGTCACACATATATATTTAGAATATTGTTCCCTGTAAATCGTTAATTTGTTTTCAGGCATTCGAAAGCTTATTTTCTCAACCCATTCATTTAAGCTCTGAAAACAGCAGAACCTTCATTAGTGAAAGGAATGCACAAGCATAATGAATACCATCATTAATGTTACTCTGGCCGGATGGAATACGGCATGATAATGCCCTATTTTTTGTCACAGATGTGGCACCTTACATGAAAAAATCAGCTACAGCCTTGAAAGTTCTCTTTCCTAAAATGCTCCACCTCACATGTCTAGCCCATGGACTGCACAGAATTGCTGAAGAGATAAGAAGTTTGTATCCTCACATGGATAAGTTAGTTTCGAATACCAAGAAAATCTAGGAATTTATTATTAATTCCATTTGAGACATGTTTCGCCCTTCATTGAGGGCATCATCAGTCAAATTACTTCCTCAAGGCAAAAATCAGGTACCAGATTAGTAATTAAATTGTAAACATTAAAATACATTACAATGGGAAAAAATTAAGCAATCAAGAAAAACTTGTTCACTGGTGATACAGTTATACAATATAAGTTTATAGACATAGTAGTCGGCACCAATGCGTAAAATCACTGGGTATTTTAGCAGAGTCCAGCAGTGGTGTATTGAATAGGTGACACAATAAACCCTTTAGCATCCTATATTCAGTATCTTCAATACGGATAACAATGATTTTTATCATTTGCAATACCAAGAAAATCTTAAAATCACCCTCCCGAATCCGGGTGTTCAAGGACGTGGCACCAGATTTCCCTTTAACTCCACAGCCAATGAAGATGGGGAAGCTGGATCTCAGCAGTCATATATTACAGCAACAATTTGGACAAGATACGTGAGGTACTTCATGCCTGCCTATTTTAACCAAAAATAAATGCTTAACTTCTGGGCTCTAATTATTATTATTATTATTATTATTATTATTATTATTATTATTATTATTATTATTATTATTCATAAGTACAACTAACTCTACAATAATAAAGCTGAAAGATTGGTCAAAATGCTACTCCATTGTTAGAACTGAATATTTTTGATATTGGTATGAAATACAGTATCCATCACAATAAGTTCCCCACTAACCTCATGAGGGTGAGTGACCCTGAAACAACCTATTTCATGGTGGAATTTCTTTGAAGTTCCACAATTGATTTCTCGGTCACCCAGAGAAAAGTCTATTATTATAACCACAAGATCTGAGAGGTTGTCTTAGAAAATATAATAGATGTTTCTTATTGCCCCGAAAACCATAAAAGTAGCTAGTGGAACATAAAAAACACATCATTATAATTAATTTATTTCCAATAAGATGATTTCCATGATGTCTACTAAAAATAGTAAGATGAAAAACTCACCGGTTCATTGTGAAGAAATGTGTTCCTGATGTTTGCTTGGATGATGACATTTGTTTCACCATATCAGTTATGTGGGAGATACCATAACTTCAATCAATGATCTACATTTAGGACTGTCACTGTCACTGTCACTGAATATAGAATTTTCATGATCGCATTGTAATTGAAATCGACTTTCAACCTATTAGGTCGTGTTATGTACATTTAGTATGCGTTGAAGAGATGTTAAGTACGGAACAAAAATGGCCAACCGGATACCAGTGGGATCCGAACCCACAACTTCCCGATTTTGCGTTGGTGTTCTACCAATTGAGCTATGGTGGCCTAGCTCATCTTTGTTCTGTTGGAAAGGATCTAAGCTTTGTCCTCTACAACCCTCAGTGACTGCATGTCTTCGCATACAAAAGTAGCCAAACTCCTATGCAACTTATTTTTTCCTGCACTGTCACTTCCATACATAGGAATGGAATTACTTTCACAATGTGCAACTATATCTTGTACCATGTCCTTACGATGCGCCCGTTTTATGTGATTCCATAAATTTGATGTTCCTCCACCTGTATAATAGATTTGATTGCAAATTTCACAAATAGTGGATTTCCTACCTGGACTGCTAGTAAAATACTGCCATGCTTGGGAGGACTTTCGTGGCATTGTTTCTTCCTTCTTATTACAAATATCGATAGAAAATATAGCACAACAACTTTAAACAAAGGTATATGTATAAGGAATCATACAAACAGAACAGACGTCTCAGTCTGGAGTCTGAACAACAGCACAATGGTGTTGCGAGTGTAGCCTGGCTGGAAGGCTTACTGAAGCACCCACAGTGCTATACGGAGTATTTGAGTTGAATCGGTGCTCCGCTGTGAAGTCACGTAACCTCAAGAACCGAGTTACTCTACAGTTCTACTTGCTCCGTCCCCACCACTATTCGCATTCCCTTCCCAGTTAACATTTGGTAAGTTCGAATCACCCACTACAATAACGTTCCTTTCTGTCACTATCCACATAGCTGATTATCTTGTCAAATAATTCTGCATCAGTGTCAGAGCCAGCTTGCCATGTCTGTACACCTCAAAAATATCAAGCTGCCTGTTATCTTCAGAGATAAGTCTTCAGGCATGATTCCAATGGAGCAACATACCAGCAACATAAAGCATGTCGCAGCCGACTTTCAATTGAGGAAACATAGTGCATCATGCAGCATACAGTTCTGTAGCATGAGACATGTTGATGTCTTTGAACCCTCTATGTTTCCACATACCTCAACAATATGTTTGTCAAACAGTGTTGCCCGGGATCTGGCAGTGTGTGGATTGGTGCTACAATTTCCACATGATAAGATGGAGTGGAATTTTAAATATTTTATAACTGTTAGGTTCTTCAGTCTGCCAAAACTAATTTTGAGTAATAAATTTATAAACTACCTGAAAAAGAAAACATAATATGGTAACAGTATTATACTTACAAAAGAAACAACTTAATTAAAATACAATGAGATGTTTCGTTCTTGAAAGAACATCATCAGATTTTTACAAATCACACTCAAATATTTAGAAAAGTATAAGAAATGATGTTTATCTATGAACTTGAAATCTGGAACTTATCTTATTGAAGTCCTGTTTTCTCTCAGCTCTGGAATAGAATGCAAGGAGTTGAAAAAATGTTGCTCTCTCATAGGCACGAGTCCAACTGGCTAGTCAGTCTGTTGAACTTCCCCCACCCGCCAGGTCAATGATACACTGATTTTACTTTTAGTTCTCCCCTTATTGTTATTATTGTTGTTACTGTTGCCACTGCCGTTATTATTATCCTCGTATCACAATTATTTCCTATTATACTGGTAATTTTCCGTTATGTCATGTTTGCTTACTTCAACTCTTTTGGAATTGTACTTGCAGTGTATTATTATTACTGGGTGATGTACCCATGCTTCGCTATGGAATTCTACACTGTATACAGAATCCTAGGTTAAGTAGTGTACACGCTGTGAGTAAGATTAAAATAATTTGCATAGCTCTTAACGTTACCCCAGAAATGCGATGGAAAAGTCGCTATACGTCTTTTCTCATGTGAAGACTGGGTTAGGGAATTTTCATTGTAATGGCAGACCCTCTTGCCTACTAACCATCACAATCAAACTGGCGAGTTTTCATTATGATGACAGGCCCACTTGCCTACTGCCTGTCAATCGAGTTGGGCACTTTTCATTATATTGGCAGACACTCACTCTCTACCTGCCTTTTTACATCCTCAGACAGACTGTCTTTGTGGTTTTCTCAACTGAAATCAACCTAGGTCATTACAATGAAGTCAGCAGGTATGTCGCAATTAAAACCAATGCTATCATATGAAATACCGGATCAAGTGAAAAACCGCACATTTTCTTACTTTTAACGAACAGTACTACGCTACCAATCTAATAGTCCAAAGTTCCCGAGTTGGAGTGACCAGGCTGCAGACTGCTGAGCATACTCCTCTGCCATTATTCCTTTTTGTTTTTTTATGTTATTGGCTTTACGTTGCACCAACACAGATAGCTCTTATGGCAATGATGAGACAGGAAAGGGCTAAGACTGGGAAGGAAGCGTCCTTGGCCTTAATTAAGGTACAGCCCCAGCATTTGCCTGGTGTGAAAATGGGAAACCATGGAAAACCATCTTCAAGGCTGCCAACAGTGGGGTTCGAACCCACTATCTCCCGATTACTGGATACTGGCCGCACTTAAGCGACTGCAGCTATCGAGCTCGGTCATTATTCCTTTAATTGTGCACACTGCTCACTCCAATCATCGCTTCAGAGTAGGAATCCAATAGCTGGAATACAATGATGAACCAGTGTGTTACATACTTTTTTAAAAATTTTCTTTTTTACAAGTTGCTTCATATCGCACCGGCACAGATAGGTCATATGGCAACGATGTGTTACATACCAGTAGTATCAGAAAATTTATAAACCAGAGGAATGGCATGCTAAAGAAGAAAGTTATTTAACTTCCCAGCTACTTCCCACCAATACTTAGGCAGGCTGTTACTCTGTATGCAGCAGTAATCCCACTGCCGTTATTATTATCCTCGTATCACAATTATTGAAATACAATAATGAGATGAGAGATGAGAGTAGGTACTTTTTGCAGGTTCTGGACCACTTATAAACGCGTTTCAAAATTACATAACTTTTGCACAGAATTTCATATTTTTTAGATCTTATCCCACAAAAAATATAAAACCAACATAAAATCACTAGTTTTTTGACATTTTACACAAAAGTAAATCACAATATTTTGTGCTGCTGCACAAAATCCTGCACATTTTTCTACTAAAAAATTAAAAACAGTTTAGAAATGAAATAAAATTATGTACAATTAAGGAAAATTATAAAAATTTAAAAAAATAAAATGAAAATCAAAGAAAATGAAGTAAAATTAAGAAAAAACATAAAAATTCTTTAGAAAGAATCATTTTTTATATTGATAAATTTGTTTGTTAATACTGGACATGGATTTTGTTCCTAATAAATGAAGACCTGTATAAGTTGATAAGTTGTAACGAAACTAAGGAATTCAAACATTTTGCTATATGCAGAAAATCTAGACTAAAAAAATGTAAAGAATGTAAAAATAAAAAGCAATGAGATAAATATAACTGCGAAGATTTCAAATATAAAGAATTTGATACATATATTTTAACTGAAGCTGAATTAGAATTTTTAAGTAAATACCCTATTATTCCAAAAACACAACCAAAAATTTTTATCAATTATGGTGGAGAGTTGCAAGCGATGGTTTAAAATTTTACTAAAATGCAATTTGAATCGTCATTACTAGATTTTACTGAAGTTGTTTACAGAGAGATTTCCATTTGACAAATTGTTGATTAAGAATATTGTTAATATGAAGAGAGAATTAATACCTGGAAAAAGAAGGAACAAAAAGATTTGATCTGGATATATTGTTTGGAACAAGCATATCTGGTTTCAAATATATAGTTGAATATAAAAGACCTTGTTTTAAAAGTGACGAAGACTATTTCAAATCATTAAAAGGTTATTAGGTAATAAAGCAAAACCAACCAACGAAAGATATATTCACGACGTGGCATTTTTCAAAGCTAACCAATGAAAACGATTGTTCGTCCATTTCTAGGATCGTTGTATGTAAGATCAAATGGTTTCTAGAGGACCCGCTGCAATCGCTGTTGATGATTAAGGTGCTAGATACCATACCACCTGGACTACATTTACGAAATAAAAAACATACGCCTCAACCCAGGATCGACCCCTCGAACTCCTGCATGCTAACCCAAAACTCTATCCACTGCACCAACTGCACAGCACGACTAATATGTGCTGACAGAGGTAGTTAGCATACATGTGGTTACAGTGTTGCCAGATTACCACTCTTCAAGATCCTTTTTCTGCCGGATATACTCGCAGGACGAACTTTTGTGAGACATATTTTCTTACTGCTGGCATGTGAGGAGTCGCGCTGCAACGCCCGAGTGTGCAAATTTCGGTTCACCCTGTATATAGGGAACAGTCCTTCTTGCTCTTTTTTTTTTTAAATCCTTTAATGACCTCAGAAATGCTGCCAGTAAAATTAGAACCACCATCAAATCCACAAACAACTAAAAGTGAAGGAGGATTCATTTTTGGATTTGTCCTCTTTAACTTGGATTTGTATTTTCCCTTGGAAATAATTTCGTTTATGAATTCCTTGTTATAACCATTATCTCTATTGTGTGAATTATATTAATTTCTTTGTTGAACTTTTCGGGAGATATTGGGATGTTAAAAGACCTGGACCAGGCTGTAGTATGTGGCTCTTTCATGAGCAAAGAATCTTGCTTCATACAGTAGTACAGTAGAACGCCGCTTAACTGAACTTTGCTTTATCGAAACCCGGCGTAACTGAAATGCTCAGGCAAAATTGCATTTTCATATTTTGTTTTTACCCTCTCATTCTTAGCCATCAATGTTAGTAATTCTCTTGCTAGATGTGCTGAGAGCTACTTGGCAAATCCTATTTTTATATTATGACTTATGCCAGAATCCACATGTAGCATAAAACAAAACAGTTTATTACCCTCTAGTTCATTCCATGATAAAAAAAATTCTTGAACAAGCAGGAATTATCACCGTATTATTATCATTATTATTATTACTGTATTATTCGTCATGAAGATTATATGTAGACTGTAGTTAACGTTGCTTCAGTTGCGGGAGTTTAATCTTGTTTACTGCTCAGACTATACTGCAGCTTCTGTTAGGAAACCAGGGAAGTCCAGTGACCCTTCTCCATTCATATTTTTCTTTCACCCAAGGTCGTTCCACTGGCCTTGCAGTTCTATACTGTAGTTCCAATGCTTTTCTTACCCCATTGCAACATGAATTACCTGCTCATAACGGTACTGCAGAGGTGCCAACTTTTGAAGTGGGTTATCAGTAATCACCCTCGCCCCTCAGAAAATTTTCGAGTTTAAGTCCAGAGCATGTCCTCCATTCTCGATGATAATACCCCCTTTTTCCTTCCCGACACAATATATTCTTAAGTATATCATGTTACGAAATAACATTTGCACAGTACCTTTTAATTTAATGATAAAGTATCCTTTGTAACTTGTTTCGCATCCAGCAGATTGTTTGCAGTGTAGTTATTCTTGAAACATCCGTTCCCCCTGTGATGACATTTTTGTCTTCTGAACCATAAACGATTCCAGTGTACATGTCCTTAATGCGGCCTTCAATTCTGTAAATACATTACTTAAGGATTTGTTCTGGAAAAGAGCAGAGTAACTCCTTCATTCGCACAATGATTTTTTTTTTTTTTTTTTGCAAGTTGCTTTACATCGCACGGACACAGATAGGTCATATGGCGACGATGGGACAGGAAAGGGCTGGGAGTGGGAAGGAAGGGTCCGTGACTTTAATTAAGGTACAGGCCCAGCATTTGCTTGTTGTGAAAATGGGGAAACCACGGAAAACCATCTTGAGAGCTGCCGACAGTGGGGTTCAAACACACTATCTTCCGAATACTGGCCGCACTTAAGCGACTGCAGCTATCGAGCTCGGTACACAATGAAATTCACAACGCTTACGATCGAATAAGTATCGTTGCCAACTCACAAGCAATGAAACGAGGAGGATTTATCAGACAAGCTGGAAAGGATTGAACATATTTGCTTCCGTCGCTTTTCCGTAATAATTTTCCCTTTGACCGTAATGCTGTAATCATGAGATGAAATCCGTAATAATTACGGACAACCCGTAATAGTTGGCACCTCTGCTACTGTATCTTATTTTATTCTTATCCTACCAATGCTGTCCCAGGTATCTGGACAGGTTCTTTTGAAATACAGTAGCAAGGTACAGTATACAGTAACCAGTTGTGTTAAAAGTACAGTGGCAAGTGCATGCTTATTGAATGTCAACTAAACAAAAACGCGTTGTTATAAGCATCGAAAAAATAAAAATAGAAGCAGTGAGTCAGGTGGAAAATGGTGTAATATTGCAAAATGTTACTACGGATTATGGAACTGATGTGTCAACAGTGGCGGATTGGGTAAAGACAAAATCTAAATGAATTGGGCATTCCTCTAAGATACCAAAGCCGCAAAATTATGAGAGAGGGTGGATATGAAAAGGTAAACGAAGCCATATTTCTTTGGTTTACACAACAACGTGAAAATACTATTATCCAGTCCTAGAACTCAAGAGAAGGCTAAATTATTGGCTACAAAGTTAGGGGATGATGGAAAGGACTTAAAGGCTAGTTACGATAGAAGCAGTGAGTCAGGTGGAAAATGGTGTGATATTGCGAAATGTTACTACGGATTATGGAACTGGTGTGTCAACAGTGGCAGATTGGGTAAAGACAAAATCTAAATGAATTGGGCATTCCTCTAAGATACCAAAGCCGCAAAACTATGAAAGAGGGTGGATATGAAAAGGTAAACAAAGCCATATTTCTTTGGTTTACACAACAACGTGAAGATATGGCATACGCCAGTTACCTCTAAGTGGCGAAAAGCTTTCTGCGGACCCACTGTTGATGTTTTTAAAACAGAATTTGAAGAGATCAGTGAAGGATTGACAAAAGATCAGGTATATAATACTGGCAAAACAGAGTTAAATTTTAAAATGTTGCAAAAAACATCCTTAGCATCAATAAAAGAAAAATCTGCACCAGGTCACAAAGAGAATAAGGAGAGGATTACGGTTTTAGGATGTGCTAATGCTTCAGGCACTCATAGGATGCCACTAATATGCATAGGAAAATCGAAAAATCCTAGAGCTCTTAAAAACATTGCTGCCACTGCCTTACCAATTTATTATAGAGCTCAAAAAAGTGCCTGGATATCATCACAACTTTTCAAAGAATGGTTTTCAAAAGTTCGTACCAACCGTCGAATATTTTTTGAAGTCTAACGGATTGCCCAGAAAAGCAATTTTGTTGATTGACAATGCCCCAAACACACTCAGGGAAGTTGGAAAGTGGTGATATTTTTGTTCGGTTTCTGCCCCCTAATGTGACGAGTTTAGTTCAACCCATGGACCAGGGTGTTCTGGAAGCATTCAAACACCATTATCGTGCATTTCTGCTATGATTAATTCTGAGTGATTGTGAATTATCCGGTAAAAGTCTACGGATTCGTTGAAGTCTATGAACATGAAACATGTGATTTATTGGTGTGCCCAATCCTGGGAAGAGATTACATCAGTGACTCTTTGTAATACCTGGAACAAACTGTATGAAGGAATTTTTTGGAAGATGAGAAAGATGATGACAACCTGCAAGAGATGGTGAAACAAATTCCAGGCTGTGAGAATGTTAACTAGTGTGAGGTGAACGAGTGGTTACAATCAGATGATGCTGAACTTGATCTAACAGAGCAAGAAATAGTGGATTCCATGCTACTGCCAAGGGTTGAAGCAAATGACTCTGGCCTCGACAATAGCAGTTCTGAGAATCGAGTAACAGCAGATGATGGATTGAATGCATTTGAGGTAAGATTGTTTTTTAATTTTTATTAAAATGCAGTACCACACGCTTTAATTACAGTACTGTTATAAAATTACTGTATGCAGTATTCAGTTCAGTAGTAACAAAAGAAATTGTTTCATTATTTTAGATTGCTTTGCGCTTTGTTGAACAATGCAATGAATCTACACCAGCTGGAGTATTGGTGATTAAACGGTGGTGCGACATAGCTGCATAACATACAGTATGCATCTTTCCTTAACAAAGTTTATGCATTTGTATTTTGACATTTATCTTCCGAAAATATTTACCATGTGTCATCCGAAAAGACATGTCAACTGAAGTGGCTTCACCCTCTTTATTTTGGATAAAAGAGGTTCTAGTGCATTAGAAGTTTGGGAGGGTTTCCTATAAATGATGTATGATAAATGATCATTATGTCTGGTAACTGTTATATCAAGGTAATTTGAAGTGCAGTTTGTTTCTGTTTCTTCTGTAAATTTTATATGTTGATCTAAAGTAATCAGTTGGTGAAGCGTTTGTTTACTATGGCAAAGACATTGTCTACAAACTTAGACCAAAAATGTATATTGTTGATCTTATCAAGTTTGGAATGCTCTAAATGGTCTAAATAGATTTCTGCCAGGATCCCCAAGGCCTGCGATCCCATGGGAAGTCCATGTTGATAGATACTGTTGTTGAAGCAAAAATAGCTGTTGAGGGCAAATTTGAATATATTTAGAAATCCTTCAGTCTCTATGAGACTCAATTTTCCATGTTGCTTCAATTGGTTATTTTTAAAGTTATGGTTTTTTGTACAGGAATGCTAGGATACATACTCTTAAAGTTGTATGGAATTAATGAATGATAGGGTTGAATTTTTAAGTCTTTAGTGATATTGCACAATTCTATGGTATTCTTTACTGTTCTTTCAGAAAGAAATACATAGTGTTTTTCAAAAATCTTTGGACGAACTGTGAAAATTTGTAGATGGGGCTACGTCTAAATTTTACACAGTTCAGAAAAATTAGGGGAACATATTTTGTAATGTCTGGTATGTGAACGTTAATTTGGTAGATGCGGTTCCAATGGTTGTACAACATACCTTGAGACCTTATCTACTCACGGAATGTCAAATTGAAATTATACTCCATCTGTAGGCGCAGCCATGCATTAAAATGTCAAATGACCCCTCAAAACGCGTCTGTGTATCGTCGTGAGGTACACAGACTACCGTGATAATTAGGGCGTGTTGTACATCAACCAGCACATCGCATGAGACATCTTAGTGAGGTTCAAGTTGCAAGGGCCCTCACTTTGATCCAGGAAGGATGGACTTTTTGTTGTGTTGCTGTGGATCTCAATGTCTCTCTGTCAGTTATTCAGCACTTGTGGAATCACTACAGTGAGACAGGCCAGTTCACAAGGAGGGTTGGACAAGGTCATGGATGCATGACAACCCCACAGCATGACCAATATCTGACCATCTGTCATTGCGGCGTCATTCAGTAACTGCCAGAAAACTGCAACAAGACCTCAGGAGGGTTACTGGAGTCACAGTGTCTGACCAGACAGTAAGGAACAGGTTAAGAGAAGTGTCCTTATGACCCAGATGTCCTGTTCGAGTGCCCCGTTTAACGCAGCAACATCGCACAGCTCGCCTTCTGTTTGCCCGTACCCACATCAACTGGCAACTTCGCCAATGGCGACCTGTGTTGTTCACAGACGAGTCCATATTTCACCTGACACAGCGTGATGGACGTCAACGTGTATGGAGACGCCATGGTGAGCAGTACATGCCAAATGTTGTCCAGGAAGGCAACCGATTCGGACAAGGTTCTGTGATGGTGTGGGGTGGCATTAGTATTGATGGCCGCACGGATCTTGTCGTCATCCGTGGTAATCTTACCGCTGCGGGGTACATTGAGCAGATACTGCTACAGCCTGTGTTGGTTGCTGTATATGGTGTTGGCCTTGAATTCGTACTCATGCATGACAATGCCAGGGTTCATGTAGTCAATATATTTAATATTAACTTAAATATTATATTTAAGTGGTCCGCCTATTCAATACATATATAATTTATTACATCTAGTACATGTTTTGTCCCCTTAGGGACATCATCAACTATAAAGTAAAGTAAACCTGTGTCCTCATCCCGCGGTGGAGCAGCTCTTTTCAGGCACACCCCCAATGGAGGTGAGCTGCACGTACCATTTCAACAACATACCAGCCCTCCTGCCATTCTTAAATTTCTGGCAGTACCGGGAATCGAACCCGGACACCCCAGGACGGCAGCTAATAACACCAACCATTACATTATGAAGCCAAACATCATTAGCTATAATAAACTACCATAATATATCAGAATACAAAAATTACATTATTAAATTGGAAAGACATATTAAAAACATTATTGTATACTAGGACATTTAAAATAAAATATTAGTAAACTTAGTTAAAGTTGCAAATCATATAATCAATAAAACTGGTTGAATTGTTCATTAAACTCTTGATGATAGACTTCATGGGAACTAACAGTTGTATTCATAAAATGATCATTATTGTGAATAAAAACTCTTGACCGGACGAGTTGGCCATGCTGTCAGGGGCGCATGGCTGTGAGCTTGCATCTGGGAGATAGCGGGTTCATATCGCACTGTCGACAGCCCTGAAGAAGGTTTTCCGTGATTTTCCATTTTCACACCAGGCAAATGCTGGGGCTGTACCTTAATTAAGGCCACAGCTGCTTCCTTCCAACTCCTAGGCCTTTCCTATCCCATCGTCGCCATAAGACTTATCTGTGTCGGTGCGATGAAAAAGCCACTGACAATAAAAGAAACCTCTTGATTTAAAATATTTCTTGATGATATATTATGGTAGTTTATTATAGCTGATGATGTCCCTTAGGGGACGAAACATGTACTAGATGTAATAAATTATATATGTATTGAATAAGCAGACCACTTAAATATATTTAAGTTAATCTAAATATTCGCTACTTGATTCTATATGGGATTATTATCTAAAATGAACCTGTTAAAGCTTGTTACATACAAGGGCTCATGTAGCATGGATCACCGGAGTTGTCTTGCAAAAACTGGACATTCAAGAGATGGAATGGCTAGCAGCGAGTCCCGACCTTAATCCCATCGAGCATATGTGGGATAGGCTTGACAGAAATGTTCGTGGGCGTCCTGTTCCACCACAGACTCTCCATGACCTCAAAGTAGCTCTCATTGAAGAATGGGACCTGATACCGCAACGTGATCTCCGTCGACATATACGGAGCAAGCCATGTAGGTGCCAAGCTGTGATAAATGCTTGTGGAGGACATACATCATAATGAAGCTCTCCAACTGTGATAAATTTCCACCTGAGGGACTGCTATCACATTGGTTACGCCCCTATTTGGATATTTCGGTTTGTGTTCTGAAAATGAACGCAAATCCATCAATGTTCTTTTGTATACCTCAACGGTAAGGAACAAAGGTTTAGTTGGTAATATACCAGGGTGAGAGATATTGTTTTGTGGAGCATGGCATACGTTCAAAAACATATTCCCCTAATTTTCTTGACCTGTGTATTATGGGTCTCATGGGAACGTTGGCCTTCTGGATCTTGGCGTATGCTTTGGCTGTTGGGAGTCTAGGTTTCATTGCTATTGATTTAGAGGTTTCCTGTTCATTGAGAAGAAAATTCATGTTCCTAAGCATTGTTTTAAGGTTTATCTGAACTTTAAATTTAAAATGTATCATCCAAAAAAAGTTGCTGAGTTTTGTTTAGATATTAATTATTGTCCATGATCACAGTTGTGTTCCCTTTGTCAACTTTAGTTATTAAGAAGAAGTTCCTAATTTTTTCTTTAAATTCTTTAAGTTGCTTGTTATTAATGATATTGTTTTTGTTTTTGAGACTATTGACATAGTTAGGCAATCTTTTCTTGACTTCATATCTTACTTTGTTGCAGCATTCGACTGGGAGTTTGTTAATGGCTAGTTCAGTTTCAATAATTGTTGTAATAAGGTTGCTGAATAATGATGTGTCAGTCCAATTGTGTTTCGGCCCCCTGTTCAATATATCAAGTTCTGTCTTATTGAATGTAGTGTTAAATATGTTTTTGATTGGGGATGAAATTCTAATCTTCTTTCAAAAATATGGTTGGAAGGTTCAACTGAAACCGTAATTTGCAATAGATAGGCCTATAGCACTGACAATTCTCCAATTCACAAACAACCATTATAATGACCAAGGGTCCGGCTCCATTGCTAAATGGTTAGCGTGCTGGCCTTTGGTCACAGGGGTCCCGGGTTCGATTCCCGGCAGGGTTGGGATTTTTAACCATCATAGGTTAATTTCGCTGGCACTGGGGCTGGGTGTATGTGTCGTCTTCATCATCATTTCATCTTCATCAAGACGCGCAGGTCACCTACGGGCCAAAAGACCTGCACCTGGCGAGCCGAACATGTCCACGGACACTCCCGGCACTAAAAGCCATACGCCATTTCATTTCAATGACCAAGGATGTTCTCTCGTAATATAAACTTTATAGTACTTCAATAACACATACGACATTATTGCAGGCTAAGGGCTCCATTCAAGATCAGAAATCAGGACAGGTGTCTGTGAGAAATCGGTACGAGTCACTGCAGGTAGAACAACCAAGGGAAGATGAGGAACTGCGAACTGTTGCTGAGAAGTGTGAAAGTAGGAAGAAGGGAAAAGGTAGGAAAGAGAAATGTGGAGTAGTGGATAGGAAAAGACAGGTGGAACAGGGTCATGGGATGGAGAAAAGGGAAGAGGAAGTAGCTTCTGCAGGTGTCAGGAAAGATAGGACTGACCAGAAGAGGAGGGGATCAAATGAGGTGGGTGAAATAAAATGTCGTATGGCTTTTAGTGCCGGGATATCTCAGGATGGGTTCGGCTTGCCAGGTGCAGGTCTTTCTATTTAACTCCCGTGGGCGACCTGCGCATCGTGATGGGGATGAAATGATGAAGACAACACATACACCCAGCCCCCGTGCCATTGGAATTAACCAATTAAGGTTAAAATCCACGGCCCGGGACCCTCTGAACCGAATGCCAGTATGCTGACCGTTCAGCCAACGAGTTGGACAAATGAGGTGGGTAGGGTTGAGGCTCTGGTCATGGGGGATTCCATTGTTAGACATGTGGGGGAAGTGCTTGGAGGAAAGGGTACAAGGGTAGAGTGTTATCCAGGAATTAGGTTAATGCAGATTTTGAGGAAAGTAGAAGAGAAGGAGGAGGGAAAGGAGAAGGTGGTAGTGTTTCACGTTGGTACTAACGACATAACGTTAAAAAAGCAGGTATAAGTACCAACATTGTTGGGGATTGTGGGATCTAGTAAATGCGGCACGGGTGAAGTTTAAGGAAGCGGAGATTGTTATCAGTAGAATACTGTGTGGGAGGGATACTGACTGGAAGGTGATTGGGGATTTAAATGAGACTATGGAGTGGGTATGAGGAAAACTGGGAGTAAGATTTCTAGATCTTAATGGGTAGGTAGGAGATAGGGATCTGCGCTCAGATGGCCTTCACTTAAACTGCAGTGATACATTTAAGTTAGGAAATTTGTTCAGAAGGGTTATATGGAGGTACATTCAGGGAAATGGGGTAGCCTAGAGAGCGGTGATAAGGAAGAGTGAACTGGAAGTCAAGTAGGGATGACATCTGAATCATGGCTGAGAAAAGATATAATGGATGCAGAAATTTTCTCACAGGACTGAAGTGTGTATCATAGGGATAGGATAGGAATGGTAGGAGGGAGAATATTCATTCTGGTGAAAGAAGAATTTGTAAGCTACAAAAAAGTTAAAGATGAAAACATGAAATTCTAGGTAAAAGGCTCACCTCTAAAGATAATAGGCAGCTTGATGCCTTCGGAGTGTACAGACCAGGAAAGGGTAGCACTGATGCAGATTCAGAATTATTTGATAAGATAATCAGCTATGTGGGAAATGACAAGGAAAGGAACGTGCTGTAGCGGGTGATCTCAATTTACCAAATGTCGATTGGGAAGGTAATGCGAACGACAGGAAGTAGGACCAATAAATGGCAAATATGTTAATATGGGAAGGGCATGTGATTCAGAAAGTGAAGGAACCAACTAGAGGGAAGAATATTCTGGATGTGGTGCTGGTAAAACCAGATGAGCTCTATAGAGAAACCAAAGTAATAGATGGTTTTAGTGATCACAAAGCTGTTTATGTGGTAGTTAAAAAGAAATGTGAAAGAAAGGAATGTATTAAAATTAGAACTATTAGGCAGAACGATATGGATAATAAAAAAGGCATGAGGGAGTTAAAAAAAAAGTAACTATGATCGGTGGAAAACTGTAAATAAAAATGTAAACAGACTCTGGGATGGGTTTAAAGCAATTGTTGAGGAATGTGAAAATAGGATTGTACCTTTAAAGGTGGTGAGGAATGATAAAGATCCACTATATTATAACATAGAAGTAAAGAGACTAAGAAGTAGGTGCAGGTTGGAAAGAAATAGTTAGAAATGGCTGTGGAAGTAAGGAGAAATTGAAGGAAATTACTAGGAAATTGAATCTAGCAAAAAAGTCAGCTAAGGATAGCATGATGGAAAGCATAATTGGCAGTCATACAAATTTTAGTGAAAAATGGAAGAGTATGTATAGGTACTTTAAGGCAGAAACAGGTTCCAAGATGGACATTCCAGGAATCAGTAATGAACCTCTGCGAGGATCTTCAAAAGGCAGAAGTACTCAGTCAGCAGTATGTAAAGATTGTTGGTTACAAGGACAATGTCCAGATAGAGGAGGTGACTAATACTAAAGAAGTACTAAAATTTACCTATGACAACAATGACATATACAGGAGGATATGAAAGTTGAAAACTAGAGAAGCAGCTGGAATTGATAAGATTTAGGGGGATATACTAAACACAATACATTGGGATATAGTACCATATCTGAAATACTTATTTGTATATTGTTTGCATGAAGGAGCTATACCAAACAAATGGAGAGTTGCTAAAGTAGCCCCTCTGTATAAAGGAAAGGGTGATAGACATAATAAAGCTGAAAATTACAGGCCAGTCAGTTTGACATGCATAGCATGTAAGTTTTAGGAAAGCATTCTTTCTGATTATATTAGACATGTTTGTGAAATTAATAACTGGTTTGATAGAAGGCAGTTTGGGATTAGGAAAGGTTATTCCACTGAAGGTCAACTTGTAGGATTCCAGCTAGATATAGTAGATGTCCTGGATTCAGGAGGTTAATTGGACTGTATCGCGATTGACGTATCTAAGGCATTTGATAGGGTAAGACTACTGGCAAAACAGCGCAACTGGACTTGAAAAAAGAGTGACTGAATGGGTGGCTATGTTTCTAGAAAATAGAATTCAGAGAATTAGAGTAGGCGAAGCTTTATCTGTCCCTGTAAGAATAAGAGGGAAATTCCTCAAGGCAGTGTTATTCGACTGTTATGTTTTCTTATATACATCAATGATACGTGTAAAGAAGTGGAATCAGAGATAAGGCTTTTTGCAGATGATGTTATTCTGTACAGAGTATTAAATAAGTTGCAAGATTGTGAGCAACTGCAAAATGATGTCGATAATGTGAGATGGACAGTAGGCAATGGTATGATGATAAACGGGGTTAAAAATCAGGTTGAGAGTTTCACAAATAGGAAAATTCCTCTCAGTTTTAATTACAGCATTGATGGATTGAAAGTTCCTTTTGGGGATCATTGTAAGTACCTAGGTGTTTATATAAAAAAAGAATTATTTTTTTTTGCTTCATGTCGCACCGACACAGATATGTCTTATGGCGACGATGGGATAGGAAAGGCCTAGGAATTGGAAGGAAGCGGCCGTGGCCTTAATTAAGGTACAGCCCCGGCATTTGCCTGGTGTGAAAATGGGAAACCACGGAAAACCATCTTCACGGCTGCCGACAGTGGGGCTCGAACCCACTATCTCCCGATTACTGGATACTGGCCGCACTTAAGCGACTGCAGCTATCGAGCTCGGTATAAGAAAAGATCTTCATTGGGGTAATCACATAAATATGATTGTAAATAAAGGTTACAAATCTCCGCACATGGTTATGAGGACACAATGGACAAAGTAAAGGATATCAGAATACAGAATGTTTCATCATATAGAAATATAGCAGTAATACGGATTTTTTCAATTATGGAGGTCTAAACAGACGAGATCTCAGGATGTTTACAGATCCACGTATGGTGGTGGCAAGTATTCTTTCAATGCTGTTCATGGGCAGGTCAAACTTCTTCCAGAATTCTATGAACAAAGCAGGTATTCTGCCACGAGCACCAACCATTAGGCCAATAATATCGACTTTATTCAGCTGGTATTTATTTTTGTAGAACGGGATGGTGGGTACGTAAATGTTCTGCCTTTCAAGATGAACTTCAGTAGACTGGCCGACCATACATGAATCTGTACACATCCTGAAATCTCATCTGATGACCAGGTAGGCAACAATTTTTGAAAATGAGACAAATTCTCTCAGGTGCACTGGCACTGCCAGTGGTTCCAAGTAGTCTACACAATGGCCTCCACGGTATGCACTAGCCATGAGTCTTGGTGGATGTGCTATTTACCAACTGATGAGCCCAACTTAGCACACTGGGGCAAAACGCTGGCAACCAGGAATGAGTTAGCTGGAAAATTTATAATGTCCAATAACGGACCAACTATTCTGGTATTATAAATTTAGTCATTCAGAACAAATATTTGAGGTTCCCTATGGGAATCAGCATCTTTAATGACTGTGTCATTGGCGAAACCTATAATACTAAGAGGGGGCAATTCTTGCAGAAAGTGATTTGCCATATGCTTGTAGTAGGTTTTCTTCTGTTATCTCATCAAAAATGAAATCTGTGACCAGGTTATACAATACAATATTTCTACCAAACTTGTTGAAGGATTCCACAATTTTTTGTTTATGTCAAACATCTTGTTATTTTCAGATTTCTTCATATGGGAGCATGCGTAGATTTTATTTAAAACATAACCGCAGTTTTCACATTTTACAACCACTTTACTAGAAAAAAAAGAATGCGTTTCTTATTTGTGCAGTTACTCTCTCCTTGAAACATTTACTACACAGTGCATTTTTTTACAGGGATTTCAGAAAGTCATATCAACATACACTGGCCTTCATCTTTCTTATATTCAGATTCAGGTTCATTTGAACCCATAGAATTACTTGCTTTCGTCTCACATATGGGCGTTTCTTCTGCATGATTTGTAGATTTCCTGTTACTAAGCATTTCTATTGCTTTTCATTTTAGTGCAATTTTACCTCTCACTTTAGGCATGATTTTTTTCATGAGTTTGTTTACAAACAACTTGAAAGATGTTATCAAAGAGCATAAATAAATACCTCTTTCTCATGAACACTTAATTATTCAAGAGATACCGAGAATGCTCAAGAGATGGCACCAGAGTGCAGATTCTTTTCTATAATTTTTCAGAGCGAAAAAGTAACATTGTGACAGCTGTCATATGTTGCTATGCCTGCTCCTCAGCTGCAGACTTGTCTTTAATTATATTTTTTCTACATTTCTCTTTTTTTTCCCAATTTGTTTAACACTGCATCGGCACAGAAAGGTCTTATGGAGACAGTAGGATAGGAAAGACCTAGGAATGGAAAGGAAGCGGCCATGGCCTTAATTAAGGTACAGCCGCAGCATTTGCCTGGTGTGAAAATGGGAAACCATCTTCAGGACTGCCAAAAATGGGGCTCGAACTCACTATCTCCTGGATGCAAGCTTACAGCTGCGTGCACCTAACTGCATGGCCACAAAATCCTTTTGTACTATAAAAGTACATATATGAATGGATATCATTTAAGAAAAAACTGAAACCACTGACTACTGCCAATAGACCTGAGAGGGACTAAGGACAAGAAGCGGACAGAAAACCATGAGACAAATAAAAGCATGAAAGCTAAACCAGAAGTAATTGGGGAAGATTGGTTTTCTTTTTGCTGCTTGTTTACTGTCGCACTAGCACAATCAAGGTTTCTGGTGGCAGAAGGATGGAAAAGGGCTAGGAGTGGAAAGGTTGCAGCAGTGGCATTAATTAGAGAGACAAATAAAAGCATTAAAGCTAAACCAGAAGAAAATTGGGGAATATTGGTTTTCTTTTTGCTACTTGTTTACTGTCGCACTAACACATTGAAGGTTTCTGGTGGCAGAAGGATGGAAAAGGGCTGAGATTGGAAAGGTTGCAGCAGTGGCATTAATTAAGGTACAGCCCCAGCATTTTCCTGGTGTGAAAATGGGAATCTACAGAAAACTATCTTCAGGGCTGCTGCCGGTGGGATTCGAACCTACTATCTCCCAAATGCAAGAGCACACAGCTTTGGGACCCTAACTGAACTGCTAACTTGCTTGGTAAAAACTGGGGAAGTATCTGAAAATAGTAAAGGAAAACATGCCAATGGATGAGCCAAAAATGGGGGGAAGAAGAACGGATAATATTCAGAAATACACTACGAGAGATGACTATTGGAAGTAGATAGTGAAGTAAAAAGCAAGAGATGCTATCACGCAGACTATGAAGGAAGGCAGAGAAAAAAGGAGGGAGTGAAGAACTGCTAAATCCAAATGGAATCTCAGAGGAGGAAGTACTCGAGAAGGGTGAAAAAGAACTATGCAAGGAAACGGACTTAATATGGGAAGAAGTGGAAATAGTGTTGTGGAAGATGAAAGGCATCAGATTTGGAATAGATGTGTGTGGAGATGGTGAAAGCAGTTGGAGAGGTAGGTAAACAGTGGCTATATCAGGTGATGAGAGAAGGAAGGAAGGAAGGAAGGAAGGAAGGAAGGAAGGAAGGAAGGAAGGAAGGAAGGAAGGAAGGAAGGAATGGAAGGGAAGGTAAGGGAAGGAAGGAAACTGGTGAGTCACTCTGTCACTGTGCAAAGATTTTTGAAAAGAATCTGGAGAGATGTATTAGGGCTAAAGTAGGAGGTGGTCTGAGAAAAAAAATACAGTATGGCATCAGACCAGGAAAGCCTGCAGTACGTAGGTGCTTTGAAAAGTTCTCGGAATGTACTAGAATTAAGTATCTTACCTCGGTGGAACTGCTTTTATTTTTCAACATAGTCTCCCTGTAGACTAATGCATTTGGTCCAGCGATGTTCCAATGCCTTGATTCCATCTCGAAAATGAGATTCCTCCAAGCCTGCAAAATACCTCTCCAATTCAGCTGTCAGTTCTTCCCTTGTAGAAAATCTCCGTCCACCGAGGAAAATTTTCAGCTTGGGGAATAGATGAAAGTCTGATGGTGCCAAATCAGGTGAATAAGGTGGATGTGGCAACAATTCGTACCCCAGTTCATGAAGTTTTGCCATGGCAATAACACTTGTGTGCGGTGGAGCGTTGTCCTGATGAAAGATGACATTTTTCCTTGCCAAACCAGGCCTTGTTTCGCGTATCTTTTCCTGTAGTTGGTCTAGGTGGTTTGCATAGTATTGCCCCGTAATTGTTTGGCTAGTAGGAAGATAATCTATCAGCAGAATGCCTTTTGCATCTCAGAAAACTGAGGCCATGACCTTTCCGGCCGAATGCACTGCCTTTGCTTTCTTTGGTGGTGGTGAATCAGCATGTTTCCACTGCTTTGACTGCTGTTTTGTTTCTGGGGTATAGTAGTGGACCCAAGTTTCATCTGTAGTCACAAACCGGCGCAAAAAATCTTGTTGATTGCACTGAAAACGGGCCAGATTTTGTTCGGACATTTTCAATCTGGCGCGTTTATTGTCCAATGTCAAGAGCCACGGCACCCCATCTTGCAGATAATTTTTTCATACCCAATTCTTCGGTTAAGATATAATATACCCGTTCAGAAGACATCCCTACAGCTTCAGAAATCTCCCGCACTTTCAGTCGACGATCCTCCATGACCATTTTATGCACTTTTGCGATAAATTCTGGGGTCGTAACACTTTTTGGCCGTCCACTACGCGGATCATCATCCAAGCTCTCCCGACCAAATTTAAACTCACTGGTCCACATGGCAACAGTTGAAAATGAAGGAGCAGAGTCCCCCAGTGTGTTCTGAGAGTCGGCATGAATTTCCTTTGCTTTCATACCTTTCTTTACAAAGTATTTAATCACTGCTCGAATCTCAGTTTTCTTCCACTGTCACAAATCACTACGCGGGAACAACAACAAATAGTCGTCACTACCACACTCCTGCAGCTAGAGCACTGACGCGCCACGTGTTCACTCACAAAGGATGTGTGATTATTGCGCGGGAACCTCGTTGCTCTAGCACTGACATCTAGCGGTGATTCCGAGAACTTTTCAAACCGTTCTCGTATATCACATCTTTGCCTTAAGACATCTACAAGAATGACATTTTGAATAGGCCTATGGAATTTACTGATGGCCTTCTTGGACACTGAGAAGGCATATGACAGTGTATGCAGAAGCAAGATATGGAAAGCCAGGGAAAGCAAAGGAGATGGTGGAACAGGAACAGGCTCTTATGGAGAGTAAAGGAGATGTATTTAAGAGAGTGTAAGGAGAAAGAACAGAAGATCAATTTGAAATGAAGAAGTGCACTCTCACCATTACTGGAGACAATGGCAAGGGGGGCAGAGAAATTTGGGGAAGAAATGACAAAAGCAATAGTGTCTGCAGATGATGTGATGGTGGGAAACTAGGAAGGAGGAACTTCAGAAGCAGTTGGATGCATGGGATGATATATGAAATTTAGTGAAATTTGGAAGAGCAAGTTTGAGCTTCAAACCAGGAAGAAGGATAGACCAACAACTAGAGTAACAATTGGTGGGTACCGAGCTTGATAGCTGCAGTCGCTTAAGTGCGGCCAGTATCCAGTATTCGGGAGATAGTAGGTTCGAACCCCACTGTCGGCAGCCCTGAAAATGGTTTTCCGTGGCTTCTCATTTTCACACCAGGCAAATGCTGGGGCTGTACCTTAATTAAGGCCATGGCTGCTTCCTTCCCACTCCTAGCCCTTTCCTGTCCCATCGTCGCCGTAAGACCTATCTGTGTCGGTGCGACGTAAAACAACTAGCAAAAAAAAAAAAAAAAGGTGGGGAATGACTGAGGAAGGTGGAGAGCTTGAAGTACCTAGGCAATTAATACAGGAAAATAGAAGAAATGGTAAGGAAATATGTGAGCAGGGAAGACAAGCAGAAATATTCCTCTAAAAATGTTAGAAGCTTGGTGTGGAGTATGTCCCCAAAATAGCAAAGAGTGATAAATTATATGTAGTATATCCCAATACTGACATATGCTTCAGAAAGCTGGATAATGAGCGGAACTGAGTAATGCTTGTTGCTTGCTTGTTGTTTTAAGGGGCCTAACATCGAAGATCATCGGCTCACTGAGTAATGCGGGATCCAGTCTAGTAAAATAAAAAAAATTTTAGAAGTAGAATACGAGTAACAAGAATGAATAAGATAAGAAATAAGGAGGTTAGAGAACTAGGCTAGAGCAAATGAAATCACTGCAGGATAGGATAGAAAAATCAAGACTTATATGGTATGGATACATGAAGAAAATGGAGAAGAGGATACCCAGGAAGATGCACAAGATGGGAGTGGAAGGCAGCAGACAACCGGACATATGGCTGAAAGGAGTGGGTGAAGACAATAGGGAGGACTGGACCAAAAGTAACGACAGAGATAGAGGGAATACAAGAGAGACTTATGCTCTAAACAGACCTGACCAGTGACTGGAAGATGTGCTAGATGATGATAATTCTTAAGCTTTGAAAGTACCCTTTCCTCTGCAATTCAAAAAACAGAATTAAACACCTAATAATCACGCATATAATTTATACGTCTGACCCCATTATATAATAGAGAAGACACTGTATTACAAAGAAGAATGCATACCAGTTGAATAGTGATGATATTTTAAAGAAATATGTAGTACATCTACATATATAAAATAAGAGTTTTGTCTGTACATTGCTCAGAATTTGAAAAGAATGGTATTTCTGTACCGGTCATGTACACAGTAACAATTAAATTTACTTTTTACTTTTCCGTAATTTCTGTCTGTCTGTATGTATGTACACGCATCATGAGAAAACAGCTGAAGAGAATTTAATGAAAATCGGTATATAAAGTCGGGGGATGAGCCACTACAATCTAGGCTGCAATCATTTTATTCGCGCTGAGTGAAATGGTAGTTTAGGGGAAGGCCTAAAATTTCATTCTCAAATGTTTATATTACTGGTAGTCCTATCGATAAATATTATATAACTAAAGTTATACAGAATTAAATATCTGATCATTTATGTCTTATACATTTTTACCGTACTGGCTATGATAACAGAGACATTCATGAATTCGTATTTTTGTTGCTAAGTCCATATCAACGCCGAGCCACGAAAAAATGGGTTAACAGAATTAAATGAAAATCAGTATTTAGAGTCGGGAAATAAGAAACTACATTCTAAGCTATAAATAATTGTATTCACCCTGGATGAAATTGTAGTTAGGGGAAGACGCCTAAAATTTAATTTTTAAATATCATGTTATTGGTCCTATCGAAAAGTACTACATAATAAAAGTTACAGAGAATACGCTTTCCGATCATTTATATTTTATTCAGATTTACTGTACCGCCTATGATAAGAGTGGTATTTCAGAGTTGGAAGAAAACTAAATGTGAAGGCCTACAATATTGAAAGCGCATAGCGATGATCAACAGTAACATTACAGTGACCACTGTTTGTTGTGATGTTCTTGGTCTCCTATGCTGCCACTAAACTCCGATAGATGGGATTACCGTTGTGTACCGAGTACAACAGCCTAACGGAATATTGGTGGGAAATAGCTGGGGAGTTAGAAAACTTTCTTCTTTAGCATGCCATTCCTCTGGTTCATACATTTTCTGATATTGCTGGTACGTAACACACTGGTTCATCATAGTATTCCAGCTATTCGATCCCTACCCTGACGCGCTGTTTTGAATGAGCAGTGTGCACATTTAAACATTTAAGGAAGAGGGTCACTTAGTAGTAGTACCACCACCGGTGGTGGTAGTAGTATGACCTGGTCTAGAATTACAATTTAGGCCTATTCCAAATTATAGCACCACAGTTCACTAAATAACTCAAAATTTAACTCTGAAAAGAGCCATTTCTTAAGGAAAGCCTCTTCACGTTTGTTAAATTCAACATTCATTTTATTCCAAATTGGATTGGAGGAAAAGTTTGGCTCCAAGTCAGATAGATTTTTCCGCCGCCAGTGTAGTGAATTAAGATTTTCCAACTCATCGGGTACTCCTAGGAATCAGATTAGTAAAAGGGCACAGCTTTTGCCCTGGGGCTCTCCGCTATTCCCCCCCTCCCCCCCTGCGCCGAAAAAAGACGAAGAGTGTTCATTGCTCATGGCTGTCTGCGGCTTGGTCATTCCAGCCTGGAACTTCGGACTGTTAGGTCGGCAGCGTAGTACTGTTTGTTCAAAGTGAGAAAATGTGTGGTTTTTCATCTGATCGAGTATTTCATATGAAAGCATTGCTTTTAATCGCGCCATTCCTATTGAAGTCACTGTAATGACCTATTTCATTTCAGTTGGGAAAACCATTAAGACAGTCTTTCTCAGGATGTAAAAAGGCAGGTGGAGAGTGAGTGTCTACCGTTATAATGAAAACTCCCCAACCTGATTGTGACTGATGGTAGGTAAGCGGACCTACCATTACAAAGAACATTCCCTACCCCATTCTTCATATGAGAAAAGATGTTTGGTGACTTCCCCGTCGCGTTCCTTACTCACAATGTGTACAACCCAGAATTCTGCATAAAATGTAGAATTCCTTAGCGAGGCACGGGTACATCAGCTAGTCATAGATACAGACTTAGGGGATATTTCACTTATTTTCCTAAGCTTGTATTAATATAATATATATATAAAATTTCTATAACTCAAGTTACACATTGCTGTTTAATAACGCCATAACATAAACAGTGATACATCTTTAACGAGAAGAAAGAATCAAAATAATACTGTACATTCATAAAGACATTGCCAGTAACAACAAAATAATATATTTTCTCAGCCTGAAACACTTGTGTGGAATATTAGCAGCGTTCTGGCTATTTTAAAAGAAGCTAAGCAAATAACAAAATACAATACAGTCCATACAAATTTGTACTTTGTATAGTAACTTCAAACTTGGCAACGAATTTCATGAATACAGACTGTCTTATTGGCAGTTACAAGCTTTCATTCTTAAATTTATTTTCTTCAAAATTACATGGATATGCATACAAAGCAACTTATCTAGTCTTAAACTCTCATAGACAATACTATACAGTTTGGCTTAACAGTATGTAAAAAATACAATTCTTATAAACAAGGCACATAATACACAAATAGGAACGATAAAATTGGCTTACAAATCTTTCAGTATAGCTATTTTGATTACAGAAAAATAATCTGAACAGGAAACTGGGCAAAGAAAAAAAAATGGTTTTCTATGATATACTACTCCATTCATAGTAAGTGGAAACTCTGAAACTTCTTAACAGTACTAGCTTTAACTACCAAATGCAAGATCAGAAGATTAGTAATGTGTCTAATCTCACATGTTCAGATCTAATCACAGAGCTTGTATATCCTTTAAGAAAGATAACATTAGATATACTTACACAATAACCCTTATACATTGAAAGCTTAACTGGATTATAAAAAATCATGATATGTTTTCTTGATCATGTAGTATTACAGTGGAATTAACACTGAAAGATGACAAAAACTACTTCTCTCCCCTTGAATGTTTAAGCTACATGCAATGTATCTGAATCATAATTCAACAGAGTAACTGTATCTTAAAAAAGGCACTCTCCTTTCAATGTTCTGTGTTCTTTTAAATTTGTGTTCTTCAAAAGAAAAGCAATTAATTGGTAATTTCTGGCTGTTGATCAAGTTTTAGTTAGTCTTTGTAAGTCACCACATGAACACAATCATACAAAATACCACCTAACACTTTGGAATTGAATATATCCTCATATAAAATCATATTCCCTTTGCAAAAAAAAAAACAACAACAACACAACCTATTAACAAGTACTTATGAATCCTGGTGCTCACTATACTGACAGTTAGTTGTTAAAGCAAATATTTAATACATAATATTAAAATTAATCTCTGTCTGCAGACTTGTAAAATTATACATGGGAGCACTGATCTTAAATATTTGTACCTGCTATTTTGAATCCTCAAAAACATTGTATCAGGAACAATTTTATAATGCAACTACAGAATTAATTTTAACTGAAAATGTAACCATAGAATCAATCATTAATAAAAATAACCTGAACGATCACTTTATTAGGAACACTTCGGGTGTGACAATTTCTGACTAATGATGTGATACGTGGTGAAGTCACAAGTGGCTCACAGATAATGTGCTGACCTCTCCTCTGCTCGTCAGATAGTAACATTCAGCACCGATGGCGACTTAAGCAGCTTCGACCACAGGCAGATAAGTGGGGTCCAGAAGTATCTTGACAGTAGCCATTCTTGTTGGCTGTTCCCAAACCACGGCATCGAGGGAGTATAAAAAGTGGAGGAATTCAGGATAGACATTGAGCAGAAGATCAACCTGCGACTGGCCACGAGTGGTTGATTAGCAAGGCAAGTTTTAGGTGTTATGACTGATATCAGCAATGACACTCCACAATGGAACATTTGACCCACTAGTACAACTGTGGGCAGGTATATTTGGTTTCTATATTGTCCATGTGACATATCTTGTGTCAACTTCGGTTTGGGAGCCATAGACTAACAAGGGTGCCATGCTTGACCCCATGCCATTGCAAATATCACCTCACGAGGGCCCAAGAAAAGTATCAATGGAACTTGAACACCCAACGGAAGACGGTCGTCTAAAGTGACGAGTCCAGTTTCCTATATACCGTGGGCATAAACAGTGTAAGACGCCCTCCTCCCCTTGTGCTGTGGGCATCCAACAGGCTGGTGGTGATGTCATAGTCTGGGGAGGTTTCTCCTGGCATGCCCTAGGACCGTTAGTCATTGTACAACACATTATGTATGGTGAAGACTACAGGAACCTGTTAGCCGACAATCTGCACCCGCATCTCCAGGCAGTCTTTCCTGACAACAGTGTCACGCACTATAAAAGGACAATGCACCATGTCAGCAGGCCTGGTTGACGGAACATGACAATGAATTCTTCATTCTGCCTTGGACCTCAAATTTTCTGGACAAATGTGTTTGGGATATGCTGGAATGCACTGAGGTGGCTGCCCCTTTGCCTCCACAAATTGTGCATCCACTACAAGAGATGCTGCATCAGGCATGGCTTGGATTGGATACAGATGAAGTGTCTCTCCTTGTGGAATCTGTCTGTCCACCAACATTTGCAAGCTGTGATCGCCAGCAATGGGAGACCAACCTGCTATTAGGTAGATGTTTCTAATGAAGTGATTGTTAATAACAACAACAACAACAACTACTACAATAATAATAATAATAATAATAATAATAATAATAATAATAATAATAATAATAATAATAATAATAATAATAATTTCCAAAGTTTTGAAACACAATCTTTCTTCTATATTTTTTTACCATTATTCTACTAATATGATACTCGTTCACATTTAGTACAAAATTTTGTACCTGATTTAGTGAAAAATCATATGACCAAATAAGATCGTAACTAAGGCAGTAGCTAACCTACCACTACTCAGAACTTGTGAATGGGAAATAAAGGCAGCAATGTGCAATGTCTGCAACCACATAAATTGATTTGAGGTAAACATTAAAAATTACTAAGAAATGTAATCCACATCAAAAACATGATTTCAGTTTTTCTTTCACAGGTTCCTTTTTATAAATCAGGAAGCTGAAACCAACACACAATATTCCATGAGTATAAGGCTGATATTACAGTAGAAAAGGACAACTCCTGTGATCAACTGCCATCTATACAACTTTACCATAACGGTTACAAATGAAAGAAAGCTACCACGGAATTAATAGTTAAAACAAATTTTATAATTCTCTGCATTTAATACTAAAAAGAGATACACCAGAAACATAAAAAACAAAAGTATCTCCTTGAGACTCACGAACATTTTCTTATTCATTCCAAGAACAAAAGATTTTACATATGAATTTTTTTAAATTATAGCAAGGGTACTTCTAGTTTCCTTTTAGTGTTCATTTTGTACACACACCAGTGAACATCAGGATAAATAAGTTAGAAAATTTAGAACTACAGAACTTAATAACAGGTCAAACTCAACAACATATTAACATTTTATCAAACCAGCCAAAGGTTATAGGTCTGCAGGAATGAAAGTTAAAAATAAACACCATAGTTTCAAATTCAACATATTAAAATTAAGTCAACAAGCCATTCCTGTATCCTCAGTGTTTGTTTCATACAGTATACTCTGATCAACATTATTAAACATAGGTTTACTTTAAAGACATATCACAGGTCAAGTTGCTTTGCTGTAATTGATGTAAAACTCACTGACAATGAGTATACTTGTAACGAATAATTACAACAGTTCCTTGTAAAGATTTTACTTATAAAATATTTTGTATTTTTCATCCAGTCTCTCATAATCCAAAATATCTTCAAGTTCCGTATCAGTCAACAGTAAACAATTTTTATTGGTGGCTTCCGAATCAAGTCCTTGGTAAAATGAATGGAATGCCCTCACTTCCTCCATAGCCTTCATGATAGCATCCATCTTGCTTTTTACTTCAACTTCAGCAGACAATTGGGCATGTGCATACCGCTCACGCAGTAACTCAAAATCCTAAATAAAAGAAAAATTGAGATTTACGATAGTAGGATGCAAACTTAGGATTAATAATTAAAATATTCCTAATACTTAAAATAGGAGTCAATATGTATTGAATTTTAGGTAATTTTTATTAAAATTATACAACTCTTATTAAACAGCAAGTACCCACAATTAAAAAAATAATTCAAAGATACACATTATTATACAGAGTGTCTTGAAACTGACATATAAGAATACCAGAACATGAATTCATATTCTAAGTCCATTTATCTCGGTTAAAATATTGCCAAGTGTTTCAATATGTCAGAATTGGCTGTTAAATAATCTGAACAGGAAATCAGGAAAAGAAAAAAGGAAGGTTTTCCTATAATACACTACTCCATTCATAGCAAGTGGAAACTCTGAAGCTGAACACAAAGACCACAGCCGCCTCCTTCCCACTCCTAGGTCTTCCCTAGCCTATCATCACCATTAGACCTATCTGTGTCGGTGGAATGTAAAGCCTTCTTAAAAAAAAGCAGTCATGAAAAGTAACATTAGACAGACTCTGCTCACACAAACTATATCTCCCAGAGCCCATAATGGTTTCTACACTGATATGTGTAGAGCCCTAGTTGCAGCAAATATCCTCTGGAATGCCGTGTATAATCCAGTTTTCAGAGATTATTTACATAAATACACCAAACACATACCGTCACCATCTACATTAAAGAAAAACTATAGATATTTGTTACAATGAGGTCATTTTGTCAGTCAAGGAGGATATTGGAGAGTTTTGTGTGTGGATGAAACCACTGACTCTGTGGCCAGGCACATTGCTGATCTTATAGTAGGAAAACTGAAACCCAACAAGGCATCTACTGCTCACCTTCTTTGCTCTAAGCAGTTTGAGAAAGTCAATAGTCAAAGCATTGCATACTTCATCAACAAGGGGTTGAAACTGTTGTAACCTGGGAGTATTGATGATTCTAAGTTCTTCTCCTGATGATGATGATGATGATGATGATGATGATGCTTGTTGTTTAAAGGGGCCTAACATCGAGGTCATGAGCCCCTAATGGTACGAAATGAAATGACAACAAAAGTTCAAAATCATCCACTGACCAAAATAAAAAAAGTCATGGAGAATGAATGGATGGACATGAACTCCCGCAAAAAATATCAAAAAACAAAAAAACAGTGGATCTGACTCAAAAAGGTCATAAATAATAGTATTACTGACCAAGGGACCACTTATAAAGACAATCCTGAATCGAGGATGCTTGATGTCTAAAGGGGTCCAAAATCGAGGTCAAGGCCCCTCAGAATGTTACTTACCGCTAGTAAAGTAGAACCATGGTATTTGTCATGTTGGGGTAATAATCAAAAGAAGTGAAGACTCATAGTGTTCCACATATGATGGTACTACTCACAAGTATTATACGTCGTACAGGTAACGCAGACCTATGGTGTTTCTCACACAATGGTGCCACTCATAGCCAACGCAAACCGATGAGGTTCCCCACCTAGCTGTACTAACCACAGGGACTCGTACTATCCCGTGGTGTTCCACACATAGTGGGTACTAATCACAGGCAATGCAGAACCATGGTGTCGCTCACATAGTGGTACAACTCACAGGCAACGCCCAGACCCGCGATGTTGTTCACATGGGTACGACTCACGGGTACTGGAAACTCAAAGAGGAAGCACTCTCTGCTGCTACTAATCACAAACCTATTTCGTACCTAATATAGTGGTACTACTCACAAGTAAAGGCGACCCATGGTGTTCCCCGCATGATGGTATTAATCAAAAGTAGTTTCATGGTTCTAAGACAAACATCCCTTGGTCGCCCCTATTAGTCGCCTCTCACAACAGGCAGGGGATACCGTGGGTGTATTTTTTGTTTGCGTCCCCCACCCACAGGGGGTAGAGAGAGAGAGAAAAAAAAAGAAGAAAGAAGGGCTCCGTCACTTCAAAAGATGAAGTAACGGACAAAGAAAGGCCAGGGCCACGAAGGGCGTGAAAATGAAAGACTCCCTAGGCCTCAAATGCTCTAATACCGTCGGGGTCGGAAAAGGACAAGAGTTGACCAAGGGAGGTCGGACAGGATAGACGAAAGTGAGGAGCCTGGCACAAGTAAGTGGAAGCAATGCCAAGACTCAGCTAAGGTCCCCATAGTCGCCAATCCACACTCCCCAAGCTGACAGCCCCTTGGGCCCCTTTTAGTCGCCTCTTACGACAGGCAGGGGATACCGCGGGTGTATTCTACATGTGCGTCCCCCACCCGCAGGGGGAGTTCTTCTCCTTGTCCCCAATGCTGCTTCCTACATGAGTGCTACTGCACCTCTTCTCAAACCTTTGTAACCTTCTTTAATTTATGTTATTTGCATGGCCCATGCCTTCCATGGACTTGCAGAAACAGTTAGGGCCGAGTTTCCTGCAGTAATCATTTCAACAATGAATAAAGTGGTCTGTAAGGCTCCATCAAGAATAGCCATCTTTTGAGATAAATTCCCCTCTATTCCCCTTCCACCACAGCCAATCATCACTCGTTGGGGTTCCTGAATGGAAGCTGCCCTGTATTATGTGGAACATCTTGAGGACATCATGATTGTGACAGACAGTGTGCCTTTAATGGACAACTCTGCATGTGTGTCATCTGTCAAAGAGCTACTAAAGGATTATTCCAGTGTTCAGAGAGACACTGCGTATATTCAGGCAAATTTTTCGTTTCTTCCAGTCACCATTACAAAAACTGAAGAAAAGGAAACAGTCTCAGACAGCAATTTTCTGTAATTGAGGAAGCTGGGAATAATATACAAAGTGCTAGGGGCAAGGTAAGGGATAAAATAAGAGCAACAAGGAAGAACTCAGGTTATTCAGTGCTAAAAAGGGCACGTCAGTAATGGATGGGGAAAAGGTAGACTTAACTAGTGGAATTGAACTGAAAAAGGTAAGTAAGTTTTCCTATGCCTCTCTAACATCTGTGAGTGTGGAGCATTCTTTTTCTGCTTTCAAAATAATTTTAACAGACAAAAGACACAGCCTCACTGTGGAAAATTTGGAGAAGACTATTGTTATGTACTGTAAAGCAAACTAAAAATGTAAGTCCTATAGAAAGGTTCCTTACAAATAAATAAACACATACTCAGTTCGTGTTTACATCTTTATGGGATGCCTACAGTGCTGTAATTGTGATCAGTGATTCTAGGACTAAGGTTTTAGTTCAGTACTGATAATAATTTTTTATAAAATCCATAACTGATAATTTTTTTTTGCTAGTTGCTTTACGTCGCACCAACACAAATAAGTCTTATGGCGTCGATGGGATAGGAATGGCCTAGGAATGGGAAAGAAGCGGCCATGGCCTTAATTAAGGTACAGACCCAGCATTTGCCTGGCATGAAAATGGGAAACCACGGAAAACCATCTTCAGGGCTGCCGACAGCGGGGTTCGAACCCAATATCTCCCGGATGCGAGCTCACAGCTGCACGCTCCTAACCGCACGGCCAACTCGCTTGGTAAATTTATTTTTAATGTTTTTAATGTTTAATGTTTTACATTCTTCAAGCATAAGGCTATTCACCGCTACACATGGGAGGCTAGGGGTACCAGATCCATAATAGACTATATCTTAACCGACTTCAAATTCAGGAAATCTGTTAGGAATGTACGAGTTTTCCGCGGATTTTTCGATGATACAGACCACTATCTGATCTGTAGTGAACTAAGTATCTCTAGGCCTAGGGTAGAGAAAGTGAAATCTGTCTGCAAACGAATAAGGGTAGAAAATCTCCAGGACGAGAACATTAGACAGAAGTACATGGATATGATTAGTGAGAAGGTTTGAACAGTAGACAGTAAGCAGGTTCAGGATATAGAAAGTGAATGGATGGCATACAGGGATGCTGTAGTAGAAACAGCAAGGGGATGCCTAGGAACAACTGTGTGTAAAGATGGGAAAAGGCGAACATCTTGGTGGAATGATGAAGTGAGAGCAGCTTGTAAACGTAAAAAGAAGGCTTATCATCAGAAATGGCTCCAGACAAGGGCCGAGGCAGACAGGGAGTTGTATGTAGATGAAAGAAACAGAGCGAAACAAATAGTTGTTGAACCCAAAAAGAAGTCCTGGGAAGATTTTGGTAACAACCTGGAAAGGCTAGGTCAAGCAGCAGGGAAACCTTTCTGGACAGTAATAAAGAATCTTAGGAAGGGAGCGAAAAGGGAAATGAACAGTGTTTTGAGTAATTCAGGTGAACTCATAATAGATCCCAGGGAATCACTGGAGAGGTGGAGGAAATATTTTGAACATCTTCTCAATGTAAAAGAAAATCATCCTGATGGTGTTGTGAACAGCCAAGCTCATGGGGAGGAGGAAAATGATGGTGGTGAAATTATGCTTGAGGAAGTGGAAAGGATGGTAAATAAACTCCACTGTCATAAGGCAGCAGGAATAGATGAAATTAGACCTGAAATGGTGAAGTATAGTGGGAAGGCAGGGATGAAATGGCTTCATAGAGTAGTAAAATTAGCATGGAGTGTTGGTAAGGTACCTTCAGATTGGGCAAAAGCAGTAATTGCACCTATCTATAAGCAAGGGAACAGGAAGGATTGCAACAACTATCGAGGTATCTCATTGATTAGTATGCCAGGCAAAGTATTCACTGGCATCTTGGAAGGGAGGGTGCGATCAGTCGTTGAGAGGAAGCTGGATGAAAACCAGTGTGGTTTCAGATCACAGAGAGGCTGTCAGGATCAGATTTTCAGTATGCGCCAGGTAATTGAAAAATGCTACGAGAGGAATAGGCAGTTGTGTTTATGTTTTGTAGATCTAGAGAAAGCTTATGACAGGGTACCGAGGGAAAAGATGTTCGCCATACTGGGGGACTATGGAATTAAAGGCAGATTATTAAAATCAATCAAAGGCATTTATGTTGACAATTGGGCTTCAGTGAGAATTGATGGTAGAATGAGTTCATGGTTCAGGGTACTTACAGGGGTTAGACAAGGGTGTAATCTTTCACCTTTGCTGTTCGTAGTTTACATGGATCATCTCCTGAGAGGTATAAAATGGCAGGGAGGGATTCAGTTAGGTGGAAATTTAGTAAGCAGTCTGGCCTATGCTGACGATTTGGTCTTAATGGCAGATTGTGCCGAAAGTCTGCAGTCTAATATCTTGGAACTAGAAAATAGGTGCAATGAGTATGGTATGAAAATTAGCCTCTTGAAGACTAAATTGATGTCAGTAGGTAAGAAATTCAACAGAATTGAATGTCAGATCGGCGATACAAAGCTAGAACAGGTCGATAATTTCAAGTATTTAGGTTGTGTGTTCTCCCAGGATGGTAATATAGTAAGTGAGATTGAATCAAGGTGTCGTAAAGCTAATGCAGTGAGCTCGCAGCTGCGATCAACAGTATTCTGTAAGAAGGAAGTCAGCTCCCAGACGAAACTATCTTTACATCGGTCTGTTTTCAGACCAACTTTGCTTTACGGGAGCGAAAGCTGGGTGGACTCAGGATACTTTATTCATAAGTTAGAAATAACAGACATGAAAGTAGCAAGAATGATTGCTGGGACAAACAGGTGGGAACAATGGCAGGAGGGTACTCGGAATGGGGAGATAAAGGCTAATTTAGGAATGAACTCGATGGATGAAGCTGTACGCATAAACCGGCTTCGGTGGTGGGGTCATGTGAGGCGAATGGAGGATAGGTTACCTAGGAGAATAATGGACTCTGCTATGGAGGGTAAAAGAAGTAGAGGTAGGCCAAGACGACGATGGTTAGACTCGGTTTCTAACGATTTAAAGGTAAGAGGTATAGAACTAAATGAGGCCACATCACTAGTTGCAAATCGAGGATTGTGGCGACGTTTAGTAAATTCTCAGAGGCTTGCAGACTGAACGCTGAAAGGCATAATAGTCTATAATGATAATGTATGTATGTATGTATGTATGTATGTATGTTTTAGTTTTTAGGTCTATCTATTACACATAAAAATTATATTTAATTAAATTCAACTATTGTTTATGTATTCTGTAGATATCTGGAGAGAGATACTTGTAATATAATCTTCAGCCTGTGTGCATCTTAAGTTAGCCTAGATTCAGTTATACTGCTATACCAAAGCATTTACATACCTTAAAAGACTGTCATCTTTGTTGTTATTTATTTTATTTTTTTGCTAGTTGCTTTACGTTGCACCGACACAGATAGGTGTTATGGCGACGATGGAACAGGAAAGGGCTGGGAGTGCGAAGGAAGCGGCCGTGGCCTTAATTAAGTTACAACCCCAGCATTTGCCTGGTGTGAAAATTAGAAACCACGGAAAACCACTTTCAGGGCTGCCGACAGTGGGGTTCGAACCTACTATCTCCCGAATACTCCTCTTTGTTAGCTAGGCTATAATACAAAATCATCTACTGTTAGCTATAATACAAACTACTTTCCCACCCCATTTTGAATGTCTTTGTTGGATTAGACTGTTTTCCCACACTGACTGCCCTTCAGTATTGTTCCAATTTTTGCAGAATAGACTCACTGCAGAAATGGATATAAAGCTAGCGTAAGTCCAGACCCCACAAGGATTGGACCACTGATCAATCGCAATGTGTATTATGGACTGATAAGTCAAAATTTGAAAAGTTTGAGTCAAATCATCTTTAGTATATCTGGTGCCGTCGATGAGAAAGAATGTTAGGAGGCTACCTACCACCAACTGTGAAGCGGAGGGGTGGTAGCATTATGGTTTGAGGTTGTTTTGGTAACAGGAAGGTGGGTGATTTGGTGAGAGTAGGAGGTATCTTGAGAAAGTAGTACCATCACATTCTATCCAGCAATGCAGTACCATCTGGAACTCAACTTAATGGAGGAGGGGTTTGTTCTGCAACAGGATGATGACTTGAAACACACGTCAAAGCTGTGCAAGAAGTATGTACAAAACAAAAAGTATCAGGAGTTCAACAAGTAATGACCCGGCCGCCTTAGTAACCCGATTTATCATCCACTGAAATATTGTACGATAAACTCGACCATATGGCAAAACAACCTTCTATCAAATGTTGCAAAGATGTCTGACAATGCCTTTTGCAAGCATGTGGAACAATAACCAGAGAAATGTTTGAAAAATTAACCAAAAGAATGCCACGTATTTATCGAGTAGTAATCAGAGCAAAAGGGCGGACACATAGACAAGCAGATAGTTTGTACAGTGACACTCTAAAATACATTACTTTCCATTATTTAAAACATAATTATTGCTTTATAGTGTGTCAGTTTGATAATGGATACCTATGTTTGTATTTTGATTTTAAATATCACTAATCAGCAAAATTGCACCATCAGAATGCCAGAGAACAACCAATCTGTTTTGCATGAAGTGCCTGATGATCCTCGAACATCTGTCTGTCATGTCTCACATCAAATAAGACTGGCTAGTTCAACTGTACATCAAATATTTCAGAGGAAACTCTACATCCTTTCCATTTTGCAAGGGAACAATCAACATGGAACACTGGTATGTCAAGGAAGTATTGTGCAGCAGCATTTGTACATAACTTGGCCAGACTGTTGGATTGGTCGTAATGGTTCCATAGGATTTCCCACCAGGTCTCCTGATCTAAATCCGCTCAATTTTTGTGTGGAGTCATCTGAAGTCGGTTGGGTATGAATGCAACCAATGTGAGGACCTTTCTGAGCTAACAGGGCGGCGCCTCAATTAATGAAGAAATGCTGCTGAATATGGTGGTGGGATTGATTTGATGCTTTGAGATGTGCACTGATGGTAATGAGAACAATTCAAACCGTTACTCTAGATCAGCCATTGACATGTGTTAGTTTACTGGAATGCCATATTTAATTGATTTATTCCTTCTTCTTTCTTTGATCTTGGCCAGCTGTGGACCATGTGAAGTAACTTCATGATATTTTTCCTCTCGTCTTCCGGTCTTTCCAGTATTTCTTTCACTATGTTCCTGCCTCTTTTCTTCAATGCAGATATTATTATGTGCACTGCTATCTGCATTACATTAATGCTATTTTATTTTTACAATCTGCTTTACCTTGCACCAACACAGATAGGTCTTATGGTACAATGGGATAGGAAAGATATTCATTAGGGTAATCACATAAACATGACGGTAAATAGATGATGATGATGCTTGCTGTTTAAAGGAACCTAACATCTAGGTCATCGGCCTTTATGGCATGAAATGAGACGAAATATAAGGACAATTAAAAATCCACGATCCTCCACTGAAAGAATTCAAAATGTGAGGACAAAGAATGAATGGATGGATATGAAGTTAAAACAATCAGTGGATCCGACCCGCAATGCCCCACATTCCCAGAAAGTAGCGTTAAACAATAGTATTACTGACCAAGGCACTGCTTCTAAAGCACAATACTGAATCGATGACGCTTGTAGTCTAAACGGGTCCAAAATACAGGTCATCGGCCCCTCATAATGGTACTTACCGCTAGGAAAGTAGAACCATGGTATTTGTCATGGTGCGGTACTAATCAAAAGTAGCGCAGATTTGCGGTATTCCACACATTAGGGTACTACTCAGAGGTAATGTGATGCACACATGTAACACACAACTATGGTGTTTCGTACATTGTGTCGCTATTTACAGGCAATGAAAACCTATACAGGCAACGCAAACCTATGGTGTTCCTGACATAACTGGACATACTACAGGGACTCGCACTATCCCGTGGTGTTCCTCACATAGTGGGTACTAATCATAGGCAAGGCAGAACCATGGTGTCGCTCATATAGTTGTACGAATCACAGGTTCTGTAAAATGCCTCCTGAGCATACACTGTCGCTACTAATCACAAACCTATTGTGTGTCCAACATAGTGGTACCACGTGCAAGTAAAAGTGACCCATCGCGTTCCCTGCGTGATGGTACTAATTACAAGTATCATGGTTCTAATTTAATCCTCCCTTGGTCACCCCTTTTAGTCACCTCTTACAACAGGCAGGAGATACCGTGGGTGTATTCTTCGTATGCGTCCCCCACCCACAGGGAATTGTGTGTTTGGTCCGCGAGAGGTATTTTATTTCCCTCAAGTCCACTGGCAAGCTGATTAGGACTCCGCTATCCGCCACTTGGGACGCACCACGTGGGAGTATAACCTCTCCCCCTGCTACGCCAGCGTAGTAGGTTCGTGGTGATTGTAAATAAAGGGTACAAATCTCTGCACATGGTTATAAAGGGTATTTAGGGGTTGTAGTAAGGGTGTAAAGGAAAGGGCATATAAGTCTCTCCAGTGTATGGGACCCTCACCAGGATTACTTGATTCAAGAACTGTAAAAAATCCAAAGAAAAAGCAGCTCAATTTGTTCTGGGTGACTTCCGACAAAAGAGTAGCGTTACAAAAATGTTGCAAAGTTTGGGCTGGAAAGACTTGGGAGAAAGGAGACGAGCTGCTCGACTAAGTGGTATGTAAGGAGAATAATAAAACTTTTTTTTCACCTATTCAATACTTAACTAACACACAAAATTAGGATTTTATCCTTATTTTATTGCCAAATTATTAAAAATGGGGTACATGTTTCGCTCATTTTCTGCTTGTTGCTTGATGATGATGATGCTTGTTGTTTAAAGGGGCCTAACATCAAAGGTCATCAGTCCGCTCATTTTCTGAGCATGGCTATAAAATAAGGATGAAATCCTAATTTTGTATGCTAGTTAAGTATTGAAAAAAAAAACCAGTTTTATTATTTTCCTTTCAATTGATTTTCAATACGGGATCTAAAATGAGAACAGTCTCTTGCAATAAGTGGTATGTTCCGAACTGTCGGTGGAGAGATGGTGTGGAATGACATCGGTAGACGAATAAGTTTGAGTGGTGTCTTTAAAAGTACGAAAGATCACAATATGAAGATAAAATTGGAATTCAAGAGGACAAATTGGGGCAAATATTCGTTTATAGGAAGGGGAGTTAGGGATTGGAATAAGTTACCAAGGGAGATGTTCAATAAATTTCCAATTTCTTTGCAATCATTTCAGAAAAGGCTAGGAAAACAACAGATAGGGAATCTGCCACCTGGGGGACTGCCCTAAATGCAGATCAGTAGTGACTGATTGATGATTGATTGTAGGAAGGAAGTGACCGTGGCCTTAATTAAGCTACAGCCCCAGCATTTGTCTGCTGTGAAAATGGGAAACCATGGGAGACCAGGGTTGCAGACAGTCGGGTTAGAACCCAGTATCTCCTGAATGCAAGCTGATAGCTACATGACCCAAACTGCACAGCCACTTTCATACCTCCACTTGCTGCCCTACCATACCAAGAGTACCATGTTTCAGATGCATTGTTGTCAGATGCTCAAATATAACAGGCATTGTGACAGATCGAAAAACTTGCAAAACTTTACTTGAGATAAATGGAATACCCTAAATTAAAAAAAAAAGAAAAAAGAAAAATGTTCATGGCATCGACCTCTGCAGATTTTTCACAATTTGATAGGAACCTGCGCGTAAGTGTAATTGCGGATGTGTAGAATGTTGAATGCGAGGAAAGGAACATTAGGGACGACACAAATACCCAGTCCCCAGGCCAGGGATATTAATCATTTACAATTAATAACCCCTGACCCGACCGGGAATCGAACTCGGGGCCGCCGGGTGACAGACGAACGCGTTGCCCCCTACACCATGGGGCCGGACTGGAATACTCTAGGAATTCACACAGCAGTCTTCTTATATGGCAGTTTCTGGACACCGAGTATGAATGAAGTTTTTGCAGAGAGCATTCAACATACCCGGTACACAAGAGAGAAACAAATTGCCTGGAACATTCTAGTTCTTACTACATATTTAGAGTTTCAGATATCTATGGATCAGCCCTAATGTAATGAAGATTGACTGATAACCTGTGTAGTAAAGCCTGAAGTAATGTGATACAATTTAAGCATTTTGAAAGCTGGCTGCCTTATTGGATCATTAGTGAAGTATCCGTTTCATGATTTCAAAATCCATGGGTTTCATCTCAGCTAAAACAGACCTTTGAAGGGTGGACATATGTCTTGACAATCCATGTCATAATTGTGGTGGAGATTACTGTTTTATGGGAAAACACAAGATAATCATCCTGCCGAGCAATTACACCTGGAATGCTTCAGCGAGCAAGACAATTTTTGGACACCGGGCCTGAATGTGCATAAACCAAAGCGGTCATCACAAACAGCATTTGCTGCGATAAAATAATCAGGGCAGTTGTGTTCCTATTATTTCTGGTCTGTATGTGTCCGGCCCACTAGTTCATCAACCCTTTATAGGAACACAATCACATTCATTCACACACAATTTGCATGAAAGTGGGTACTGAACTTACATTGCGTGCGGTACGTATTAAACAAATATTACCTCCCACCTGACATGCAAGCCCACTCGGCCAGGCCTTTAACAACTACACTACAGTTCTGTTCGGCACACTGGGCAGCTAATAGCAAGAATTAGGTTTACTGCGGTCACAATATCAATTTAGTGTTTTGCTGGGGTGCCAGGTTCATATGATCTAGAAGGCACACGCATGTCTTCCAGTGTTTAATACGAGTATAAGATTATGGCATCCTATCATGGTGAGGCGGTAAATACCAAGATATGCGGTTGTGTTGTCTGAGCTTACTGGCAGGGCAGATGTTTTCAGGACGGAATAAATATTGTGGGTTGCATAAAACTACATTGGAAGGGCGGCTGAATCACGCTGTATATATGGCACTCACCAATCATCATATCGTCATTTTACAGTTCCAGTTTCTCGGGTACTGCTGGCGAGCCTCTTCCATTCTGTCTTATTGAGATACGTTCTGTTGTTAATGTCTTCCAGTGTCCATCTTTACGATGTCCATCCAGTGGGTTCTTGGTCTTCCCACCATCCGTTGTCCTTGTTGGCTCCATCCCCATTACATGCCCAAACCACCTCAGTCTGGACATGCTGATCTGATCTAACAATGATGTAACAATCCCAGCTAGCTTCCTTCCTAACCACATCATTCCTCAACTTGTCCAGTTTGGTTTTTTGAATTGTGGACCTAAGGAACTTCATCTCAGATGCCTGCAACCTTGATGAGTCTTTCTTAGTGAGGGTGCAGGTTTCAATACCATAGGTTAAGATTGGTATGAAGTACTGACTGAACATCACCAGCTTTGATTTGTTGATACTTTGGGATCCCAGAGGAGTGTTCGTACTTGCTGGTAAAAGTGAGAGCTCTTCTGCACTCTATTTGCCACCTCCTTTGTGGTTAGTGTATCTCGAGATATTACACTGCTGAGGTATGTAAAGCTTTCCACGCTTTCTAGTGAATGGTTTACTGGTTCACTGGTCGTCCCTGTCTGTTTATTGCCATCACTACTGTTTTGAGTTGGCTTATTTTGAGATTGAACTCCTGGAACTTAACCTTCCATTCATCGAATCTCAAGTGTACTTGTTTCTCAGTTTCTCCCCAGATCATAACATCATCAGCAAAGGCCATTGCATTTAGTTCACCAGAGGTTTTCTTGATGTTCTTCATTATGTCATCCATGATGGTGATAAACAATAATGGGGATAGTACACTGCCTTGCTGGACTCCACTTTCAGTCTTCAACCAGGATGAATGTCCGTTACCCAATCCCACACAGCTGGTACAGTTATCATACAGCATCTGAACTTTCCTCACCAGTCCCTCTGACACATTCCTTTTTCTTAGGCGTTCCTATATCTTCTCTCTTTCAATACTGTCATATGCCTTCTCAATGTCAAGAAAAACCATAAACAGATCTTTGCCTTTTTCCCAATATTTTTCCATTAACACATAGACACTGAAGATTAGGTCTGTTGTGGACCAGTTAGGCCTGAAGCCATACTGTTCCTCTTCAAACTGTGGCTCTAAGATGACTCGTAATCTGCTCTCTATAAGATTTTCTCAAGAATCTTAAGCCCATGAGAAAGGAGTGTTATTCCCCGGTAGTTGGAACATTTTCGAAGATTTCCTTTCTTAAACAGGGGGATAATGACACCCTTGCTCCAATAAGTAGGTATGTTGCCATCTTTCCATTGAGCACTCACCAAGCAATCTGTTAATCTATACAAGAGGCCAGGTTGACTTCATTCTGATCCACACACAATGCAAATTTTGTCATAAATGTTAAAACTCTTCCAGAAACAGATTGTGGATCAGACAATCAGAGAAGGTGAAAATCTCAAGAGGTTTGGAAAGGAAATCCAATGTGTCTTTCAAAATAACAAAAGAGAACCTGCAGCTGATGTAGAATCCATGTGGGACGATTTTAAACAGAATAAAATAACTACAGTAGCAAAGCTCTCTTCTACAATTTTATCCCATCGTAAGTACTAGATCAATGAGCACACATGGCAGTTCATATAGCAGCGGAAGCAACTCAAAGCAGCTGGATCGTATAGTCAGAACAGTCATCATCATCATCATGAGATATGCAATCTATACTGCCAAGTTAGGCAATTATCAAGCAAAATCAAACCCAAGGTGCTGTCCATCGAGGATTCCTCTGGCCAGAATATATATAATTTTGGAAGTCATACATATAAAGATAGAAGGAACAGAATAGGAACACAAAACAGGATGAACATAAAGGCAAGTTAGTGTGTGAAGAGGGAGCAACAGAAAGAAGAGACAAGGAGAAATAGTTCCACACTAATGTCGTACAGCAACCTCACTCAGCCGCAACTGGAAATACTAACTATTCCTCTTGTTATACTGTCACCATCAATAAATATACTTAATATTGCACTAGACTAATTTGAGGCCGCTCTACCGACTGGATACACAAAATTACACTTTAAACAACATTCTGTTTGCAGTGAGAAACAAACCAACATTTTCCGTAGACACTGGATGTCACATGATGTACTGTATGAGCATTCTTTGCCTGGATTGCCTTTACCTACACTTTACAAAAACAAACTTGAAAATATCTTCTGAAACACCACAGAAAAGGTGCCCAATGATTTTCTTTACAATTTGTTTCACGTCCCACCAACCAACACAGATAGGACTTATGGTTAGGTGTGGAAAGGACCTGCCATGGCCTTAATTAAGGTACAGCCCCAACATTTGCCTGGTGTGAAAATGGGAAACAAAGGAAAATCATCTTCAGGGCTGCTGACAGTAGGGTTCGAACCCAGTATCTCCTGAATGCAAGCTCACAGCTGTATGATCTTAACTGCACGGCCAACTCGCTCGGTCCTGATGAGTCTTAGGTGAGAGACCCGGTATGTGACTTGATTTCACACTTCTAGGTGGAAGGCTCATTTCTAAAGATAATAGGCAACTTGATATCTTTGGAGTGTACAGACTGTAACAGATTCAGAATTATTTGATAAGATAATCAGTTATGTGGGAAACGACATGGAAAGGAGTGTGAATGTAGCGAGAGATCTGAATTTACCAAATGTCAATTGGGAAGGAAATGCTAACAACGGGAAACACGTTAATTATGATGTTAAATGGTTAAAGTAAAGGTGAGTTAGGGAAAAACACTGTATGTAATTTCATTTCTCTCTTCAACGGTTATAGTGTTAATCAGTTGCTATGGTAGTGCTCTTTAAGACAACTGCAGACTTATCTCATCTCACAAGATTAACAACAAACTAGCAACTTCAAATTTCATTTTAAACCCCACTTTGAGTGATCAAAAAATACTTTTCTTTGTCATTGTTCTACAGATTAAACTGTTTAAGTTCTAAATTTGTTTCTTACACCCTCAACCTTTACTGAGTGCCTCTAACAAAGTTCAATTCAACGCAGAATTAACTGTGTTCTTATTGAAACCATTCACGACATCATCAGGAGGATGTCGTCAACGGTTTCATCATATAACTTTATAATTATGGCTACTTACTATCAAGCATTTTTCCTCGCTCCTACAATGTAATTTAAGAAGGCAGCAGACTTATCTCTTTACAAATAATTAACAACAAACTAGGAACTTAAAAATTTATTTAAACTCCACTCGGAGTAATCAATAATACTTTTCTTCGTTATTATTCTAAGGATTAAGCTGTTTAAGCTCCAAGCTTATTTCTTATGCCCTCAACCAATACAGGGCACCTTTTAACAAGGTTCAATTCAACGCAGCAATAATTGTGTTCTTATAGAACTACTAATATGCAACTTGTTACCACATTTTTAAACAAGGACATTCATAAAATTACAGTATGCACCGAAATATACAGTCCTGGGAATTATGTTAGTCTTATTGTCATTACCTTAGTTATCGAGATTTTAGTGTAAATGATCAAAATGTGCTCCATTGCGCTGTAGGCAGTGTTCATAACGATCACATAGATTTTCCAACAAATTCTGGAACATAGATTGCTGCAGAGTCCGGAAGAACGAGATGTTCTTCTAACGTAATGCAGGCACAGTTTTGGGTGGATCTGGACAATTGAAAATTTACTCCTTTAACATTCCCCACACGTAAGCATAAGGTGGTGTGAGATCGGGGGAATGTGATGGGTAGGGGAACTCAGCCCCGCGGGAAATCACTCGTCCTGGAAAGGTTTCTTGCAGCACAGCCATAGTCTGTCGAGCGGTGTGGCAGGTCGCCCCGTCTTGTTGGAACCACTGTCTATTCACAATACACTACCCGTACGACAAAATTTTTTAACAATAGATAGCATAACTGTGTTGCTAGGTGCTGGTTTATTGAAGTGTTCACGACATTGTTCCGCCACTAACTTTAAACTCGGCCCACCTTGATAACCATTTCCGTACGAGCAAAAATAATACTCCACTATAAACATTTTTTCCTGCGTCGCGAGACCCACAGTCGCTTCCAATCACAGAGCACAATGTTCTTTACACAACTAACAATTCATCATGGCGATGTAACAACACGCAGACGCTGAAGTGTGCACATGCGCACTGCGCGAAAATGAGTACTGTATATTTTGGCGCATACTGTGTATACATTAGGACTGTTTGTAAGGCTTTATAAAGGCTTTATTATAAGAGTATTTTAACTACTGTCATCCCTCTCGTTCATTTTTTGACGCATGTACCTACATCATCATCCTCACATTTATAATTTTTCTTAAAAAACTACAATTAAGAGCAATCAGGATCCTGATTTATTATCTTTCAGGTTTGAGATTAAGGCTGAAGATGCCCTTAAGTGCTCGAGGATTGGGAAAAGGAGGTTATAATATCAATATTCAAGAAGGGATAAGATGATGTGCAGTAACTACTGAGGAATCACCATCCTTTCCCATGTTGCCAAGAGAATGGAAAGGATATTGGTAAGAAGAATTAGAGAAAAGGTGGAAAACCAGTCACAAGAGGAACAATTTGGAATCAGAAATGGAAGATCAACAGCAGAACCCATTTTTAATCATGAGACAGATCATGGAAAAGAGCTGGGAATAAGGGAAGGATAAATAACTTTTACAGACTTAGAAAAGTCATACAACAGCATCCCCAGAACAAAAATTTGGGAAAGTTTGACACACACAGGCATTGGCAAGGAGCTAATAACAATGATAAAAGCAATATATTAAAACTGTTGCAGCTGTGTGAAGACAACAATGGATAGATCAGAATGGTTTGGAATTAATTGACAATGGACTAAAACAAGGGAGTGTGCTGTCACCTTTACTGTTCGTAATGGTGATGGATGACATCGTAAATGCAGCAAGGGAAGATAATAGAAGGGTAAAACTTAGAAAAGGTAACTATGGTATGGTGTTAAACCACCTAATCAATACAAATATGTTTTCTAAATCACTGGTTAAAAAAAAAAAAAACACCATGAGAGAGAGGGAGAGAGAGAGGGGGGGGGGCTCGCTCGTTTTGACCCGAGCTGGGGTAATCATTAGCCTTATAAGTTAATTTAGAAATCAAGTTGGTATAGTACATAATAATATGTTGTATTTACATTCCGATGTTTTAGTGTTGGCCAACTTTGAACATGCTAGGATGTCTGAAATATAGTAACACAAAGCACAATGTTGAACTATCAGTGATGTTCAACATCAGGGAGTTGACTGAAAAAAAGCAATGAATTCCAGTTTCTACTAATCATCTGTTTCCTTGTTCACTTCCGTACCGTAACGGTTAGTGTTATTAGCTGCCGTCCTCAGAGGCCTGGGTTCGATTCCCAGTACTGCCCGAAATTTAAAAATGGCAGGAGGACTGGTATATGGTTAAACTGATACATGCAGTTCGCCTCCAATGGGGGTGTGCCTGAAAAGAGTTGCACACCTCAGAATGAGGACAAGAGTTTTTTTTATCTGTTTCCTTGAATACAGCAAGACCTTTGGCATTCAGTGGGAAAACCTGTGACAAGTGCTTTTGAAAATGGGTGTTCCCAAATACCTCACCTGGCTGATTTAAAACAAAGGACCCTATAAAAATCCAATGTTGCTTCTTTGAGAGTTAATAGTAAACATTCTGCAGATTTCAGAGCACAAAAATGTGTTTGTCAAGGTTGTATATTGCCACCAGTACCTACTCTTTAACATTTATAGCGAATTGATCACAAGAATTGCACATGATGGATGGGATGGAGGATTTCCCATTAGAGGTAGGAAATTTTCAAATCACCAATATGAAGATAACAGCTCTCCTTGCCAAAGATAAGATGGAAATGTCTTGTACCAAAATTATGATAGGGCTAGTTGACACGAGCCAACAAATTAACGAGAACATCCACACTTAAAAACAAGTCTCTAAAATGTTATATCTTGAATCAGTCAGAATGGGTACAGGTACTTGTGAGGCTGAAATAAAGAATTGCTATTGCCAAAAATGTCATTCCCGCTCTCTCACATTAAAGTCAAGAATGGTATGGGCTAGCGTTTTCCACGTTCCTCTACAGTGCAGAGACATGAACTCCTCTTTAATCAGAGCATTAGAAAGTCAATGACATATGTAATGTGTTGCTGGAAAAGGATGTTTTTCATTCCTTGAACAGTTTTGCTCACCAACTATTCTGTTCAAGAGTTATACATCAAGATCAGGTTGTCAACTATATGTAAACCAAGAATTCTAGAGTTCTTCAGCCACATTCTACAAGATGAGAAAGTAGCATAGAAAGAATCCTCATTCTCACAGGAAATGTTCTTGGAAAGAGAGCTTATGGATAAGCTCCTATATGCTGGACAGATGCCTTTAAGTGAGTAACTGGGACATCACTCTTACAGGCGATGCAACTGGCTTAACGTTAAGAAGGATGGAGAAGACTGCACTGTAGTCTCCTTGGAGAACAAAATCCTCAGAATTGAGGAAACGATAAGAAAAGATTACAATCTATTCGTATGAAAAATATATTCTAGGGAGTTCAAAATTTGGTTTCATGATGAAAGCAATGGTGTTTGCCAACTATTTGAAGATGATGGTAAATAGGCAGGAGGATATTTATGAGCAGTTGGATGCATGGGATGAAATAGTACAAGGATATGGAATGAAATTTAGTATAAAGAGTGAGTTGGTGCTTAGAACTAGGAAGAAGAATAGTCTAAGAACTGGAGTAACGAGTGGTGGGGAATAACCGAGGAAGATGGAAGTTTTAAGTACCTACGCAGTTTAATAAAGGAAAATAAATGAAACTATAAGGAAATTAGTGAGAGGAGGACACAAGCAGAAATATTCCTCAAAAATGTTATAGAGGAATTAAAGTTAAGGTGGTGGTGATTTTTATTTTAAGAGAAAGTACAACTAGGTAATCATTCTCTCTGAACAAATTCAGTGGAGGAAAAAATTAAAATAATTTTGTTTAATGGAAGAATTTTAAAATTAAAATAATAAAACAAAACATATTTTATTATGCCGAAAATGTCACAAACGCATCAAAAGTAACAGAACATTTGAAATGTATATGCCCTTGATTAATCCACATTCATACATGAAGCAAAGGACGAGATCAGCAGTATTTACGACAACAGTTAGTTACAAGAATCATTCTGTATTGAAGGTTTTCACTTTACAAAGATGAAAAAATGAGTGTGTGCTCCTAATTCAATACATCATATATTCCATCAGTAGACGGAGTAAACAAATTCAAACAGTTTTGGCTGGTTTGAGCCATCTTCAGTGAAAAATCAGGGGGGAAGGGGAAGGGGGGTTGAAATCATTTACACAATACAAGTCAAAAAATGCCAAAAAATATAATGAAGGAACAAATGAAAAAACAAAAGAGAGCCTAGACAGAAACAAAATAAAATTAGCACAATATACAATATTTACATCATTATGTGGAGCAAAAAACAACTCACTGCGACAAAATTCAGTGAAACAGGTGTTAATACAAAACAATCATTGAAAATAAAAACTGTGTTAACCTAAGAAGAAAAGAAATTATGAGGCCCGCAACTTCACTATGTGCACTTATTGTTGATTTCCATCTGTATCATTTGTTTTCATTTCTTAGGTTAACACAGTTTTTAGTTTCAATTATTGTTTTGTATCAACACCTGTTTCACTGAATTTTGTCGCAGTGAGTTGTTTTTTGCTCCACATAATGATGTAAATATTGTATCTTGTGTAAATTTTATTTTGTTTCCATCTAGGCTCTCTTTTGTTTTTTTCATTTGTTCCTTCATTATGTTTTTTGGCATTTTTTAACTTGTGTTATGTAAATTATTTCAACCCCCCCACCACCATTTTTCACTGAAGATGGCTCAAACAAGCCGAAACATGTTTGAATTTGTTTACTCCGTCTAATGATGGAATGTATTGAATTAGGATGACACACTCATTCTTTCACCTTTGTAAAGTGAAAACCGTCAATACGGAATGATTCTAATATCTTGTAAAGGTTTTCACTTTACAAAGGAAAATTTTAATTGGTTTAATTTGGTTTTATGATGAAAGCAATGGTGTTTGCCGATTATTTGATGATGTCGGGAAATAGACAGGAGAATATTCAGGAGCAGTTAGAACTAGGAAGAAGAATAGTCCAAGAACTGGAGTAGTAATAATTTCTTGTAGCTATTTCTAGCCGAGTGCAGCCCTTGTAAGGCAGACCTTCCGATGAGGGTGGGCGGCATCTGCCATGTGTAGGTAACTGCGTGTTATTGTGGTGGAGGATAGTGTTATGTGTGGTGTGTGAGTTGCAGGGATGTTGGGGACAGCACAAACACCCAGCCCCTGGGCCATTGGAATTAACCAATGAAGGTTAAAATCCCTGACCCGGCCGGGAATTGAACCCGGGATCCTCTGAACCGAAGGTCAGTACACTGACCATTCAGCAAACGAGTCGGACAACTGGAGTAATGAGTGGTGGGGAACTACCGAGGAAGATGGAAAGCTTCAAGTACCTACCTAATTTTCCTTTGTAAAGTCATCAGTTAGTTCCGTCTTAGGCCAGGTGCACTTTGTGAAGATGTGTGCCACAGTGAAGTCAGCACGACAAGAACACACTGGGAAGGGCGTCTTCCCTCTTTAGGAAGTAAGAGAGTGTAGATCTTCCATGACCTATCCTCAGCCTACACACAACTACGGCCCTTCTCCGTGAAGGCTGAAAAGAGGACTGCCGCACAGTAGTTGTCTTCGTAATTGCTCTCAGTTCAGATAACTAGCCACTCCGATTCCGAGGATGCCAAGATGGTTCAATGTTGCTGAGCTTCACTTCCCGAAATCTCAATGTAGCTTGCGAGCCAGGCAAAAGGGATTCTGGTGCCAGCATTATACAACCTGGCTAGAAGATCACGAATCTGCTGTACCAGTGGGTGTTGTAGGAAACAGCTGTCAACAGTTCACAATTATGTTTGAGGTTCTCCACCTAATCAATACTTGTATAGTGTTAATTAGGCCTGTATGTATTTACAATTATAAGTACATTATGAGTGCAGGACTAGTTTCGATCCTCTGTTGGGATCATCTTCCGCTGCTAAATGTATCCACGAACGAACTCAGATATGTGATGAGGATGTTAACATGTGTTATTATCACCATAATTTAGAATTGTACATAACTTGTCTTAAACAGTGTAATATTTTTATTTTAATATATTGCTATCTTGACATATTTATGTTCACAATACATTTAGCAGTTGAAGATGATCCCTACAGAAGATCAAAACTAGTCCTGCACTCATAATGTACTTTTAAACATAAACATAAATACATATAATTAACACTATACCAGTATTGATTAGGTGGAGAACACCAAACCTACAAATTGGGAACTGCTGAACTATCAATATGGAAAAGAAAATGATAATGTGACAGGTGTCAACACACTGCAGAGAACTTAATGAACCAGTACACTCGAGAAAGTGGTCTCTTTAATCACCCACCGCAAACTGCAGAGCTTCTAAGATGGCGTAAAATTCCGCAGTATATACGCTAGACACCAGGAAGGAGGATCTTCATGCTAATAATATTGGAAACGGAAGAGCATGCCACATTTTATTATTATTAAAGAAAACAGCACACAAATGTGCATTAGGTTTTACAGTATTCCATAAGGGATCTTTCTCTTTTGATGCATTTGCTGAAATAGTATCGTTCACACAAGGCTTTACAAAGCTTACATACACATTGCACAGACGGTTCATGGAAGCCAGATCGGCTATACAGCATATGGTGAAATCCTTGTATTGCCAATCTATTTAAAGGACTTCTCATAATATTGTTCAGTTCTGTCCATCTCCGATCGAGCATAGTGTCTGTCGAGTAGAAGTCTGGGTCTATGTCAGCTCTTTTCTTCTTCCTGTTCTGTAGAAGCTCTTGTTCCTGCCTTGTAGGTGGGAGTTTCATTCTGAATTTTAAGTCCTCCAAAGAAACGTTTCTGAAGTGTTCATATGCCAATATTGAAAGAGATGTCTTGGAAATCCCAAGAGTTCTTTTCAAACATCTAGCTGTAACATTTTCAATAACTCGTAGGTCTGATACTGATAGATAGTCCCAAATGAGTTCCAGCCCATGATGACTTTGGCGTAAATTAACATCATGGCCGTATTCAAAGATAGTTTCACAATTAAGTATTTATTTATTTTCCACCTAGTCGATACAATGATTGCTTAAGGCAATTTTTAATGGTCAAAAGTGGTACATGTTTCGTATATTATCAACATCTTCAGCCACATAACACTGTTTAGATGAAAAATATATAAAATTGACAAAGTAATGCTTTAGAGGAAGTGACCTTAAAATTAACATAAGATTGACAAGATTAAAACAAACAAATAACTCAAGAGAAAATATATAAATTATTTCTACAATAGAAAGCAGTCGTCAAGGAAACACTTGTACAATATTCCATAGAGAAATTGTCCTAATAAATATTCTTTCCTTAATAATTCATGAAAAAAGATCAATTTATAAATTTAAAAAATTATACAATTTATAAGTAATTATCGAAATGAAGAAATCCTGATATCACAGTGCGGCTCTTATTATTAACATAGATGAAAATATAACTACTAATTCCTAGTTGTCAAATCTTATTAAGCCTGCTTTCCTTTGGAACAGTAACTCCTGTCATTCTTTCACAGTTTTGCGCCGGGTGTAATATTGATGATGCGTTCTTCCTTGTTCTTGCACCTGAGGAGGTGGAGGAGCGGGGGATATAGGTGTGTCAAGAATTTCCTTGCTGTCACCTATAGCTTCAACTGAGGAGGAATAAGTTGTAGGGCTATATGTAGGTGGAGAAATTCCAATTCTTTTTTCTTGATCCTTCTCAAGCACTTTCAAATATACTAGAATTTGATAATATAATGGATTCTTATATTCTACAGCCTCATTAAGGTTATCATTTTTCTTTATAAGTTGGTCTAGATGAATGTACAGGTCTTCATATGTGTTCAAAACTGTGAAAGAATGACAGGAGTTACTGTTCCAAAGGAAAGCAGGCTTAATAAGATTTGACAACTAGGAATTAGTAGTTATATTTTCATCTATGTTAATAATAAGAGCCGCACTGTGATATCAGGATTTCTTCATTTCGATAATTACTTATAAATTGTATAATTTTTTTAATTTATAAATTGATCTTTTTTCATGAATTATTAAGAAAAGAATATTTATTAGGACAATTTCTCTATGGAATATTGTACAAGTGTTTCCTTGACGACTGCTTTCTATTGTAGAAATAATTTATATATTTTCTCTTGAGTTATTTGTTTGTTTTAATCTTGTCAATCTTATGTTAATTTTAAGGTCACTTCCTCTAAAGCATTACTTTGTCAATTTTATATATTTTTCATCTAAACAGTGTTATGTGGCTGAAGATGTTGATAATATACGAAACATGTACCACTTTTGACCATTAAAAATTGCCTTAAGCAATCATTGTATCGACTAGGTGGAAAATAAATAAATACTTAATTGTGAATCTATTGAAGTGCGATACGGACCATGAAGCTGATTTTATGTAATTCAAAGATAGTCTCGTGGGATCCTTGATGTCGGATATACTTCTAATATCTGCCAAGGATCTCTCTCTTACATGGCTTTTAAAAGAGGTAGCTGTAGGTTGGGAGTGTGATGCCCAGATATTAAATGAGTTCACAACCCGCAGGTCCTCCCCTCCACATCACAGTCTGTCTTTGGTTGAAATTCTTCCCTCTTTCTGAAATACCATCCCACATTTTCTCCAATCTTAGAACCATCCGTGAAGATATGTCATGTAGCCGCATACTGGAAATACCTCCAATGAACAGAGGCATCCATGTTCAGCTTGGATCCGCAAAGGGGTTCTAGCCATATATCCAGCAGCGGCACTAGCAACAGAGGTTCCTCGTTGGGGGCCCACTCACGACAACCACCAACAGCCACATCTAACTCATGACAGAAGCTATCAATTCAAATCCTAATCGGCCATGTGGCATTTGGTCAGTTTTGGTACCTCTGGTGGTATTGGATACTAAAGATGCACTGATAGGTTGAATAATGTGGCATTTCACAAATTTGCAAAGGTGGAACCCGATTCGGCAAGTAGGCTGGGAATGGAGCTTGTACAGAAAGCTCCCACTGCCAGTCGAACTCCACTATGGTGAATACTATATAAAAAGGTTCAGTGCAGATATTGATGCTGAACTATAACCTGCACTACCATAGTAAAAACGTAGCAACACTACACAATAAGCCCCCCACCCTATTAAGTGCCGTTGAGAATCTTAAGGATGTTAGGTCTCTTCATGCAGGCAACCTTCAGATGACAGACGTGGGACTGCCATGTTAGTCTCTAATCAAAATGGAGACCCAGGTATCTGCCACTGGTAAGACACTGTTTTGCAAGCGGAGCTCTGGTTCAGGATGCATAAAACAACATTAACAGAAGAGTAAAAATGGCATTTTCACTGCTGAAAATAAAAAATCATGTTGCTGAGCCCATCTGTCAACTCGGTTAATAGTTTGCTGTAGCTGTCTCTCAGCAATTGTCATCCTTCCAGAGTTGAAACGTAGAGCTAAATCGTCTACACATAGTGATGGAACGATTGCGGGCCCAGCAGCATCAACTATGCCATTGAGGAAGATTGCGAACAGCGTGAGACTTGGTACAGATCAGTGTAGTACTTCATTTTATTGAAAATATTGCAAAAAAAAAAAGAATACACTAATCAGACCCGAAAGACATGAAGTTCTCAATAAACACAGGTTAATTTTCCCAAAATCCCCACTGGTATAGAGTGAAGAATATCCCATAACACCAGGTAGTGTTGTAATCCCCCAGATCAAAATTGAACACTGAGACTAGGTGTTCCTTCTGGAAAGAGGCCTCCTGATGGCTCTCTCTGTAGTCTGACAAGATGATCAGTGGCAGACCGAGGAGAGCGAAAGCCACACTATCGCCGCTTCACTATCCTTTCAAATCGCTTACACAGGCCATTTGCGAGGCATATCAGTACATAACTATCCAGAAGCTTTGTCATTTTTCTTGGCTTGGGAATTGGTATTACAATTTAAACATTTGATTATGGATTTTGTCCAGTACAGGAGCCGTGTCCCTGCACAGCGCGAGTGCACTCTGCAATTCCCACGTCATGAAAGGCATATTATAGGAATACAAAGCTCTAGAGGTGAAGGAGATGTGGTGTACTTCTGCCTCACGTTTAATAGGCAGAAATGCAAGCTAAGGTGGTATGGACATATGAAGAAAATGGAGAAGAAGAGAATAGTCAAGAAGATGAATGAGATGCGAGTGGAAGGCAGGAGACCACGAGACCCATGACTGAAAAGAATGGAGGAGCAGGTGAAGAAAACAGGGGAGGACTGGACCAAAATGACGACAGAGAGATGGTGCAAAAATGGAATTTAAAAAAATACAATCCTTCATTAAAAAAAGTGTTAAGGCAACACGGAACCAAGTATGAAATTCATCACTTGGGAAAACAGAAGACGATGGAGAGGCGTATATTCTAAACAGACCCAGTCAGTGGCTGGGAGCTGTGCAAGATTGAGAAGAAAATACTCACAGATGTATTTCATTCTTGGTATTCGTAATACTATTGATACGGCATCACTTCTATGCAAACCAAATTTTTCAGTATGGAATTACGATGAAGTCTATCGTATGCAACCACGATTTTGAAAGATACTTCTTGAAATAACAAGGCTTAAATAATAATACAAGAAATAATAACACCAATGATAATCCTATTGAAAAAAAGCAGGGAAAAAAATCATTTAATAATAGAAGTGGAAAAAGCTAAAACACGTCAGAATAAACGACCTTTATAAGCGAACGAGGTTATAAAACCTTGGTCCGGGCTGTATAGCTGTTCATTTCTATTCAGGGAACAGGTTTGAATCCTACTATCGGCAGCCCTGAAAATGGCTTTCTGCGGTCTCCCATTTTCCATTGGTAAGTGCTGGGGATGTACCTTAATTAAGACCATGGATGGTTACTTCCCACTCCTATCCCATCACAACAACGTCTGAGTTGATGTGACTTTAAACCACTAGCAAAAAATGGGTTTACAAAAGGAATGTTTCAGAGCATGATGAAATGTTTTTACACAGATGCAAGCTAGGGAAAAACTGGTTGAAAGTATCTGTACCTTGATATGAAATATAAAACTAATAGGTAACACCTTACCTCTCTCTGCCGTTGATACAGCTGATCCCTTAAAATGGCAAAACGATATGGATTAATGTGTGAATTCAAAAGCTGTAAATGTTCTACTGACTGCTGAGCACCTAAATTCTCTAATGCTAATTGTTCTTCTACACGAAGCTGATGTTTCTTATCTTCTACAGTTCTTTGCAATTCTTCAACCTTACGATCAAATATAGTAGTACAAGATTTGGTTCTAAGTCTCTTTAAAGGATTATCATTGGCTGACGAGGAAGGTTCCACTGTTTTATTGCGTTTACGCTTCTTAGACTTCTGAGTTTCATTCTCTCTTAAAGGATTTGAAGATGCAGGTACACCACACTCTTTATTAGGCTTATATTTGCAATGCAAGAAGGTTAAATTCTGGTTAGGATCAGGTATTACCAAACTTCTCCAACGTTGACGCATAGCCTTGTAGCGCTCCTCATCAGTCTCCAACTTTCTCAGAACTTCCCATTCAGGATTATTATTATCTGCATTTTCCTGTGGATCATTGCTGACAAAATCTTCATCAGCTGGTTGAATAACAGACTCAACATAAGCAGTTTCTTGTTTTTTTCCTTCTTCAAATTCATTTTTATCTGTTACTGATTTTTCTGCACCTTTGTTGTCATTTTCTAATACATCAGGTGAGTTTACCTTGCTATCACCAATTGTAGCTTTTATCTTAATGGAATATGATTCAACAACAGATGTGGTAAATGAGGTACTTTCCAAATTCTGATGTTCACATGATTTACTCTCGTCTGTTTTGGGCTTGACAGATTTCACTTCATCTTCCTCCAACAAATTTAAGTCTGCTGAAGTGTTATCTACCTGAGAACCTGGTAACTTCATGACATCATTATTATTTTGAATATTTCCAACATTTGGATTATTTTCATTATTCATGTCTTGGATAGAATCTAGAGAGTGTAGACTTTCAATTTTTTCACTGGTTTGATTTGTTATAATGTAACCTGAATTTCTGTCAATATTTTTATCTAAAGTAGGCCTAGTACACTGTGAAACTAATTGATGAAAATTATGTGAGATAACTGCTCCTTTATTAAAGGATGAATTAAAATGAGTAGGTGTCAGTTCATCATCACTCATAGCTCTGTATTCATCCAAAATGGTGAATTCATGGTTCATAAAACTATGTTCAGCTGCAACATTTTCAGCCTCTGTTGCCACATTTAAAGCTTTCAAACCTAATTTATTGACCCTTCTGAGATTAGATTCACTGCTAATATCTTTTTCGCCTACTGGAGTTCTGGATGTTGAATGCACTGGAGACAGCTCTCTCAGTGGTATTTCATCAGAATGTGTGTCCCCACACTCATCTAAAACAACAAAATCTTCACCCAAAAACAAATGTTTTGGTTTTAAACTACTATAAGAAGCAACAAACTGAACTTCGGGAACTCTTCCCTCGTCTGGATCATTGAATTCTGTAGAATTTTGTGAAACTGATTCTTCATTCCTTTGCTTTTTTGATGCTGTGTTTAACAATGTGGAAGATAAATTATCTGACAAGGAATTATCATTTATATTTCCACTTTTATCTTCAGGTACAATATGGTGTGCTGCAGAACTGTTTGTGTCTTCATTGAAAAAAGCATCATCTTCAAGCAGTTCCACATCACCAGCATGATAATTTTCATCACTTTTGCAATTATGTGTACTAGTAACTGCAGTTGCGTTGAGGACCAATTTGCCCTCATCCTCAAAATCACCAAGATTATCCTCTTCTAATTCCAGAAGAGTCATCTCTAATTTTGAGATCTCTTCATCTAATGTCTCATTACAATTATCAGCAGAGCAGTCTAATACAGGTTCAATAGCTTTATCTTCTTTATCTAAGTCTTGCAGAAAGAGTTCAAAATAGTCATCATTGTATGAATCAACACTGACACTATCACATTCAACTTCATTGTCAACAATCGATTTTTGTGAACATTTCTCACTAATTATTTCTTGGTGAGAGGCATACCGCTCGTATAAATTGTTCTTTTCTTCCATTGTGGAAGTAAGAGTATTCTTCATAACATTGCAGTTCCCAAATTTTTGGTGAGAAATTTGCAGCGTTTTGCTTACCGTTTTCATGCTTCAAATGACGGAAGACGCTAACGAGAACTCCGAAACGTCTAATACAAATTCATAATATATTCAAAAATGTTTCGTTGAAAATCAACACCTAAAATTAAATAAAACTGTCGTATCAACTTTACACTGTAACCACGATAGACAGTGCCGTGCCAATTAATGCTTTTTTTAAACACTTTAAATCATAATTGTATCGACGTTCATTTCGCATGACACAAAATAACAGAACAAATAATGACAATAAAAACAGTAAGTATAGTGCGTTACTCGATATCAGCCTAACAAATTACTTCGAAAACAAGACACATTTGTAACCATTTTAAACAAAGAAGCAAATACACTATTTACCGCAATTTACTAGCGAATACATCGAGCCATCGACTATCGTCGACTTAAACGTTCGAAATATTCATTCGTGTATCAGTTCGATTAAATCATCGATCAAATGTTCTTCATCATCGATTTGATAAACCTTAGTGCTATCGATCGTGGTAGTTGGAAGGGTAATGGCCGAAAGTATAGGGTAAATAATGAATTATCGTTATGGCTTTTCTTTGTCCGGTACGAATAAGAAGAGGCAAGAAGAAGAAAAGTTAGTAAGCGACACATTTGAATTTCTTCCTTACCATGTTATTGTTGGAGTACAAGAATCGGTAAATTAGTTCAAAATTATATACACATAAATCATGTCTTACATTTTTATGTTGATTAGGGACATACGGTATAATCCATTTGAATAACATCACATACTGTTACTGAGGGGGCTTGGCAATAGAAAGTCTGTCGAGTTAATGTTTCCGGCAGGGGTTGTGTGCCGAGAGTCAACCGTTGTCAACATTGCTAGCGATGTCATTTGTACCGATGGGAATCGATTGACATTAATGTGGCTTGATTAAAACATTAAACAATTTTTTATGCTCATACTATTCTGCACATAGTTGTATGACATTTTTTTTTACTATTCTATGAAACTTATAATACTTTCCTTCACTGTTGTGCATTTTACGGACACTTGTTGCCCTGTTCTTCTGTAGGTCTGCAGATGTACACTTAAAAGGCTTCATACCCTGTTTTATCTTTGAGTTAGGAAGAGAGAATACCAAACATTATAGACTTACTACATATTTCCTTCCTATCAAACAGACTTGTTCTAGGGTTATTTTTATCACGAGATTTAATTTATATGTAACAGATATATTGTAATATGTGGTAGTTATTAAGAAATACAGACTTAGAAGTACAAAACTTCAGCGTTTGTTTGTTAGGCCGATGACCTCGATGTTTGGGCCCTTATAACAACATTATATACATAATGAGGGAGGGAAATGTTATGAATGAGGGAAATTTGGGCTCTAAAGAAGGCCAAGTTCAGTGTCAAATGCAACAAGACTTAACGTGGTCCTTGATGGCCCCAGCAAATTATGACAATATTATTATTAACATTTTAACATTTTATTATTAACCTTTTAAGCAAGCCTCGGACCTATGGGAGTAACCGAGTCCCACTCCCATTTGACAGGCGAGGGACTCATCGGAAACAACTTGCCGAACGAAATGGAATTTGATGGGGAGCTATCAATAATTATGGGGCTTATAGAAGAAAGAAAGTAGAACTGGCAGTCAGCAAAGAGGATGCATCTGGATGTACTAGGAGTAAGTGATATTCGGGTAAGGGGAGATAACGAGGAAGAGATAGGAGATTATAAAGTGTACGTGACGGGTGTTAAAAAGGGAAGGGCTGTTTATCAGGAATATCATTGCACGCAACATAGTTTCTGTTAGGCATGTAAAGGAGCGAATGATGTGGGTAGATTTGTCAGTTGGAGGAATTAGGGCTAGAATTGTCTCCGTGTATTCACCATGTGAGGGTGCAGATGAAGATGAAGTTGACAAGTTTCATGAAGCATTGAGTGACATCGTGATCAGTGTCGACAGCAAGGATAGAATAGTGCTAATGGGCAATTTCAATGCAAGAGTTGGGAATGGAACTGAAGGATACAAAAGGGTGATTGGTAAATGTGGGGAAGATATGGAAGCTAATGGTAATGGGAAGCGTTTCCTGGAATTCTGTGCTAGTATGGGTTTAGCAGTTAGGAATACATTCTTCAAGCATAAGGCTATTCACTGCTACACATAGGAGGCTAGGGGTACCAGATCCATAATAGACTATATCTTAACCGACTTCGAATTCAGGAAATCTGTTAAGAATGTACGAGTTTTCCGAGGATTTTTTGATAATACAGATGAAGGCTTATCTGATCTGTAGTGAACTAAGTATCTCTAGGGCTAGGGTAGAGAAAGTGAAATCTGTCTGCAAATGAATAAGGCTGGAAAATCTCCATGACGAGGAAATTAGACAGAAGTACATAGATATGATTAGTGAGAAGTTTCGAACAGAAGACAGTAAGCAGGTTCAGGATATAGAAAGTGAATGAGTGGCATACAGGGATACTGTAGTAGAAACAACAAGGGAATGCCTAAGAAGAACTGTGTGTAAAGATGGGAAAAGGCAAACATATTGGAGGAATGATGAAGTGAGAGCAGCTTGTAAACGTAAAAAGAAGGCTTATCAGAAATGGCTCCAGACAAGGGCCGAGGCAGACAGGGATTTGTTCGTAGATGAAAGAAACAGAGCGAAACAAATAGTTGTTGAATCCAAAAAGGAGTTGTGGGAATATTTTGGTAATAACCTGGAAAGGCTAGGTCAAGCAGCAGGGAAACCTTTCTGGACAGTAATAAAGAATCTTAGGAAGGGAGGGAAAATAGAAATGAACAGTGTTTTGAGTAATTCAGGTGAACTCATAATAGATCCCAGGGAATCACTGGAGAGGTGGAGGGAATATTTTGAACATCTTCTCAATGTAAAAGGAAATCATCCTGGTGGTGTTGCAAACAGCCAAGCTCATGGGGAGGAGGAAAATGATGTTGGCAAAATTATGCTTGAGGAAGTGGAAAGGATGCTAAATAAACTCCATTGTCATAAGGCAGCAGGAATAGATGAAATTAGACCTGAAATGGTGAAGTATAGTGGGAAGGCAGGGATGAAATGGCTTCATAGAGTAGTAAAATTAACGTGGAGTGTTGGTAAGGTACCTTCAGATTGGACAAAAGCAGTAATTGCACCTATCTATAAGCAAGGGAACAGGAAGGATTGCAACAACAATCGAGGTATCTCATTGATTAGTATACCAGGCAAACCGAGCTCGATAGCTGCAGTCGCTTAAGTGCGGCCGAACCCCACTGTCGGCAGCCCTGAAAATGGTTTTCTGTGGTTTCCCATTTTCACACCAGGCAAATGCTGGGCCTGTACCTTAATTAAGGCCACGGCCGCTTCCTTCCCACTCCTAGCCCTTCCCTGTCCCATCGTCGCCATAAGACCTATCTGTGTCGGTGCGACAAAGCAAATAGCAAAAAAAAAAAAAAAACCAGGCAAAGTATTCACTGGCATCTTGAAAGGGAGGGTGCGATCAGTGGTTGAGAGGAAGTTGGATGAAAACCAGTGTGGTTTCAGACCACAGAGAGGCTGTCAGGATCAGATTTTCAGTATGCGCCAGGTAATTGAGAAATGCTACGAGAGGAATAGGCAGTTGTGTTTATGTTTCGTAGATCTAGAGAAAGCATATGACAGGGTACCGAGGGAAAGGATGTTCGCTATACTGGGGGAATATGGAATTAAAGGTAGATTATTAAAATGAATCAAAGGCATTTATGTTGACAATTAGGCTTGAGTGAGAATTGATGGTAGAATGAGTTCTTGGTTCAGGGTACTTACAGGGGTAAGACCAGGCTGAAAGCTTTCACCTTTGCTGTTCGTAGTTTACATGGATCATCTGCTGAAAGGTATAAAATGGCAGGGAGGAATTCAGTTAGGTGGAAATGTATTAAGCAGTCTGGCCTATGCTGACGACTTTGTCTTAATGGCAGATTGTGCCGAAAGCGTGCAGTCTAATATCTTGCAACTTGAAAATAGGTGCAATGAGTATGGTATGAAAATTAGCCTTTCGAAGACTAAATTGATGTCAGTAGGTAGGAAATTCAATAGAATTGAATGTCAGATTGGTGATACAAAGCTAGAAGAGGTTGATAATTTCAAGTATTTAGGTTGTGTGTTCTCCCAGGATGGTAATATAGTAGGTGAGATTGAATCAAGGTGTCGCAAAGCTAATGCAGGGGGGTCGCAGTTGCGATCAACAGTATTCTGTAAGAAGGACCACCTCATATATTGTAATATATTACTCGCACATCTTTTAGTGGTATTTGGTGTTATGGGGGTGAGGGGTAAGGAGGGAGCTCTCCCATTTCCAATAATACTGCCAACTTAATGGAAATGAAATCTGAATTGAATGCATAATATGATCGATCGATATGAATTTTCTAAACGTGCAGTATTATCTTAAGCCAGCAACTGTGTCACACACACATTATATAATATTATATAACATTTCTCAATGCAAATCTTGTTCCTAGCATGAATTCTATAGTTTGGCTTTGCTGTGTAAACAACAACACTACTAGTACGTAAAGTGTACGCCAGATGTCTCACAGCGATGCATAAGCGATTCATAGTTTGTGTTTCAAAGGTTGCCAATACGAATTTCAATGATAACCAAGGTCTACCAATTCAGCACTAGGTAGCCCATGTATCACTAAAAGTTGCGCGAGTAATAAATGTATCGCCAAAATTTAATTTCTTTATGTCCAGTAGTTTTGGCTTGGCGATGATGAATCAGTCAGTCAGTTATTTTATATATGTAGATATAAGACAAAGTGTTACTTGGAAGTTGTTCAAAAGAGTGACTGAATGGGTTGCTATATTTTTAGAAAATAGATTTCAGAGAATTAGAGTAGGCAAAGCTTTATCTGACCCTGAACTAACTAAGAGGGGAATTCCTCAAGGCAGTATTATTGGACCTTTATGTTTTCTTATATATATATAAATGATATGAGTAAACAAGTGGAATCAGAGGTAAGGCTTTTTGCGGATGATGTTATTCTGTATGGAGTAATAAATAAGTTACAAGATTGTGAGTAACTGCAATGTGACCTCGATAATGTGAGATGGACAGCAGGCAATGGTATGTTGATAAACAGGGTTAAAAGTCAGGTTGTAAATAAAGGGTACAGATCTCTGCACATGGTTATAAGGGTGTTTAGGGGTTGTAGTAAGGATGTAGAGGAGAGGGCATATATGTCTCTGGTAAGAGCCCAACTAGAGTATGGTTCCATTGTATGGGACCCTTACCGGGATTACCTGATTCAAGAACTGGAAAAAATCCAAAGAAAAGCAGCTCAATTTGTTCTGGGTGATTTCCGACAAAAGAGTAGCGTTACAAAAATGTTGCAAAGTTTGGGCTGGGGAGAATTAGGAGAAAGAAGACGAGCTGCTCTACTAAGTGGTATGTTCCGAACTGTCAGCGGAGAGATGGCGTGGAATGACATTAGTAGACGAATAAGTTTGAGTGGCGTCTTTAAAAGTAGGAAAGATCTCAATATAAAGATAAAGTTGGAATTCAAAAGGACAAATTGGGGCAAATATTCATTTGTAGGAAGGGGAGTTAGGGATTGGAATAACTTACCAAGGGAGATGTTCAATAAATTTCCAATTTCTTTGAAATTTAAGAAAAGGCTAGAACAACAGATAGAGAATCTGCCACTTGGGCGACTGCCCTAAATGCAGATCAGTATTGATTGATTGATTGATTGATTGATTGATTGATTTTTTTATTTGTACTACCTTTAAGTTTTGAAATTGATGGGTTGTTTTCTCCTTCCATAAGATCATATAGTGTCTGCTCCCAGTTTTTAAACACTATCCTTTTGTTTCTTCTTTTTCAGCCTACTTCCATATTGAAGATTTTCTTAGATAACCTTACTGTGCTTTTGTAATTTATATAGCATATTTTGACTGATATATTGAGACAGTTTGTTTTAAAGCTGAAGATATTCTGCTTTCTGGACTCTGGTAACTGCGACTTTTCAAACAAAATGAAACATTTAATAATTGACAAAAGTGAAACCTGGGCCTCTCGGTCAGTTTCTTCTTCAAAGCTGCTGTATGATGATGAACTTAGAGGTTTTAAACACTTCTGACTGCTGTCTGGTTTTGTTTATGTTTACACAGCTCCAGTTAGAAGTGATAAAGTATGATAACGCTGATGTCATAAGTGAGCAGTAGTCAAGTACCTGTAATTGTTCAAGTTGCAGAGCAAAATATCTGCAGTTGCAGTCAATTTTAATTCATACGAAATGGAGCAGTTGCTCATTCGAGCAAGCCACTTCACTCCTCCTCTATACCCCCTGTTGTTGGGGGGTGCAGATGAAGAATATACCCACGGTATCCCCTTCCTGTTGTAAGAGGCAACTGAAAGGGGTGACCTAGGCGCGGACACAGATTGTGGTTTGGTACAATGTGTTGAACCCCCAGTGGATGGGAGGGGTTGAATACATCCACAAGTAATCCCTGCCTGTCATAGAAGGCAATGAAAAGGGTCATGTGGCCTTTGGCCCCTCTGTATTTTTTATTCTTTTTTGAGGGTTAGTTGTAAACCAATTCAAAGTTCTTGATGTGTGTGCTGCTCGGACATGGGCCTCTTATGTGTGTGACTACACCCAAAAGCCCGACCGTATTCCCAAAACTCACGTCGGGTGGGAGCGTCATGTATCCGCGCAGTAGTATCCGCCTAACAGCACAGGTGCCCGCACAGCCAAATACCGAAAGGTCTTTTAATTGTTTCTTATTTTTTATCTACATTGATTACTTTGTACACGCTATGGGGTACATGGTATCGTGGGGGATTGGAGAATGGGAGTCCTAGTGCTCGTTGCCTCAGTCATCTCGTATTAGGCATCATCTAACATCGGACCCCGGGCAATATCTGCTACAGCAACCTCGAATCTTGTTCGTGGAGTTATCTTCCACTGTGATCTCATCTTGAACACTGGCAATGAGTTGATGAAAGACATGAAGCACCGTAGCATGACACGCCTGGCACATTAAGCGCAAAGTCAACGATGAAGATGTTACCATGGGTGCGTTCATTGTCTCCTTCAAATTGTCATTGTTACCAGAAAAAATCATAAGTTATGAATTTCATTATGCTCCGTATTGACAATTGATCACTATCAAAGGGTAGAGAAGGGTCCACCTATTCATTACCATTAGTTTGTATAGTGTCCTAACTGGCGGGACCTAGTGTTTACAGTGCACTATGTCTTCTGGTATGGGCTAGAGCAATCTTGTTACTTTCATTTATCTGTCTCAGCTTTAACCTTGGCTTTGACAAAATGAAAGTGACTGAGGTACGAGTGATGCTAGTAATGCCATTCCTTCTGCAGCCAGTCCCTGCTATGAATGGTGTGAAAATATTGCTCATAGGGTCGGTTGGTGCATGCATTTCAGTGGGCTTGGCAGACTGATATGTAATAGCAACTTCTGGCTCGGTGAGGAAAGCAACGGGAAACCACCTCGCTCCTCATTTCCCTAGTACACCTCTTCAGTGATGCCTAGGCCATCTATGACAGCTGATGGCGGAGCTGTTGAGGATCCAACCAGCCTTCGGGATGAGGACTAAACATACATACAGTGTCCTATATAACTGGGACTAGTTTCGACCCCACTTACATTGGCTCATCTTTAACCACGATCCAATTGTAAAACATACGTTCACATACAACCAATAATGAAGTAAACAATCTGGTATGTCTCAATTTACAATCCAAATTTAAAACATTGATGAAGTCCAACAACACATCCAAAATTGAAACCAAATGACACATCAAAACTGCTGCGGTTGGTGCTGAACTATGTCATGTATGGATAAGAAGGAAATTCCACCTTATCAATACTGTTTATTGTAAATATACAGTAGACTTACATCAGTACTGGTTTGGACCCTATTTGGTCATCATCAGCTGACAAATCATGATATTACATTTATTATGCATTGGTTTGTATTACTTATCTAAAAAGCTGTCATCCATTAGCACATCCGGATGTCTAATGGGGGTATGAGTTGGATGTATGTTGTCATTTCATTTGTAAATCCGTGAAAGTAAAATTGTTTTTGAGGTTTAAATATGATCGTGGAAACTTAACCTAAGCTTAAAAACCAATAGTACATACACATTAAACAGATTAAAAACACTAAAAACATGTGTATAAAACACTTGATGGATTTAAAAGTTCATATCTTGCGTATTCCTTCTTCAGGCTTTCATGTTAGTCTTGTGAACATATACTTATGTCGGTTGATTTTGTGCTCGTAAACAGTGGTATAGGTTCTTGAGAATGTTCTATTTGACTGAAGAATGTCTTCATGTATGCTTATAATAAATAAACATGTCATTGAATGATCCAATAGTGTGGACAGAGACAATATTTGGCTGAGCTGTAAACAAAATCCTGTTCTTAAAAGTTTGAACCAGATGCTGAAGTCTTTGTTTTATGGATTTGATTGATTTTGGATTTTTGGTGGTAACTACTTCCTTGTCTTTGTTTGTGTACCGGTGCTATGGTTATCTGTGGAAGATAAACTGATATGAGTAAAGTGTTGTGAGTTGAAGGATTGCCTGAGGTTGTTTGCCAATGTGAATTTGTACTTACTGCTGTTGTTGTGGTTGGGTGACGTTCTGTTTGAGAGCTCGCTGCGTACTGCTACGTGTTCGCCTTGGACTTATGTTCGCTGTAGTGAGGGGTATGGATGGAGGGATAAGGGAGAGTGGTTATTGTGGGGGGATAGGGCTGGAGCTGGGCATATCGTTCGGCAGTTTTTTGGAACGTGCTGTGTTCTGTTTATTAACTATTTTGAGGTAATTATTTTTTAGTGCGGTGGTGTAATTTATATTGTAATTAGGATTAGCGTATTGGTCTACGGAGATGTAGAAATCTTCTGTTGAGCATGGGGCCCTTAGAATTTATATATAATATTTTCATATCATTCTCAATGTCCGTAAACCTGTTTTAAATGTTTTAAGATTCCTATGATAACGTTCAACAGTATTCGCTTGGGGGTGATAGGGGGAGGTGCAGATCTTTTTAATACCCAAGGAGACTCAAAAATTATAAAAAAGTTTAGAAGAAAAAATCGATGCATTGTCGGAAACAAGAACCTTAGGGAGACCTGTAATAGGAAAAATATGATTGGACAAAAGATTGATGATAATTTGTGAAGTAATATTTCGCAAAGGGCGAACAATAAGAAATTTAGAAAAGCCATCCAATAAGGTGAAAATATAAGAATTAGATTTGGAGGATTTAACAATTGGGCCAACAATATCGATATAGAATTTTTTGGAAGGATAAGTAGCCGGAGAGGCAGCATAGGTTCCATAAGGAAGATGATTTGGAGGCTTGTGTTTCTGACAGGAGGCACAAGAATGGATCCATGAGAAAATATCTTTGCGCATTTGGGGCCAAAAAAATTGAGAGGCAAGGCGGGCATAGGTCTTGGCTCTACCAAAATGGCCTCCAACAGGAGAGTCATGGAAATATTGAAAGACCATAGAACCTAGACTGGAAGGAAGAACAAGGCGAGGAGTAGCCTTGGGTGTAGGTTTAAAAATGAGTAATTGCTTTTGGAAACGAAATGGGCCAGAATAATTTGGAGAGGCAAGGTTGCGAGAAAGTTGTTGGCAGTACGGGTCAAGCTGCTGATGTTGCAAACAAGACTGAAAAGAAAGGGGAAAATTGGTTAAAGAGGAAACGGAAATGACAGAGTTAATAGGAATGGAATCTAGCTCAGAAGCCTGAAGGTGATGGTCTTCAAAGAGATGAGAAAGAGCATCAGCGACAGAATTATTTTACCCAGAAATGAATTTAAGAGAAAACTTGAATTGAGACAATCGAAGTAACCAGCGACCCGTGCGACCAATTTTTGGCGCATTATGGAGAAGCCAAGAAAGAGCCTGATTATCGGTACTCACAATAAATTCGCGATGGTCAAGGTAATCAGCGAAATGTTCAATAGAAAGAATAAGTGCGAGGGCTTCTTTTTCATACGTGGAATATTTACGTTCTACGGGAGATAAAAGGTGACTGAAATATGCAATGGGAAGAGTGTGATCATTGATGGTTTGTTGTAGGACGGCACCAATAGCAATGTCAGAAGCATCAGTAGATAGTTCGAAAATGACATTAAAATCGGGAATTTGTAGAAGAGGGGCATGGGATAATTTAGATTTCAAAAGATCAAATGCAAGTTGTTGACGGGAGGACCAATGAAATTTAACACCTTTTCTTTTGAGAAAGTTTAATGGTTCAGCAATAGAAGAAAAATTAGGGATGTAATTAGCATAAAACCCAACCATCCCCAAGAAGGATCGTAAATGTTTTAAGTTAGTTGGAGGTGGGATTTTATGGATAGCAGAGACTCGCTTGGGGTCAATGGCAATACCTTGCGAACTTAAAATGTGTCCGAGAAATTTAATAGAAGTTTGGGCAATCAAGACTTTAGAGGGATTCACAGTTAAGCCAACGTTGTGAAGACGAGTAAGGACTTCACGAACGTGGGACAAATGAGATTGAAAATCGGGTGAGAAAATCAAAATGTCATCAATGAAAGGAAACAAATATTTATACTTAATGTCAGAAAATAAAGAATCCACAAAACGTTGCATTATCTGAGAACCTAAGTTCAACCCAAAGGGGACTTTTTTGAATTGATACAGACCATTGGGAGTAATAAATGCAGTATACCGAGAACTAATATTGTCCAACGGAAGCTGATTATAGGCAGAATTAAGGTCAAAAATAGAAAAAAAATTTGAACCCGAAAAATGTTGAAAGGCTGAGTTCACTTTAGGCATAGGATAAGCATCATAGACTATCTTATTATTGAGTTTCCTATAATCTACAATAAATCTCGCAGAGCCATCGGGCTTATCAACAGCAAAGGCCGGAGACGCATAATCGGAAGATGAAGGAATAATAGTATTATCTTTCAACATTTTCTGAATTAACTGATTTAAGACTTTCATTCGAGGAGGACTGAGGAAATAAGGGGAAGAACGAACAGGAGTAGAATCTATGAGATCAATATGTGCAAAAAAGTTGTTAACAGTACCCAAGTTGGGGGTGATGACGTCGGAGAACTCAGTGAGTAAGGCTTGAACCTGATCAGAATGAGTTGAGTTAATACTAGGAAAGAGGGAATGTGAAACAGAAGGGTAATCAAGGGTGTGAATTAAAGGAACAGACTTGTCAGAAAAGGGAAAAAAACTTTAGAGTGTGCCGAATCAAGAAGAAGACCAGTATGAGAAAAAAAATCATAACCCAAAATGATAGGAATTGATAAGTCTTTTACAATCTGAAAGGTAAAAGGCCAAGAAAAATGTAGCATTTTAATATGCAATGAGACAGTACCAATAACATCCAAGGGTTGATTGGAAACGGAAAGACAATGAGTGGAAGATGGAAGATAATGTATGTGAGGATTTATTTCAGTTAGAGATTTATAAAACTGGAAACTAATAAGAGAAATAGCCGCACCTGAGTCAAGTAAAGCAACCGATGGAAGATTATTAGCAGTTACCAGAACATGACAGGTAGGAGGTAAGAAGGAGACAGAATCAGGAGTGAATTGGGAAGACAATGTCAAAGAGGCAGGCTGAGTAACGCGAGGCAGATTTTCCCCAAATGAACGTCTACTGCCTAATGACGCGGGTGAAAGGCGTTTCCCGAAGGCTGAGTAGTACATTGGTGAGCAATATGGCCAGGTAATTTACAACGGTAACAAGTTATAGAAGGGCGAACAGTGGGGGTGGAAACCGAAGGCAAAGAGGGATGTGACAGAGTGGAAGAAATAGTTGGTGGAGGAACGGATGCATAATATGAACGGTCACCTAAGGAATTAATAGTATGTTGATGGGCTAAGTTATAAAGTTGAAAGAGAGAAACAGGGGGAGCGAGTACATTGAAAAGCATACAAAATGATGGGGCAGCATAAAACTGTATAATGGAAATCAATTCAGAAGTATTATAGGAGATATTCAAGACATCACTATAAGTAATAATGGAATCCAAATAATCATGGGCAGGTTCATTCGTTAACTGGTGACGTCTGATAAACTCAGTACTTAATTTATACCGAACTTCCAGTGGTAGGAAATAATTATGTATAGCGTGCCTTAATTCATGCCAGTTTGAAAAATTAGACATGTTGTCAAGCCAAAAGGTAGGAAAAAACCCTGTAGTCTTAGTAGAAAGGAGGCCGATTAATTGCAGGAAAGAAGCAAATTTTATGTTTAAAATTTTTCGAACTGAAAACAACCAAATAGTGAGGCTACGAGGATCTGTCGCTAGTAATTGAGGAACTTGAAGTAGTGACTGTTTAATAATTTGTACATTTAGGGAGCTGTCAACCGAAGTAGTAGTAGGTACAGGAGAATGAGAGTAGGGAGGGGGAGCCATAGGGTGTTGTGAGAAGGAAGGTTTACTATCGTCAGATAAGAAATCAGGTATATGATTAGTTGAAGACGGGTATATAGGAGAAGAAGAAGAAGAAAAGTAAATTAAATCTTGTACAGGAGGATTAGGTAGTGATAAATTTTGTGGTATCGGTGAAGATAGTAAAGAGGAATCTTCCCCTAAAGGGAAGTTATCCGAAAAACAGGCCATGATAAAGAACACAAAAACAACTAAGGAGATAGAAAATGAGGACACTAAAAAAGAAAGTAGTCTGCTACCATATGTTACGTTTGCTTGGTAATCAGAGTAATAATAATAGTAATGATTCCTAAGAAAAGAGGGAGGGGGCGACTCCCATCAACCATACGCTAATGTGCTGTGATAGAACACCAGACCAAGCAGAGTGCAGGGAAGCGTGAGGTATGAGATAACTACGCCGTCCGATTATCGTGATCAAGCAACCACAAACAATAAATGTAATATCGCAAGACGTCAGCGGAGTAACGTATGAAATTATATTTTGGGCCTTTTCCCAAGAGGAATTCCGTGGTAGGTACACTTAGAATAAATGGGAGGGGATAGTAGCATCAAAAAAGAGATAACATGTATTATACAAGAGTGAGTAAAATAGATTATCTTTGGTATACACAGGTACAAGAAAAATGGGAATAACAGACGATCAAACACAAGTTATCATTAATATTTACTTTGTTAAGGTACAAAATGACTAGATCAGAAGAATTTTACGTGAATTGAAGTCATTCAAAGTCGAACTACGAAGAAGTTTTGAGGAAGCGTAATCAATTTTTGGCACAAGTAGAATGGAACATTCCCTAAGCTAGTAAGAGACCAAGTAAAACAATATCTTATCCCCCCCATATAAACACACTTTGCTTCAAATAGGAAAGAAGATAGAATGTTTCACAAGTAAAGAGAAGGTATACTATCTGATTCGCAGACCACGATTTTACCATTGATTAGCTTTTAAGATCTTCATAAAGTAACATAGAAAGAAAAGAGGGAGGAGGAAAGGACGAGGGAAAACACCAGTAAAAGAAAAATAAGGAAGCGAAAGAAAAGGGATGGAAAAATAGGTAGGGATCAGGCTGCAAAGTCCCAGTTCAAAATGATGGAAAATGACATTCACTACACCACACGAAAAAAGTTCCAGGTCACTTATGAGGTTGCCGATCCACAACTCCTTTTCCTTCACACTCCGATAATAGGTCACAGAAGCGAGATTTAGTGCACCATAATTTTTGTTGAGTCCTGAAGGGACTAAAGTTCAGAGTCCAAACCAGTGGCAAAGCCTATCGAGGCAAGAAAAGGGCAAATTTGAAAGCATAGTAATAAGTCTGCTCACCCGGTCTGAAGAAGAAGATTGAAGTCAGGTTAAAACCAACACGGACCAGCCGTGCAGAAAGCACAAGCTCCCACTGATTATTACAATATGCGAAGCACACCTGATCGCCGGTCGAAGAGAAGCGGCGAGTTATATAGGCCAGGGAAGGCAGGCCTAGAAAGTACTGGAGACAGATGACGTCACGATGTGACGCGAGGAGGGGCGAAAGCCCATGCAGTAGTGAGGGAGACTAGCAAGCAGACGGAACGAAAGCAGAGCAGTATAATGTCTACAGGAACGGAGCGATGAAGTATGCACAAGGTAAGAGAAAGGTTGAGATCGGGAGCACGTAACAGTTTGAATTCTTCGATATGCTGACCTATTGATGGAAAGTGATTATGTTTTATTGTGTTTAAATGTTCATTGTAGTGGATGATGAAGTTTCTGCCTGTACGTCCAATATAACTTGTTTCACATTTGTTGCACTTGATACGGTAAACTCCTGATTGGTTGTATTTATTGTTGTTGACTGTCTTGGACATTGTGTATAATATTGGTGCAGTTGTGCTTGGTTTTAAATGCTATTTTCAGGTGTACTTTTTAAAAACATTAGTTATGGGGCTTAAGTCTTCTTCTTATGACGCCGTCTCCCTCCGAAGGTTGGCAATCCAATCGATTATGATTACACGCGAAATGCAGCACCGAAGATTTCTGTCGACATATGTTCCATACCACCGCCGCAAGTCTTTCAGCCAGGAATTTCTCCATCTTCCCACAGATCTTTTCCCATCAATCTCCCCTTGAATGATCAGTCAGAGAAGTTCGTATCATTCACCTCTCATGATGTGCCCAAGGTAGCTGAGCTTACGCTCCTTGATGGTTATGAGAAGCTCTTTCTCCTTGTTCAAGATGTTGAGGACTTCTTCATTTGTCTTCTTTTCTACCCAAGATATTCAGAGTATTCTTCTGTATTATATTGTATTATATTATATTATATTATATTATATTATTCTGTATTGTATTATACATTTCAAAAGATTCAATCCGCTTCTCCGATAAAGGGCTAAGCATACACCCTTCAAAACCATACAGAAGGACAGGAAAGACATAACGTAGCATTCGAACTCTGAGCTGGAGGTTGAGTTCTCGTCTGGTGAATAAGGTCCTAATGGCATTGAACATATTTTTTGCTTGTCCAATCCTGGATAAGATTTCACATTTTGATTCACAATGCTGGTTCACTAGAGTTCCAAGATATTTGATGGAAGATACTTGTTGGACGATGTTGTTGTTGATGTAAAGGGAGGCCTGTTTTGGTGTTTTTGAGAATACAATCAGCTTGGTCTTGTTAATATTCAAGGATAAACCTTAGGTTTCACTGGTCCTCACGATGCTGTTTATAATGATTTGAAGATCACTAGGGTTGCTGGCTAACACAGTCGTGTCATCAGCAAATCGGATGTTATTAATGACATAGCCATTGATCTTGATACCTAGATTAACATCTTCCATAGCCTCTCTGAACACAGCTTCAGAGTAGATGTTGAAAAGGAGTGGGGACAGGACACATCCATGGCGGACACCTCTTCGTATAGCTATGTCCTCAGTACTAGTTCCTTCTATTTTGACCTCTGCCATTTGATTCCAGTACAGATGGGTAATGATATGAAGATCACCAACATCTACACCAGTAGATTTTAAAATCTCTTTTGGATGAGATACCAATCAAAAAGCTTTTCGGTAGTCGATGGAGCAAACGTGCACATCTATATTCATATCTAGGCATCTCTGGGTCAAAACATTCAAGGAGAAAAGAGCCTTACGAGTACCCAGTCCATTCTTAAAGCCAAACTGTGTATGTCCAACTTGGCGTTCGCATTTGAGGTAGAGTTGAGTGTGGATGATAAGCAGAAATACCTTTAGCACATGGGACATTAGGCTGAACATACGCTAATCATCACAATGTATTGTTAAAGGTGAATAAGGCATAATCTTTCTTGGGTTTGTCTAATTTTGTTTGGTTTCGGGCTGGAATTTAATTTTGTGAATGATTTTATTGACCATTTCTTTACTGTATCTGTTGTATTTAGTTATATTGTGCATTAGTTGTAGTTCATTATTTAGATCCTCTGTTGTCATCGGTATGTTGAAGGCTCTGTACACCATGCTGTAATAAGCTGCTCTCTTATGTGTGTTGGGGTGGATGGAATAAATTTTTATGGTATTTGGAGTATGTGTGGGTTTTCTGTAGATTTTGTAAGATAAATGGTTTTCATGTCTGGTTATTGTTAGGTCCAAGTAATTTAAGGTGCAGTTGTTTTCGATCTCTTTAGTAAATTTTATCTGGGGATCCAATGTGTTGAGTTTGTGTAATATGGTGTTTGCATCAGATCTGTTGTCTATGATTACAAAAATATCGTCAACAAATGTGCACCAGAAGAATACGTTTTTTTATTTTACTGATTGATGTGTATTCTAGGTGGTCTATATAAATTTCAGCTAGTATGCCAGAGGCAGGAGATCCCATAGGTAGGCCCCTTTATGTATTTTAGGATAGGCTTTGGCAGTCGGTAGTTAGGGTTCATTGTTATGAGTTTTGCGGATGCTGTTTCGGTGAGAAGAAAGTGTGTGTTCTTAAGTAGACTTTTGAGGTTTCTTTGTATGTTGCTGGTTGGATCTTTACATTTGATTAGAAAGGTGTTGTCTTGGAAACATTCTTTGGTCTTTGCTATGTATTCGTTCTTGTCAATGATGACAGTAGTGTCGCTCTTACAGCAACCAAACGTTCCTGAGTTGATCTGGGAGTTGGCATTCACCATCTGTATGGACGAGCCATTTGTTTTATGAATTATGTTTTATTCAATAGTAATATGGGTAATGGTTTGTATGTAGCTTGAAGGGGAATATTCATTATCAGAAAAAAGTGAAGGTAACAGCCTATCGCTGCGATGTGAGGTCATACATCCCGCCTCCCATGCGCTGCTATCAATGCCAGAGGTTTGGGCATATGGTATCTCATTGTTGCTTGAATTTGTCTGTGTGTGTGGTACATGTGGCAGAGGAGCTCATGGCACGGAAGAGTGTGCAACTCCTTATAGGTGCACTGACTGCCCTGGTCTTCATTCACCCCGAGATCGGAACTGTCCGGTATATCTCGGTGAGAAGAAGATTCAGGAGATCAAGACCCACCAAGAGGTCAGCAAAAGCCGTGCCCACGTTGGCGGAGGCTGGGAAAATGTCTCCCAGCCCGTCTAAACAAGATAAGAAGGCGTAGAAGAGGAGCGCCCTTACCAGGCGCTCCAGCATTTCTCTGCGAAGGGGAAATCATGCCCTCCATCAGGAGGGTATGAATCAGCACCAGCAAGCCCATCTGCTCCTAAACCTGAGCATTCCCCTCGTCTCGCCCCCAAAATACATTGAAGTTCTGGCTGTCAGTCACTTTGTCCATTGACAACGGGATGGACGTCGAGTTTTCATCTACATCTAGCGATGTAGGTGTTGACGTTAGTGTTTAAGTTTTAAAGCATCTCGCTGCCTATAACCTAACACACTTCCCTTTTAGTCCACACTATGGCACTGTTACAGTGGAATTGTAATGGTTATGATAGGCATCTTGCTGAGCTGCGCCAGCTAATTAGTGAGTTTTCGGCTGGTATAGTCTGCATTCAGGAAACTAATCTCAGAACAGGTCATCATATGGTCTTGAGAAATTTTCTACTATACTCGACAGAACGACGTTATGCTAACTGGGCTTCTGGTGGCATTGGGATTTTTGTCCATTCTTGTACCTACAGCGAAGAGGTTCCAATAAGAACCCCACTGGAGATTGTAGCAATTCGTGTTTCGCTGCCTATCATAGTAACAATGTATAATGTTTATTTTCCACCAGGCCAGCCTCTTAATATCAACTAGCTGATGTACCCGTGCTTCGCTACGGGATGCTCAGAAAGACTGACTTTGTGGCTTTCCTAACTGAAGTCAACATAGGTCATTACAGAAACGTCAGTAGGAAAGTAGTGATTAAAAGCAATGTTATCATATAAAATACTCAATCAAATGAAAAACCACACATTTTCTCACTTTTAACAAATAGTACTACGATGCCGATCCAACAGTCCAAATTTCCAGAACGGGAATGACCAGGCCACAGACAGCCGTGAACACTCGTCTGCCATTATTCCGTTAAATATGCACACTGCTCATTCGAATCAGTGCCTCAGAGTGGGATTGAATAGCTCGAATGCTATGATGAACCAGTGTGTTATGTACCAATAGTGTCAGAAAATTTATGAACCAGACAAATGGCATGCTAAAGAAGAAAGTTATCTAACTCCCCAGCTACTTCCCGCCAATATTCAGGCAGACTGTTACACTCGGTACGACCGGGCAAGTTGGCCGTGGGGTTAGGGGCATGCAGCTGTGAGCTTGCATCCCGGAGATAGTGGATTCAAACCCCACTGTCGGCAGCCCTGAAAATGGTATTCCGTGGTTTCCTATTTTCACATCAGGAAAATGCTGGGGCTGTACATTAATTAAGGCCAAGGCCGCTTCCTTCACACTCCTAGCCCTTTCCTATCCCATCATTGCCATACAACCTATCTGTGGCGGTGTGATGTAAGGCAAATTTTTAAAAAATACTCGGTACACAGCAGTAATCCTATCTATCGGAGATGAGTGGCAACAGAAGGCACAAAGCACATCACAACAAACAATGGTCAGTGTAATGTTGTTGTTGATAAATTTTATGAGCTTTCTATATTGTAGGCCTTCACATTTAGTTTTCTTTCGACTCTGATATTAGGGCGTCCTATAAGATTATTTATTGCATAAACTGTAGTTCCTTATTCTCCAACTTTACATACCTATTTTCATTAAATCCTGTCTACCCATTTTCTCGTGACTTGGCGCTGTTATGGACTTAGTAACAAAAATCCAAATTCATGAATATCTCTGTGATCATAGCCGGTACGGTAACAATGTATAAGACATAAATGATCGGAAATTTAATAGTACTATATAACTTTAGTTTTATAGTATTTATCGATACGACCACTAATAACATAATTATATGGGAATTAAATTTTAGGCCTTCCCCTAAACTACCATTTCACTCAGTGTGAATAAAATTATTTGTGGCCTAAATTATAGCGACTTATTTCCCGACTTTGCATACCGATTTTCATTAAGATAGTAGGACCACTAATAACATAAATATTTGGGAATTCCATTTTAGGCTTTCCTTTAAACTATTTTTTTTCTCAGCATGAATACAATTATTTATGGCCTAGATTATAGCGACTTATTCCCCAACTTCACCTACCGATTTTCGTTAAGATACGACCATTAATAACAAATATTTGAGAAATTAACTTTAGGCCTTCCCCTAAACTACCATTTCACTCAGTGTGAATCAAATTATTTATGGCCTAGATTATAGCGACTTATTCTCCGACTTTGCATACCGATTTTCGTTAAGGTAGAACCACTAATAACATAAATATTTGAGAATTAAATTTTAGGCCTTCCCCTAAACTACCATTTCAGTCAGTGTGAACAAAATTATTTATGGCCTAGATTGTAGCAACTTATTCCCCGACTTCACATACTGATTTTCATTTAATTCTCTTCAGCCGTTTTCTCATGATGATCTTATAGATCAGCTTCCACCTCCATTCCTGTTATTAAGTGATTTTAACGCCCATCACCATATGTGGGGCTCTGAAACCCCCTTGCCCCAGGAGTAGGGAGTTGGAAATATTAGTAAGAGAACTGGATTTATGTATTTTGAATAAAGGTGAACCAACTCATTTCAGTGTACGTTACAGCATATACTGTCGCATAGACGTTAGTCTATGCAGCCGAATGCTGGTTCCCCTGCTTCGGTGGAATACACGTGATGATCTCTGTGACAGTGACCATTGTTCTTATTTTGTTGAAACAAATCCGACGAGGCTCTTCGTCGATGGATTCTTAAACTTGCTGATTGACCAAAGTTCACATCACTCGCTGTCTTTAACGACGTGACCAGGTGGAGCGTAGACGATGATATAACTTACATACCACAAGTTATTATTGCTGCTGCTGAGGAATCCATTCCATTGTTTTCATGAACTCCTCACTGAAAACTTGTTCTTTGGTGGAATGAAGAAATTGCAGCAGCTATAAAAGAACACCATCACACTCATAAACACTATCATAGGCAGCCTACTGTGGCCAGCTTGGTAACATTTAAAAAACTCTGTGCTAAGGTGCAAGTTCTTATTTGAAAGAGTAAGTAAGCTTCATGGGAGAGTTATGTGTCGTCTATGACGTTACATACCCCGTCATCTCAAGTATGGACCAAACTTTGACGTATTTTGGGTATACAAGGATCATCTTCAGTACTGGGAATTTCTATTGCAGGCAGTATCGTCACTGAACCGCTCTCGATTGCTAATCATCTAACTAGTCATTTGACGGATGTGTCTGGTTCCGGGAATTATCATTCTGATTTCCTCGGTCTGAAACAGGAGGAAGAATGTCATCACCTCAGTTTTGCCACTCAAGCTTTACAGGACTATAACGTGCCCTTTACTAAGTGGGAACTCTGCAGCGCCTTGGCGCTTTGCAAGGATACATCTCCCGGACCAGACAGTGTCCATAACCAGATGTTGAAACACCTTAGTGAGGATAGTCTGTTATATCTCCTTCGTGTGTTCAGCTGAATCTGGATAGAGGATGATTTTCCATCTCAGTGGCGAGGGGGCATAATTCCTGCCCTCAAGCCTGACAGAAATCCTAAGTATGAAGGAAGTTATAGACCTATTTGTCTTACTGTTTTTGTAAGCTATTTGAGAGGATGGTAAATTGCTGACTTCTGGAGAAAAAAAGGACTTTTGTCTGAGTACCAATGTGGTTTTCAAGCTGCTTGCTCGACCACTGACCACATGGTATGTCTGAATTGTTCTATCCAGGATGCATTTCTCCAAAAACAGCATTTGGTGGCTGTTTTCTTTGACTTAGAAAAGGTCTGTGATACCGCATGGCGATATGGCATCCTTTCAGTCTTGCATCAATGGAGATTCCAAGGTAACTTGCCGGTATTTATTACGAATTCTTTGTCCCTCCGTCTATTCCATGTCCGAGTAGGGAGGGAATATTTGCAGTACCACGTTCAGGAAAATGCAGTTCCACAGGGATTGGTTCTTAGTGTCACTCTGTTCGCGATTGCCATAACCGGTATTGTCGCTGCTGGTGGTTCAGCAGTAATCCCATCGCTGTACAAAGGTATGTGGATGATTTTGCTCTGCAATACAGGTTGCACAATATGGCAGTTGCAGAGCAACAAATACAGCAAGCTATTAGGAGAGTGGAACAGTGGACTTTAGAACATGGCTTTCGGTTTTCAACCTCAAAGACCTCTGTTGTACACTTTTGCTGGAAGCGCACTCTTCACTCCCATCCTGAGCTTTTCTTAGGGAATGTCGCTTTTCCTGTAGTTGACACTGATTTCTTGGGCTCCTTTTTGATAGCAAATTATCGTGGGAGCCACATGTGTGGCAGTTATAAGTGAAATGCATTAAGTTGAATATTTTGAAGTTTCTTAGCAGGGCTACCTGGGAGAGAAGACCGCATGGTGCTCCTACGATTTTATAGGGCACATATTTTATCCAGGTTAGACTACGGCAGTGCAGCATATTGATCAGCAAGGCAAAGCATTCTTTCAAAACTAAAGAGCATCCAGCACAGTGGAGTTAGGTTGGCAACAGGAGCTTTTCGTACAAGCCCCATTCCTAGCCTGCTCACTGAATCTGGTGTGCCGCCTCTACACCTGAGGGGCCAGCAAATGCTTCTGTCATATGTTGCAAATTTGCGACAGATGCCACTTCATCCAAGCTATTCCACAATGGAATCCGTCAGCTGTTCGCTACTTATCCTCGAGCAACGGGGCCGGTTGGAATACGCTTAGATAGCAGTCAAAGATTGTTTGATGTACCTTTGGTTCCTTGTCTTGTCAGACAACCCATCTCCTGGAAACCTGTGGTGAGTACACAGCAGAGCTCTATGCTATCTGTGAAGTTCCATGTTACCCACGATGAGTGCCGACTTTTTCAGCTGTGTACAGACTGTTTGAGCTCACTACAATCTATTGATACATGTTTTCCTCGGCATTCTCTGGTGCAGCATATCCAGGACCTGCCCAGGTGTTCGGATCCTGGCACCAGAATCACGGTTATGTGGCTTCCAAGCCATATAGGTGTAGAGGGAAATGAGTTAACTGATGAGGCTGCCAAGCAGGCTGTTATATTGCTCCCATTGCCCTCCAAGGTTCCAGGCAGTGCTGTTAGCTCTTCAGCTGAGACAATTGATTATGTCCCATTAGGAGATGGAGTGGCAGGCCACTCCACCGCAAAAATAAGCTGAGAGCGATAAAAGGAACAACAAAGGTATGGAGGACTTCCCTTTGGGCTTCTTGGAGGGAAGTTGTTGTATTATGTCGTCTTCGGATCAGCCACGGTATGGTAACGCACTTGTATTTACTGAAAGGAGAACACCCTCCGGTGTGTTCTTGCGGCGATCACCTTTCTGTGGTACACATCCTTACAGAGTGTGTGGACCTGGCTGATCTGCGCCGTAGTCTAAAACTCTTGAGTACCATCTCTCTCATCCTACAAGATGACAAGCTGTCAGCATATCTCGTCATCCATTTTATCAGGGATATTGGTTTTTCCTCCCCTGCGAACCATGTGACCTTCACAATTAAGTATTTATTTATTTTCCACCTAGTCGATACAATGATTGCTTAAGGCAACTTTTAATGGTCAAAAGTGGTACATGTTTCGTATATTATCAACATCTTCAGCCACATAACACTGTTTAGATGAAAAATATATAAAATTGACAAAGTAATGTTTTGTTTTAATCTTGTCAATCTTATGTTAATTTTAAGGACACTTCATCTAAAACATTACTTTGTCAATTTTATATATTTTTCATCTAAACAGTGTTATGTGGCTGAAGATGTTGATAATATACGAAACATGTACCACTTTTGACCATTAAAAGTTGCCTTAAGCAATCATTGTATCGACTAGGTGGAAAATAAATAAATACTTAATTGTGAATCTATTGAAGTGCGATACGGACCATGAAGCTGATTTTATGTAATCCATGTGACCTTGTCGCAGTGGAGAACTCCCGAGGACATGCAGGTCTCTTTGTATGAATGATGTACTGATGATGGCTTCCTCCCAGGTAAAATATTGCGGAAGTAAACTAGTCCTCCCCATTTGGATCTCCCGGTGGGGACTACGAGTCGGAGCGTGGAATGCTAGAAGTTTGAATCTTTGTGGTAGGTTAGAGAATCTGAAAAGGGAGCTGGATGGATTAAAGTTAGATGTAGTTGGTATAAGTACGTTGGGAGAAAAAACAGGATTTTTGATCAGGGGACTACAGAATTATCGACACAAAATCAAACAGGGGAAATGCACAGTTGGTTTAATAATGCATAAGAAAATGGACAGCGGGTAAGCTACTATGACCAGCATAGTGAAAGAATTATTGTCGTGAAGATAGATACCAAATCAATGCCCACCACAATAGTGCAAGTCTATATGCCTACTAGTTCAGTGGATGATGAGGAAATCGAAAGAATATATGAAGAGATAGAAGATTTAATATAATATGTAAAAGGTGATGAGAATCTAAGGAAGAGAAGTTACTACAGTAGGAGAATTTAAATTGGGACAAAGGAACAAAAGAGGAAATCGGCTGGTTGAATTCTGCACTGATAATAATGTAGTCCTTGCTAATACTTGGTTCAAACACCACAAACGACGGCTGTAGATGTGGACGAGACCTGGAGACACTGGAAGGTATCAAATAGACTTTATTATCATTAGGCAGAGATTCAGAAACCAGGTGTTGGATTGCAGAACTTTTTCAGGAGCAAACGTGTATTCACCGGGCGAGTTGGCCGTGCGCGTAGAGGCGCGCGGCTGTGAGCTTGCATCCGGGAGATAGTAGGTTCGAATCCCACTATCGGCAGCCCTGAAGATGGTTTTCCGTGGTTTCCCATTTTCACACCAGGCAAATGCTGGGGCTGTACCTTAATTAAGGCCACGGCCGCTTCCTTCAAACTCCTAGGCCTTTCCCATCCCATCGTCGCCATAAGACCTATCTGTGTCGGTGCGACGTAAACGCCCCTAGCAAAAAAAAAAAAAAAAACGTGTATTCTGACTACAGCTTGTTGGTCATGAAATGTCATTTGAAGTTGAAGAAAGGAAGGAGTGCAATCAGATGGGAATCTAGACAGTTTGAAAGAAAAGTGTGAAGGATTGTTTCAAGGAACATGTTGCACAAGGACTAAATGAAAAGGCTGAAGGAAACAATAGAGAAAGTCAGTAGGGCTGCTGAAGAAATGTTAGGAAGGAAGAAAGGAGCAACTAAGAATCAGTGGATCAGGAGATACTAGACGTAATTGATGAACAACGAAAATAGAAGAATGCTAGATATGAAGAGGGCAGAAAAGACAGGTGATTAAATAATGAAGTGGATAGAAAATGCAAGGTAGCTTAGGAAGAATGGCTGAAGGAGTAGTGCAAGGGTGTTGAAGGTTGTATGATCCCAGGAAAGGTAGATACTGCATACAGAAAAATCAAGGAAACCTTTGGAGAAAGGAAAACTAGGTGTACAAATATTAAGAGCTCAGATGGAAAGCCAGTTCTAGGGAAAGAAGACAAAGCAGAAAGATGGCAGGAACATATCCAACAGTTGTATCAAGGTAAAGACCTAGATGGTTTGGTTCTGAAACAGGAAGGGGCTGTTGATGGTGATGAAAGGGGAGACCCAGTTTTGGGGTCAGAGTTTGACAGAGCTGTGAGAGACCTAAACAGGAACAGGCCACGTGGAATTGATGACATTCCCTCTGAATTACTGACTGCCTTAGGAGAAACCAGCATGGTAAGGTTATTGCATCTATTGTGTAAGATATATGAGACAGGAGAAGTGCCATCTGATTTTCAGCAGAATGTTGATATACCTATTCCCAAGTAAGCCGGTGCTGACAAGTGTGAAAACTACCGCACCATAGTTTAGTATCTCATGCCTGCAAAATTTTAGCATGTATTATTTACAGAAGAACGGAAAGACAAATTGAAGTTGAGTTGGGAGAAGATCAGTTTGGCTTCAGAAAAATGTAGGAACACATGAATGTTGATTGGACCAAGCTATTTAAGATTCTGAAGGTGATTGGGATCAGATACCGAGAACGAAGAATTATCTATAATCTGTATAAAAATCAGTCTGCAGGTAAAATAATCGAGGGCTCTGAAAAAGAAGCAGCAATCCAGAAAGGAGTGAGGCAAGGGTGCAGTATGTCCTCCCTCCTTTTCAATGTTTACAAAGAACAAGCAGTAAAGGAAGTCAAAGAGGAATTTGGAAAGGGAATCACAATCCAAGGAGAGGAAATCAAAACCTTGAGATTTGCTGATAATATTGTTATTTTATCTGAGACTGCAGAAGATCTCGAAGTTGCTGAATGGTATGGACATGGGAATCAACATCTATGTCATGTGATAGCCTAGCAGGCTTCAATTTTTGGTAAAGAGACAAAGTCTCTCATAGTGCATTGGCACTGCCGGTGGCTCCAAGTAGCCTATGCAGTGGCCTCTACGGTATGCACTAGCCAGCGTCTTGGTAGGTGTGCTAGGTACCAACTGATGTGCCCAACCTGGCACACGAGGGCGAAACGCTGGCAACCAGGAATGACTTAGCTGGAAAATTTATAATGTCCAATAATAGACCATTTATATTGGTATTATTTGGCTAAATTTGATGAGGAAGAGATAGATTGATAGGACACATCTTTAGACACTCAGAACTTGACCAAGCTTGATAGCTGCATTCACAATTAAGTATTTATTATTTTCCACCTAGTCGATACAATGATTGCTTAAGGTAATTTAATGGTTAAAAGTGGTACATGTTTCATATTTTATCAACATCTTCAGCCACATAACACTGTTTAGATGAAAAATATATGAATTGACAAAGTAATGCTTAAGAGGAAGTGTCCTTAAAATTAACATAAGATTGACAACATTAAAACAAACAAAAAACTCAAGAGAAAAAATATAAATACTTAATTGTGAATCTATTGAAGTGCGATACGGACCATGAAACTGATTTTATGTAACTCGATAGCTGCAGTCGCTTAAGCGCGGCCAGTATCCAGTATTCGGGAGATAGTAGGTTCGAACCCCACTGTCGGCAGCCCTGAAAATGGTTTTCCGTGGTTTCCCATTTTCACACCAGGCAAATGCTGGGGCTGTACCTTAATCAAGGCCACAGCCGCTTCCTTCCCACTCCTAGGCCTTCCTTGTCCCATCGTCGCCATAAGATCTATCTGTGTCGGTGCGGCGCAAAAAAAAAAAAAAAAAAAAAAAAAAAAAAAAAAAAAAAAAAAAAAAAAAAACACCTCAGAACTTGTTCAGTTTGTTTTTGAAGGAAGTGTAGGCGGTAAGAACCTTAGGGGTAGACCAAGGTATATGACAAGCAGATTAGATCAGATATAGGATGCAATAGTTACGTAGAAGTGAAAAGGTTAGCACAGCATAGGGCAGCATGGAGAGCTGCATCAAACCAGTCTATGAACTGATGACTCAAACAACAACAACAACAATAATGTTGGTTTGTTTTATTGTATGTAAACACAGTGTTTCATATTAGTCTTTATATTATTGTTTACTATGTTTTATTGTATTGACTCTGTTTTAGTTTGTGTTTGTATATTTTAATGTGTTTTTAAAAGTATTCATTTGCATGATATATTATTGCATTTCAAGGCAATGTTTTATTCTACCATAACATATCATCTATCATTTTACGGAAAATAAGGCATTGCGAATTAGGTCCACTGATTATTGTAAACCCACAGTCATTGTTCATCATCATTTGTTTTAAATTCTAGTCAGTAAATACATTTTAAAATTTGAATTATCATATCATGTCATCCACCTCGTACCATTAGGGGCCGATAACCTAGATGTTAGGCTCCTTTAAACAACAAGCATCGTCATCATCACCACCACTGCTCCTGAGAAGCTACCCCTGAGAAGTTATTCCCTTTTATTCATATGACCCAGTTGAGTTCCAGTTGTCTTCCTCTTATTGAATTCCATGCTTTCATCTTTCTTATGTAACCTTCCTTGATTACCATATGTTCTCTTCTGATCTTGTTACGTACCAGGTATTCAATGCCTTAGGAAACTTTTCATTATTTCATGGCCCTTCTTTCTATGGTTCTTTTTTGTTCTGAAAGGCCAGATTTTTTCCTCTTTTTCCTTCGGGTAATGTGACAAGGTGATAGTGTTCTACACATTTATATATGAGCTACTTACAGAAATCATTTTATGCAGTCTGTTACTAATTTGTTGAATCAGAGGAATGAAAAATTAGAAAAAATATTCATTCATGAAATGCGTGGAGATTGCCATGATTGATTTGTTTGCAAGAAGAAAGAAACTATGATGAGAAGTGGTTCTATCTGTTTTCGTTGATTTGTTTGATGTATGTGGTTGAAGAGAAATTCTATTTTTGACATTTACTATCCTAATATCTTACATTGGCCATGTAATATATTTAATCAGTGTTATAATGTGTACTGGCGTAATGTATTGTCTATTTATCTCATTCAGACATCATTGATGACCTGTCTTGATTAAAAAAAAGAACTGATTAGAATCAGTTGTTAAGATAGTTTCAAAGCTTATGGTATTCCAGGTCTTTGATTTCTCCTTGCAGTTGTGTACTGTACTGAATTGCATTACATAAAACTGCGAGTGGACTACCCTAGGTCTGGGGTAAGAAAATACCAATAATTGTATGGATACAATATTGCAGAAGCAGTAGAACTAGTAGAACCATTCCAGTTAATCAACTGTTGACTTGATCTAGTAGCAATCCCTTGCAATAAATATGAAAATATAATACAGCCTGACTTGTTTTCTTTAATCATTACATGAGGTTGTTATGATAATGTTGTTACATTTTAGGACCTTGAACCATTTGGTTGTCATTCCTGTGTTCTGATGGTCATAGATGACTGATATATTCTGTATTTATTATAAATTTTTTGGAAGTATATAGTTGCCTTACTTCTAAAAACCTCTGTCTGGATTTTACCGAAAATAAGGTTATGCCTTCTTTATTTCCATTATGGATGTACATTATGCTTCGAGATAATGAAACCCTGTATGTCTAGCAGTTTTGGATTCCTAGGACATAGAAGAACAAGTGTATGTTTTGGTCCGTAAATACTCTTACGTTGGTGAAACGGCAGGTTGTACTTGAATGCACCAGCAGAATATGTCACAATATTCAGAACAAAATGACTGACCCTTAAATCATATGTCTTTTAAGGATCATAGCGCACTGCTGTTGTAAAGGCAGAAGATTGAAGAGTGAACAATGTAAAATGCATTCAGTTCAAACCAGGGAGAACTGTTCAGGTCGATATGGAATTTTCATATAAATTGTTTCATTTGTTACAGTTTTTCAACAGAGTGCTGTATATACTTCCAGAAAGTGCTGTCTTAACAGTAATAGTATTATAGTTATTCATTGCTCTACTGTCTTCATTTTCTATTCCTATTTCCAAGTGTAAAAATTTTCCTGTTATAATCAGAACAAAATACATCAACTTTTCTGGTAGTGAAAGATGTATATTTTATATTTAGGCCTAACAACTTTGTGATACTTCTTACCATTGGTAAACAAGATTTGTAAACAAGTCAAATGAACATAGTGTGCTGTGATTATACTTAATAGAAATTTGGACATGGTTTAGACAAACCAATATTCGTCAGATTTGATAATTAATTTGAACCAAACCCCATGGCATAACATCTCCGAAGGGCCATGGCCTACCAAGCAACCGCTGCTCAGCCCGAAGGCCTGCTGATTATGGGGGTCGTGTGGTCAGCACAGTGAATTTTCTTGGCCGTTATTCTTGGTTTCCTAGACTGAATTAATTTTGACAGTCAACTAATATTTAATAGGGGATAGACTACAAATTTTAACGAAGTATTACAGTGCTTTACAAATAGTCATAAAGAAGTCTGTTAATCCTAGTTTTAACTATTGTCACATACATACAGTAGATGTATTAATATTTATCAGCAAGAATGAAGAACGATAGATTCATAAAAACTTTAACTAAATTTTAATGAACTATTTGTTAAAACGTATATCTTGTTATAACTCCTCCACCACCATGTTTTACTGTATGTTTGTCCGATAAGTTTTAAGGTTTTATTAATGTTTATTAAGCTGAAGATGGCCTGAATAAGGTCTGAAACTAGTACGGAATAAAGTATATTCATGTAAATAGAATTGTGTTGATCAGGAGGGACAATCTTTTCAATTGTTCTTTGTCATTGTCTCATAAGAACTTGTAGGCCTGCATCTGAATAAACTGGTAAGGATTGCAACATAACTTGTAAGCCAAACATTTTAATTTTTTACAAGTTTGTGACTAAATATTTACAAGATGATGACTATATCAGTAATTTTGAAAGTAGTTCCTTACGGCAATGCATGAAAGACTTTGTCAAGGAAAAGTATGATGCAGGGAAAATATTTTTTTGCTCTCCTGATAAATTTGCTGAATTGGACTTACAAGGTTTTAGACGTAAGGTAAGAGGATATGTAATAATGTCGTATGGCTTTTAGTGCCGGGATATCCCAGGACGGGTTTGACTCGCCAGGTGCAGGTCTTTCTATTTGACACCCGTAGGCGACCTGCGTGTCGTGATGAAGATGAAATGATGATGAAGACAACACATACACCCAGCCCCCGTGCCATTGGAATTGACCAATTAAGGTTAAAATCCTCGACCCGGCCGGGAATCAAGCCCGGGACCCTCTAAACCGAAGGCCAGTACGCTGACCGTTCAGCCAATGAGTCGGACAGAGGATATGTAGCTGTGATAATTATGAGTAGGCTAGGTAGCGGTACTGTAAAATTTGTAATGAGCTACCATCCCAACTTTTACTTGGTGCATGTGTTTGAAAAATAGTGATACACACATTCAGGAACGATTGTGGTGCACATTTTAATGTGCTCACTTACGAAGTTTCTGCTGACACAGTTCTCTCAAGCTCTCTTTAACATGCCACGCAGATACTGTGATTTCATTTTTGGTACAATTTGATCTTAATGTTAATCTAGACAAAAAGTTCACTAGATGCAGGTATGGTGACCATGCTGGGCAATTTATAAATTTACATTACTGGAAGAGGAGAGAACGGAAGGTCCAAGTGACAAGAAGATACGAGCTCCGTGGTCCTCAGTAAGCCCAAATGACAAAGAAGAAAGGAGAAGAATAACTATCACAGAAAGACTAAAGACTGCTTTCCTTGAAAGAGCCAGAGCTGTTTCAGAATCATTCCTAAATGCAGGAAGCAAAGTAAAGACAAGTAACTCTTTCACCTATTCACTTGGTGTCATTAAATGTTCGTTCAGTCTTCAGCCCTAAGGCTGGTTGGATCCTCAACAGCTCTGCCATCAGCTGTCGTAGATGGCCTAGGCATCACTGAAGAGGCGTACTAGGGAAATGAGGAGTGAGGTAGTTTCCCGTTGCTTTCCTCACTGAGCCAGAAGTTGCTATTACATATCAGTCTGCCATGCCCACTGAAATGCATGCACCAACTGACCCTATGAGCAACATTTTCATACCATTCATAGCAGGGACTGGATGCAGAAGGAATGACATTACTAGCACCGCTCATTCCTCAGTCAATTTCATATAGTCAAATCCAAGGATAAGACAGAGACAGATCAATGAAAGTAACAAAATTGCTCTAGCCCGTACCAGAAGACATAGTGCACTAGGTCCTGCCAGCAAATGCACGTCATTAAATGGTCTGAAACAAATTAAGTGGACTTGGAGGACATGTATTCCTTCATTTTCTGGCTGTGAGCCAGCTTTCTTTCCTCCGTCGACACGGGTCTGCTGGTCCCTGTGTTCTTCTTACTTGTAAGTGACGTTAGAAATATTCCCCGCTGAGAACACATCTGACAACAAACAGAATGCGTCATCTTAATTCTGCAATTAACTGAATGAACTTGCCACATCTAAATGGAGGAAGAGGACCGTGAGGAGACAAAAATCTTATGAAGATACTTCCACTCAAAGTGAGATTAAAATCTATTCGCAGCTGTCTGTTATGCTGGGGATAAGTTTACTCCACTCAATCTTAAAAGCATGTCGACTCCTCCTCCAAAATTAGCCAACACAAACCAATTAGGTCTACAGCAAGTGTGGAAGCAGAAAGTGGTGGCGGTGATTATTGTTTTATAGGAGGAAGTACAACTAATCAGAGAGAGAGAATGGAAGAGATCTGACACTTCGAAAAATGAAGTTATTGGCCAACGGAAGACAAGAGCCATGAAAGGCACGAACATGAAAAACTCCCCAGGCCGTGCAACCTAATACCACCGGGGCTGCAAATGAACAAGAGTTGCCCAAGAGAGGTCAGATAGGATAGATGAAGGTGAGGAGCCTGGCACAAGTAAGTGGAAGCAGTCCCAGGACTCAGCTCAGGGCCTATGGTCACCAACCCACACACCCCCTGTGGGTGGGAGGACGCAGACGAAGAATACACCCACGGTATCCCCTGCCTGTCATAAGAGGTGACCAAAAGGGGCCCCAGGGGTTCTCAACTTGGGAGTGTGGGTTGGCGACCACGGGGCCCTTAGCCGAGTCCTGGCTGCTTCCACTTACTTGTGCCAGACTCCTCACTTTCGTCTATCTTGTCCGACCCCCCTTGGTCAACTCTTGTTCTTTTCTGACCCCAACTGTATTAGAGCATTCGAGGCCAGGGAGTCTCTCATTTTCACGCCCTTCATGGCCCTTGCCTTTCTTTGTCCGTTACTGCATTTTTCGAAGTGACGTATCCCTTCTTTTATCTTTTTTCTCTCTGTCTACCCCCTGTGGGTGGGGGATGCAGACGAAGAATACACCCACCGTATCCCCTGCCTGTTGTGAGAGGCGACTAAAAGGGGCGACCAAGGGATGATTGAATTAGAACATGAAACTACTTTTGATTAGTACCATCATGCGGGGAAACCATGGGTTGCCTTGACTTGCGAGTAGTACCACTATATTAGGTACACAATAGGTTTGTAATTAGTAGCAGCAGAGAGGGGTTCACTGTAGGTTTCCAGTACCCGTGATTAGTACCATTGTGGGAAAAACCACGAGTCTGGGCGTTGCCTCTGATTAGTACCACTATATGAGCGACACCGTGGGTCTGTGTTGCTTGTGATTAGTGCCCACTATATGAGGAACACTACGGGAATACCGGCGCTCATGATTAGTACACGTAGATGAACACCATCGGCTTGCGTTGCCTATGAGTGGCGCCATTATGTGAGAAACACCATAGGTCTGTGTTACCTGTACAATGTGCAATACTTTTTGGTTGTACCATCATGTGTGGAACACCGTGAGTCTACCCTACTTTTGATTAGTACCCCAACATGGCAAATACCATGGTTCTACTTTACTAGCGACGTGTACCATTATGAGGGGCCGTTGACCTGGATTTTGGACCCCTTTAGAAACAAGCATCATCATCATCAGTTAGAAAGATTCTCGCAGCCAACGTTAGCGAACACCTCACACTAGTCCCAAGGATTTCTAACTCCAATTGTGCCATAATCTGCTCCATCCATCTCTGGTTTGCTGGAACTCTCCCTACTTTCAAGTTTATAGTTACTCTTTAACGAGTCCACATTGGTGTCCTACGTTGTATACGATTAATTTTACTGCTAGCGTGTAAATACGGACTAGTTCAACTTGTATTTCCTTCTGGCAATGTGTTGGCTCTCCTACAGAATTCCTAACTACTGAAGTTCACGTCATTTTAACCTTAGTTTCGTCGCCATGCGCCTTTTAACTAGTTCAGTTTGACTCGTACTATTCAATAAACTCTATTTCAACTTTTGTTTTGCTCAATTTAAGAACTCCATAGTCAATAATTAATCCACGCTTCACGCATTGACATATATTTTAAGATCCACTATATCTATATCTTTTTACTTTAACAACCTCATGTTTGTTTTAACTTTACAGACTACCATCGTTCAATGTATTCCACTACAAATACTTGCTGTTAATCTGTACATATTGTTACAATTTCAAGTCTAATGTTATAATTTTACTTTTTATTATGGCATTGTCACTCTTTTAACAATTTTTATCATTCAGCTCAGGGCCCTGACGTAATCTTTGTAAATTAAGGCTGATGATGTTCGCTATGTCGAACGAAACATGTTCCATTATTTAAGACACCTCATGATTATTTTATAATTCAATGAGTAATGTATTGTATTGAGTAGGTGGTTGTTATTAAAAGGATTTTATAATTTTAAGTAAGAGCCTTGTACGGTCTCTGCCTTGCTGTTTCTATTAAACGTTTTTCTTCTTCTGCCTCCCAGAATGCTTTTCACGCTTCCTTAATCTTGATTTTGTATTCTCTCCTCAGCTTACCATAGCGGTCCAAGCCATCCACTGATCGAGTTATTATGGCTTTATGCATGGCATTGATGGCTTTCCCTCTGGCTTCGTAACATTCCTTGTTGAACTATGGTTTAGCTCTGCAATTTGCGTTGTCTACTGTGTGAGTGGTCTTTAGGATGAGTCCTCCTATCCATGATGCTGCTTCATTGAGATTCTCTCCTTGTAGCAATGTTGTTATTGTGCTAGTGTTGATACTGCCAAGTGCTGATATGTTTGCCTTTCTGCTTAGCTTAATTCAGTTTTTTGGTCTCTTTTTTTACTGTGTTCTTTACTTGTAGCAATGCTGCTACTGGCAGGTGCTTCCGTTCCACTTCCAGCATGATGTTTTGTTCTAGTAGTTTAAGTTTGGAGTTCACAAATATGAGGTAAATGGTGCTTGTGCCGTTATGACAAAAGTAAGTGTGAGTTGTTTTGTTATTGACAAGTGCGAAACCTTCCTCTTACAAGTAGTTCAAGACATCTGTCGTTTTTCGTTCAGGTTCAGGTCTTCTGCCAGTATGACTGGGTCGTCCTGGGTGGTAGCATCCAAGCACTGAATTATTTTTTCTATGACATTTACTGCTGTGAGCTCCGATTGAAAGTACACACATATAAGAACGCAGATAGTGGTCCTTACTACTAGGGAATGTCTTAATTTGTGGGAAATTGAGAAGGGCGAGAAAATTTCTGTGATGAGATGTGATGCCGCCCTTGGGTCTGCCCATTGGGCCTTGCTCTGCCATAGTATTGATAGCTTAATGCATGTTTATTGTGTTCCAGTCTTTTGTAAGGAAGGTTTCCATCAGGAACACTATATAGTAAAGCTCGAAGAAATTATCTGGGACTTGCGCTACTGCTGTGCTAAGACCTTCAATATTCCAGTTTAGTGTCTTTATTTTGAGTTTACTGAGATTTATGTTACAGCCAGGTGCCTTTGTGTTTCTTGCTCCGGAAAAGGTACTGTCTCACCTGCACTCCCGCTGGCCATCGGTCTGACTGTAGGTCTTATTCACGGCAACCAACAGGCACCTCGAGTCTGAAGGCCTTTAAGCGGTCTTTTGTTTGCAGCTCATCTGTCCTGTTATTCCCTGTTCATGGAGGTGTCAAATGATTTTCTCCTTTGAGGTATCTTGATGGAGTTTTCCCCACATACAGCCATGCAGATCTATCTCCTGCTCGGAGCCCCGAACCTGTTGGGCGCATCATGCCTATCATGAATGGTCGTGCATTGTTCCCTGTATCTTCTCCTCTGCGCTTTCATTTTCGTCTTTATTTTCTCCATCCGCCAGTAGGGGTTTGGCAGTTTTTGTTGAACTTCTCTCTTTAGGACTGGTCGCTTCCACCAGTGGGGGCATGACGGTTCTCGTTCTATTCCCCTCTCTACGACTGGCCGCCTCCGGATGTGTAATTTCCTGTCTCTGGTGGTGTTCCGATACCTCAACATTATTGTTTTTACCAGCTGGTGTTGCATTTTCCTTCGTGCGTCGGATATTTCTTGTTACAGTCTCTGGCGCATAACTTTTTTTTCTTTATTACTCTGTTCCATGAATTTTGGTTTGGTTTTCCCTTATTTTGCAGAGTTGATGTTTACTTCCGGTTTTGAACAAAGGGTCTTAATGACTGTCCCAGGTGAATTTCTTAAAATACGTTCTTCATTCAGTTTGTCTAGTTCTGCTGTTATATAATTTAATTTCTTATTTATGTCTGATTTTATGCACTCTTTCTTTCTGATTAGTCTTTCCTGCTTTATATAAAAGGAAGTTCTGTTCACAGTGGTCACATGGTCACACAACCACATTAATTTCAATCTCTTTTTCTTTGTGTCCTTTAAAGCCTTGAACTGACCTTGTTGTAGTTCAGCACATATTTGGTGGTCCCACGTGGGACAGGTTTTATCACATTCGACAGCTGTTTCGGATTCTTCCATTTTCTTGTCACAGATGGGGCAAACGTCTAATTTCTCAGTCTTCTGTTTATTCTCCATGGGCTTCGGTATGAATGGAGGCTGATGTCTGACATGACATCTACCAAGCGGTGACTAGTAAGATGATATTCAATATGGCTGACCTCCTTCCTATGTTGACGTATGAATATTTGACTACCTTAATTACAAATCACTAAGTAATAGGTAATGATAACACCACTATTACTTACTCTGCCACTGTATTCAGATTTTAATTCAATTTTAATTTCATGTCATTCACCAGAAACAACTAATTAATGATCATATTTACACAGCACTTCACTAACACGTCTGTTTGTCACCTCAATGTGTATTTGTCCAATTTGTCAGAAATTTGGCCTCAAATATAAGGTAATGATATTGTAAACAGAGGTATTAGCACATTTGATTCTCTTTGTGTTAAGGCCTTCATCTCTGCCCTCCTTCCTTTTCATATGGATCGCAAAAATCCAATATAAAAACCAAGTATCAGGTTAATATTCAAATAGTACACATAGAGACAGATGTACAAAGCCTTTAAAACATTGCTGAGATCCCCATAGCACTGCTCATAGGTGGGGGCTGTAGAACACATCCACAGTATCCCCCACCTGTAGTAAAAGGTGACTGAAAGCGGGATGCAGGGTATCAGCTTAGGGGCGTGGATTGGCTACCAAGGTTCCTCAAGCTGAGCCCTAATCTTTCCTGTTCAACCTCCATTGGTCAGGTTTTGTTCTCTTCCAACCCCAGCAATATTAGTTTTGCGAGAGGAAGTCTTTCATTTTCATACCCTTCATGGCCCTTCCCTTTTTTTTTTGCCCCTACCTTCATTTTTTGAAGTGTCAGACTTTTTTCCATTTACTTCTTTGTTAGTGTTAGGAGGGGTTGATTGCCCAGTTGTCTTAAAACAATAATCACCACTACCATCTTCATAGCAACTCAATGCAGATAGTTATTAGTTCTTGGACTTATTTTCACACAACTACCACTGATATTTCCTGTATTTTCCACTGTATCGGAAAATGGTACAGAACATAAGATTGTAAATAAGCTTTTAAATAAATGTTCTCACAAGCCACTTTCCTGTAAAACCAACTTATGTTTCAGGCCCCCTCTAAACCCCTCCCTCCTGTTGAATTATTTTGAACATTACTTAGCTAAGATTCTGATAGCACTTATTCATTTTCCTATGATGCTGTAACAGACAGACAAATGCAAAAAACTTAAATTGAACCTGACCTAAGCTATTATTTGTCCTCTTTAGCATAAAAACCTAGTATCAGGTTAATACGAGGGCAAGTCAGTAAGATCTGCAATTTTGCTCTAATTTTCTTTAGGTTGGCTGTATGGTGTTGTGTACTCACCAACCGTTAGGTGGCTATGTTGTCTACATCTATGGTAGGTTTCATTGTTATCAGATCAGCACAGCTTGCTCTGTTGAGATGTAAAGATGGTCACACCACTCTCTCTTTGCACCAAAGAAGAACAGCGTTCTTTAATCGGGTTTTTGTGATCTATTAACTGTGTTGACACTGAAAAAATGGCATCTTATGAAAAATAACAACATAAAGTATAAGACGTTCAATCCTGGCTCAGTCCACTGGTATTTGAGAGCTCAAATATTTCAGTCTTGTGCAGCTTCAAAAAATATACAAGTAATTAAATGGCCATAAAACCAACCTATCTGCCTAGAAATGGTTAGTGTGCTGGCCTTTGAACACGGGGTCCCCGGTTCGATTCCCAGCAGGGTCGGGAATTTTAACCATAATTGGTTAATTTCGCTGGCACGGGGGTTGGGTGTATGTGTCGCCTTTATCATAATTTCATCCTCATCACGACGCGCAGGTCGCCTATGGGAGTCAAATCAAAATACCTGCATCTGGCGAGCCCAACGTGTCCTCGTACACTCCCGGCACTAAAAGCCATGCGCCATTTAATTTCATTTTACCTGCCTAGAGTGAGAGATTCGTCTGTATGTATATATATACTTTTAATACGAAGGCAAGTCAATAGGAATCTATTAGTCTATTAGTCTCTCAAAGAATAACTATCAATTTTTTTACAGGTATGATATAGTGTTCTATATGTAACTTTTCCAGTTTCAACAAACTAATAAGGCTTATTATACTCCACACTGCTTTACTTCTAATTGACGATTTGGCCTGTTATGGCTTTGTCGGGTGGTTGTGCGCTAACATAGACATCCAACCAATCCCAAGCTGCCATTCATATCGACTTATATTGACGGAGGGCGATCTCGAAACCTAGTTGCCAACTCTAATATTTACATTCACCACGTGGTTAACCCATCTCGCTCAGCCTGTATGGTATTCAGTACAGTTTGCTATCTTTTGCATTTTTTCTTCAGTAATTAGTGTATTTCATATCAGTCTTTATCTGTCTAGCATAGTACAGTTTAGCATAGCATAAGTTAGTACAATACAGGTTTAATAGTTCATTGTATAAAAATAGTTGAAGTTTTAATTGCAATCGTGTACTGGTTAGTTACTAAGCAGTTTACTGTTACCTAGGTGGAAAACCTGTTAGCCGAAGTTGTGGCGAATGTCAGTGCCGATGACTGGAGGAAGGTTGTGCGCCATATACAAGCAATAATACATGAGGCGTGGTAAAATGAAGGTGTAATGGAGAACTGCATCGAAAGTTTAATAATATCTTTGAGAGCTGGTGATAGTGACTGATTCATTGATGGAGGGTTCCAGTGACTCTAAGATCAGTGGAGTGTTCCCTTTGTAGCCCATAACCTCCTTCCTTTGCCAGCCATTAGCGATGAGTGATGTGTTATTTCCTCATTGTCTTTTATTTTTAATAATATATTCTCTCTTTTAGTGTCGGATGATGTTAGTAAGTGTAGTTTTGTGAATTTGTTTTCAATCCATATTCATTAGCTTTCCTGAGAAGGGTATTACATTTTACGAGGACTGTTTGCCGCCGCCGTATTGCATCAGCTGTTCTTGCGGTAGTAGCATGCTGGCAACAGAGGGAAGGTGATGCTCATGTGTTTTGCAAAACATCAATTTAGAAGTAAAGCTGTGCGGAGCATAGTTCTCACTTCTCTTTTTCTCTTAGAATCATCTTATTTTATTTATGCCGATTTGTTCTGTATTAATTAATAGCCTAAACAGTTCACTTAAATGACAAGTTTTTGGTATGTTTCAGCTTTAGGAGATGCAGACAAGGATTTGGTCCGTGCACCAGGAATGGGGCGTATCACTGGGAGTGCATCCATCGAAACCTTGGTTCGTGTTGGAATCGAGAAAGAAAACGGTTTGGCACCCGATAGCAAGATGGTTGTTCTCCACGACTTTACTCCATGTGTTGATGATGAGTTGGAAGTAAAAAGAGGACAGGTATTGTGAAATGTTATTTGATTTGACGTTTAACCTCACTTTCAAAATAATTTTGCTATAAAAGGCCGAAAGTCACCAATAGTAGCCTTTTACAGTGAGTAGCTGTTTGTTAGAATCAGGAGTGGGGGTGGATTAGTCAGTGTGCAGCTACATCACCTTAAGTGAGTTTAGTGCCACTGAACTCTATACTACTACTTGCTAGTGAGTGGAACACTCACCCTCAACAATCCATGTTATACATATTTATTCATTTTGTTTGAATCTCGATTTTTGTATTGTGTTTTTAGCTTGTCAAATTCTTAGAATTCTTACAATTAATTACCCAGACTGAGTTATTATTTACATTTTTATGGGCAGTTTTTTTTTTTTACATTATGGGTGATGAAAAGCAAATAGCCAATTTTGGCTTGAAGAGGAAACGGACCACAAAAGGAATAAGTTTCAGGACGGTAACAGTTCTTCAGATGATTCTGAGGAAGATGCTATTGGAAATAGTGACCACAATAGCGAAAGTGAACAATCTGCTGAAGAAAGGGAAGATGAAGAAACTGCCGTTAACTTAGGGCCTTATTACAATGGCCGTGACAAGCCAGTGCAATAGAAAATACACCCACCAAATCGACGCAGACCAAGGAGAAACATCGTAATTCACCTTCCAGGAGTGACACGAGAAGCCAGGAATTCAAAGACAATTACTGAAGTATGGAACCTATTTTTTTCCTGTGTCGGTTCTTCAAGAAATAACCCCCCACACAAATGCATGGCTGATAAAAATTAAAGCAAAGTACAGGCATGAATCAGACATGGTTGATAAAAATCTAGAAGAAATTAAAGCCCTTATTGGATTGCTTTATCTGGCTGGGATGAATGAAATTCCCATGTAAACAAGTTAGATTTGTGGGCATATGATGCAAATGCACCTGAAATAAATCGTCTCATCATGAGATACAGATGATTTTACAGTATTTATTGCATAGAGCCCTTTGCTTTGATGATGAAATCACAAGACAAAGGAGGAAAGCAGTTCACCAACTGGCACCCATAAGGAAGGTATTTGATGGATTTGTGCAGAGATGTTTGAATAACTACAGCGTAGGGGAATATATGACACTGGATGAAATGTTAGTCTTTTCGAGGATGGTGTTCTTTCCGGCAATACAAGGCAGCAAAATATGGTTTGAAGATGTTTCCTGTAGTAGATGCCAGAATGTTTTATACACACATTATTGAAGTGTATTTTGGAAATCAACCAGAGGGACATTTTCATTTGGATAATGCACAAAGTTCTGTTGTGAAGAGCATGACTTTACTAATTTGAGGCTCTGTTCGGAACGTGACAATGGACAATTGGTTCTCCTCTGCGCCTGTTGCAAACGAGTTGGTTACTCAAAATAATTTGACGGTTGTAGCAACATTGAAGAATAGCAAGCGGGAATTACCTTTAGAAACTGTAAACACTAGGCAAAGGCCTACTTACAGTAGTCTCTTTGCATTTGGTGAAAACGCAATGGTCGTGTCTTATGATCCTAAGAAATTCTGAATGTCATCCTTTTATCAATGTTGCATGATTCTGATGAGATTGAAGAAGCTTCCGGGGATCTAAAAGAACCTATTGTTGTGACTTTTTTTTAACCTTACCAAAGGTCGATGGCATGAAGTCTGATTACTCGGTTGCAAAAATCTCATTTCTGTGGCCTCTTCGAATATTTTTTTCTCTTATTGGCATTGGTGGGATAAATTCACAAATCATTCTGAGTTTCAATACTGGAGAAAAGCTCTCAGGAAGAAAATACCTGAAAACCGTGGGTCTAGATCTCGTAGACACACATGACTGTAAGAGCCTCGTACAACGGTCTGAAAAATGATCTGTGACTTAAAATTAGAAAGCATCTTGGAATAAAATATGGGGTGCCAGTAACATTGCAGCGCGTGAAAACTGGTGAAAGGGAAAAATGAGGTGTAAAATGTTTATTGCCCATTTGTGGAGAGCACACAGTAACAATCTGTCATCTGGGCAGTAGCAACAATGAGGCAGCCACAGAAAATAGTGACTGAATGAGACAGCTGGATCTTAGAGAAATGGGACTTTGAGAAACTACTGATAGTTAGTTTTTAGCTTAGATAAGTGGTAATATTTATTTTATTTTTCCTTTTTTAAATGAACATTGTGTAATAGGTCATTTGTAAAAGTATTAACACAAAATTGCCACTATTAATCATAGACAAATATGACGTTGAAACAGTAGTATGTTTTATTGTTAAGTCTAAAATGTTTGTTTGTAGTTCAGTTCTATTGTTTATTAGCTGACGTACCCGTGTTTCGCTACAGAATTCTACATTGTATACAGAGTTCTAGGTTAGGTAGTGTACACCTTGTGAGTAAGATTGTATTGAACTGCATAGCTCGTAACGTTACCATAGAAACACAACGGGGAAGTTACCAAATATATTTTCTTATGTAATGATTGGGTTCGGGAATTTTCATTGTAATGGTAGGCTCTCTTGCCTACCATCAGTCGCAGTCAAGTTGGGGAGTTTTCATTATAATGGCAGATACTCACTCTCCACCTGCTTTGTTACATCCTCAGAAAGAATGTCTTAGTGGTTTTCCCAACTGAAATCAACATAGGTCATTACAGTGACGCTAGTAGGAATGTCGCGATTAAAAGCAATGCTATCATATGAAATACTTGATTAAATGAAAAACCACACATTTTCTCACTTTTAAGTATTTTCTGTGGCTGCCCCATTGTTGCCACTGCCCAGATGACAGATTATTACTGTGTGCTCTCCACAAATGGGCAATAAACATTTTACACCTCATTTCTCCCTTTCACCAGTTCTCGCTTACTACGCTGCTGATCTAACGGTCCAAAGTTCCACCCCAGACAACTGTGAGCCATGAACACTCTTTAATCTTGTCTGGGGGGGGGGTGAATAGTGTAGAGTCTCAGGGCAAAATCTATGCCCTTTTACTCATCTGTTTAACTGCTCAAGCTGGTTCGACGTATACGTGTATGGACCTACAAAACATAAGTCAGGAGCGGTTTGAGGTATACCTGTACGGACTAGGCTAGCGATGGTGGAGATATACATCTGTGTGCCATCTGTTGGTTGCCAACATCAATTTCTATCAAGGCTTGCAGCACAGGGTATTTTTCTATGCAGGGGAGCGTCTTCTACCTTAATACGTCATTGTGTTGGCGTAAAAAGAATTTGTCTTATCAATGTTGATCAGTGTAAACAACATGGCAGCGTCTTTGCATGGTCTGTATTTATCTAATGCAGCTCTCGAATTCATGTTAGGTGAAAGTAGTTATGAGAATGATTCAAATGATAATGAAAGTGTTGGTGATGATGACTATGCACAGCAGGAAATTACGTGTGATGTAAATAACGATAGTAATATCAGCGAGTGCTCACCTGAATGAATGATCGTTGGCACCTGTTGATTCAAATTTTCCTCCAACAAAAATACCTTTCATGGGTAACTGTGGCCCAACTAATGTAAGTACGAGTGTTTTGGGATCTTTTTTTATTGTATTTTGATGAAGTATGAGTGGGCGATATTGTTAGAGAGACCAACAGATATGGCGAAAGAAAAAGGTCCAGGGAAAAGCCGTCTCTTGAATCACTTGTCCTAAATGAGACAGTAGAAAGAAGTAACAAGGGAAGAAATGTACGTAGTTCTCGGCGTCTTCTTATGGGTATAAATCAGAAGCCAACACTCATATCGTATTTTAGTAGGGATCCCTTTCTTGAAACCTCAATTTTCCCTCAGACCATAACCCTCAATAGATTTGAACTAATCTTGAAATTTCATGCTTCAAAAAAATTCCACACCCAACTGGATTTCTAAGAAGGTAATTAGGCCTGTTTTTACTTTGCAAGCAAGGTGCCACCTTTTTGTATGTAGATACTACATCTACATGATTTGAACTACATATTCACTTAATTTAAACAAAATCGGACAAGTACCAGGCAAGTTGGCTGTGCGGTTAGGGGCCCACAGCTGTGAGCTTGCATCCAGGAGATAGTGGATTTGAATCCCACTGTCGGCAGCCCTGAAGATGGTTTTCCATGGTTTCCCATTTTCACACCAGGCAAATGCTGGGGCTGTACCTTAATTAAGGCCACGGCTGCTTCCTTCCCACTTCTTGCCCTTTCCTATCTCATCGTCGCCATAAGACCTGTCGGTGTTGGTGCGATGTAAAGCCGTTGGCAAAAAAAAAAAATCGGACAAGTCACTAAGAAGTTACAGCAATGTTTGTGACAGCATGTAAAACTGCAATATTTTTCTAAAATTTATTACTGCTGTAAGGTACAACTTGGCCAAGTTTTAATACCGGCTTGAAGGTTTAATAGGAGTACCCGATGAGTCGGAAAATCTCAATTCATTATACTGGCGGGGGAAAAATCACATGACTTGGAGGCAGATTTTTCCTTCATTCAGAGGAATAAAATTTATGAAAAGTAGTGAAGAAGAAGAAGAAGCTTTTCTTAAGAAACATCTCTTTTCGGGGATGAATTTTGAGTTATTTAGTAAATTGTGGTGCTATAATTTGGAATAGGCCAAAATTGTAATTCTAGACCAGGTCCGTTAAGTGTGCACACTGATCATTCCTATCAGCGTGTCAAATTAGGGATGGAATAGCTGGAATGTTATGATTGAACCAGTGTGTTATGTACTAGCAGTATCAGAAAATGTATGAACCAGAGGAATGGCATGCTGAAGAAGAAAGTTATATAACTCCCCAGCTATTTCCCGCCAATCTTCAGGCAGGCTGTTATACTTGGTACGCAGTAGTAATCCCATCTATCGGAGATGAGTGGCAGCATAAGAGACAAAGAATATCACAAAATACAATGGTCAATGTAATGTTGTTGATCAATTTTATGAGCTCCCGATATTGTAGACCTTCACATTGAGTTTTCTTCCGACTCTGAAATATCATTCTTATCATAGTTGGTACGGTTAAACTGAATAAAACATAAAAGATTGGAAATTGTATTCTCTATAACTTTTGTTATGTAATACTTTGTGATAGGACCAATAACATAGGCATTTAAAAGTTAACTTTTAGGCACCTTCCCCTAAACTACCATTTCATCCAGGGTGAACAAAATTGTTTATAGAACAGACTGTAGTTTCTTATTCCCCGACTCTATATACAGATTTTCTTTAAATTGTTTACCGGTATCCATTTTCTCGTGGCTCGGCATTGATATAGACTTAGCAACAAACAAACAAAAATTAATATCTCTGTTATCATAGCCAGTACAGTAAAAATGTATAAAACATAAATGATCGGAAATTTAATTCTATATAACTAATAATGTAAATATTTGGGAATTAAATTTTAGGCCTTTTCCTAAACTACCATTTCACTCAGCGTGAATAAAATGATTTATAGCCTAGATTGTAGCAGTTCATTCCCCGAATTGACATACTGATTTTCATTAAATTCTCTTCAGCCGTTTTCTCGTGATGCGCGTACTTACATAAATACATACATACAGACATTATGGAAAAGTAAAAAATTGCATTTTCTTGTTACTGTGGACATGACCGATACAGAAATACCATTCTTTTTATATTCTGAGCAATGTACACACAAAACTCTTATTTTATACAGTAAACCAAATAAAATAATAAGCGAGTTATTTCACCTTTTCAATACAAATTAAATAGTGTTTATTATTTAAACATTTAATGGGACTAGTTTCGACCTATTTAAAGGAAATCTCCAGCCATATCATGTGTAGAACAAAGTATTTGAAACACAGTTGTTTTAAAGAAAGTCTTAAAACCTATAAGTTTAACGCTATGAAAAACTCTTTATAGAATTTCCTGAAAACACGCTTGTTGTAAGAAATTATTAATAAATTGGTAGTTTCCCTTCCTTCTCCTTGTACGTTATAAGTTCATTTAACATTTACGTACCAAGCTCGATAGCTGCAGTCGCTTAAGTGCGGCCAGTATTCAGTATTCGGGAGATAGTGGGTTCGAACCCCGCTGTCAGCAGCCCTAAAGATGGTTTTCCGTGGTTTCCCATTTTCACATCAGGCAAATGCTGGGCCTGTTCCTTAATTAAGGCCATGGCTGCTTCCTTCCCACTCCTAGCCCTTTCCTGTCCCAACATCGCCATAAGACCTATCCGTCTCGGTGCGATGTAAAGCAACTTGTAAAATTTTTTTTACATACTTCGTTGAAAAAGAAAGGTGTATTGTATTAAACACTTAATAAAAATAAATGAAAATAAAATAATTAAAAGGAAAACCCAAATGACAAATAACAAAGTAAAAATAGTTTCAACATTTTTCTTTCAACTTTTTCAACTCGACACTGACTTTGCTTCATTCATACTCGTTTCATATATGCGACTGCAATCTACCGGCTAATATATCATTGGAGTTGGTACAGAGAGGGGTGTGGTTATCAACCTTAAAGATTTTTTTTTAATAATCTGAATTTATTGATTATTGAAAGCAAGTTGATATCACCTTCGTACAGCAGCATGGAAGTGTTGTGGCTGGTTAGCAACTCCGAGTCCTGAGATGGCGCCGGATATGGCCTGGGCGGGGACCACGCCTGCTTGGATGAGAAGTTCTAGAATTTCTTGAAGTTCTGGACCTTCTTGAAGTTCTGGAATGTCTCGAAGTTCTGGAATGTTCCAAAGTTCTGGATGCACACGTTCAGAGTTCGATTTGAGATGTGATTCATATGTGAGTTTTCTGCACGGCACTCCACACATTCATGGCACTGTTTAAACAGATACAACCTTTCAATGATTGTTACTACACTCTTAACATTGAATCGAAAACGTCCTGCAATAATCACTCGGGGAATAGGATGATTTTGAAAAGCTTACAGTAAATCAGAATGTTCTGTAGAATTACAGTCACCACAGTTCTTAACGCATAGTTTCTGAAGATTTAGAACACATTGACACATTGGCAATGAACTGAATAAATGAAATAACACTCTGAAACTGTTTCGTCAGGAGGCAAAGCGATTAATGATGTTTGAAAAAAAAAGTCTAATTTCATAAATTATGGATTCACTCAAAATGCTGGAAAGTTCTATGCTTTCTGGGAACGTGACATGCGTATTCTGAGTTATCACAGTTTTTAATGAGGATAAGAATCTAAACACAAGTCCCGATGCTGCACTTGAAAAGTATTGAATACTTTTACAATTAAACGTAATGTTTGAACGTCCCTAAGTTTCAAAATTCTTCACAGAATGTAAATTCGAGGGGCACTTGGAAAAAAAAAGTCATATCGTTCACACGAAAGTTTATGTTGGTAGGATATAAGTTCAACCTACACGTTCGGAAAATTTTTATGTTCACGAAAATACAAGTTCGAATAAGTTTGAAACATAAGTTCCAACGTGGTACACAGCACTCATGAAATTTCTAAGTTCTTTCAATCATCGTCGGATAACCAAGTCCCAACGCGGCACTTCAAGAAAATGACAAAGTCCCTCTGTGGCACTTTAAGAAAATAACAAAGTCCAATTTGACACTCGAAGAATATGACAAAGTTCCTATGTCACTTTAAGAAAATAACAAAGTCCAATGTGACACTCGAAGAATATGACAAAGTTCCTATGTCACTTTAAGAAAATAACAAAGTCCAATGTGACACTTGAAGAATATGACAAAGTCCCAACATGACACCTTGAGAAAATAACGAAGTTCCAACACTTGGATTTCGAAGACTTTTCAACTATAAGTTCGGCACACACAATGCTCCTCACGTCACCCGTGTCGCAGAGACGGTGGAGCGACAGATACTGAATTTGTAGGTCGGGTGGTCCTCCTTTTATACCCGTTCGCGTGGAAGTGTCTAGAACCCGGGTATTATCTACCCTTATATCTGCTAAAGTATTCGGTGGATTTCCCTGAAATCTTGACAGATTGCACCCATAGTAATGGTTTTTATGATGGCATTGTCGAAATAGCGATAGTTTAGCGCAAAATAGACTTTTGCGGGTAAGCTAGGACATTACCTAGGGAGCGGATTTTTATGTAATTACATATATTTTTTGCGTAAGTTTTAACGCAACTTACGAAGTTCATTATTCCTATTGTGCATCCCCAAGTGTAAAAACTGAATCTTATTTCACATAAGAACACATATTTTCACATTTTTTAAATGTAAATACATATTTTAAGAAAATATATAATAAGCACATAAATCGGCAATATTTGTTGATCAATAAAATTTTAAATGCTTCTGTGTTATAAAACAATGCTCATATTTTCATTTTACGATTACGGAATTGTTTTTAACAGTGTATTTAACATAATGTATCAATGCTTCGGCTATTTATGGACTTCTCTCCATAAGTTCTAAAACTTGCAGGTCACTGGCTACGTCGTTACATTTAGACAGCGATTTGATTTGCTGCACAAGATGTTTCTTTGCATGATATCATTCCAACTGTCTATGAGTCAGCCCTCTCGGGTTTTGTTTATAGAATATCAGCAAAAGGCAATCACGGAGAGATAAGGTGACGTAATTCCGTTACGACATGGGAGACTCGGAAGAATATTGCCCCACCATTTGGTAGTGGAATTTCATCACTCCTAAGAGTAAGGTTAGCTGTTCGGGTCCATATATCATTCCCGTGGTCTTGTGATTTTGTATGGATTTGTAAGAAATATTTCCTTCAGTGCCGCTGCTATTCTTTTTATTGAAACAGTGATTCACCATAAATGCGTGTGTCGTAACCTGCAAAATAATGACAAAAGGGAAGTCGAGTACAAGGTCGCGTCTTCAACAATATGTAGTGGAATTTAAAAGCATTTTCACTACCGATGGAGTAGTATTTATTTTGCCAACCGTGTGGTAAAACAGTTCGTGCAGATCAACGTTCTCAAGTAATCCAGCATTTGTCTGGAAATAAGCATACTGAGGCTGCTTTGCGTGTGCGTTCGCGACAATTACTAATAGCTGAACCAGCTACTTCAAATGCAGGCCCATCTAAATATTCCCAGTATTATTTAGATGTGTGCAGAGCATTTGTTTGCGCCGACATTCCTCTTGGTAAAATAAATAATCCAGGACTGAGAAATTTCCTAACAAAGTACATTAATTTTGAGCCTCCAGACGAATCCACATTAAGGAAAAACTATCTCCCAAAATGTTACGAAGAAACTTTACAGAGAATTCGGGCAGTATGTGATAGCAAAAAACTGTGGGTGAGCATTGACGAAACCACTGATTCAAGTGGCAGAAAAGTAGGAAATGTTGTAGTTGGTGTGTTGAAGAATGACAAAACTACTTGCGAACATTCTTATTTGCTAGCGTGTAAAGAAATGCTTGCTGCAAACCATGTCACTGTAGCGAGGTTATTCAATGAAGCCATGCATTTACTTTGGCCAAAAGGTATAAAATACGACCATGTATTGCTTTTCCTTACTGACAGTGCAGCTTACATGAAAAAGGTAGCTGAAGGCCTTCCTGTGAGCTTTCCGAAAATGATACACGTAATTTGCGTTGTTCATGCTCTACACAGGTTATGTGAAACTGTGCGGGCTCAGTATCCTCAAGTGGATAAATTAGTGTCTAATGGCACAAAGTCTTCGTAAAAGCACCCTCAAGAATCGATCTCTTTAAAGAGAAAAACCCGGATCTTGCGCTTCCTCCTCTGCCTATTGTTACACGGTGGGGTACCTGGCTTAGCACTGTGGTATACTACGCAGACAATTTCGAAAGTTTTGCATCCGTTGTGAACGTGCTAGATAAAAACGACGCGTCGTTAATTGAGATTCTTCAAGAGATACTAAAAGACAGCTCTTTGAAAAATGATTTGGCGTTTATATCTGCCAATCTAAGCTTCTTGTGTAAAACTATAGACATACTTGAAAACTCCACTAACCTGTTGTCCGAAACAGTGAAGGAAGTGCGCGCTGTTGAAAATAAATTAGATTCACTCCCGGCTTCGCAGGTACAGGGACTGTTAAAGGTCAAATATAAAAATTTGTTCAGGAAAAACAGAGGATTTCAAACAATGTGCCAAATTTCTAATGTATTAGAGGGTGCTCATGTTGGCGAAATTGATGGCGTTATTGTTGGTGACATTCCTCTCTTTAACTATGCTCGTCTTACTTCCTCTGATGTGGAGCGATCGTTTTTGCAGTATAAGGTGTTCTTTAGAGATAATCGGCATGCATTTATGATGGACAATACGGAGATGACCTTTGTTGTTCACTGCAATTCTGAGACTACTTCTAGCAACTAATATTCCAGCGTGTGATGGGTGAGTACGAACTGGTACTATTTTGTCAAAGATGATAGGTTGCTTTTGCCATATTTAAACAAAACATTACCTTAAAAAAATAACCATTTATAATATCTACTCTGGCATATCAAAAATTAATATACCATACAGCACGTTTCCATACACAGACATCATTTTGCCTTAAGGAACACGTTTGGTAGCACCATATTCTAATACAAAACATTATACTTATTTACTTCGTGGGTGCGACTAGTTATGTGATATTTAAAGGAAAATAATTTCAATTTTTTATCACATATTTTAAAGTTTTTCAGCACATAAAAAATAAATATTTTTCACATTTTTAGCACATAAAAATCCGCTCCCGAGACATTACCATATATGGTCAGGTATAGCGTGCTCAAGGAGGTCACGTCACTCGCTGCGTACGTCATTGAGTTCGGCGGGTTGCATACCTTCCACCTCGCGCGAAATTCAATAAACGTACTTCGGACTTCTCTCGTAGCGGCGTTCCCGGTTCATGTCCCCTCCTCTCAGGGTAAAGAAAATTCGATATGGATTTTCTTTATGCTTCCTTCTCGAAGTATATTTTTAAGCTGGAAGCATTATATATGCCTTCGGTGGTTCCATCTAGTTTATCCACTATGTACGCGCCATTGGTGAGGTTTACTCCAATTTTATAAGGTCATATAAACAATGGGCAAAACTTTGCATAGACTCTTTTTTCAGGGTGCGATACCGCTGGATTGCGAATGAGTACAAGATCGCCGACCTGCAATGGTTGTCTAAAAGCACGACGTCGTTGTCTTCTCTCCCTAAGCTGTGCTGCATGTCTTAGCTTGCCTAAGGCATTTCCTATCCTAGTTTGTTGGTTAATGTCCACCTCAGGGGGAGCGTGTAACCATTGGTCCCATGGTCGGTCAGGTGTTAAGCCTCTATGAAGTCTTAGTGGAATGTCCTGAGTTGATTCGTGAGTCGTAGAGTTTAAGATTTCCTGCATGATTGGAAGTACCTCTATCCATTTCCAATGTTGGGATCCACAGTAGATTCGACAGAACTTTGCGATTTCTCGCATTACCCTCTCGGCAGGGTTGGCCTCGGGGTGTCGTATCGAATTCATGATATGTCGTATTTGCATGTCTTCCAATGCTACTCGAAACTCGTCAGATGTAAACTGAGTCATGTGGTCAGTCAAGAGGAACTCAGGCTTCCCGACCTCTGGAATAATATTTCTGTTGAGTCGCCTTAGGATATTAGCAGTGGTGAATCTTTGTATAGGCAAAAGCATCGTGTATTTTGAGAATACGTCAACTACCACAACGATGTGCCTATTGCCTCGAGTTGCCTTGGGCAAAGGGCCGTAGATGTCTAAAGCCAACACCTTTCGTGGTTGCTCTGGGATGATTGGTCTAGGAATCTCTCATAGTAGCCGGTTGTTAGGCTTAAGCCTCTGACATAGATCGCAAGTTCTGATGACCTTGCGGACATCCCGTCTCATATATTCCCAAGTGAATTTCTCCTGAATAATGCTGGTGACTTTATCTGTGCCAGCATGTCCTGTAATAGAATGGCAGTGCCAAATTATTGCAGAGCGTAATTTAGGTGGGGCATAGATCCTGCTCTTAGTTTTTGCCCGATCTACATATTTGCATACGAGTCCACCGTAGTAGCAAAATTATTTAGCTAGTTGACAGATATAAGGGTATTCATTATTGTCAGCAGGAATTGATCCTTTAAAGTATCTGATGAGCTCATGGGTTTTCCTATCCCTTCCTTGCATCTGGAGAAGGTAGCAAAGCTTCCTTAGAAATTCATCATCATCATCATTCAGTACTTCAATGGGCTGGACCGTTATTTCTTCCATGGGATTGCGACTTAAGGAGTCCGCAAGTGTGTTCTTTCTTCCAGGCCGTTGTACAACAGTAATATTAAACTGCTGAATGAACAGCTCCCATCTGGTCACTCTCTCACTGGTAAGGTCTGATGACATAAACGTGAGGGCCTTATGATCGGTGTACACTGTAACTGGGTATCCGAAAACAATCTTTCACCAGTACTGTAACGAATAAACAATTGCTAATGTCTCCACTTCCGTCATGGTGTATGCCTTCTCATGAGGCTTGAGTTTTCTACTCATGAAAGAAATGAAGAATCTGGAGTTGGGATTAGCTGGGTCAACTTGATACAGTACTGCCCCAATTCCAATCGTACTAGCATCACATTCGATGTTGAACGACCATTCAAAGTTCGGATATGACAATATAACACAATTGCTAAGCATTTCCTTGGTGGCTAGGAATGATTGTTCGCAATCCTCTGTCCACTTCCATCGATTATTCTTTCGCAACAACTGTTGCAACGCAGCTACCGTTTCTGTATACTTCGGGCAATGCTGGGAAAAGAACTGACAAAGGCCTAAAAATTGTCGGACCTGTTTAATCCGAATCGGCTTTGGAAAGTTCAAAATACATTCAATTTTTGCTCGGTTGGGCTTAATGCCATCTCCGCTAATCACGTGGCCAAGGAACAGAACTTCTGTTTTAAAAAATTGGCTCTTCTTCACATTTATTTTGAAATTCTTGGCTTCTAGTTCTTTTCAATACTTTATGGACATCTTTTCGATGTTGCTCTAATGTTTCAGAGGCGATCAGGATGTCATCGACGTAAATAGTGGTTATGGACTTCACCTCCTCAGATAGTTGATTTTCTAACGCCCTAATCAATACGGCTCCTGAATTTTGAATTCCAAATGGAAGTCGATTAAAGGCGTATGTGATGTTGTCAAAAATGAAGCCTGTAAACACTTTACTCTCATCGTCCAGCACGATGTGAAAGTAAGAGGAAGTCATATCCAATAGAGTGAAGTATTTCTTCCCATAAAATTATCGGATAATGTCTCTAAGTAAAGGTGGGTGGTCGTACTCCATGACTAACCTCTCATTTAAGATCCTAGCATCCAAACATACCCGTAGACTACCGATGGATTTTCGGACTATAGCCAAAGGGTTGATGTAGGGTGTGACGCACTTTGATATTATCCCATCTTGCTCCATCTGTTGGATGAGCGCTCTCGCTTCGGCTCTATACTTCTCCGGCATAGGATAGGGATGTTTTTTATATGTGGAAGTATCTTTGACATCCAGATGATATTTAAAATCTCAGATCTCTCCGGGTTTGTCATTGAATATTTCTGGATAAGTCTCGAAGATTTCCTTGACTGAATCCGCAACATCTTTGTTGGCCACTGGGTCTTCAATCACACTGATCATGGAGCTGACATAGTCTGGACCGTCGTCGTACATCTCATCTATCAGGGGTACATCTTCGACGGGTCCCACTTCTTGTATGTAGGATGCTAAATGGTTCATCGGGATCACCCTCTTCATCTCCGACTGGCGCAGCATCGCTATTTCTACCATCGAATTCTTCTTGTGGGGTATCTATCCCTTGTATCCGACCATCGTCTCCTTCGATCAGCTGTAATTCTACAGGGTCAATGTTATAGAATGTAATGACGTTTGCCATGTAATCAATCACTCCTCCATATTTGATGAGGAAATCAGATCCAAGGATAACATCAAATTTCATCTGAGAGATTACTAGAAAGACGTGCTCAAATTGAACATGTCCCACGACGAATTCCATAACAGTCTGTAATTTACATTTAATGCACTTATCTGGAACAATCCCTTTGATCCTAAGTTGGGAAACAGGCATCACAAGTACATCATGTCTTTTCTTTATGGCTTCTAAGAGTCTAGCTGAAATGAGGGAGGCTTGAGCTCCTGAATCTACCAACGACATAACTGTAATGTTGCCAACCCTGATGGTGATTACTGGCAGGCTACGTTGGATTCTTGGCCTAGACTGTGTTATGTTTTCATGGAGTAGTTCCGAGTCCTCTACGTGCCAATAATGTACCTGAGTTATGCAGAGCAGCTCTTCCCTCCTTCCGTTTTCAGGCAATCTTTCTAAGAGAACATTGGAGTTTTTTTTTTTTGCACCCATTGTGTTAGGGTTCGGGGCGGGCGTTTCGTTTTTCCTACCAGCGGATTCCTGATACTCTAATGAAGTGGCTCCTCCTTGATCCTCACCTTTCCACTGTTCTTTCAAGTACTCTTGAGTATCTCGCCATCGTCTATTCAATTCATCTCGATAAGAAACCCTATCCTCTACTTGTTGGTCCTCTGTTGGCTTCTTCCACGTTGATCTATTTTGATACAGCATTTTCCCTTGGTCCGACCGTCCCTTATACCCTCGATATCGGGTAGGTGTGTTTCGTCGAGTAGGTAGTTCCTTTCTGATTTCCGGGTCAGGACGTCCCTGTGTCACAATAGCGACAGGACTGGTAGTCATTTCTTTAGTCTTATCCCTTTAGGTAAAGATTGAGCATGGGCTGTGTCTAACCTACGAAGTATCCCATCCATTTGTTCTAGAGATTGTATATTAGCAGCTACCAGAATCTCCTGGACTTGGGCTGGGAATTGTAGCATGATCGCTTGGATCAACTCTTGTTCAGGCAATGGTGGGTCCAAAAATTGCATCTTCTTAAGTTGCCCGGTGAAATAATCTGAGTAACGGGAAGTGTTTATAGAAGTATTTTCCTTTTTAGCATATAGCTGTAATTTAATTAAATGTTGCATCTCTGAATTCCAAAAACGTTTCAGTAGAGCTTCTTTGAACTCAGAATAAGTGTTAAAGCAAGATTTAAAAGCGGAATACCATGATAGAGCGTGTTCCTCTAGCAACTTGGAAGCGACACGGAGCTGTCGATCGGGACCGATTTTATTCTCTTGGAAATATTCTTCAGTGTTGAGTAAAAATTCCCTAGCGGTGTATTCCTCCTTCCCAGAGAATTTAGCAGGTTTTTCATCGGCCATTCGGATGATAGTGGTAATGTTTGTGTTTTCGTTAGTTTTCAATAGACTAGATGAAAATAAGGGAATATCCTTCAGTTCTAAATTAGAGACCTTATTACCAAGGGTTTCTATCTGTCCCTGTAATTCTGTTTTAGTATCCTTCACCTGTTGTTTAATAGTATCTTCTACCACCTTAACTTCATCTTGGAGGTCCTTCTTTAGTTCAGATAAGCCTCGACATATACGCGTAACCTGAGTGTGCGTAGTATCTAATTGAGACGAAAACTTTTTATCAAACTCTCCCTGTTTACTCTTTATAAGACTGACTTCATTATTTACTCTTTGGATGTCAGTTTTAAGCGTGTCTCTAAGATTCTCCAGAATAGAGGCTATCTTAACCTGGGCCAAGGATAATTGTAAATGTGATTCTTGAAACTGAGTTGTTAAGTCTTCTACCTCTTTAGTAATTTCTTGAGAAATTGGAAGAACAGCTTTGAAGTCATCTTTAAGAAGAGCTACAACTTGGGTTTTAATTTCTTCTTTCATGACCTCCATGCTATTTTTTAATTGGACATTTATTTCAGATTTTTTCATCTACCCTAGCGTTGGACTCTTTACATTTTTGTTCAATGCGAGCACCAGCCTAAGTAAGTCTGTTCTAGGGTGGCATTCGCTTCTACAAACTTCTTATCTACTTCCGCATTAATTTGAACTACAGATTCCCTAAGTTGACGTTCAAGGTTAGAACTAGATTCATTAAGTTGATGTTCAAGATTAGAACTAGACTCATTAAGTTGTTCTTTCAATGACTATTCAAGATTAGAACTAGATTAATTTAATTGCTCTTTGGTCTCAACGATCCTACATTCTAAGTTTTCAGTTACTACTTTCATACTGAGCCTAAGGGCTTCAATCACTGCCATAATCTCCTCCATTTTATTAAAATATATAACGGAAGTACCAAGCACAGAAATAATGATTGATACACTCAAAAAAAAAAAAATAAAGAAAACTTGCATTCAGTCAAAGTTCAAAGTCTTAAGTCCTAGTGCCAATGTTTCAATTAGTTAAACCATGTCTTTGAAATTAATGCAAATCACTTCTACCAAGTCGCTTAAATTATGCACTTATATTTCAGTTAAGTAAGTGTCCACTGAAATTTGCAAACACTCCTATTCTGATTGAATTTAGTCACCATAGCTTGGGCTGTATGTAAGTCTTTCATGTTAAGCTCCAATAGAATCGAGCCCTTGAAGCTTGGGTGTCACGCATTCTAACTGTAACGTGAACACTCCAATGAAATCGGGCCCCTAAAGGTATATTACCTCCTCTCTGTACCCGGAAAAAGTGTTTATATCTTTGAGGCGCTTGATATTAAATTAATGAGCATGGATTCTATCTAGGGAGTGGCTTTATCATTGGAGTTGGTACAGAGAGGGGTATAGTTATCAATCTTAAATTTTTTTTTATAATATGAATTTATTGATTATTAAAAGCAAGTTGATATCACCTTCGTACAGCAGCATGGAAGTGTTGTGGCTCGTTAGCAACTCCGAGTCCTGAGATGGCACCGGATACGGCCTGGGCGGGGACCATTCCTGCTTGGATGAGAAGTTCTAGAATTTATCGAAGTTCTGGACCTTCTTAAAGTTCTGGAATGTCCCGAAGTTCTGGATGGACACGTTCAGAGTTCGATTTGAGATGTGATTCATATGTGAGTTTTCTGCATGGCACTCCACACATACATGGCACTGTTTAAACAGATACAACCTTTCAATGATTGTTACTACACTCTTAACATTGAATCGAAAACGTCCTGCAATAATCACTCGGAGAACAGGATGATTTTGAAAAGCTTACAGTAAATCAGAATGTTCTGTAGGATTACAGTCACCACAGTTCTTAACGCATAGTTTCTGAAGATTTAGAACACATTGGCACATTGGCAATGAACTGAATAAATGAAATAACACTCTGAAACTGTTCCATCAGTAAGCAAAGCGAATAATGATATTTGAAAAAAAAGTCTAATTTCATAAATTATGGATTAACTCAAAATGCTGGAAAGTTCTATGCTTTCTGGGAACGTGACGTGTGTATTCTGAGTGATCACAGGTTTTAATGAGGATAAGAATCTAAACACAAGTCCGATGCAGCACTTGGAAAGTATTGAATATTTTTACAATTAAATGTAATGTTTGAACGTCCCTAAGTTTCAAAATTCTTCACAGAATGCAAATTCGAGCGGCACTTGGAAAAAAAAAAAAACATATCGTTCACACGAAAGTTTATGTTGGTGGGACACAAGTTCAACCTACACGTTCGGAAAATTTCTATGTTCACGAAAATACAAGTTCGAATAAGTTCGAAACATAAGGTCCAACATGGTACACAACTCTCATGAAAATTCTAAGTTCTTTTAATCATCGTCGGATAACCAAGTCCCAACGCGGCACTTCAAGAAAATGACAAAGTCCCAACGCGGCACTTCAAGAAAATGACAAAGTCCCAACGCGGCACTTCAAGAAAATGACAAAGTCCCTATGTGGCACTTTAAGAAAATAACAAATTCCAATGTGACACTCGAAGAATATGACAAAGTTCCTATGTCGCTTTAAGAAAATAACAAAGTCTAATGTGACACTCGAAGAATATGACAAAGTCCCAACACGACACCTTGAGAAAATAACGAAGTTCCAACACTTGGATTTCGAAGACTTTTCAGCTATAAGTTCGGCACACACAATGCTCCTCCCGTCACCCGTGTTGCAGATATGGTGGAGCGACAGATACTGAATTCGTAGGTCGGGTGGTCCTCCTTTTATACCCGTTCGCGTGGAAGTGTCTAGAACCCGGGTATTATCTACCCTTATATCTCCTAAAGTATTCGGTAGATTTTCCTGAAATCTTGACAGATTGCGTCCATAGTAATGGTTTTTATGATGGCAGTGTCGAAATAGCGATAGTTTAGCGCAAAATAGACTTTTGCGGGTAAGCTAGGACATTACCATATATGGTCACGAATAGCGTGCTCAAGGAGGTCACGTCACTCGCTGCGTACGTCATTGAGTTCGGCGGGTTGCATACCTTCCACCTCGCGTGAATTTCAATAAACATACTTCGGACTTCTCTCGTAGCGGCGTTCCCGGTACAGTATGTAGGCAGCATGATCATAACAGCTGATTTTTCATTCTGTATTTACCGCTCACATTTAGACATTATTTATGCGTATTTCTTGGGATATATTTTGTGATTTTCGGGAATAATATCGTGCAATCATGGATGAGAATGATATAAGGAGGCTGGTAGATGAACAGAGTGGTGATGATGATCATTTATGTGAATTAGGTGATGGGTTTCGTGATTTGTCGAGCAAAAGCGATGGTATAAGTGTTTCGATACAGAACGTATGCCTAAATCTAAGAAACAAAGAATTGAATCCAACACATCTTGTAGAGATTCTTTAGATTCTGATTCTGAGGATGAACTAAAAGTGACAGCAAGAAAATTGGCAACTGTCAACATTGACGCCGAAGAAGAGCAGCTAAGTTATAATGTTGGAGGTGGGGCTATGGGCGAGTTTACGAATGCTGTTGTGGATTCTGAGGTGAGTGATAGTAATATAGATTATGATGGTGCTGTTGCTGGTGATGGTAGGCCTATCACAGCTACATTCAAAGACTTTTTGTATAAAAATATGACCTGCTTTACCAATGATGAGCCACCAAGACAGAAGAATCAATGGGTCAAAAAATTCCTGGACCACAGATACCTGCAAACTATCACCCCACTGCAGTATTTTATTCTTTTCTTTACTTCAGCACTGATATACAAAATTGTTGCCAAAACTAATGCACATGCTAGGGCCACAAATAGGCAACAAAACTTTGTCAAAATTCTCCACCTGGCATGATTGGCCAGATGCTACCAGTTAAAATGAAATATTGGCATTCATAGGCATCATCATCATCATGGGAATAATTAATTTACCTGACCTAAAGGATTATTGGGAAAAGGACTTGACATCATGACTACAGTTATTCAGTGAAGTGATGACACAGAAATTATTCCTTCAAATATTCTGGATGTTGCATTTAGAGACAGTTCCCAATTTAGATCACTCTTTGAAAACTAGAATAAAAAAGTCAGCATCTTCCTCAAAACAAATTGACAGAAGATGCAGAGAACTGTTTATACCAGGACAGGATTTGTCAGTAGATGAATCTGTTGTAGGATTCAAGGGAAGAATCTCTTTTACCACTTTCAACCAAAAAAACCCCTACAAAATGGGGAATACGCATATATGTTTTGGCTGACTCTGTTTGTAGCTATATCCGTACTTTAATACCATATCATAGGAAAATCAGTACAGAAAGCCTCATCCAACAATCCCTTCCTTTCACTTCAAGAATAGTTCTTCAGCTTTATAATAACCTAGAAACATTTCCTAATGTTTCTGGATACCATATCTTCACCGACCATTTCTACACAAGCCCAACACTTGCCATTCAACTTCTAGCTTTGAAATGTCATGTTACTGGAACTCTGCTTCCTAATAGAAAACATGTTCCTGCTTCTATCAAGAAACCAACCCTAAAAAAAGGAGAAAAGATAGCATGCCATAATTTTGAAGATGTACTAATCCTTGCGTGGTGTGACAAAAGAGTTGTAACTATGCATAGTACATGTAGTACATCCTCATCAGAGAACATCAGAAGGAAAGTGAAGTGAAGGGACTCGCAGATGATGTAGTTGTAAATAAACCAAGTGTAGTTGTGAATTACGATACTTACATGGGTGGTGTCCATACTGCCGATCATTTGAGTGCAACATACTGCTTCCTCCGTATGGTGGACAAAATTATTTTTTTGGGGTATGAAGGTTTCAATTATAAATACCTACATACTCTATGCCCAGAATACCAAAGCAAATCACACTAAGCCCATGAAACATGTAAATTTTAGGACACAGCTGCTCAAGGAATTTGTTGGAGACTTCCGTAAAGGAGGTGGTAACTCAAGAAAGGGGCATCATTCTACTTCAGATGAAGAGCAAAGACTGGATGGAAAGTTGCATATCATCATTCCACACCCAGAAAGAAAGAACAAGGACTGTACTTTATGCTCCAAGCAAAATGTTCCAGGAGGAAGATGAGAGACAACCTACATTTGTGAAACTTGTGAACGTAAACTGGGAGTTCATGTGGAGAACTGCTTCAACCGGTACCACACAATGAACTGGTTAGACATGATTCTCAGATATAGCTAAACTGAATTTTTGCTTAGGATAACCTTTATTTTATTTTTTAATTTTTTAAAATTTTATATAGATTTCACTCTTGATCATGGGCCAGGATTTCTTCAAAATTTGCTTGGACTAGACTAATGCTACCAGTTAAAATAAGTTGAGACCACAAAGGGTTAATCACACACCATTTATGTTAGATGAGCGCCGACCAACAGCGGGTTAAGGTTGTGATAAATTGCCATTTTTTTCAATTTGTTTTGCATCACATGGATACATATAGGTCTTATGGCGATTATGCAATAGCAAAAGGCTAGGAGTAAGAAGGAAGCATCCGTGGCTTTAATTAAGGTACAGCCCCAGCATTTTCCTGGTTTGAAAATGGGAAACCATGGAAAACTATTTTCAGAGCTGCCAATAGTGGGGCTTTAACCCACTATCTCCTGGATACTAGATACTGGCCGCACTTAAGCGACTGCAGCTATTGAGCTCGGTACTATACTTTCTAGTAGAACATGGGGACATCATCCTTCATACGTCCCGAGTCATAGGTTCAAACCTTAGAGGCAATGACTGTCCTGTATTTGAATTTGGAGACGGGCTCGACTCCTTCCTCCCCTGGGGAGAAATGAATGCCATAGTTCACTTTGCATTAGTTTTGCCATATCACATTGTTTATACTCTGATATCCTGATAGAGCTATTCAGTCTGGTATACACCAATGGGTCAGTCCCTTCTGACTTGCTGACATAAACTTTAATCCCTATTCTAAAGGGAAAAAAATGGCTAAATCTCATGGAGATTACAGAATCATAAGCCTAATGAGTCATGTTCTCAAAATCTTCCTAAAAGTAATATATGCAAGATAATACAGCAAATGTGAATCCTACATAGGTAGCATCCAGTTGGGTTTCCTTAACAGATTTGGCACCAGAGAGACATTGTTGGGGATGCACGTTTTAGTACAAAGATGCATAGATATGTGGGTGTATATGCTTGTTTTATTGATTAAGAAAAAGCTTTCGACCATTTGAAACATGAAACATTGCTGCACAACCTATATGATATTGGCATGGAAGATAGAGATATCTGAATTATTGCCAACCTGTATTGGAATCAGACCACATCAGTTAAGGTTGACAGCACAAACATCTGTGCTATTGAAATAAAGCAAGGAGTGAGACAAGGCTCTATTATATCTTCACTCCTCTTCAGTATTTACTCTGAAAGGGTATTTTCTGAAGCACTAGAAGGAAAACAACAGGGCATCATTGTTAAATAATAATAATCTGCGATATGCAGATGATACTGTTCTGCTTCCAACAAGTATTGAAGATCTGGAGACATTACTAAACTGTGTGGTTGAACACAGTGCTGCAGCAGGTCTGCGTTTAAACATGAAAAAGACCAAAGTAATGGTCATAAGCAAACATATCATTCAACCTATTAACTTGACAGTAGCTAGCACATCACTGGAGCAAGTCCAACGCTCTAAGTATCTCAGCACCATACTTTATCACAGCTGGAACAGTGGTGTTGAAATTAGGTCCTGGATTGAACACGCGAGGACTGCATTCCAGAGAAAGTGCAAACTTCTCTGTAACAGGGACTTTAAGATCAGTCTCCATCTCCATTTACTTCAGTGTTATGCATTTCTGACTCATTTTATGGTGCTAAGATTTGGACCATAACACAAAACACCATCTTTGAAATGTGGTGCTACCTACGCCTGCTCAGAATATCATATTTTGACAGAATATGTAACACTGAAGTACTCCAATGCCTGAACAAAGAGATAGAGGTCATGTACAACATCAAAAAGAAGAAACTTGAGTACTTTGGTCATAATATTTGAAAAATAAACATAGGCTCCTTCAGCTAATCTTACAAAGTAAAATTGAAAGAAGGAGAAGTAAGGGAAGAAGGAGAATATCTTGGCTATGGAATCTGTGAGAATGGTATGGGCTCAGTACCCACACTCTTTTCTGAGTTGCTGAGAACAAGAATCAGAATGCCTTGATAACACCTGACATCCAATGCGGATATGGTAGAAGAAGAAGAAGGAGGAGGAGAACCACTAATCTAGAATAATTACATTGCTCATGAAAAATTCTGAAATCTCTTACCTAAATGAAAGATAGTCTATAATTTGTTAGGATAAAGTACATCATTTGTAGAATACGGAAAGTTGTATATGGTTGATAAATACTCCTATATGCATTATTATGCAAGTTGTGGGCATTTGAAGGATCTCCTGTAATATCTATTGAGGAAGGAACATTTTTTTTTCAATTAATGTGTTTTGGAACCATGCACTGTTCAAATTTAAAATATACCCTTTATATTTACCTTCAAAATCTGCTTAGACTGTAAATGCAAAGTGATATCAGGAATACAATAGTGATTTTAGCAATACTGGCAACACTGGCTTGGAAAAACTAACTATGCATTTTACACTTATTTTGTTTGCTGTTACGCTCGGTAAAGAGATTGAAATATCAAAGTGCATATAATCATCCATAAATATACTGAATGTTTTGTTTCTATTCTCCCCCTCATTTTACGGCCTCATTGAACCACTTCAGCCTGAAGATGGTTTTCCGTGGTTTCCCATCCTCACACCAGGCAAATGCCGGGGCTGTACCTTAATTAAGGCCACGGGCGATTCCTTCCACTTCCTAGGCCTTTCCTCTCCCCATCGTCGCCATAAGACCTATCTGTGTTGGTGCGACGTAAAGCAAAATAGCAAAAATAGAACCACTTTAGTCAATCGTATTCTGGTCATCTTCTTCAATAAGTTTTCTTTCCGAATTGCCCAGTAGCTTTTCATTCATTCTGATCTTTTCTGTTGTCTGTCATTGTATGTTGTTTGCCTATATGTTGTGTAAATATTTTTATGTTTTTCAGTTTCTTTACATTTTTCTTTTGTTTTGTAAATCTTCCAGAATGGTATTTCTGGTTATTCCATATCCTCTCTAATTTCCTTAATCCATCCTACTTGTTGCATCAGATTCTTGAGTTTCTCTATAATTTTTCTTGGTAACCTGGTTTCTGGTGTCCTCTTAATGTGACCAGTATAATTTATTGTATCTGTATACTTAGTCAATGTGAGCATTCCACATGATTAGTATAAATGAAAAGAAAATCTGCAACAGAGCTAACTGTCGAGAAGACACACACAACTGTGAAAGAATGAGATAATTAAATAGCTGGGCTGAGTGGATTTACTGGCACGTAAAAGAACTCCTGCTGGACAAAATTCTGGCACCTCGGGGTCTCCAGAAACCATAGGAGTAGTTAGTGGGATGTAAAGCAAATAACATTATTATTTTTATTATTATTATTATTATTATTATTATTATTATTATTATTATTATGAGGTAAAACATATACATTTGGTAGATCTTAATTGGTAGAGGCATTAATACAGGGATTTTTTTCTTTCTTTTTACCCTGCTGATGACTCTAGCATTGATTTATTAAAATGATTCTCTTTCATCCATTCATTCCTCATCCTCACGTTTTGAATTGTGGTCAGTGGATGTTTTTTGGCTTTTAATTTGTCATTTCATTTCGTCTCATTTTGTACCATTAGGGGCCGACGACCTGGATGTTAGGCCCCTTTAAACAACAAGCATCATTATCATCAACGATTCTCTTTCAACACTTTGTAGTCGCTCATACTGTTGCAGGCTTGTCTACAAAATCCAGTTGTCAGGGATGTGTGTTTTATTTCTTTCTGTGCTTCGATAGGTGGCTCTTTCTTTTTCTCCTATTTCTACCTTAGCAATGTTACTTATATTTTACCTTTAATGGCAATTTGTACTGCTGTCTGTACTTATGAAGAGATAGTCGAGTCAAATTTTAGTTAAAATTCATGACAAACTAGGTTGAACCTGTTGAAATTGAATGGAACGCTAAGTCCTTAGTTTGGTAAACTATATTTTTTTCTGGCACTTTAAAACTGTTGAGTGACTGCATTTGCTACATGTAGTCAGTGGCTAAATACAGACTACAGGAATGAATTTTACAGACTGAAGTGTATAGTATCTATTTCCAAAGAAATTTCGGACCAATGTCTCTGAAATGTTGTACTGTTAGAGCACCTTCTTATACACTACATTTATTGTTGTATGTCTTGCTGGCATTATTTGTACTTTTAAAATGCCAAAGAATCATACCCGAGACATTGCTTCATATCCCTAGTAGCCACTAAATACAGGCTGGGGTAAATAAACACCAGCATGGTCTAAAATCTGTCCTGAACTTTCTTAATCATTATGAAAGGTGAATAAGAAACTGTAGTCTTATAAAATTAAATGGAAGAGTAGTGTCAGATGGTGTTAAATCAATTCTAGGAATCAAAACTCTGTCCAACAGTTAATCCCGTAATGCTGCCAAGATATATTCAATTTTTATAATTTTTTTTCGTATAATTAATGTTGTTTTATTGAGAAGCCCCCGTGAAGCATTGAATTTTCTTAATAACAGTTGCTGCAGATTTTAATTTAAGAACATGAGGAGCCAAGCCACTTAATGTTAAACTGTTCAGAATCTGTATCAGAATTTGGATAGTTTCATTTCCGTCTTCAGTAATGAAGTTATTTATACTGATGTATGCTCTGGCCGTTCTGGGTACAAGTAGAATTGATATGATCACGATGTTTATTTTTAGGGGCAAGAATGGCAATTTTGCACAAATTTATAACATGTTATGGTAACTCATATTTATTCTCGTAAATTTCAGAGACGGTGTCTTGCGTTGTGGTGATAGAAGTCAGTAATTCAATAACAGATTTCTCTGGCATTTCTTGATCCGCTGAAGTGTGTAGTATCTATTTGCAGAGAAACTTTCGTCCAATGTCTCTGAAGTGTAGAACTATTAGAGCAGTTTACAATTTTCAACAAAAAATCAGCAAAGTCTTAATTCCTCTGGTCTTGATGACATATTTTTAAACAGATGTAATATTTTAAATTCTGACCAAAGAGGAGAAAATTTAATACAATTCTGAATAATAGCTTGTTTTGAAGCAAGCAGGCAAAACCTGTTTAAAATCTCCTCCTACATCAATTACATCCCTACAAAAGAGATGGAATTACCCATGATATATTTTAAAAGTCTGCCAACACACATCAGCCATCCCATGTAATCAGTCCTGTTGACCGGATATCATTTGCTGCTTTATTGTACCTTTTTAAAGATGAGACAGAAGCTTCATGTAATTTCAGCAGTAACTGGGATCTACTGTGTACCATGCAGCCATTGGGTAAAAAGTATGGCAGTAATTCTAGTCCTTGCCACTGGTGTCACTGTCAAACCAAAATCAGTGCATTTTTAATGAGATGTTGGTAAACGAATGTCTTGCCAGTGCCACCAGGACCACCTATAAAGTGCACATTACTTTTACTTGTATTGTTCTGTCACATAGCATGAATAATTTCATTAATGATAAATCTTTGTTCATCATTCGATTTCTGGATAATTGAGTCATAATCAGTATCTGGAAGCATGGAAGTTTCAATCCTCTCAGCAGGTAGTTGTCAGTGATAACCTGAAAGTTCAAAGATTAAAAATATGTAATTTTGTTATCTTATTGAGGGTCAGTTGATAAGCTGTTTGCTGGTTTTAAAGAAGTAGGCAATCTTCACTAAGATAATCTTTTAAATGTATCCCATAATTCAAAGGAAGGTGGTTGAAATATGTAAATGAAGGAAAACAATAGTCTCAACCGAAGTGACATTCAAAAAATTGACGCTTCACATAGACAACAATGCATCGTCCTAAATTAACCTAGTGTCATTGCTGCTCTCTTGAACGTAGAATAGTGTGCATTTTTGAATGGCCTTTTGTCTTCGAAACAGGTGGCACAATAAGCAATGGTAATACTTTTCTGATTCCACTGGGCAAAAGTTAAACATTCTACATATTATTTTTCCAGTCTTAACTTTTTTTTTTCAGATGCGTTACTTTCCCTAATGTAATGAACAGGCATTTTTGGGTAAACATAGGGACATCTTATCGCCGGATTCTTATTCAAATTAAACCAAGCCATCGGTTCTGTGCTTTTCAACTCTGCTCGAAGTAGAACTTTGGGGGCATTGTCATTACGAAAATACATATGATGTTCATCTTATAATTGAAAAGGTACTGTAAGCAAACTACAGTATGAGATTGTTCATGCATAGGATAGGAAGATATTCTATGAGCAGCTTCGCTTGGACTTGCATACTGGGTATTCAGAAAGATAGATATTGTAGACTGGTGCAGTCATATCCTCTGTAAATGTATCTGTGCATTTACTTTATACTTTTAACACTTGCATAAATCTCAACATTAATATGAGTGTGAAGTACTGTACAATAAAAGAGAAAGATTATAAGGCACTATAAAATGGCTGTCAACTTTTGCGTCATTACCTTGAGTATGTTTTGTAATAGTTCTGCCACAGTTCCGTCTTCGATAAAGTTACTACATTAACCTGTCAAGCGGTATATTTCTTTCGAGGAGCTACTAACACAGTGGCACGTTTTCAGAGGTGCCAACTATTACGAATTGTCTGTAATGATTACGGATTTCACTTCGCGATTACGGCATTACGGTCGAAGGGGAAATTATTACAGAAAAGCAACATTGTCACGATAAAAATTAATTTCTGCAAAAAATAAGTAAAGTAGTTAAAAGTGTTCAATCCCTTAGAGCATTACTGGTCAACCCTCCTTGTTTCAATGTTTGTAAGTTGGCAACTAAACATATTTGGCAGTTATTTGGTCGTCACTTCGATTTTTGTCCCGCGAGCGTTGTGAAATCACGGCCAGCTACATAGATGTACGCTGCTCTCTAGAATGACGCTAGAATGACGTATCAAGTTCAAGTCAGCCGTGAGGTAGGCTCTACTCCTTGCTCTGCTGTTCTCAAGTGCGCGGTTCGTAGTGTGCGTAGAACGAGTGGTATATTTAGCGCATTTCAATTCTAATTGTCCTATACCTTGATTCAAAAAGTAGTGATAGGTTTTGTGAAATGAAGCGGAGCAATTGTCAAATTTCATCTTCTTCTAAGAAGACAGCAGTGTTACAGAAATATCGAGACGGTTACACAAAGGAATGGCCGTGCTTACTTGCCTCATGTGTTAGTGAAAACCATGTGTTCTGCAGTGTGTGTTCGTGTGATTTCTCTGTGGCTCACGGTGGACGAGATGATTGCAGAAGACACATAGAATCCAAGAAACATCACACATACTGTGAATCAAAATTACAAAACCAGTCTGTTTCATCATTCTTCGTAAAAAGTAATGAAACTGCGGTGACAAATGCCTAATTATTGTTCACATCATTTCTTTTGGAGCATAATATTCCGTTATCAGTTTCAGACCACGCTGGAAATTTGTTTAGATCAATGTTCCTCGACTCAAAGATATCTCAGAAATATGGTTGTGCAAGAACTAAAACCTCTGCTTTGGTTCAATACACCGCATCTGAGGCAAGAAAGGAAATAAGTGAGCTTTTACAAATAACTCCTTTTTCTTTGGCTACTGATGGTAGTACGGATTCAAATGCAGTTAAATTTTATCCTATAGTTGTATCTTTCTTTAATGCTCAGAGAGGCCAAATATAAACTCTTCTATTGTCATTTGTTAGAGACTACCGACAATACAGGTGAGGAAATTTTCTCTGTTATTAATAGTGAATTGTCTTCTATAGCCATTCTATGGGAAAATTGCATTACTTTTTCATCTGACAATGCATACCCTATGATAGGGGCAAATAAAGGTGTTACCAAATTTGTGAAGGACAGGCATTCTTCTGTTTATGTCCCAGGTTGTTCATGTCATCTCATACACATCTGTGCACAAAAAGCAGCAGCCCAATTGCCAGTCAATATAGAGAACTTTTTGGTTCAGTTATATTACTGTCTTGATAAGAGTTCTAAAAGGCAAAACACGTTGAAAGTTTATCAGGCTGTTTGTGGCACAGAGGGTCACAAAATTTTGAAATATGTTAGTACCCGTTGGCTCTCGCTTCTTCAGTCTATTGATAGGGTTCTTGAGTAGTGGGAAGCTTTGACACTCATGTTTTGTAGTGAGACCCACCATAAAAATGAGACCACCAAGCAGTTTGAGACTGTGAAATTTTTCATACAAGACCCACACACAAAACTGTTTTGCTACTTTCTTCAGAGCACACTTCCTGTGAATATATTTCTGCAACAAGATGCTCCAGCCATACATCTTCTTAGGAGGAAACTTACTGGTCTTTTAACTGACCTATTGGTCAGATTTGTTCAGCCATCTTCTCTTCAGTCAGAATCTACCTCCCTTTTGAGTGTTGAATTCAAGAGCAGGAAATACCAGAAAGCCAATGAGGACTTGGTAATTGGAGCAAAAGCTAGGGCATACTTGAAAGATAATGACTGTAATGAAGAGATGTTTTATAATTCTGTCGGAGAGTTTTATATGGCAGCTTGCAGTTACATTACCAGGTAATTTCCCCTGGATGATGAATTTCTTCATCGTGCCGAAGTTGTAGACATCTCTCTCAGAATGAAGGTTTCCTATTCATCTCTTGAATATTTTGTTCGAAGATTCCCAACTTTGGTCAAGGAAAGTGAACATGACAAACTTGAAGAGGAATTTGCAGCTTCCCAGTGTGATACTTTCTCTGAATACATTGTACATGGACCTAACATTGATGTGAATTGGGGCAACATTGCAGAGCTTAAAAATGAAAGTGGACAAATTAAGTATAAAACCTTTAGTAATGTTGTATTTGCAGTACTAAGTGTACCTCATAGTAACTCTCCCACAGAAAGAGTTTTCAGTGTTGTTAGGAAAAATCAGACAGAATTCAGGCCTACATTAAGTACATCTACACTGGAATCGCTTATGGTTCTGAAGACAAAAATGCCATCTCAGGGGGAAGTATGTTTCAAGAAAACCTACACTGAAAAGCAGCTGCTGGGTGCTAAACAAGCTACAAAGAATTTTTTATCGCAGAACTAACAGGTAATGAGCAAATTTTATTGTGTAATATGATATACTTTAGAATAGATTGCTGTAGGAAAGGGCAAACGGGGTGCTTTGTATTTAACTCGTAAACGTTTTGTCAGGCGGGGGGGAGTTAAAAATGGGATTACTGATAACCCACTTCAAAGGTTGTCACTTCTGTGTTTTCCATAAGGTAATGGGAAGTAACATATAGTGCGATACTCTTGTGTAGTATAGTATTTTTTATCAGGTTCAAAAGTACAGAATATGTATCAAGCTGTCAAAAATGATCATAGTACGAAGGGCAAGGCGTCTGGCTCACTGAGGAAAGCAACGGGAACTTACGGTGAGATACTTTTAATTGGTCAGGTATTTTCATCAGGTTTAAAAGACAGTCTCACTTTCAAGCTGTTAACATGACTACAGTGCCAAGGGCAAGGAAAGAGAATCTGGCTCAGTGTGGAAAGCAACAGGAAACCTACAATAACATACTCTTGTGTACAGACATAATGGGAAATGAAAATCCACAGCCTGTTTCCAGTCATTCGACCGGTTCAGGAATGGAATGAATGAAGCCCCCATCTAGCGGCGAGGATAGAAAAAAATGTGCCGGCTGCCGAAGCCTGTCGCATGTGTACAGGCGTGATAAACAATTGAAAATATTCTAACGGATTATTTAAGTCTTCAGTTTGTACATCCAGTCCAGGTTACCCCGTAAATGTAAATCTTGGCCGTTCAGATCCTATCTTTGTCCATACATTGAGGAAAATATCACCGCTTGTGCTACTGTCACGTTCACTTGAGTTGCTTTCACCATTGCACTCGCTATCTCCTGACATTTCAACATTAATCTCACTATCAGCCCTGCCATAATGCACTATCTACTACTCTCAGCAGCCCGGCGGCCGGTACTGGCTGGCCGCCAGCTGCGCGTGGAGCGAAAGCATTTCGCCTGGTCACGTGGTTTTAGGAGAGTGCTGCTGCTGTAGACAAAGCTCAAAACTAACATACATGCATAAAGAAAAACGATCTCGGATTATGCGACGAAATAAGTCATCGTAGCCTTCGCCGAAATACATTTACACTACAATGTGATGACGAAATATCCTGTCATGGCCACTTAGGAAGCCATGCGGCTATGACGATTTATTCCGTCATTACCACTTGAAAGGTTAACCTTTTATTTTCAGCCATGAAATTTTTTCGGAACTCCTTTCTACACTTTCTGCCTACCATACAAATTGAATCTAGATTACTGCAAAGCCACTGTACCATATGAGACTACACTAATTTTTATCATTGGGATGAGGTATTTCTGCAGAAATAAATTTGTCAATATCTGAGATATCCCTGAACTTAGAATTTTCATTAAAACTGAGCGAGTTAGCTGTGCCGTTATGGGTTCGCATCTGTGAGCTTGCATTCGGGAGGTAGTGGGTTCGAACCCCACTGTCGGCAGCCCTGCAGATAGTTTTTCATTGTTTTCCATTTTCACACCAGGCTGGGGTCGTGCCTTAATTAAGGTCATAGTCACTTCCTTCCCACTCCTAGTGCTTTCCTATCTCATTGTCACCATAAGACCTATGTCGGTGTGACATAAAGCAAAATTGTAAACATTTCTTTAAAACACAGCAGTAAATGGAATTGGGGCAAACTTCTCTTTTAAAACAGTATACAAAAAGTTTTCACTTCACCAAATATTTGTTTTTGGTTTGTTAAATTTAACAGTTCGTCCAGTTTTGGGTGAAATACACAGATGGTGATATCGGGCCTATTGTTAGAAGTTTCATATCCATTTATACTAGAAGAGATTTCAGGCCATAATGGATTGCAAGTAAACGTTAAGAAAATACCAGTCTTTCTGAATTTTCTTACCATTGAATTTTCGTAGTTTTGCATCATATTTTCAGGGCTTCCCATACATGAAGAAGGTAATATAACTATGCACCTGGCCAAATTCTCGTTTACATCTCTTACACTCAGTGCACCTGTTAAATGTACGAGGACGGTTTGAAAAGTTCTCGGAATCACCGCTAGATGTCAGTGCTAGAGCAACGATGTTCCCGTGCAATAATCACACATCCTTTGTGAGTGAACACATGGCGTGTCAGTGCTCTAGCTGCAGGAGTGTGGTATTGATGACTCTTTGTTGTTGTTCCCGCGTAGTGATTTGTGACAATGGAAAAACCTGAGATTCGAGCTGTGATTAAATACTTTGTAAAGAAAGGTATGAAAGTAAAGGAAATTCATGCCGACTTTCAGAACACACTGGGGGACTGTGCTCCTTCATTTTCAACTGTTGCCAAGTGGACCAGCGAGTTTAAATTTGGTCGGGAGAGCTTAGATGATGATCCGTGTAGTGGACGGCCAAAAAGTGTTACGACCCCGGAATTTATCGCAAAAGTGCATAAAATGGTCATGGAGGATTGTCGACTGAAAGTGTGGGAGATTGCTGAAGCTGTAGGGATGTCTTCTGAACGGGTATATTATATTTGAACCAAAGAATTGGGTATGAAAAAATTATCCGCAAGATGGGTGCCGCGACTCATGACATTGGACAATAAACGCACCAGATTGGAAATGTCCGAACAAAGTCTGGCCCGTTTTCAGTGCAACCAACATTTTTTTTTGCGCCAGTTTGTGACTACTGATGAAACTTGGGTCCACTGCTATACCCCAGAGACAAAACAGCAGTCAAAGCAGTGGAAACATGCTGATTCACCACCACCAAAGAAAGCAAAGGCAGTGCATTCGGCCGGAAAGGTCATGGCCTCAGTTTTCTGGGATGTAAAAGGCATTCTGCTGATAGATTATCTTCCTACTGGCCAAACAATTACGGGGCAATACTATGCAAACCTCCTAGACCAACTACAGGAAAAGATACATGAAACAAGGCCTGGTTTGGCAAGGAAAAATGTCATCTTTCATCAGGACAACGCTCCACCGCACACAAGTGTTATTGCCATGGCAAAACTTCATGAACTGGGGTACGAATTGTTGCCACATCCACCTTATTCACCTGATTTGGCACCATCAGACTTTCATCTATTCCCCAAGCTGAAAATTTTCCTCGGTGGACGGAGATTTTCTACAAGGGAAGAACTGACAGCCGAATTGGAGAGGTATTTTACAGGCGTGGAGGAATCTCATTTTCGAGATGGGATCAAGGCATTGGAACATCGCTGGACCAAATGCATTAGTCTACAGGGAGACTATGTTGAAAAATAAAAGCAGTTCCATCGAGGTAAGATACTTAAATCTAGTACATTCCGAGAACTTTTCAAACCACCTACGTACGTATGTGTCTGCTCACAGTCATGTGTGCTGATTATGGATAAATTTCAGCCTCATGCCGTTGATGCGGCATTAGTAATCAGCAATCAGTTACTGAGTTTATTTCCCACCAATCATAAGTCTCCTGTTGGTGAATGGCATCTGACTTGGTCTGTAGGAAATGGTATATTCTCTCATATAATAATATTCTGGTGGATTTCAATTTTCCTTTCCCATTCACCTGACATTGAATATGCCATCCTTTATCTCCACATGGCCAAATAAGTATACAGGTCATAGAATCACAATGCATACTGTCAAAATTTACATTTCTAAGTCCATCCTGTTTTGCATAAATGGCAGTATGTCTATAGAGGGTAGAGCACCATTGGATGACTCCAAAACAGCCACTACCTCAGAATGTGTAAGATAGTTATACCTCCGGAGATCTGTTACAGGTTTATGATAGAAGGGCATTCCCACATCTGCTGGCACATGATCTTGTTTGGAAAATATTTCTTGTTCCTCACATAATTATCTTTTGTTGCATAATTTAATATGTAAGAATTGTAGTGACTTTAGATTCGGTGTATTCTTTCAATATTATCTTCTCTTAAGGACCTATTTAGGGCATTTCCAAATCTGGATTGGTTAGTTTTGGAAAAATCTAAAATATGTAACTGTCCATATGAAGGTTTTCTTGCATTGTGAGGGTATAAAGATGAAATGTAATGATGTATTACTCCTTGAATTTTAAAGCAACAAGGACCGTGACCTGAAGGTAATTGTACTGGGTGGGCAAAATAAAACTGGCCCAGAAAATATTTACGATAGGACTGACGCGGGATTGACCCTTGTTAGTGGGCATCAGAGAAGATGCTATAAATGGCGTCATCTGAAGAAATGAAAAACTGAGGATACAAAAGTCCTGACTCCATTTCACTCAGAAAGCATCGGCAGAACCTTAGAATGTAAACATTTACAATAAGATACAAAATTTGAAAACTAGAAAAGTGGCCGGAATTGATAAGATTTCTGGGATATACTTAAGACAATGGGTTGGGATATAGTACCATATCTGAAGTACTTATTTGATTATTGTTTGCTTGAAGGAGCTATACCAAATGTATGGAGAGTTGCTATAGTAGCCCCTTTGTATAAAGGAAAGGGTGAGAGACATAAAGCTGAAAATGACTGGCTAGTCAGTTTGACATGCATTGCATGTTAACTTTGGGAAAGCATTCTTTTTGATAATATTAGACATGTTTGCAAAATTAATAACTGGTTCGATAGAAGGCAGTTTGGGTTTAGGAAAGGTTATTCCACTGAAGTTCTATTTGTAGGATTCCAGCAAGATATAGCAAATGTCTCGGATTCAGGAGGTCAAATGGATTGTATCACGATTGACTTGTCTAAGATATTTGATAGGGTGGACCATGGGGCATTACTGGCAAAAATGAGTGCAATTGGATTAGACAAAAGAGTGACTGAATGGGTGGCTATATTTGTAGAAAATAGATCTCAGAGAATTAGAGTAGGTGAAGCTATGTGACCCTATTAAGAGGGGAATTCCTCAAGGCTGTATATTTGGACCTGTATGTTTTCTTATATATATAAATGATATGAGTAAAGAAGTGGAATCAGAGATAAGGCTTTTTGCGGATGATGCTATTCTGTATAGTGTAATAAATAAGTTACAGGGTTGTGAGCAACTGCAAAATGACCTTGATAATGTTGTGAGATGGACAGTAGGCAATGGTATGATGATAAACGGGGTTAAAAGTCTGGTTGTTAGTTTCACAAATAGGAAAAGTCCCCTGAGTTTTAATTTTCCTTATGAGAATCATTGTACGTACCAAGGTGTTAATATAAGGAAATATCTTCATTGGGATAATTGTAAATAAAGGGTACAGATCTCTGCACATGGTTGTGAGGGTGTTTAGGGGTTGTAGTAAGGATGTAAAGGAGAGGGCATATAAGTCTCTGGTAAGACCCCAACTAGAGTATGGTTCCAGTGTATGGGACCTTCACCAGGATTACTTGGGTCAAGACCTGGAAAAAATCCAAAGAAAAGCAGCTTAATTAGTTCTGGGCGATTTCCGACAAAGGAGTGGTGTTGCAAAAATGTTGTGAAGTTTAGGCTGGGAAGACTTGGGAGAAAGGAGATGAGCTGTTCAGCGGTATGTAAATATTAAAATATCACATATATCGCATATCATGGTATGTTCCGAGCTGTCAGTGGGGAGATGGCGTGGAATGACATTAGTAAACAAATAAGTTTGAGTGGTGTCTTTAAAAGAAAGAAAGATCACAATATGAAGATAAAGTAGGAATTCAAGAGGACAAATTGGGGCAAATATTCGTTTATAAGAAGTGGAGTTAGTGATTGGAATAACTTACCAAGGGAGATAAGTGCAATATATCAAGTAAACGCCTTTGCTGGCGAGATGTAGTGTTTACAGTGCACTATGTCTTCTAGTATGGGTTATAACAAATTTATTACTTTCATTGACCTGTCTCAGTCCCATCCTTGGCTTTGACAATATGAAAGTGACTGAGGTATGAGTGATGCTAGTAATACCATTGCTTATGCAGCCAGTCCCTGTTATGAATGGTTTGAAAATATCGCTCATAGGGTCGGTTGGTGCATGCATTTCAGTGGGCTTGGCAGACTGATACATAATAGCAACGGCTGGCTCGGTGAGGAAAGCAACGGGAAACTATCTCACTCCTCATTTTCCTAGTATGGCTCTTCAGTGACACCTAGGCTATACATATATATACATACATATCAAGTAAATAATGTATGTGCATGTTCAGTCTTCAGCCCTAAGGCTGGTTTGATCCTTAACAGCTCCGCCATCAGCTCTCATAGATGGCCTAGGCATCACTGAAGAGGCGTACTAGGGAAATGAGGAGTGAGGTAGTTTCCCGTTGCTTTCCTCACCAAGCCAGAAGTTGATATTACATAGCAGTCTGCCAAGCCCCTGAAATGCATGCACCAACCGACCCTATGAGCGATATTTTCAAACCATTCATAGCAGGGACTGGCTACAGAAGGAATGGCATTACTAGCATTGCTCATACCTCAGTCACTTACATATTGTCAAATCCAAGGATAAGACAGAGACAGATCAATGAAAGTAACAAAAAACTCTAGCCCATACCAGAAGACATAGTGCACTGTAAACACTAGGTCCTTGCCAGCAAACCCATAAATAATATTAATGAATATTGAATTTTCACGACTGCATTGTAATCGAAACCGACTTTCAACCTATTAGATCGTGTTACGTACAGTTAGTACGTGTTGAAGAGATGTTAAGTACAGAATAAAAATGGCCAACCAGACACCAGTGGGATCCAAACCGGGAGGTTGTGGATAACTATAAATGATAAACCACAGTAATGTGGATTGTAGAAATATGTACCTTTAATTTAAAGCAGACATAATGAAAATCGGTCTAGTAGTAGCCGTTGACGGATTGTAGATAGAAAGCATACTTGTCACATATGGGCGAGTAGCATTATCCACATGCTAATTTCGTTAAAAAAATTATAATTATGATTGAAATAAAGAAAACATAGTTTTGGCACATAGTACCTTTTATCTAAATCACATTTTGTAAACAGCTATCCAGTATTGCAGAAGAAAACATTTTGCGTTTTAAATATATAAATTGTAGGTCTTCGTCCATAATCATCTTCATATTCACGACTTATGAGAATCAAAACCTACTCTACCTTTCACCATTCAATCTTACTATCACTACGTAATCCAGTTATACATCATAACGTTCTTTTTATCATTTTTATAATTTTTTACTGCTTGATCTGGAAACAGAAAATTTCATTCTTTTAAGAATTTTAACTTACCATATTTAATAAAAGCTGTTATTTTATTTTGTAAAGGTAATTCCATGAAACTGCATTGAAGTATTGTATATGGATATCCCCATAGTTACAATCAGTCAATCTGTGTTCCTTCAAATATACTGGTATTGTTGCAGGTGGTGAATATTTTATATCGTGAGAATGACTGGGTGTATGTCATAGCTGCTGATAGTAGACAAGAAGGATTCATCCCTCACTCGTACTGCACTCCTTACAATTCACATTTAGGAGAACTGGCTCTCAGTAACGTGAAGAAGAAACTGCCTAGAGAGCAGAGAAACTGCAGTACAAATAATAACAGCAATTCTACAACTGGGATCGGTGCTGGAGAAACAGGAACTGGTGAAACAGAGCCTCAGGAGAGTCGGACTGGAGGAGGTATTTCAGAACTCAATTATGAATCAGAATGGTGCTTTTGTTTGGGTGATTTCCATAAAATATCCTATTGTATTATTTTATATAAGACAGAAATCTTAGAGAGTAAGAGAGAGAGAGTGGCATTAGGTTTGTGTCAGAGATCAGTTATCTTAGAGTATTGAAGTAAATTTATCTTCACACTGAGACAGAAAATTTGTGTGTATGACATGACATGGTGGTGGTGGTGACTTATTATTGTCAGAAACATCATAATGAAAATTGAGTACGTAGTAAATAAGCTTTTGTAATAACAAGCTTACGTAAGTAGATGTGTAGGCTTTTACTTCTTTCCCTTAATCAGTAATTGGACAAGTTTTACCTCAAAGCTAATGTACTGCTTTGGATGCCATTGGATCACAACAATTACATAAAATGATTTTCCAGGCCTTCAGCTGAGAGCTTTGTGTCTGGCATTCAGAAGACTAAGCTTCCGATTTTTTATGTCATCTTCGATCTGATTTGCTCAGGTTTTCTTGGGAACCATTATTTGGATCTTCCATTGAGCTGATCTCTGTTACCAGAATAAACGGTGAGATAGACACTATTTGGACATTCGGCACACGTTGGTTGTTGGCTGATTTCCACACTTCAGTCTGATGGTTTATTACAAAGCCGGTCATGCAAAGAGATCTCCAGATTTGTCGGAGACACCACATCTGGAATACTTGTAGTTTGCTCACATCTGCTTTTAGCATTGTCCACCCATCACAACCATATAGCAAAACTAGAAGAATAAGTGAGAGAAAGATGCAGATTTTAATTTCAATCTCAATGATGTTTCTTCCACAAGCACCATTCAAGCGATCCAAAGGGAGCTGCAGCAAGATAAATCCTACTGTGAACTTCAGCAGTTGATGACACTTTCTTCTCCTGCACTAGTGAACCAAGGTATTTGAGTTCACGGACTTGTTCAGTTTTATTCCCAGAAACGCATACTGCTGCTGATGAACTGTTGGATGTCATGACTTCGGTTTTGTCTGTGTTAATTAGCCCATATAATTCGCGGGTTCTCCAAAAATTGTCAAAAAGTACCATAGCTAGTGGGATGTAAAAAACATGGTTATTAATTTGGGGATAATTGCTGTAACTTCTAGAAGACCGAGCTCGATAGCTGCAGTCGCTTAAGTGCGGCCAGTATCCAGTATTCGGGAGATAGTAGGTTCGAACCCCACTGTCGGCAGCCCTGAAAATGGTTTTCCGTGGTTTCCCATTTTCACACCAGGCAAATGCTGGGGCTGTACCTTAATTAAGGCCATGGCCGCTTCCTTCCCACTTCCAGCCCTTCCCTGTCCCATCGTCGCCGTAAGACCTATCTGTGTCGGTGCGACGTAAAGCAACTAGCAAAAAAAAAAAAAAAAAAACTTCTAGAAGGACTGTGACTTCCACACCATCAGTTGCAAATACAGCTCTATCATCAGTGAACATTTTGAAAAATTTACTAAAATAATGAAAATATACCCAAATTAATCCCATGCCTTGTTTAAGAGTGAAAACCCAACTTTGAAATGGTCTTAAGACAAAATAAATAGAGTCTCATAATTTTTATCACTGGAAGAATGGCACAAGGGACACTTCGCGATATGATCTGACCACGGTTAAAGTTAAGTGCACATTAGTCCTCTGTATGTCTACCTGTTAGTCCCATTTCCTGATGTGGGGTCTGGGATGAGGTGAGATGAATTTACACGGTGCGTTTGTATGGCCAGATGCCCTTCCCCAATCTCAGTTGAGGAGCTTATGAAGGTGAAATGAATGATGGTGAATGAAATACTGTAAGTAGTGGAAGGAAATGGTTATGGCCTATGCATAGTAACTCACCCAGGATTTTCCTGTAAGTGAAAATGGGAAATCATAGAAAACCACTCTCAGGATAGCCGATGGTGGGGATCAAACTCACATGTCTCCCAAATGCAGCGTGGCTACTTGGCTCAGTACACATTAGTCCACTATTAATTATGAAATATACTGTATGTACAGAAAACTACTTTCAAATATGTTTTGGTTTCATTTCGCCTCTTTGTTCATTAAAAAAAAAAATATATATATATATATATATAAAAATGCCAAGTCACAGCAGTTGAACCCACGCTCCACACAAATTACATAAATAAATAATAAATATTCTGCAGGGTGTGTTTCAGCATCAAAGTTTTATGGGAACATTGTCCCTTGATCAATATTTCGAAGGGGAATAAAATTGTAATTCCAGATACACTCTGTCGCTACGAGTTTCACTCATGTGGTTGTTGCTCTCAGATGAGCTAGAGAAAGAATTTTTGTCTTCAGAGTCACATATACTAAAATCTGACACTACTTTGTCTGTATCACCCAATATTGAAACCATCATCATCATCATCATCAATGTCCCACTCCAGTCACCCAAGTGTGCTTAACAAACCTCCTCCACTCCTTTCTGTCCTTCCACTTTTCCATCTCCATTACTTCTGCCACATCCAATCCAGCTTCTATAATGTCCTTCCAAATCTGATCCATCCACCTTATTCTCGGTCTTCCAACTGGTCTCTTTCCCTTAACTTCTCTTTCCAATTCCCTTCTTGCTACCCGTTCCTTTCCCATTCTTTTTACATGTCCGAACCATCTCAGTCTTGTTTTCTGTATGTTCTGTGCTAACGGTTCTATATTTAGCCCGTCTCTGATTTTAATATTTTGAATTATATCTCTTCTTGTTTTTTAACCGATGTTCTTAAAAATATCATTTCTACTGCTTGGATCTTACTATCTTGTCTCTTATTAGTAACCAGTGTTTCTAGTCCATATATTACAATTCGTATGAAATACTGTTTATATAATGTTAATTTCATTCTCTTGGGTACTTTGTCATTCCATAAAAGCTCTCTGACTTGATGATAAAATGTTGTACCTTTACTTAATCTGTTATTAATTTCAGGGTTGATTTCATTACTTCCATTAATAATGTTACCCAGATATGTAAACTATTCTATATTCTCTAACCATTCTCTTTTTCTCTTTTCCACAGTGCATGACTATAGTTTTCTTTTTACCAATTACCATTCCAAACTCCTTCAGATTTTCATTCCAAATGTTCAGTCTCCTTTGTACTCCTTTTCTCCCTTTCCCCAAATCACCACATCATCTGGAAATACCAAAGCATTCACTTCATCACTACTGATACTCTGTTTTACACGTTTTATGATTTCAACCATCAATATAATAAACAATAATCGCGACAGTGCGCTTCCTTGCTTGAGACCTTTTTTTGTATAAAATTTTCGGTGCCACCACTCCCCACTTGTACACTGCTTTTACTCTCATGATACAACATTTTTCTCTTGTTTGTTACGGGGTTACCCGTGGAAGTCAGAGGTGAAAGAAGGTGCCAGGATGCATGGGTCTAACTACAATGTCAAGAAAAGAATTTAAAAACTTAACTGAAGGTTATATTTTTGAAAAACATCAAATTTAACAACTTTTCATAACAATGAAGCATCAGATACGGTTGACAAATTTTAGACAAGACAAGAAAATCCAAAATTTAGTGACTAAAAATCTGGGCTTCAAGCCCGTCGCTTTTACAATTCTCCTGGCTCAAATTTACAAAAGAGCACAAATTTATACAAGGGCAGAAATCTCCTAATACATGGAGCACTTGCTTCCTCGATTCCAATATCAGGCCTCCAAGAGGCACTTTTACAACACTTGAAAAGAGCTAACGTGCTCTCAGTTCTCCCAAACCTACTCAAGGCAACATTACATGAAAATCTACTAATCACAGACCTTACAAGGCACTATTTACAAATCTGAAACAGGGGTATCTTGTATCCAACCTATTGGGCCGTTGCAGAAAGAAACAGGTTAAGTAAATGGCCCGAAACACAAATTGAATCGAGGTGTGTACTTGCACTCCTGGATATGAATACTTAAAACCTAAAGGGCATCAGGTCGATGAAACATTGGCTATTCCCAAACTACTGAGGTTGCACGCATGGAAATAACTTTAACACATTGCAGAAACGAAAGTGTGGCACCTCAAACCAAGATGAAGGGGAGCTCGAGAGGATCAATCATTCTCTATCCCCGATTTACAGTTAAAGATTTCATGAATTAATTACATAAGCCGGCAGAGAATTACATTTTTAGAAAAGAAGGTTACATAGTTAATGATTTGGACCTTTCCCTTGGGTTAAACTGCGGAGCTAGCAAGAAATAAGGATGTTATGTGGCCATTACCTGGTTGAAGAACTGCTGCCTGGTGAAAGAGACCTCCTGCTTGACACACACACACTCTTGGTATAAGCTGACGATGAATTGGCCAAGAGCCGTGAAAATCCGCAGTTTTTAAACCCTCAGGGAAGGTTTGAGATCATTCATGAATAATCAAGACACACCCACAGAATTTTATTGGTTGAGCTCAAAAGTGACACTCAGAATCGGAGAAGAAACCTGTGATAGGTGGAAAATTAATTACAGAATTTATTGATTGGTTGGATTCAAAACTGGCGGAAAGAAAAGATAAATATTGCCAACCCAAAAATAAATGAACATCAATTAGTAAAAAAAAAAAAAAAAAAAATGAATACAAAACTTCTTCAAATTAAAAGTTCTTTCACTTCGCACCAGGGTGCATGATCATAGTATTTTAGCAGTGACATCTTTTGAAGAAAGTCCAAACTTCTTGATGAAGGACAAACAAAACAAATATAAATCCACACAGTACAGGAAACTTCACAATAACAAAATTTCATCAGATTTCTGTAGTGACATCTTCTGAGTAAAGGTTTAAGTAGGTCTAGTTTCAAGTTCATGGTTCCTCCAGTAGAGGAGTTCTTTTAGGCTCAAGATTTAAATGGGCGGTGTGGAGGTGTACCTCCCGGTACATTGTTAATTAATGATTTTGGTACATTCCTTTTCAGTAGGCATTCCCAAACATGTTTTCTCTTAACTATATCATAAGCTGTTTCCAAATCCAAAATTTCAAAAACCATATCAGTATGATTAATCTGTTTTTTTTTTGTGGTGCCATTTCATTGGAAAACTGCAAAAATATGTTGGCTAATGAGTACTTTACAAAGGAAAAAAATTAAATGTATCCTCCTAATTCAGTACAAGACATAATTTCATCATTAGATGGAGCAATAAAATTCAAACATGTTTCGACATGTTTGAGCCATCTTCAGTCAAGAGAGAGTGAGTGTGAGTGTGTGTGTGTGTGTGTGTGTGTGTGTGTGTGTGTGTGTGTGTGTGTGTGTGTGTGTGTGTGTGTGTGTGTGTGTGTGTGTGTGTGTGTGTGTGTGTGTGTGTGTGTGTGTGTGTGTGTGTGTGTGTGTGTGTGTGTGTGTGTGTGTGTGTGTGTGTGTGTGTGTGTGTGTGTGTGTGTGTGTGTGTGTGTGTGTGTGTGTGTGTGTGTGTGTGTGTGTGTGTGTGTGTGTGTGTGTGTGTGTGTGTGTGTGTGTGTGTGTGTGTGTGTGTGTGTGTGTGTGTGTGTGTGTGTGTGTGTGTGTGTGTGTTTTTTTTTTTTTTTTAAAGTAATCTACATATTACAAGCTAAAAATGTGCTAAAAACATAATGAAGGAATACATGATTCTAATATCTTGTAATGGCTAATAAGTACGTGCACGAAAAACTGCTTCATGCAACGTGTGTATTACACAACTTCCACTAATGGGAGAAAAAATATTACAAGATGATAAGGAGATTTCACTTATCAGTAGAGTTGAAGGAACAGCTACTCCCTTCTATGAGCATATTTGTGTACTTCATTGACTAGTAAAGCCATGAAATTCGAATGGAACATATGTATACTGTATATGTTCCTCCCCCCTGAGAGAAAGAAAAGTAGAGCATATATATATGTTTCTGCCCGTGAGGAGTTAATTCAGTTGTGAAGTCTTTACCTCCAAACTGCATGCCTAACCGATTATAGAAATCTTTCCTCGTGATTGCATCAGCAACCGCATTAAATAATAAAGGCGAGATCAAACAGACTTGGCTGACACCAGATCAGACAGAAAATTCATCTGAGAGCTCTCAGTGGATGCAAATGCAGCTGCTGAATTTACTGTATGTTACCTGGATTAGGCGTAATATTTTCTCAGCCCGTGTTCACTTGTTAGCACTTTCCATAAGTCTGGTCAATGGATGTTGATGAAGGCAGCATGGAAATCAGTGGTAGGAAAAATTTTCTGGTTACCCACCCTAGTTTTAGAGTGTTAAAATGTGGGAAATTTAAACAGTAGAATTTCTAAGCAAATTTGTTGTGTTCTAACAAGAACAACTCTTATCAAATTGGAGGAATATTAGAATATTGTCCAAAGAAATAAGTCTATTGTATTTGGGGTCCAGAGCAATATGTTACAGTACTTTTAATCACCAGTCAGTTTGGTTATCTCAGCATAATCACCAGTACTTAGGTCACATACAGCATTACTGTCACATGTGATTAATGTCACAATCTTTATCGTATCTTTAAAGTTTTTCATACTAGTGAGTTACAATATGGAAACATCATGAAGTTTGTTGTTTGCAGTGATATTGCCAACCAGGCAAGAAAAGAGAACAAATCTTCATCTCATTCTTAAAATCAAAATTGCAAAAATTGGAAAAGATATAAAAAAAATTGTAAAACAATGTTTACTTAATAATTTGACTCCCAAATTCCTAATGTCTAATCATTAAAAGATTAAAAACACAAAAAATAAGGTTGAAAAACACAAGCAAAAATTAATTATCTACAACTTAAAAGTAAAATTAAATTCTTACATAAGAAGAAAGCCATTTTAAATGCCAAATTAATCAATGCACTTCTAAGTGCTCCCATTCTCTTGGCCCCATGAGAATGTGACTCATTTCAACTCCACGTTAATCAAAAACTTTTCTACATTTTATCTAAAAACCAAGACACATTAACCTTTTCTCTGCCAAGTTTCGATGACCAGGCAAGCCCTCCGGGCCGCGTTTTTTTTTTTTTTTTTTTTTTTTTTTTTTCTTTCTTCAAGGAAGAAGCACTTTCTCAGATATATATTTACTGATACTATTAATGGAATGCATATCATTCCCTTAGCCCCGCAGTCCAATCTGGGGTCGGGGATGAAGTGAGATTATATTTTACACCATATTTTTACGGCTGGATGCCTTCCTGATGCAAACCTCAGTTGAGAAAATAATGAATATGAAATGAATGATGGTGAATGAAACTGGGTAAGGAAGTGGAGGTAATCGGCTGTGGTTTATTAATAGGAACTGTCCCAACATTTGCTTGGGAGTGCAAAAAAAAAAAATTCTTAGGACAGCTGACGGTGGGGTTCGAACCCACTCGCCTGCCGAGTGCAGAGCTTCACTCCATAGACGTAGCATGTTAATATGCGTGGCTACTCTGCTCGGAGATACTATTACTGAAATATAATATAAAATTGTTGTTCCAAGAAGTGGTATTATCAAAATCATTTACATTTGGGGAAAAAATAATTTATCTGAAGAAGAGGTGACAATTTCGCATGGGATTCATCATTACTACTTTGTCTTGCACTTTCTTGTAGTTCAATATTGCCACTTAGATATTCTCCATCTTCATTATCAAAATATAGCTCTCCAGAATCACTGTTTATGAGGAGACATTCAATTTCTTCATCAACAAGAGATGAATGTGTACTTGAAGATGCCATGATGGCTAACAGCAGGAAAGATGTTTCACTCCAATTAAGCTGAAATAACACCAGATCGCTTTTAAAACATGCGAAATGGAGTGGTGTATCCGTTGTACAGAACTTCTTTGAGCATTTCCATGGAATTGCAAAGCATGACACTATATTGCGTTCATTTGTGAGATCGGTGATGTACACACTGCACCAAAACGTGTATATACGGGTTTGGCGGACGAGGCACGGCATTCAATAACGTATATATACGAGTTTGGCAGTGAATGGGTTAAATAAAATGTTTGGAAATCTCAACATTATTGGAAACCAATCAACAATTATTCAAGAACAGATTCCATTTTTCCCAATGACATCACCACCCATACTTTCCATCCGCCCATCAAAAACCTTAATTACTGTTAAATGAAACAGCACAAACTATCTTAATTAAGGGTCCCGAATGTAATTGGAGTTCTTCCATTTCAAATAATTTAATAACACTGTAGCCAAAACAGAAAATGCCATTAGTAAAGTACCAATTGATAACAGAATGAATTTGATTTGAAGCTAAGAAAAAACTTAACAACATAATTAAAAAACAAAAGAATTTGAAGATTACAATATCTCAAATAAACAGATAATAGGTCTCAAATGCAAGATAAAAAACAACAATATTATAATCGAAACCAGGCAAATAGAGAGAAGAAATCTTTATCTCATTTATCAAAATCGCAAAAAGTGGAAATTACATTTAAAATTTGTAAAACAATGTTTATTTAATAATTTGACTCCCAAATTCCTAATGTCGGTTAGCCACATTTATGTATACATTTATGTCGGTTTTGATTACAATGCGGTCATGAAAATTCAATATTCATTGAATGGACGCACTGTACGGTGTGATGGCAGTAGTGCCAGACCTGTAGCTTAGATCCTTTCCAACAGAACAAGGATGACCTAGGCCAAAATAGCTCAATTGGTCGAGCAACCGACCCGAAATCGGGAGGCTTTGGGGGATCCCACGGGTATCCAGTTGGCCATTTTTGTTCTGTACTTAACATCTCTTTTACACATACTAAATGTATGTAACACGACCTAATAGGTTGAAAGTTGGTTTCGGTTTATAATGTGGTCGTGAAAATTCAATATTCATTAACAATGTTATAGTCACCAAAGTCGATAAAGGGAATACTACAGTCCTGATAAACAAAGATGATTACATAAAAAAATGGAATAGGTTTTTTCAGACAAATTTTTAATAACAAAAGAAAGGATTCCACCAACGAAATCCAAAAAAATCTGAAACATTTACTCAAGAATTCATCCTTTCTTTTCAACAAACATGAAATTTCCAAATGAATAAACATGAATCCTAGGCTCCCTACAGCAAAAGCCCTGCCTAAAATCCACAAAGAAAATATTCACATCAGACCGCTTATCAGTTTTAACTTAACCTACAAAACTTCTCAATTTATTTAGAAATTTTAATGAAACATCATTTTTTAAAGAGAACTTCAGTTATAAACTCAATATAATTTTGTAGCACCTCCAAGAAACTTAATTTACAGCCCTCTCACACTTTACACTCCTTCGATGTCTCCAATAGGTATTCCAGTATTCTAATAAACAAAACCGTTTAATTAGTTCTTAACTATCTAAATAAACACAGGAATTCCCAAATATTTTAAACTTCATCTTGAATAAGAATTATTTCACTTTCAACAATGTCATTTATCAACAGAAGGGACTCCCAGTGGGTTCACCAGTCTCAGACATTTTAGTTGAAATCTACATAAACTATTTGGAAAAATAAAAAATAATGACCAAAAATAATGGGATCTTTTTTTATGGGCAAGATATGTTGAAAATGTCTTTACTATCATCAATCAAAGAATTACCAACAGTCACACCTTACTGGAGCAACTTAATTCTTTAAACACCCACATAAAATTCACTGTAGAATCGGAAATCAAAAAGTCCCTGAACTTTCTTGACCTTAAAATCATGAGAAAACACAATGGTTTGACCTTCAACATTTTCAGAAAACCAACTCAAATGCTCAACATCATCAAATATGTTTACTTTGTTCTTGGTGCTCAAAAAAGGGCTGCCTTTTACAGCATGATCTACAGATCCACCAATATGAAGACCTACAAACTGTTTTACAGTCAGTGACCAGGTCAGGAATGGAATGAATCTTGCGGCAAGGATAGGAATTGTGCTGGCTGCCAGGGCCTGTCGCACTCCTTTGAGGCAATGATTAATGACTGACAGATGAAATGAAATGATAGTGGAGAGTGTTGCTGGGATGAAAGATGACAGGGAAAACCGGAGTACCTGGAGATAAACCTGGCCCGCCTCTGTTTTGTCCAGCACAAATCTCACATGGAGCGACCGGGATTTGAACGGCGGAATCCAGCAGTGAGAGGCCGCCGTGGTGCTGCCTGAACCATGGAGGCTAGCCATCAATATCCTATTATGTAATAAAAATTACAGAAAAGAGATATAAACAACATACACACAATAGCATTGAATAATGGCTGCAAGAGGACTTTTGTTGGCAAAATCAACAAAATACAAAATAACCCAAATACAACGCTAAAAAAGATCTTAAGAAAAATAAGGATTTCGTTACATTCATATTTAATAACAGGAATTCATATCAGAATTCCAGCTTAATTAAAAAACAAAACTCAACATCATCTAGGACAAGTAATAATAATTATTCAAAGCTTTTTTATCACACACTTGTTAAACTATAACAACACACATTTCAATTCTGGCATTTACAAATTCAAATACTCCCATGTGACTGACATTGGTTCCATAGGTCTTACAGAAAGAATTGTTTTCATTCGATATAAAGAACATGTATAGTTGCATAGAAATGAAAAGGTTAGAGCACAGGATAGTGTGGCATGGAGAATTGCATCAAACCAATTTATAGGCTGATGACTCGAACAACAACAGAAGCCAACACAAGTTTTCAGATATGAATGATCATATGTCTGAGTCCAGTCACTCATTTTCATCCATAGAACAGGATTTGAACATCATTCACATAGCTAATAAGGGCATCCAACTAAACATATTGGAGAATATTTATGTACACTTTGACAAAGAAACAAGCCCATTTAAATCTGAACGAGATTTACATACATACATTTTCATATAGCCCGTTATGCCTTTCGGCATTCAGTCTGCAAGCCTATGTGAATTTACTAAACTTTGCCACAATCCTTTATTTGCAACTAGCGCTGTGGCCCCATTTAGTTCTATACCTCTTATCTTTAAATCGTTAGAAACTGAGTCTTACCATCGTTGTCTTGGTCTCCCTCTACTTCTCTTACCCTTCAAAACAGAGTCCATTATTCTCCTAGGTAACCTATCCTCCTCCATTCGCCTCACATGACCCCACCACTGAAGCCGGTTTATGCGTACAGCTTCATCCATCAAGTTCATTCCTAACTTAGCCTTTATATCCTCATTCTGAGTACCCTCCTGCCATTGTTTCCACCTGTTTGTACCAGCGATCATTCTCGCTACTTTCATGTCTGTAACTTCTGGCTTATGAATATCCTGAGTCTATCCAGCTTTTGCTCCCGTAAAGCAAAGTTGGTCTGAAAAGAGACCGATTGAAAGAAAGTTTCGTCCGGGAGCCGACATCCTTCTTACGGAATACTGTTGATCACAACTGCGAGCTCACTGCATTAGCTTTACTACACCTTGATTCAATCTCACTTACTATATTACCACCCTGGGAGAACACACAACCTAAATACTTGAAATTATCTACCTGTTCCAGCTTTTTATCACCAATCTGACATTCAATTCTGTTGAATTTCTTACCTACTGACATCAATTTAGTCTTTGAAATGCTAATTTTCATAGCATACCCATTGCACATATTTTCAAGTTCCAAGATATTAGACTGCAGGCTTTCGGCACGATCTTCCGTTAAGACCAAGTTGCCAGCATAGGCTAGACTGCTTACTACATTTCCAACTAACTGAATCCTTCCTTGCATTTTTATACCTTTCAGCAGATGATCCATGTAAACTACGAACAGCAAAGGTGAAATATTACAGCCTTGTCCAACCCCAGTTAGTACTGTGAACCAAGAACTCATTCTACCATCAATTCTCACTGAAGCCTAATTGTCAGCATAAATGCCTTTGGTTGATTTTAATAATCTACCTTTAATTCCATAGTCCCCCAGTATGACAAACAGCTTTTCCCTTGATACCCTGTCATATGCTTCTTCTAGATCTACGAAACATAAACACACCTGTCTATTCCGCTCGTAAGATTTTTTAATTACCTGGCGCACACTAAAAATCTGAACCTATACTTCACCTTTGGTCTGAAACCACACTGGTTTTCATCCAACTTCTTCTCAACCACTGATCGCACCCCCTTCCAAGATGCCAGTGAATACTTTGCCTGGTATACTAAACAATGAGAAACCTCGATAGTTGTTGCAATCCTTCCTGTTCCCTTGCTTATAGATAGGTGCAATTACTGCTTTTGTCCAATCTGAAGGTACCTTACCAAAACTCCAATCTAATGTTACTACTCTGTGAAGCCATTTCATCCCTGCCTTCCCACTATACTTCACCATTTCAGGTCGAATTTCATGTATTCTTGCTGCTTTATGACAATGGAGTTTATTTACCATCCTTTCCACTTCCTCAAGCGTAATTTCACCAACATTTTCCTCCTCCCCATTAGCTTGGCTGTTCACAACACCACCGGGAAGATTTTCTTTTACGTTGAGAGATGATGTTCAAAATATTCCCTCCACCTCTAGTGGTTTACCTGAATTACCCGAAACACTGTTCATTTCCTTTTTACCTCCCTTCCTAAGATTCTTTATTACTGTCCAGAAAGGTTTCCCTGTTGCTCGACCTAGCCTTTCCAGGTTATTACCAAAATCTTCCCACGACTTCTTTTTGGATTCAACAACTGTTTGTTTCGCTCTGTTTCTTTCATCTATGTACAATTCCCTGTCTGCATCAGCCCTTGTTTGGAGCCATTTCTGATAAGCCTTCTTTTTACATTTAAAAGCTGCTCTCACTTCATCATTCCACCAAGATGTTCGCTTTTTCCCATCTTTACATACAATTGTTCCTAGGCATTCCCTTGCTGTTTCTACCATACCATCCTTGTATGCCACCCATTCTCTTTTTATATCCTGAACCTGCTTACTGTCTACTGTTCAAAACTTCTCACTAGCGGCAGGCCCCGATTTCAAGTAGTTAGCGCCCTGGGCAAACAATGTTTATCCGCCCCCTCCCACGGCTCGTTTTTCTGTTCCTCTGAAAGATAATTGTTTACAAATTAAAGATTACAGTTGTGAAGATTAGGAGTTTTAAAACAGCACATTATGCAAATAAAGTTAATTCTCATAATTAAATTTATGAAATCAAATAAAGGTAACATCAAGTAGGAATCGGGCTGTTTTTGTTTTTATTTAAAAAGGCGTTGTTTCATTTTGAAAGTTTGTATGTAAATAACTAATTTTAGAAATAAGACACATGTGAATTACTATTAATTTATTGTAATTTACTTCATTCACATTTAAAAATTCAAGTTTTGCTTATAGGCTATTTGAATGTAATACTACTTTACAGAAAGGATTTTTTCCTAGCAAACTCTTGAACAATTTCATCAAAGTTGGTTTTCAAAGTTAAACCTTTTTCAATGCACATAAAGACTAATGATCTTAACTTTTCATTAAGAAGAGTCGCCCTTTTACCATTTTTTACTCTGCTTAAAACTGAGAAATCCCTTTCTGCAGTACTGTTGGTTATTGGTACGGTCAAAAACATCCTAGTTGCAATTTCAAGGTTGGGAAAAGTACTTGACAAATTGTTTTGCTTAATGTAAGAATACGCTTTAGGCAAGTTTTGGAATCCCTCGAGTTCAACATACATTTGAAAGTGTACACACTCTTTTACAAAATCTTGACTGATGTCTTCAGGGTACAGCGAACAAAGTTTCAAAGCAGCGTTCTTCACTTCTGATGATTCGGATGAGCAAGTCAGTAGTAGAGGTAACACTTGAAGTATGGAAGCTATGACTTCATATGCTTCTTTCCTCCTTGCTAAGTTTCCTATAAGTGTGTCCATTATTTTAGAGAAATTATTTTTGAAATTTGTTCTTGCATCTAGGTCTCCTTCAATCCCACGTGTTTTCATCTGAAAATACTTTCCGTTTTCTTACTCTTAAATAGCTTGGAACATCACGTCCACCTGTTTTCAAAACAGATTGCTCATACATGACAAACTTATCCCTTTTCACTTTGATGAATCCTTCCAGGGTTTTCAGTTGTATTAATGTTCCCTCAAGATTACGATTTTCATACTGCAAGTTTTTAGAACAATTGTCCTCTTTCCAAAATGTCATTCCACCCCAACTAACAGAAAAGTGGTCTCAAAATTCTGAAATTTAGTTTCAAGGTTTTGTGCCTCAAGTCTAAAAGCAGGTTTTACACTAAAGTCTTCAGATAGCTGCCTCAACGATTTTCGTATTTATTCATAACAATTTATCAAAGCTCTTGCAGATGATCTGGTTTCTGATAAAGATGTTACCACTGGCGTACCTTTTTTTTTTTTTTAATGCCAAGAATTGCTTCAAAATACTCCACCTGTACATTGAAATAGAAAAGTAATTGTACAACTCCTGGACGAAGCCAAAGAAAACTACTGTGGCAGTGCAGCATTCTGCGGCAGCCAAACCAACAAGATTTGATGAATGTGCTGCACACGGTATGTACCGGTATTCTGCAAGGGGGCTTTGCTGCTTTATTCAGGCCCGAAGACTTGAGTAAACTCCTGACATATTGGAAGCATTATCATAACTTTGGCCCTTACAATTCTTGATGTTTATTTCGAAACTCTCAAGACAGTCAACTACAGCTTTTTCTAGTCCAGCAGATGTATGTGATATTCCAGGCAGAAGCTTAATTAGTTGTTCTACATGCTTTGGCTGTGTTTGAGGTACACATCGTAAAACAATAGCCAACTGGTCAGTGTGAGAGCAATCAGGCGTCGAATCTACAATGACTAGTATCTAGCTTCTTTTACTTCATCAACTGCAGTTTTAAGCACGCAATTCCCCATAACTTCAATAAATTCATTACATATTTGAGAAGACAGGTATGAGGTGTGCCCTTGACCTTTGTTACTGTATTTCCCAATGTGCTGAGCAAGGAAAGGGTCATATTCACTCATTAACTCGAGGCATCCAAGATACAAACCATTTGAAGTTGATCCAAAATCCTCATTGTCTCCGTGGAAAGGTAAACCCCTAACTGCCAAAATCGTACAACAGAAATTATTCTTGACATTATACTCCGCCTGTAGTTTACCTCTTCTTCATACTGTGCAAACAGAATTTTATCAACCGATATTAACTGTTTTTGTCTGGTGATGTACGTAAGAACATTACGCCTGTGGTCATGAGAATGTTCATGATGTTTCAGTAGTTTGTAGCTGTGCTTCCAGTCACTAAAACTGGTAGAAAAATGTGCTTTTGCATTGTCTGGTTGAAATAAACAGCATCGAATACAGAATACTTTCCCAGTTGACTATGAATACAATAACTAATCTCTTAAAATAACGTCTCCATTAGGAAGAGTACTCTTAAACATGTTTTGAGACAATGTTCTTTTACCATCATTGTAAGTTTGCAGAGATTTCGAAAAATCCACCATTACGTTTTGTTTTGGACAATGTTTAATAATAATGCTATTTGCTTTACGTCCCACTAACTACTCTTGTATGGTTTTCGGAGACGCCGAGGTGCCGGAATTTAGTCCCGCAGGAATTCTTTTACGTGCCAGTAAATCTACCGACACGAGGCTGGCGTATTTGAGCACCTTCAAATACCACTGGACTGAGCCAGGATCGAACCTGCCACGTTGGGGTCAGAAGGCCAGCGCCTCAACCGTCTGAGCCACTCAGCCTGGCGGACAATGTTTAATGACATTCCTAACTACTGAATTTAACTTGTCATTTCAAGTAGCAGGGTCATGTCTACAAAATGAATTAGGTAAGGTTGTGATTGTGAAATAGCTCCAAACGGCTGCTGGACAGCTTCAGGCTCATTGTTCATTTTAATACTAACACTGATCAGTCTGTGTATCTATGCCTTGTACATCTTCTTGTGTAAAGTTAAATGAGACCAATGACGAAGTCAAAGGTTTTGTTAAGTCTTCCTGGCATTCCGATTCCAAGGTTGAAATGGCGTATGGCTTTTAGTTCCGGGAGTGTCCGAGGACATGTTCGGCTCGCTAGGTGCGGGTCTTTTGATTTGACGCCCGTAGGCTACCTGCATGTCGTGATGAGGATGAAATGATGATCAAGACGACACATACACCCAACCCCCATGCCATCATTATAAATTCCCGACCCTGCCGGGAATCGAACCCGGGACCCCTGTGACCAAAGGCCAGCACACTAACCCTTTAACCATGGAGCCGGACATTCCGAGGTTGGAGTTGAGCGAGTGAAAGTAAATAACTTTCCTATTTTAGGCTGAATACAAACAACGCGCTGCTAAAAAGCAGAGTGACGTACTTAAACTACTTAAGAAAGTGCTTCAGCAATCCATCTCTGGTCATCAGCAAATTCCATTGTGAGCAATACGACATATGTTAACGTTGATGCTTTCACAACCCGTAGTTATAGACACGATATGGACTTTTGAGCTTATGCCGTGTCAAGAAAACAAGGTGAAACTCTTTACGTTTTGCAGAGAACTTTGCTGCACATCTTCAGAAGAAAATCTCACTCTTTATGTTTCGCGGAGAGTTTCACCTTGTTATCTTAACACGACATAAACCCAAAAGCCCATATCCTGTCTACAGCATGACTTAGTTTTGGGGCTGAGGTTACTGACGTGTCCATCCAGGCCTCGGAACACAGGTACTCTTCCACTCGGCCGGCCGGCAGTCTGATGTCCTCATCATCCCTCTGCACTTTCATTCAGGCGTCATGACTCCATTTTCCTTCAAATTCAGGTGGTCCTTCAGCAGGGAAATTTGTGTTCGCCCTGTTTCTTGGAGCAGTTACTTGCAGTCTTCTATGCAAGGCCTTTGGGACAGAGCGTCAGCGTTGGAGTATAGGTGAACCTTGCGCTGTTCAGTCACAGAGTTATACTGTTGCAGTCTCTCTAGCCATCCTGTGAGCTTTCTTTCCAGGTTCTTGAAATTTAGAAGCCACCTGGGTGATGTATGGTCAAGTCCTAATAGGGAATTATTGGCCGTACAGGTACTTATGGAAATGCTTGGTGGTCTTCACAGTGGTCAGCAGTTCTTTCTGGGTGAGGCAGTAATTTATTTCCTGTTTAGAGAGAGCCTTACTGAAGTATGCCACTGCTTTCTCTTTGCTGTCCACCACTTGTGACTGGATACCCCTTGTGCCAAATTCACTGTCATCCATGTCAAGCACAAACTTTGCCCCAGCTCTGGGATATGCCAATACTGGTGCTGTACATAGTGCATACTTCAGGTGGTCAATAGCTTTCTGCATTTCTCCATCCAGATGAATCATTGATCATTCTCCGTAAGGCGATACAGTGGTTTGATGATGTTGGCAAATCCACTGACGAATCGATGGCAGTAAATGCAGAGGCTCAGGGAACTTCGAAGCTGGAACTTGTCCTTGGGTACTGGCCACTTCCTCACCGCCATGATTTTCCTTGTATTGGTCCAGACTCCCTTCTGCTTCTTTCCTAAATAGCTGGCATTCTCTGGGGTCGACTTTAGCTGGGCTGCTCTCAGTTTATCGAAAAGCACCCTCAAGGTTTTGAGGTGGTCATTGAAGGTGCTTCACAGAATTATGATGACGTCATCTAGGTAGATCAGGCACATCTTCCAGTTTAGTCCTCTCAGCACAGTCTCAATCAGCCTCTCGAAAGTTGCCGGGGCGTTGCGCAACCCAAATGGCATGAGCTTGAACTGGCAGATACTATGTCCAAATGAGAATTCAGTCTTCTCTCAGTCCTTAGGATGAATGTCTTCTTGCCAGTAGCCACACTTCAGATCCAGCATGGAGAACCACTTTGACCCTGATACCGTATCAATCCAATGTAGTAGGTAGCTTTCTTTCTTCGTGACATCATTCTCTCTCCTGTAATCGACAAAGCTGAGTAGAGCTATCCTTCTTCTTTACCAACACTACTGGGGAGCTTGAAGGGCTTTCTGAGCATTCTATTACTTGCTTCTCCTGATCATCTGGTGTACTTCTTGTTTCGTGAGTGGAACTTATCAAAATGGAGCCATGATCGGTGCGGTCACCCATTCATCAATTCGATGTTGGATGAGTTTCATCCTGTCCTGTTGCTGTTCAGGGAGAAGGTGTCCTGATACTCCCAGTAGGTCTTCTGTCTCTTGTTTCCCATGTTCTAGGTTGTCATCGGATTGCTCATACACTTTCTGACATGTTCCGTCCTGCTCTTGCTAACATATCTGCTTGCAGCAGGTGATCCGATTCGATGGTTTCAAAGCGGGCAATCGATATAACAGGTTCACATACTCAGAGTGCTGCCTTGAATGGCGATGTCATAATCATTCAAGTTGGACGATCAAGTTTTAGGCTGATGAGAGGTGTTGATGAACATCTTGGCGATCAGTAGTCCGTTCATTTGAATGTTCTGATACTCAGAATCCACAATGGCCGTCCAAGCCCCAACAACTCCATTCACGTCCAGAGCCACGACCACCTCGGTCCTATCTGGGATGGTCAGGTCATCTCGCAGCTTCACCTAGCGTAATGCAATGTCTTCTCATGATATAGATATTGTCTTCTCGTGCCGGTTGTGTGACAGTTTCTTTATCCCCATACCGAAGCACATTGGAGCTAATGCCCAGGATGATTTTATCCTGATTCAGGAAGTGGAGTCTGATTATTATGTTGATCACAATGTCTTCTACAAAAACTCGGTTCTTCTCTGTCCTCCGTCCCATGGAGAATTCCATCTCCATCTCACCGTAGACAGGCGGCAGTCACCAGATTGCGGTTCAGCGGCAAGGGCTGAATTCTTCACCGCTTTGCAACCGTTGGCTTGGTGATGGCTTTCATCATTCCGGTGTCAGTTGCCATATTCTGCACTATCCTATTGATGACTCTATCTGCCATCAAGCTGCTACCACTGAATCGTAGTCTCAACATGAGCCTAGGCTGCTTGGACTTGACATCCATCCTGAGTCAGCATTTATTCCGTAAGGGTAGCTAATGGTTGTTTCCCTAACTTGTTGGGCATCCTGATGTCAGCTGGAGGCTTTTGTCTTTGATGGTCTTCACTGTTCCGGCTTATGTGGCCCTTGTTAGCGTAATTACAGGAGGTGGAAGATCCTCGGGGCATCCGCTGGCTCAAGTGTCGTTCTTTCACCTCATTCATTGAGTTTTGCTTGGCTTCGTGGAACCTTCCTGCTGTTTTAAGCAAGTCACTCAGGGACATGTCTATCTGTGGCTGCTCAGTTTTGTCCTCTTCCAGGCAATGCACACTAATCTGTTATCTCAATGCCTGCTTCATGGCCTGAAACTCCATTATGTGGCCGAGAATGTCTCTTAGGATCTTGAGGCGGGTGAGGCAAAGGGCCTGTGGAGTATTTGGTTCACAGTACATTTATGAACGTCTGCCTACCTCCGCTGTTTGAGGAACTCTTCTGGTGCAGATGAGTAGGCCAGGCAGACGTGATGGACGTCATCTGTCTCCAACTCTTGGAGCGTCTCTGTACTCCTCAGAGTCATAGTCCAAATCTGTGTCTGGCAGGCCTGGTAGACACGTTGGTGTTACTTGATAAGACTAGGTTATATGCTGACACTGGGTTTCACCCTCTCCATACATTATCATCATCATCATCATCATCATCATCATCATCATCATCATCATCACACCCAGACTCACAGTTTGACCATGGGCTTCAGTTTGAAAGAGCTTCACCAGGCATCACTGGAGGCCACACAACATCACGTCACATATTTATTTAAGAGATTCACTCTCCTTTTTATTAGTCATTGCATATGGATCTGTATGTGCAGATATTAACTATTTTATTACAGCTAACATTGTGTAGCTTTGGTGAATTGGCCAATCATGCTGTATAAGAGGCTTTTAAGTTATTGCTGGTACAAGTTGATAAATTAATTTTTCAGGTGCTGATGTTTCTGACTGTGAAAGTTATGGCAATAAGAAAACAACAGCAGCAACCCAGCAGTTAAATATAACGAGTTCTCAAGCATCGCTACATAGTGTATCATCTTCACAGCCAGATGTTCACCCCTTCTTTAAGGTAAAATGTCAAATTACAACAGTGGCTTGCTTGCATTCATGCATCAAGTTTCCTCACAAAATTTGTAGTCTTATGTAAATTCTTTTCTTAGACCACAATATTTTTTGATGATTTTTTCCTCACTTTTGTGTTTTCTTCCACTCCACCATACCTATTTTTTTTTTTTTTTTTTTTCCACGGGTTTTCATATTTACAGAAATCGTGTCTCTTCAGGGAGGAACAGATGAAATACTAGAACTTTGTACAAAATGAAACCTTCCTTTATTAAAGAAATTATGACCACCTATGATACATTTGCAAAACACCTCATTGATACTGTGCTCTATGTTTAGAATATGGATGTATGTTCCTCGCATTTAATATTTTATAAAACGTAATTTTTATTATTATCAAATTATAATTCACCTACCATGTAGATACAAACTCAGTGGATACCCACAACAAGCATATAGGTCTAGTTGTTTCTGAGGAAAGTGTACCTATGAGGAACTTACAATTATTAAAGGAAATGCACACAAATGTGCAAAGTTTACAACTTGAAACCTGTGAAACCTGTACACATCTACTGGAGGCAATATCCATGTAATAAATAAGTTTTCAAATGAATTAAGCTTGGAAGGGTGTATCATGCACTGTTGAAATCCAGGTGTTACAATCATTACTGCATATGTCATCCTTATCAGTCATTGTTTTTTAGTTCCTCTGAAGTTCTTTATTCTTAGTACATCTCTACCTTCTTCTTCCTCTTCTTCTTATTGTACATATGTGTTAGCAAATACAGTAGAGAAAATACGCGACACTCAGCGAGATATTAAGCGACAGCTATTAGAGCTCTCTCTAGCGGGTAGACCTGAGAACTACTGATTATCATAAGAGCACGTGTATTTGTGTGTGAAGTTTTTGGTGTTATGCATTTTCAGTGAGTTGACATAATTAGATAGTAACGTGTGTCATTCCTTGATATATCCTCTCAACATGAGGGGAAAGGTATGTGCTGTGTTTGGCTGCAGTAACTATGAAGTAGAGAAGAATGCGCGGTCTTTCTTTCGCTACCCTCGTGACAAGAAAATCTAAGTAATATTATGTTTGCATATATATTCTTCCAGTGACAAAGAGATTTTTATAGTACTTCATAATCTTTTGACCTGCTCGACCCATATTTTAACTGGGTTAAAATATAATATGCATATTTTATTGTAAAGTGCAGCAGTTAACCTTCAATACCGATGTGTTGTTGTAGGTGTGATCTGTGGGTTTTGAAATGTCACAGAAGTTATTTGGATAAGATGTACAAGAAAGAAGGGACGTTACGCTTATATAAGAATTATAAGATCTGTTCAAATCATTTCCAGGCCAGCGACTTTAAAAATCCTTGACCATACAGCCAAGGTTATGTTATATTTTACTGTAATTGTACGTAAATATTCCTCAAAGCATCACTATCACAGCATTTTCATACTTTCCATTCCTTTATCCCTCTTCTCAGATTAAAGCCAGGATTTTATAGATTTTCTTTCTGTTAGTAGGCTTCATGTTAATAGGAAAATCGTCCAGCTTTTAAATGTTAATTCATTGCATTATGTGTGTAAGGAATGTGCCATTATTTTTATTGACAAATGTCTTAATGTTATGATACAGTGTTTTTTAAACGAGAAAAAGAGACAAATCTAATCGTAAAAGTTCAGGCAGGAATGCTAAAGCAAAAAAAGTAATGCATAAATGAAAGATCAAGCCATTTTACAGCAGTCCATTTCACATCTTGTTTATATGTCTAATTTCAGTCTTTAATTAATAACCTTTTAAATAATTCTTAATTCATTTATCCAGAATTGCTTTAGCAACTTCAAAGTTAATATCTCAATAATACTTTCTTTCTAGACGTAATTTATTTATCCATTTTCGTATATGCATTTCCATTGATATTTGAATTTAGCGCGACTTTTCAGGTCAAGTCACTAGGAGCACCACCGTCGAATTGTCTCCCATTTTAACAAGGCTAAATCCGTAAGTGTTGCGTATTGTCTCTACTGTATTTGGTGTTAGTAATGCTTTGTTGCTAAGATTCTCGTGTCTCGGTAAACTCTAAAGCTCCAGACTCCCTATTGAATATTTCTAGGTTTCCCTTCTTAGCTTCTCTGTTTAATTCCTCTCCTGCACTGCTAGTTTCTCAATCTCCTTATTAAGCTTTATATCCTCCTTGTTGGCTTCTTTTAAGGTAAAGTCTAATTTCTTTATTTTACTGCTTCTTTGTACATTTATGAAAACTTACAGATTCCAATGTTTTCATTGAAATTATAGTTCAGTTACCTTTTACTGTTGAGAATATATCTTTAATATCTTTGAAAGAAACTATATAGAAAGTAAACAAGAAATACCTGCAGTCTGATAAAAAAACAAAAAGAAGTGGATAACAGATGATATCTTGGACTTAATGGAAGAATGCAGAAAAGCTAAGAACAATAAGGCTCAATACCGTCAGATACATGGTCAAATTAGAAGAGAAATTAGAAAAGCAAAACAAAATTGGATGATTGAAAAATGCAGAAACATTCAGAATATGGAAAAAAATGTATACCTTCAATATGCGCAAAATTATAAAAGAAGCAACTGGAACTTTCAGAAGAAAGATGCCTCTTGTTCTAGAAGATAATTCAAGGAAACCTATTATAAATCATCTTGACAAAATTAAAATATGGGAAACATATATAGAAGAATTGTTCTACGATAAATCTATTAAAGAAACTATTTAGAATAGATTATGTTGGGTCCACCTTGTCAATACACTTTTAATGAAAAATGAAAATTATTTATTTTATCATACATGTTTCAGGAACAATATCCATTCCCTTCATCAATGATGTCAGATCAAGGAATAAAAAACAATATAACACTATCTTTTGTTTTTCTTACAATTTAGAGAAGTATTGTATCCTAATTAACCATATCAATGAATAACCAAACTAGTGAAATATTATGAAAAATTATCATTATTTAAAATTTAATATTTTGATGAATTGACTGAGAATACCTAAATAAATTTAAAATCTTCAAGTTTTTTATACTACTATTAGAAAGGACTCCAATCATCCATATAAATTATAAACAGGAGAGGTTTCCACCTATTCAATACATAGTTGTATTTGCAATGTTATTTACTTTACATGGGACTAGTTTCAACCCTTCTCGGGGTCATCATCAGCCATATCCTAAAACATGTTTCTATTCGGTAAGAACCTTATGAATATATAATTTACAATATGATGTGTGGTTGAATTAGGCAAGGTGCTATGGCGCTCAAGTACAAATGAGATGTTTTGTGTTGTAGGTCAATTTCAGTGTGATTTTAGAAGTGTGGTGTATCAGATGGAATTCAGTAGGTCCTGGTTATACATAACGGTTGTGGACCAAGTGCTATGGTACTTAGAATGAACACAATATAACACGACACATATAATAAAAGTATACAAGTATGTACAATGTTTGAGTAACAAACATTGGTTTCCCATTTTCACACCGCTTCCTTCCAACTCCTAGGCCTTTCGTATCCCATCGTCACCATAAGACCTATATGTGTTGGTGTGGCGTAAAACCCCTAGCAATTTAGGGGATTTCTTTTCGTTTTTAGGTTTGCATTATTAAGAACTGTTTAGAATTAGATTTAGATGTGCTGCTAAGAAAACACAAAGATAATTATTTTATCTCCCTGTTACGCAGATACTTGAACCCAACACTTTTAAAGGCACAGTTCGAGCAAGTTATATTGTTGCTGTGAAAATTGCAAAAAGTGGGCGACCCTTTACTGATGTTGAATTTGTAAAAGAAAGTTTAATAGAGTGCTCAGAAGTATTGTGTCCATGTGCTTTGGCCCACTTTGAGGCGATAAGCTTGTCAAAACAAACCATCTCTCGTCGTGTACAAGAACTTGGTGCCGACCTGAAAGAGCAATTGCGTAATAAATGCGGCACTTAAACAGCCTTGACAATTGCATCAAGTTTACTAAAGAAGATGAGGACAATAATATCATCAATTTTTAGACATTACAATCACCAGGACCTTAAACAATTTTGATTTCCAGATTCACAGAAAACCTTCATTCACTCCCACAACCATAAAACAAAATTCTCTTCACCCACAATCGCACAAACAAGCCTCATTTTACAGTTTAGTGTACAGAGCGTTAAAAATTCCCATGTCAACCGTCAATTTAAAAAAAGAAATAAGTACCATAAAAGAAATAGCTGTTTTCAATGGATACAATCCCTCAATCATACAGAAAATAATCAATAAAGTGAAATTGAAATTGGCCACAAACCTCTCCCCAATAAAAATTAATAAGCCCAAATATGCATCATTCACCTACATTAACCCCATTATACATCAAATCGCTACCCCTTTAAAAAAACATGATATTAGGGTAGCCTATAAGACCCATAATTCTAATCAAAAGCTATTTTTCAACCACAATAAGATAAACTCGGACAACAATAAATTTTCGGGCTCTGGCATTTATAGACTGAAATGTGCTGAATGTAACAGTTCATATATCGGTCAAACTGGTAGGAGCTTTGCAATTAGATATGCAGAACATTTCAATGCCCAAAAGCACAATAAACACTCAGCCATGAGCATCCATATGAAAGACACCGGACATAGCTTTACCACAATCGAACAGGATTTCCAGGCTCATGACCGAGTTCGAAAATTTATACATTTTTTTGGACCAAAAATATAATAAGAATAAGAATTTAAATGATCCAATAGACAACCGAAGCCCTCTTTACGAACAATTAATATTAATATTAATATTTTCGCTCAATAGTTTAAATCTGAAAGACAAAAGACTTGTTAACATCCTCAAAACAAGCTCTCCAAGCACCCCCACTAAGCCGCTCAACTCATCACGCCCCTATTCTCCCTCCAATACACACAACTCCTCCCCAAGCGCCAATCACATACCCACAGCGCCGCCTTCTCAAATCCACTCCCCTCCTCTAAGACGTCACACGTACAACACGAGGAGCAGGACATTAGCGACAGCCAGTGCTCCACAAACCTCCTAACAATTAGGCAACAGCTCAACAGCTTTCAAGGTAAATTTTTAACTTTCACATTTTTCATTTCTCAATGATTTCCCGTTTCTTTTCTTTTTCCGTCATTTCACTTAACTAATTAAGACAAATCCTCCATTTTCAGATTTCCCTCACATGTAGGACAGCTCAAACACCGATTGCACTGCACAACATTTTCGACCGTTGCCCATTCAACCAACAACTGACCTTCCCACACTTCAACAACAAAATATACGCAAATTTTTAGTCAACTAGGAAGAACCTAATGATGTTTTTAACTATCTTCATTTGAAGCTGGTGTTGTTTTAACTCTGTCTTAGCACAGCCTCAGTTTATAATCAACAAAAGCTGTTCACTTGCACTGTGCACTCCGTTCAAATAGAGAGTGACCAATGGAGTTTGACTACCTCATGAATCCTAGGGCGAATTATTTTGGTTGGAGCCAAATTACAAATAGTCAAATTGGAATGTTTTACCTCATCAATTTTAACAATTAGAAATAAGTGTACAGTAATTATAAATTGTGTTTTATTTTGCCAACATTTGTATATACTACGCAGAACTACCATCGAACTCAATATCATACGGACTTTGATTACTTCCATTTTTATACTGTGCATATGATAACCTCATTTTAATATTAAGAAACCACTAGCGTATTTACTATGTGTAACTAGTCTGTTGTTATTTCGTTTTGGATAGGACTTTGTACGTGTTTTTAATGTATTCTTTCTTACATATATTGCTCATAATTTCCAACCAGACGTCTGGTTTAATTTTGAGGTGCTTTGATATGACTGATGATGCCCCACATGGAGGGCGAAACATGTCTCCATTTTAACGATGTTTAACTAAAAATGTTAACATCCAGTAATGTATTGAATAGGTTGGAGTCCAATAAATTCTTTTATATTATTATTATGCACTAGCCATGCGTCTTGGTAGGTGTGCTATTTACCAACTGATGAGCCCAGCTTAGCACACTGGGGCAAAACGCTGGCAACCAGGAATGAGTTAGCTGGAAAATTTATAATGTCCAATAATGGACCATGTATATTAGTATTATAAATTTACTAGTTCAGGACAAATATTTCAGGTTCCCTATGGGAATCAACATCTATATCATGAGAAATTTAAAGTTGTAGCGGAAGCTGAAACCATCGGAAATCGTACCGCTGGCAGAAAATGTGATATTGATGAATCATGTATTCGTGATTGGAGGAAGAAGAAGGAAATGTTATTAAAAAGTAATGGTGGTCATAGAGCGTTCAGAGGGCAGAGTGCACAGTTTTCTGAAATTGAAGAATGGCTTTATAAGTACATGACTGAGAGGACGTGAACTAGGTTGTGGTGTATCGATTGAAATGTGTCAAGTAAAATAATTAGAGATCGGAAAGGAACTTAACAAGGAGGGTTTTACTGCAAGCCATTGGTGGATAAGGAAGTTTTATCGAAGAAACGGACTGTGTATGTGAAGAAATGTTGACGGCTTTTCATCGCCGCATTATTCATTTGCGGAAGCAAAATACCTATTTGCTTTCGTAAATTGGGAATGCTGATCAGACACCCATTTATTTCGAAATGCCACTCAACAGTACAGTTCACATTAAGACTTCTGAAAGCGTTGCTATCAGGACAGGTGGTTACGAAAAGTAACACTGCATGGTAATGTTATGCGTGTTAGCTGACAGAATCAAACTTCGTCCATATATGGTTCTGAAAAGAAAAACACTTCTGAAAGGAAATTTGCCATCTGGTATTTTCGTTCGAACCCAAGAATCCAACTGGATGGACTGTTACTTAATTGAAGACTGGATGAAGTGTGTTCGGGAACGTCGCCTGGGAGGTTTATTTCAGAAGAAGTGCTTGCTTTTGCTCGACAGTTATCGCGGTCATAGTACTGGCGCCATCAAGGAATTGATAAGTAAAGGAAAAACTGATCCGGCAATAATTACAGGAGGGCTGACCTCTATGCTACAGCCATTGGATGTTTGTGTGAACCGACCTTTCAAAGCTGCATTGAAACAGCTCTGCACTGAGTGGATGGCGTCTGCCTGCGATCATGTACTGATACCAACTGGACGAGTGAAATGACCCAAAATGGAACTTCTATGCAAATGGATAAAGATTGCATGGAATTACATCTCCAATGACTTGGTGAGGAAAAGTTCCAAGAAATGAGGAATTTCAAATTCTATTGATGGTAGTGAGGATGACTATGTATAAGACGATGACATTGATCAAAGTTCTGATGGTGGTAGTTCTGATGATGTTGAATCTTGATTGATTTGTACATTGAACTAGTTTTATTTCTCATTGTGGTGTTTTTAGTGTTTTTATTACTTGTAAAGTGTTTTAAATTAGCAATTTTGTGACACATTTGCTGGAATTAAAAAGTTGAAAAGTAAGCATGTGATTTATTTTTTCCCGAATTTTGTTGTTAGATATTTGGGTGTTCGGGTCTTATTCGGTGGTGGGTGGTGTTTGGGATTATACAGTAATTCATCACTTAAGACAACACTATGCCTCTCTTCAACCCAGCTGATGCCTTCTCGACTCCAGGACAACTCCACGTATCAATGTTGTAGGTTCAGTGGAGCACTTGCTGCAGGGGCATGGGACATGTATGCAATTGTTTACCAGTTGTTTGTCACATAATGCGTGGAGCCACAGTAGCTCAAATTTCTGCTGCTGTTGCGTGGAGGTATGTCCAGGACATCAGAATGATATGGCTATCTTCCCTCACTGTTCTCCATCAGGTTAGTCCTGTAGCAGGTCTCTGAGCATGTGTCCCTTATTTTAACTATTGTTACCATATACACGTATGTAGCTGCAGTTCGGCCAACACTTGCAGCTACAGCTCGCAAGGATAACGTACCCTCATGCAGACTTATTACCTGGGCCCTCCCAATCAGGGATAACTATTGATATCCTGTTTGTACCCATCAGTGAGGCATGTTGTACAAGCATGACTGCACGTTATGGACTACACATCATCTGAGCTCTACTGGACTTTGCGTACTAGAGGTGGTTCATCCGTGACCAATCGAGTACAGAGGGCCATGTGAATAATCCAGTTAGCCTGAAACTGTGATCCCTTATGTACCTAGTTGTACCATTCCATATCTCCACTATCAACCCAAATGACCCATTCTTTCATTTTGTTGCACTTTCCATTTTGCCTTGTGTGTTAAGAGTGAAAGAACATAAAATAACACACGCAGACATTTTGTATATGATGAATAATGCTACAATGTGTTAATGGGAACACTGAGTTCCATTGTGGAATTAAAAAGGAAATTACTGCATTTACATAATTTACCCTCTAAGACTGTAGGACATATTTTCTGATTTTTTTTTTTTTTCTCCCCGCATCTTGCATTAAGAAATTGGACACCCCTTACATGTAAAGAATGTGTTTTGTGGATTCCAAGAATTGTGTAAATACTGTTGCACATGGAAAATGTAAGGTCATTAACCATCCCTTCCAATTACCTGCTATCACTGTCTCTCTTTCGGCAGGACAGATAGTAGTGCTCAGTGATACAAGTGTGATGCAAAGTGAAGTGCAAAATGGGGCCAAAGAATATTAATTATACTTCACCGTCTAAGCTTAGTTATTTATTTTGCAGATGGAGGGGAAGTGGGAGTTAAATGCATGGGAAGGAAGTTAGGTGAAGAAATGAAATTAATTTATATTGGACGACTCAGAAAGGAAAATTAATGTCGATGTGTTTACCATTTTGTGGCCCAAAGTATGGAAAATATCCCAAAGTCTATAATGAAATGCTTGATGATTGGATGAAACTGAGAAATGATGGATTGCTGTGTTGCATGAAATGTTGTAAATGAAAGCGTAGGACACAGCAGAGAAATGTAGTATCCCAAGGGCACAATTGAAGGCAAGCATAGGGTGGACTCTCCATTTTATACAGAGACATGAACTTGGTCTGCGAAGATGAACCATATTGGCTCAGTATCTACTGCGGGATTACATGGACACAAGGGCGCCCATGCCCCCCCCCCCCCTACCAGCTCTCGGGGAAAGGCAAAAATCTAAGGGTAGTCAGGTGTTTTTTCTTTCAAGAAAATGATTTAAAAGTCGGTATTACGTAGAAGTGGTAGTACGGCCCCCCACCAACAGGCAGGGGATACCATGGATGTTATTCTACCGCCATTCATCTTCCAAAATTTAAAAAATACTACATACCCCCAGGTCTAGGCTACCCCCTACAAACTGTTGTATGGGCACCCATGCATGGACAGAGTAATGGAATTTCAGATGGTGATCATATTTACCAGTACTCATTCTTGAAGGAGCAGCATCAAAAATAACTACAGTACAAATCTTGAAGATACTTGACTACATTCTTCTTCTTGTTTGTATATTTTTACCCATTTTTAAAATGAAGAAATGCTTGTGTGCTTAAAAATAAAGCTTTGTGATATGTTATTCTTATAATACTCATATTTTGTTCCCTGCAGGATCCGTCGGGCCGATACATTGTTCTGTACACGTTCATAGCACGTGATGAGAATGATGTCAGTGTGGAACGTGGAGAGTTTGTAACTGTGCTGAATCGTGAGGATCCAGACTGGTACTGGATTGTACGCAGTGATGGCCAAGAGGGTTTTGTGCCCAGTGGTTTTGTATATCCGGCCCATGTTATACAAGGTATGTACTGCCTTTTTCATATTCTTCCATTCTTGTAATTCCAGTTGTAACTTTCAAGTACATGAAGTTGTAACTTTCATATGCATAAATGGTATTTGAATAGCTGAAACTTATTTTACATGTGCTTGATAAAGAGTTTGTTCATTCCAAGTACAAGATGTTTTGATGTTAAGACTCATAAAATGATGTAAATAATATCATTAACATAATTGTGTGCTTCACACTTTGTAGATATGAAATTTGCGGTAAAATAGAAATGGGGGTGTCAAGGATGGCTCCTCAGTATCTTGTTTTTATTACTGATTCTGTTATACTGTATTTGAGACTCAGTAGTTTTTTGGGTATATGTTATGTGAAATGAGACAAACTGCTTGATAAACATGATATTTTGTGAAGATTTTGCTCTACTTCCTTGAAAGTAAAACATTTGAAGGCTATTCAAAACAAATTTACAGTCACTGTCTTTATCAGGACTCCGTAGAAGTTAGAAGGCATAGACTGTTTGGTGTGGTCTGGACTTTGAGCTACTGAATAGCTACACTAACCAACACAAAACAATGCTGCACATTGTAAATATTGAAGAAATTATATGTAATTACCTATTTAATGCAACTTCAGCACTTCATCTTATCTTTCTTGATGGGAAAGGTTGTCTGTTATTTTTTGTGAATGAATATAATGATATAAGGTATATAATGAAAGGGTTCTTGTGATCTTCACTATCTTATCTCTTCTGTAGCTTGAAAGGTGTTTTTTGGTGATATTGCACTCTGAATTTTATTATACACTTTTCTTCATCCTGCTGTACTCTTCAACCATTTAAGGATGTTTCTTTCAGTGAACTGGATTTCCAAACATTTCTGACATTTTCAAAATCAGCTCAGACAAAACAGGTCTTGAAGTCGTGAGGATCATGTACGATCTGTCACTTCAGTGGAAGTGGTCTTTACATGCATTATGTTGCAAATATGTTGAGAACTATCGCTTCAGTAATTTCCAGAATGGTGCAGAGGTAAAGAGAAACCAAACATTATTTCAGGAGACCAGTATCAGGCCTACTCCACTGTTGCTTTTATCTTTTTCTTAATTCGTGTTGCTCATTTTGGGGCATAGGTCTTCCATATACTTCCATCTGATCCTGTTGTTGGCCTGTCTCTTCACCTCATACCAAGTTCCTCCTATTCATTGGCATTCCTCGATCGTCTTCTTCCAAGTCTCCTTTGGATGGCTGCATTTTCAATCTCTTTCGGGATTCCAGTCAAATGCTGTATTTTCAATGGCTTCAGTGGGCTTCCTTAGAGTGTGGCCTATCCAATGCCACTTTTCTCCTTTATCTGGATTTCAATTGATTACCAATTCGTTTCCTTGCATAGGTCTTCATTTGATACGACATCCGATCATCTTCTGTTGGTGATACATCTTAAGCAACAATTCATGAAGACTTGCAGTTGTTTTGTAGCCTTCTGGGTGACTTTCCAGGTTTCAAAACCGTAAAGGCGAATGGACTTAAAACATTTGTGTTAAAGAGTCATAACTTAGTCCTCCTAGAAATGTTCCTGTGTCTCCATATAGAATACAGTTGAACAAAAGCACCGTTTGCTTTCCTGATACGGCTCTTGAGGTCTTCTTTAACTCCTCCAGTTGTAGTCCACAAACCTACTACACTGGCGTAGCAGTGGGAGATGTGATACTCCCACGTGGTGCATCCCAGGTGGCGGATAGGGGGGTCCTAACCGGCTTGCCGGCGGACTTGAGGGAAATAAAATACCTCTCGCGGACCAAACACACACCCCCTGCGGGTGGGGGACGCACATGTAGAATACACCCGTGGTATCCCCTGCCTGTCATAAGAGGCGACTAAAGGGGCCCAAGGGGCTCTCAACTTGGGAGCGTGGATTGGCGACCATGGGGCCCTTAGCTGAGTCTTGGCATTGCTTCCACTTACTTGTGCCAAGCTCCTTACTTTTGTCTATCCTGTCCGACCTCCCTTGGTCAACTCTTGTTCTTTTCTGACCCCGACGGTATTAAAGCATTCGAGGCCTAGGAGTCTTTCATTTTCACGCCCTTCGTGGCCCTTGCCTTTCTTCAGCTGTTACTTCATCTTTCGAGGTGACGGATCGCTTCTTTCTTCTTCATTTTTCTCTCTCTTTACCCCCTGTGGGTTGGGGACGCAGACGAATAATACACCCACGGTATCCCCTGCCTGTCGTGAGAGGCGACTAAAAGGGGCGACGAAGGGATGATTGAATTAGAACCATGCAACTACTTTTGATTCGTACCATCATGCTGGGAACACCATGGGTTGCCTGTACTTGCGAGTAGTACCACTATATTAGGTATGAAATAGGTTTGTGATTAGTAGCAGCAAAGAGTTGGGTCTCCTGTGGGTTTCCAGTACCCGTGCGTCGTACCCATGTGAGCAACGCCGTGGGTCTGGGCGTTGCCTGTGAGTTGTACCACTATATGAGTGACACCGTGGGTCTGTGTTGCCTGTGATTAGTACCCAGTATTTGAGGAACACCACAGGAATACCGGCACCCGTGACTAGTACACCTAGGTGAGGAACCTCATCGGTTTGTGTTGGCTATGAGTGGTGCCATTGTGTGAGAAACACCATAGGTTTGCGTTACCTGTACGAAGTACAATACTTGTGAGTAGTACCATCTTGTGTGGAACACCGTGAGTCTTCGCTACTTTTGATTAGTACCCCAACATGACAAATACCATGGTTCTTCTTTACTCACAACATGTACCATTCTGAGGGGCCTTAGACCTGGATTTTGGACCCCTTTAGACATCAAGCATCCTCTATTCAGGATTGTGCTTTATAAGTGGTCTCTTGGTCGGTAATACTATTATTTATGATCTTTTTTAGAGTCGGATCCACTGTTTTATTTGTTTGCTTGTTTTTTGTTCATGTCCATCCATGACTTTTCTTAAATTTTGGTCAGTGGATGATTTTGAACTTTTTGTTGTCATTTCATTTCGTACCATTAGGGGCCGATGACCTCGATGTTAGGCCCCTTTAAACAACAATCATCATCATCATCATCATCATCATCATCCAGTTGTAGTAACAATACTCCCAAGAAATAGGAAAGGTTCTACTTGTATATCTGTATCATATAGACAATTTATCATAAATCATGGATTTGACCCTCATCTCCTTGGTCTTATCAATAATTACTAGCCCAGCAACCTCTACCTCTTCCTTCAACCACTTAATCTTCTCCTCCATATATCTGAACTTTTGACCCAAGAGGCAGGTATCATCTGCAAAATCAAGATCTTCTAGCCTGTCTTGTAAGCCCCACTGACTTCCCATTTTTTGACTTCTATTCACTCTCCTCAACACACTATCCAACAGAAGTAGGAAGAGTGTTGGAGAAAGAGTGTAGCCTTGTCAGACTCCAGATGTCACATCTATAGGCTCAGTAAGATCTCCAATATGCAGAACCTGACATGTATAAGCTTCATACATGAAAATGAAAACCTACAACCTGTTTTTCAGTCTTTGACCGGGTCAGGGATGTAATGAATGAACCATATAGGCTATTATTACAATGGGGTCGCCGCTCCCAAGGTGATATATTAATGAGTGATGAATGCTATGAAATGATAATGGAGAGTGTTCCTGGAATGAAAGATGACAGGGAAAACCGGAGTACCCGGAGAAAAACCTGTCCCGCCTCCACTTTGTCCAGCACAAATCTCACATGGAGTGACCGGGATTTGAACCACGGTATCCAGTGGTGAGAGGCCGACGCCCTGCCGTCTGAGCCACGGAAGCTCTAAGCATCATACATAACCTCTATAAAGTTTAGGATCTTTCAGGGTTTCTCAAGTGTTTGCCACATAACTCTACTATTGAGTTAGTCAAAGGCTTTCTCAAAATTAATAAAAAATCCATTAGAGGCCTCGTTCTGTACTCTGTTCCAAAATCATTCTCAGACATAACTACGATGCCTATGCAAGCTGGCTTGCTCCTTTCTAAGGTATAATTCAACAACATCTTTCACCTGCTCTAAAACGAGCACCTTTCTGGATACTGACAGCAATGAAATTCCTCTCCAGTTATCATCCTTAGTAATATCCCCATTCTTTGATATCTTAACAATCAGGCCTTCCATTCAGCTGGTAGCTGCTCCTTGTTTCATACCCTTTCCAGCAGGGGTTGCAGCAATTTTGCCGAGCTCACTATCTGCTTTAAGTATTTATGGTGCAATATTATCCATACCTGGCACTTTACGGTCTTCTCTACTTATGAGTAGGTTGGGGGTTATAAATTTAATCTTGGGCCACTATCTATAGACTCCATTTGTTGGTTACCAGTCTGCTCTGTATTGAGTACTTCTGAGAAATGCTCTTTCTGTCTTTCTAACCGTTCTTCCTGGATGGTCAGTAATTCATCTCTCTTGTTTTTAAGAGGCTTATTTGTGATGAAGCTTCTATTTGACAGTTTTTTGTGATGCTATACAGTTCCTTAGCATCTCCCCTCATGATGCTCTTCTGTCTTTCATGCCTGCTCATGCACCCGCTGTATACCATCCACTCCTTCCTAAAATGATTGTGTTACCGGGCGAGTTGGCCATGGGCGTAGAGGCGCGCGGCTGTGAGCTTGCATCCGGGAGATAGTAGGTTCGAATCCCACTATCGGCAGCCCTGAAGATGGTCTTCCGTGGTTTCCCATTTTCACACCAGGCAAATGCTGGGGCTGTACCTTAATTACGGCCACGGCCGCTTCCTTCCAACTCCTAGGCCTTTCCCATCCCATCGTCGCCATAAGACCTATCTGTGTCGGTGCGACGTAAAGCCCCTAGCAAAAAAAAAAAAAAAAAAAAAAAAAAAGAGATTGTGTTATCAAGTACGTTCCCTCAATGACTTCCAATTATATGTCCTTAACTTTCTTCCATGTTGATTTAACATCCATCTCCTGGTCTGGTTCAGGTTCAACAGTAAGAGCTTCAAAGCGATTTCTTAATTCTGTCTGGAATTCTTTCCTTTTGCTGGAGTTTTCATTTTAAACTTTGCAACTAACAAGTGGTGATCACTTCCAATATCTAGCCCCTCTTATTTCTTACATCAGTTAGCAATCTTCTAAACTTCCTAATTATGGTGATGTGGTCTTTCTGGTTTTCTATAACATGATCTGATGATACCCATGTAATCTTGTAGTACTTTTTTATTTATCATACGAGTTTTAGTGTCAGCAGTGTCGGAGGACATGTTTGATTTGCCTGGAGCAAAGGGCAGGTCTTCCTATTTGACACCCATGGGTGACCTGCACATCTGGATGTGGGATGATGATGATGAGGTAGGGAGAGAATGAAACCTGATGTCGGCATGTAGCCTACTCCTGTTGAATAACACCAAGGGGTCTCCTCAAAGCTTTACGTCTCCATCCGACGGATGAATTGCCATCAACAGCGTCATATGCCCTCACTCCATATAATCACTGCGGAGAGGTTTGGAATTTAATCCACGCTTTTGGCATGCAATCTAGTGATTAGAAACAGTATACCACCACCTCCCCCACCCTGCTGGCCAACATTCTGATGGTGAAATTTTTCGACTAACGGGACTCGAACCGGCTAACCACGGTGTCATACCATATAGACTTAAATGCCCTTATGATCATGGCCACAAGGCGGGCTTCTTATAATACCGTTTATGTGGAAATAGAGTGCCATCCGCTACCAGATCATGGTCGGCTCAGAAATCAATGAAGAGTTGTCCGTTTCCATTCAAGTCACCATCTCCATGCACTTCCGTAATTTGCTCCAGGCCCACTACTTTAGCATTCAAATCTCCATCACAATAATAATATTCCTCTTTTCCACTCTCCTAATTGTCTCCTTTCACTGGCAGTAAAATTCTTCCTTTTTTTTTTTTTCTATCACAGAACTCGTTGAAAAGAAACAATATACATTGGGATGTTGAAAATGTGACTTTTTTTGACTTCAAATGAAATTTATTACACAAGACAATCAGTATGAAATTCATCAAATAAACAGTTACATGGGCAGAAAGACAGTTCACAATGGGCTCATTTTACAAAAGTGATAGCCTCATGTATTGCCCATGCATCATTTGTCAATTATTCGAAGCAGTAATCCATTGGTGCAATCCATATTCCAGGTTCATCATCCAAGTATTCACCCTTATAAAAACCATACTTAACCAAGTTCGTGAAATGAGGAGCGCTGAACTGATACAGGGAAAAGGACTGCAGAGCCAGAGAACTATCGTGGTGCCATATGTGCTCCTGTGTCTCGATTATGATTGTGACCATTATGTAACGAACAAAAGATTTGTATTTTCTAAAAAAATGAATATCCAGAGGCTGGATCTTCCCCGAACATCCTTCAGATACCAGTTCTTTTTGTACGAGTTTATCATCAGGTACTTCGAAAGCAGACAATGCTTGATCTTTGTTAGAACACCATGAATCCACTAAAAGCAGAATTTTCTTCCTGTCATCAGGTATACTTGGCCACAATATGTCACGATAGAACTGTTTAAGGTCTGCTTTCAACATATTCACTGTTTTTCCAGGATACAATCTTATATTCTTATATCTTATATTCTTTGACTGCGGGGATTTTTCAGGTGGCTCGGATACAAGCACATACGTTGGCCGCAGTATTTCACCTTCCATTGAAACCACAGGCATAATTATTAAATTGTGCTGTGTTGCAGAGACTGATCCAACAACAGTGTGAACAGCTGTTATTCATATGATTCGCAAGATTTGATGGCAATGTAACTCTTTGTCAAATCTACTCTGGTCAGCATTGAAGACATGTGTCTGTGGAAAAATTTCTGAAACGATGATGTTGCGAATCTTCGCAACAAAATCATCGCTCACCTTGACAAGTTTGCCTCCTTATCCTGCCAATTTCTGCCAAATTTGTGGGTTATTGCTCTGTCAACAATGTTATTCCGCTTCTTAAAGCGATATACCCAGGAATCAGAAGCTTTAAAATCAATTGTATTTTGCGGATCCATCGCTATCTCAAGTTGCATGGCCCACAGTCGCAACTTCTGGTCGTGAATAATTGCTCCTTCTGTTTCCTTTTCTTTGAATTTCTGCAGGACAGCCTGATTGATTTTTTTGGATCGACGGAGTATTAATTTTTTTCTCCAAATTATACAAAATGTTCATGTTCTTAATTTTCTTGAACTGGTTCATGCGATAGACGTTTCATCCGAGGTTCGCCTGTCATAGGATCTGTGGTCCAGTACACTAGAGAATGCTGCTTGTAAGTAGTCCAGTCCCCTTCTGTCATTTTTGCTGGACCATCATGCTTTCGCCTTTTGGGCGAAGGCACATACTCAGATGCCGATGAACTAGAAGTGGAGGGAAGAGACTGCTGCGATGAGCATTGATGTTCCATATCGACACCATCATCTCCAAAGTCCATTTCCTTATCCCACTCATCTTCATTGCCTCCAGCAAATCCTAATGGCCAGATCTCTTCCCCAATTTCCATATAATTTTCCAGGAGAGTAATTATGTGTTTTATCATCTCCGATTCCTGGATGTTTGGAGACTGATTGCTTGCTCCGAATCGGGAGACCAAGGCAGCCAGAACGAATTTAGGATCCATCTGCACTGTAAGAAGAAGACATACAATACATTTGTACTTGGCAGCAACATCACATCACCCACAACGTATCATTAAAGTGTGTATAGATGGACACTTTCCCTTGATGATTAATTGACAAATGTTGGGTGTGCAAAGTGTATGGATGTGCTTTTGTAAAATGTGCCCATTCTGAACTCTTTTTTTCCCATCTCACTATTTATTTGATGAATCACACATTGATTGTCTCTCGTAATAGATTTAAGTCAATAACAAGTCACATTCTCAACATCCCAATGTATATTGTTTCTTTTCAATGAGTTATTTCTTCCTTTATATTGAGAGACTCGTAGACCTGGCACAGGCCCAGCGCGACAGACAACTGTGAGAGGGGATCGTCGCATCATTCGGATGGCCCGGATGGAACCCCATGCAACACTAGCGCAAATTCGAGTAGCTGTGGCACCCCACGTTACACAACAAACAGTTGGTAATCGCCTGCGTGCAGCTGGCTTACGAGCCTGCGTCCCTGCAGAAGGTGTTCCATTGACCCCACAACAGCGACGTGTAAGGCTGGCCTGGTGTCGAGAAAGATCGACGTGGGTCGACTAATGGCATAGGGTCGTCTTTAGTGATGAATCACCGAGCTCGATAGCTGCATTCGCTTAAGTGCGGCCAGTATCCAGTATTCGGGAGATAGTAGGTTCGAACCCCACTGTCGGCAGCCCTGAAGATGGTTTTCCGTGGTTTCCCATTTTCACACCAGGCAAATGCTGGGGCTGTACCTTAATTAAGGCCACGGCTGCTCCCTTCCCACTCCTAGCCCTTCCCTGTCCCATCGTCGCCATAAGACCTATCTGTGTCGGTGCGACGTAAAGCAACTAGCAAAAAAAAAAAAAGTGATGAATCGCGCTTCTGTCTTGCCCGCAGTGATTGCCGGAATCGTGTGCGCCGACGTACCGGCGAGAGGGGCCGCCCAGATCTTATTGTGGAGAAGCACACAGGGCCAACACCAAGCATTATGGTCTGGGGAGCTATTGGCTTTAATGTGAAATCACAATTAGTGCTTGTTGAGGGCACTATGACTGCTCGACAGTACGTTGATAGGGTACTCAATCCAGTGGTTGTCCCTATGATGGCGAACATTGCTAATGGGATGTTTCTGCAGGACAGTGCCCAGGTTCACACTGCACACATCTCCAGAGAAGATCCCCACGACATCACAACCTTAGAATGGCCCGCCAGATCCCCGGACCTTAGTCCTATTGAGCATGTGTGGGACATGATGGGTCGACAACTGGCCAACCGTCCTCAGCCACCCACAACTCTGGAACAACTGACCTGTGCAGTGCAGCAAGCATGGGCCACAATTCCTCAGGAAGCGATCCAGGGCCTTATTGACCCATGCCTGGCACAGGTTCATTAATGTATTGCAGCTCATGGTGGGCACATCCTGTATTGATTGTTGTCCAAACTTGCGGTCAGAGGGACCTGAAAGTGTAATAATCGAATCACAATCGAACACTAGTCCTGCATGTTCAATTGCAGCAATGTAGCACCACTCCTTCTGGGTGTTGCAATTGCCATTTTCTTCAGTGTATATGAAACAAGCATTTTAGCAACTTTTGGTGTCATGTTTCAACACTTTACTGATACTTTGTGAGTCCTATAGCTCTTTAACGCTTGTCCTTCTGCCCCTAAAATTTCATAGTTTTTCTACTTGTGACATAAGGTTTCAGAAAATATATATGGGTTTCCGGCAAATCAGTATCAAAGGATAGAAGGTTTACTTGTGAGATGGGTTTCCAATCCAAAAGGCTCCTCTTTGCAGTTTTACTTAGTGACAATCTCATGCCATCTCTGTGTACAGCATCTTCTGCCATTTATCAGAGTAAAGGAATGTGCTCCTGTTAAAGGGTTTGTATGCCCTGAAGTCTGGCTACTGTACTTCATTTAACCCAAGGATGTCCAGCCTGTATTCCTTCACTTTAGCCACTTGCTACACCTGCTACTCTCTCTCAAGATTCTAACATTCCAAAACCCAATTTTCATTTTCTGTTTCATGCCAAAAATTGTCACCTTATTATCCGTCCAGTTGGATTTCACATCAGTTTCTTTAATAGTGCTTTTTCGTGATTGTGCGAGTTATTAGCCCAGAGCAACCCGATCTTTGTGGTGAGACTACCATGTGAAGCCTCCAAGGGTGCTGTTTTTTATGGAGGCTATCTCCCTTAGCCTCTGAAGATCCCTCTTTGCTGCAAGGGAGTGGTTCTTCCTCTTTATTCAACCCCAAGATAGGAGCTTGCATCAGCGGTCAGTTTTTCCATTTGGACGGTCTCCTTCACTGTACCAGAGACCTGTTAGCCATCACTTTTCAGGGTTCCTGTGAGACCTTCACAGCTACTGTAGTGGTCATGAGGCATACAGGATCCCAAATGTACATCACCTCCACAGGCAGCTGCCTACCATAACATTGCCCAACTCCCATGAGGGTTGGACTTCTGGGAGACACCACTGCTGTTGATGTGTGAAATCCTCTCCAACAACTCTAAGAGGTGAGCATCAAGGAGAGAACTGTCCAAAGCAGGTTAGAAAAATCCATTCTCCAGTCGAGAACACGTGCTGCAGGCCCCGAACTCATCAGACAATGTTACATTGCTCAACTGCAATATGTGACAGAACATGTGACTAGATGATACAAATGTGGGAGCATTTCACTGATGAGTCTCAATTTTTTTCTCTGAACACCAGCAGAGAAGGAGTGTGTAGGAGGACTGGAGAAAGATTTTCACCTAAGATAGCTTTTAGGAGAGGTTCTATGATGGTGCGGGCAGGAATAAGTTTGACAGCAAGGATGGACATGGTGTTTATGGAGCATGGGACCTCTGATATATGGATGAAATCTTTGAGAGGCATGTTGAGGAGGAAAGAAAGCTTTAAGCAGTGGGACAATGAGTACAAGACCATTCATTCACAGTTGGGCAATATTATTATACTACAGTAACTAAACTTGAACATAAACGTTGGTGATTTTGTAGAAGTATTGTGTTACTGGAATAAACATGAGATCAGCCAGTTTATGTATGGCTCTGCTCACCAGACCTTTTCAGAAAGTGTCAGCTGCAATATTGGATGATTGAAACAAAAGTTGAAAGGTAAATAGAATAACAAAGAGATGTACATTGATGAGTTATTTAATATATTGTAACATGTTGGCATAGTAGATAAATAAATAAATAAATAAATAAATAAATAAATAAATAAATAAATAAATAAATAAATAAATAAATGAGTACAGAACCTGGTAGCAACCTATTTCTAAGATTTATTAACTAGCACTACAATTACAGATTTACACTCACACAGACGATAGCCGATATTACAACTTACACACGTACACAGTCACACACTTACACTCTCTCTTAGTTTCTCTTATGTTCCATCTACAATGACACACACACACACACAGAGTCATCGATTATGTACACTACACTCACTCAGCCACTCGGTCACACTCGTTAGCGCTGTCACGGTCCACAGCCTACACAATTAGAATTAAAGAAGATTCAACCTATTCAATACAAAGTGTGTTGTGCAAGGTGTTCACAACATGTTATTTATTATTACTAGTACCGGTTTCGAAGCTTAATGGCGTCATCATCAGCTAGAAATCACAAAATGGGCAGGGTACATAATATACAATTGTATAAATGATACATGCATTGCAAAGTACAAATGATTGATTGTTTTTACATTAAGAGCTAGATCAATAATGAGTAAAATGAAAATGAAATGAAAGCCTACAACCTGTTTTCCTGTCATTGACCGGGTCAGGGATGTAATGAATGAAACATATATAGGCTGTTATTACAATGGGGTCGCCACTCCCAAGGTGATTTATTAATGAGTGATAAATGCTATGAAATGATAATGGAGAGTGTTGCTGGAATGAAAGATGACAGGGAAAACCAGAGTGCCCGGAGAAAAACCTGTCCCGCCTCTGCTTTGTCCAGCACAAATCTCACATGGAGTGACCGGGATTTGAACCACGGTATCCAGCGGTGAGAGGCCGACGCGCTGCCGTCTGAACCACGGAGGAATGAGTAAAATATGATGGCATAATATAACACATAGAGGCGTTATAGTCTTAAGTCTAATGAGGCAGGTAGGTATTGTACAATAAAATTGGTCTGATGAATGAGAGTAAAAGTCTTAGTATAATAATAAAACGATGCGGTAAAATTGTCCAGTGTTCTGTGTGGTTGGCAAGACCATCAAATATTTGTTTAAGGCCGGTACACCTGACGTTGAGTGGTTGAATAAGGTTGAATTTTGAGGTCGTCTCAGCTCAACATAGGTGATGAAGCTTAAAAGGAAGAAAAGCTAAGTTAATGAAATGGATAGCTAAAAATGGGTTTGCGGCCGAATGTGATGGAATATGGGACTCACCTTGTTCAGCGTGCTGGTTGTGTGTTCTGAGAAGGGTTGGGGACGAGTGAGATGGATGTGAGTAAGTTGAGTGTGAGTGGAGGTGAGGTGGGAGGGACAGGAAAAAGAGAAGGGGGGGGGGGAGGAGAGAGGAGGGGAGTGGAAGGGATGGAGTGGTGGTCGTGTGCGACATAGGAGAGTGTTATGCAGAGCGTAAAAGATTGATTTCTTCTTCGTGGATTTGATGCCTCTAAAGACTTTGATTAGGAAGTTGAAAAGAATATTAGGTTTTTCTGAAATTTCATTGAGGTTTAGATTAGGATTGAAAAATTGGTCTAAATGGATAAAACAGTTTTCCGTAACATCGAGTAAGGGGCCTTTGTTTATGTTCTTGAGAATTTCTAGGTCTTGTTCTATGGTAGTGAAATTATACTTTGAGTCATGTATGTGTTGGCCTATTGCAGAAAACCTATTATACTTAATGGCATTGACGTGTTCTAGGTATCTAACTTTGAAACTTCTTCCGGTCTGTCGGATGTATGAGGAAAAACAGTTATTGCATTTGAAACGATAAACACCTGACTTTGCGTGAATGTTGGATTTGTTTATTGATTGGGAATTGTGCACTATTTCTATATTTCTATTGTTGGTTCTGTACGAAATTTTAATATTATGTTTCTTGAAGATGTTAGTTACACTGTATGTTTTCATTGAAAGTGAAGGTGGCATATAGGGCGGGGTTAGGTCTTTCTTTGGTTAATGTTGACAGTCTGTGTTTACATTTGTTGATAATGCGTTCTATGAATGAGGAATTATATCCGTTATATTTAGCGGTGGCACGTATGGTATTCAGTTCTTTCTTTAGATTTTCCTTAGATAACGTTATTTTTAATGCTCGGTCTACCATACTGTAGTAAGTGGCGGACTTATGTGTGTATGGGTGTGTGGAGTCTTTTCTGATAGTTGTCGCTGTTTGTGTTGGTTTTCTGTAGATATTATATTCTAGTGAGGAAGGCAGTCTCTTAATTGTAAGGTCTAAAAAATTTATTGAGTTATTGGACTCGGACTCCAATGTAAATTTTATATTACAATCTATATTGTTTATATTGTTGAGGGTGGTAGCTGCATTTACCGTTCTGTCATCTAGAATAACCAGAGTGTCATCGACATATCTGGACCAGAAAAGTATGTTTGAGAAGATATTATTGTTGTTAATTGCCGTGTCTTCTAGGGAATCTATGTATATCTCTGCCAAAATTCCTGAGGCCGGCGACCCCATAGCCAGTCCATCTTGTTGGTATATACATTTGTCAAATGTGAAATAGTTGTTGTGAATCACTAGTTTTAGGACCTTCATGAAATCCTAGATCTCGAGTTTAATTAGCCCGCTATGTGCTTTTAGGTTATTTTGAATTATGGGAAGGAGTTTTTTAGTGTTAATGCTGGGATACATATTGTTGATATCAAATGAATGAAGGGTGTGAAATGGTTGTATTTTAAATTTGTTCAGTTTTTCGATTAATTCAATAGTGTTTTTTTACAGATTTTTTCGACTGAAATTTATAATTTTTACTAGGGAATTTCTGAATGAATTGGGCCAATTTGTATAATGGGCTAGGTCTGTAGTTAATGATGGGGCGTATGGGGACGCCGGTCTTATGGATTTTGGGGAAAGCTTTGGCGGTAGGCAGACCGGGATTCATATTAAGTAGTCGCGTTTTTTCTTGTTCTGTAAAAAGGAATGATGTATATTTTAAAGTTTGTTTTAGGAGACGTTGGATTTACTGAGTCGGATCTTTTTTAACTATGAAGAAGGAGCCATTATTGAAAAAACTTATATAATCGGTTTTATCCATGACAACGGTTGTATTGCCCATATCGGTTTTTGTAATGATGAGGTCGTGATCTTTAATTTTCTTCGTGAGTTTAGTGATATGTTCTCGTTCTGCGAAGGTTTCTTTGTATATACTACTATTAGTGGTGGTGTTGTTTTGTTTTTTAGGTTATGGATTTTGTTTAATTTCCGTTTAACATATAATCTGACCTCATCTTGTAAGTCTGAAGGCATTTTGTTTATGGCTGTTTCTGATTCTGATTTCAAATGCAATAACGGTTTTTCCTCATATATCGGACAGACTGGAAGAAGTTTCAAAGTTAGATACCTAGAACACGTCAATGCCATTTAGTATAATAGGTTTTCTGCAATAGGCCAACACATACATGACTCAAAGCATAATTTCACTACCATAGAACAAGACCTAGAAATTCTCAAGAACATAAACAAAGGCCCCTTACTCGATGTTACGGAAAACTGTTTTATTCATTTAGACCAATTTTTCAATCCCAATCTAAACCTCAATGAAATTTCAGAAAAACCTAATGTTCTTTTCGACTTCCTAATCAAAGTCTTTAGAGGCATCAAATCCACGAAGAAGAAATCAATCTTTTACGCTCTGCATAACACTCTCCTATGTCACACACTACCACCACTCCATCCCCCTGACCCGCCTTAAACTCCGCCTTCCCATCCCTTCCACTCCCCTCCTATCTCCTTCCCCTCCCCTCTCCTTTTCCTGCCCTTCCCACCTCACCTCCACTCACACTCAACTTACTCACATCCATCTCACTCATCCCCAACCCTTCTCAGAACACACAGCCAGCACGCTGAACAAGGTGAGTCCCATATTTCATCACATTCGGCCGCGAACCCATTTTTAGCTATCCATTTCATTAACTTAGCTTTTCTTCCTTTTAAGCTTCATCACCTATGTTGAGCTGAGATGACCTCAAAATTCAACCTTATTCAACCACTCAACGTCAGGTGTACCGGCCTTAAACAAATACTTGATGGTCTTGCCAACCACACAGAACACTGGACCTGGACTTATATATCTCCATTGATCACAACAGAAGAGTGGACAATTTTACTGCATCGTTTTATTATTATACTAAGACTTTTACTCTCATTCATCAGACCAATTTTATTGTACAATACTTACCTGCCTCATTAGACTTAGACTATAACGCCTCTATGTGATATATTTTGCTATCATATTTTACTCATTATTCATCTATCTCTTAATGTAAAAACAGTCAGTCATTTGTACTTTGCAATGCATGTATCATTTATACAATTTTATGTTATGTACCCTGCCCACATTGTGATTTCTAGCTGATGATGACGCCATTAAGCGTTGAAACCAGTACTAGTAATAATAAATAACATGTTGTGAACACCTTGTACAACACACTTTGTATTGAATAGGTTGAACCTTCTTTAATTCTAATTGTGAATCTCAGTTCAATACGGGAAAATGAAGTTCTTAACTTATAACCACAGCCTACACGTCAGTCTCACAGGTCGGGATAGTATTTGCTGTTCACTCAATCCGTCGAACCCCGTTCGCAGTCTACACACGTCGTCACACAGTGTTCCCTTCTTCGCCGCTCCAGAACACCCAAGGTTTTTCTCCAGCAGCCAGCCACAAGGGACGCGCACACACACACGATGCCAGGGGAACAGGAACGAGTCCTCGGCTCCAACAGACAGATAATTCATCAGGCTGCACTCTCCCAGGCCATCTCTGACTGTGCTCGAGCGAACTCAATCTCGCTCTCACTCACTCTTACTCACTAACTCTGTCTAACGCTCACTGACTGACTGACTTTCCAAGTTCCTCCTCTCCTTATATACCTGCTCTGGGCCTTCCAGAACAGTCCGGATGCTAGATGTATCCAGAAACCTCGCGAGATGGAACACTCCAGATTAATAGTCGAGTAATTTCCGTCGTCCCATGCGGCGCGACCACGGATAGAAGAGAGAAGGGCCGGCCCAACATTTAAATGTTGCTCGCGATTGGCACGGTCGAGCGGAAGGGGGGTGGGGCGATGGATGACGAGCTCGGCCGGCTGCCAGTTAGCATGGCGGACGCTATAACCATTACATTGGCCCCCTCCTTAACGCTGCTCGTCCCGAGCTGCTCCATGATACGCTGCAATACGGTTTGTTCGGTTGGCCACCACCTTCCCATGGGGGATCCGCTGGGTCCGGTCGACGGTGTCCTCGTCCCCGTTGCTAACGATCAGCATGTCCTTGCGTGGCAGCCGGAACTTCGGTGGTTTTCCGTTTCCTCCACACCCGCGTCCACTTTCAGGGCTTGAGCGCCTTCGTACTCCTCTGGTATGATGCCCGGGACTGGTTTGCTCGCCCCAAATTTAGCTCTAGTGAATTTCTTTTTCTTCCGGGGTGCAGAATTTGATGTTCATACCGGCACGCAACTTCGTGCCGGAACAAGTGTCCTGGTCTGGTGGCATCCTCATTCATTGGTCATCGGTTCGTCTTCCATTGCTGCTCCGACTCCTAGTAGGGGTCCCTCCAGCCGTGTCATTACAATCGCTGCCTCTGTCTCGTGGGCCATCGTCAGAGCCTCTTCGTAGTTCTGTTTCTTGCCGATCGTCCTCCCTGGACGGATCTCAGCGCCACGTAGTTTCTCACAGGCGTCAGCCGCCTTGAGTTTGGTGTCACTCGCGATAACTCTTCCACAATCACGTCGCTTAGTCGCTCAATCTTGGCGTCGATTATCCGCGGCGTCATATCTGTGCGCTGAGTCCTCTCCTGCGCCTGGACTCGGTAGGTGGCTCTCGGTTGGTGCACACCGCAGCATACGTCGAGCACTCCCACAACCTCCTCGTAGGTCAAACTTGGCTGGGAGCTGCGTTGAACTATCTTCTGTACACGTAGTCCGGCGATCGGATATTCGGCACTCTTCTTGGACGTCGATCTGGTCTCGAACTGGGTCTGGCATGTTCTCTTGGAAGTAATCCCATCGTCGCGTAGGGTTTCCAACTTCACAATGGTGGAGCCGCCGTTGCTGCTAGTAGGATTGATTCGCGTCTCCACAGCTATCGTTTCCACACGCAGGGCACTTACTTCCACCGCTGGGCCTCGAACTCCGGACTCCACAACAGTGGGCATCTCTTGAGATCACTTCTCGTCGAGTTCGTTGTCGTCCTGCACATCGTCATTGTCGACCTCTGTTTTGAGAGAGCGCACTTCATTTTCCGACTTTAACTGCTCACACTTCCGTTCACTTAAGTCTGTTTTCAGTTGGTCCGTGTTAGAACTCCGTTCAGACCTTAGTTCACTAATGAGTTCGCCATAGCTAGATAAGATTTTATTTTTAAGTTCACTAAACTTACTGAGAAAAATCTGGAGCTGTTCGGAATTCGTTTCACTCGTAGAAATTTCTGCCAGCTACAAAATACGCTACCAGGTATTCGATTCTGACACCAATTTTACGTAAGAGTTTATCCACTAGTTTATCACACTTGTCCATCCTACTTCTGACGCCAGTTGTAACATGTTGGCGGGGTAAATAAGTAAATAAATGAGTACCGGACCTGGTAGCGCCCTATTTCTAAGATTTATTAACTTAGCACTACAATTACAGATTTACACTCACACAGACGATAGCTGAGATTACAACTTACACACGTACACGGTCACACACTTACACTGTTCGCGCGCTCTCTCTCTCTTAGTTTCTCTTATGTTCCGTCTACAATGACACACACACACACACACACACACAGAGAGAGAGAGTCGTCGATTATGTACACTACCTCATTCAGCCACTCGGTCACACTCGTTAGCGCTGTCACGGTCCACAGCCTACACGTCAGTCTCGCAGTTCGGGATAGTATCCGCTGTTCATTCAATCCGTCGTACCCCGTTCGCAGTCTACACACGTCGTCACACAGTGTTCCCTTCTTCGCCGCTCCAGAACACCCAAGGTTGTTCTCCAGCAACCGGCCACAAGGGACGCGCACACACACATGACGTCAGGGGAACAGGAACGAGTCCTCGGCTCCAACAGGCAGATAATTCATCAGGCTGCACTCTCCCAGGCCATCACTGACTGCGCTCCAGCGAACTCAATCTCGCTCTCACTCACTCTTACTCACTAACTCCGTCTCACTGACTGACTGACTTTCCAAGTTCCTCCTCTCCTTATATACCTGCTCTGGGCCTTCCAGAATAGTCCGGATGCTAGATGTATCCAGGAACCTCGCGAGATGGAACACTCCTGATTAATAGTCGAGTAATTTCCATCGTCCCATGCGGCGCGACCATGGATAGAAGAGAGAAGGGCCGGCCCAGCATTTAAATGTTGCTCGTGATTGGCACGGTCGAGCATAAGGGAGGTGACGAGCTCGGCCGGCTGCCAGTTAGCATGGCGGATGCTATAACCATTACAATATATTGCACATACTAGAAAGTTCATCTTTAGCTGAGATGTTGGAATTTAAATATGAGGGCAAATAGGAAAGTAACGCTCAGGAATTTTTTTCTCCCCTGGTATTACAGCTGGAATGTTGAAATTTCACGACAATATAGTTTGAACTTTACAAAAGAAAATATTTATAAAATCATCCTATCAATACAAGTCAAGTCATCTGTTAGATGAAGCAAAGTCTATACATGTTTCAGCCTAATCTCAAGGCCATCTTCAGTAGTAAAACAGTGATTACATAATATACAAACAAATTAAAAATCGTAATGATATGAAGTGACAGTGATCATGATTAGCGAGTTAAAAACACATTGAGGTACAAAGTCCTCTCGTCTAATAGATCTTGCTGACTGTTAAAATGAAAACACTATGCTGAGGAGTGTAGTGAGACCGTCAATACTACGCATGTGAATGTGATTCAGGAGACATGTGAATGTAATAGAATATCGGATGTACTTATGGAGACTTAATGATAACAATCAAATCAAATCAAATCAAATCAAATCAAATCAAATCAAATCAAAATCTCTTTATTTGCAAACGAGGTGTTTACCTCAGTGGCAAATGGTACACTAAAATACATTATTGTCAAGCACTAAATATTAAATTAACAAGAGAAGAAAATTTTCCTATAATACAATATTATACAAGTTACGCTAACAATGTTTTCTATTAAACACACAGCTCATCCTTAATAAATTTATATTGTTTACAAAATTCTACTTATAATATCTCCTGTACTACTTACAAATATAGTCAACTGATATACAGTATGTGGAATTACTACAAATGATACTATACAACTGGTATAAGATTAATATTGCTTTTTTTTTTTTTTTTTACCCGTTCTGGATCCTAAGTAGCATAACGACCTGCTGCGTCTTAACCAGAGCCCCTTTTGCCACCACTTTTCAGAGTTCCTGAAGGGCCTTCACAGCTACCGTAGCGGTCCCAGGGCCCTCAAAGTCCCCACTGTACTTCACCCCTACAGGCAGTCCCCTACTTTGGCTGTCCAAACTCCTTAGACCAGGGGATGGAATTAATTTATTCACACACATTTTTTTTATTTATTTACAATAACCTGCACTGGTCGAATGCCCTCTAACACTTCATTTATTTTCTCTGTTGCTGTTTATTCTCTTCTTGAATATCTGTACAGATTTTGGAAAAGGATCAAACACTACCCCTGGTAAACTGTTCCACTCCTTCACACCCTTCCCAATGAATGAAAATTTACCCCAATCGCTTCTGCTAAAATTCCTTCTAATTTTATATTTGTGGTCAGTCCTTCTTTGTGATCATTGCTATGATATACAAGATATGATTGGTATTGTATGTAAATTTTAATTTGATACTCATTCCAGCTCCCGTTGGTTTGGGATGTTCATGGTACCTTTCCATCTTCCTTTATCCAACAACTGTTGTTCCTCCTTTACTGTATTCCAATCCAGGTTTTTTCCAATTATTCTGTTTTTGATCATTTTCAACCACCTTAGACTGGATCTCCCTCTTACCCTCCCTCCTTTTATCTAGGTCTTCATCATCCACTTCAGTGTTCTTCCCTCTTCCATCCTCTTAACATGTCAAAACCACATACGTTTATCCCTGTCCATTCTACTTTGATTTCCTTCCTGATGTCCTCATTTTTTACTCTTGTCCTTTCTTGTCTTTCCTATCATACTTCTTAAAAATTTCATTTCACTAGCCTTGATTTTATTCTCTTTTTGTTAATGTCCTGGTCTGTGCTACATATGTCAGTATTGGGCAGTAGTAGATCTTACACATCACCTCTTTACACTTCATTGCTACTGCATTTCCCCACACCAGGTTTCTTACATTCTGATAGAATGCATTTCCCTGTTGAATCCTTTTACTGATCTCCAAGTCCAGGCCTGTGTCTTGCATCACTTTGCTTCCAAAGTACTTGAAGCTGTCCACAATTTTTATAATTCCTTTCTCTTCACTTTCTCCTCTAGTCAACACCATTGACTCACTCTTTTACTTGTTGATTTTTATTCCATAATTTTCAATAATTTTGCTCAAAATGTCAAGTTGTCCTTGTACTTCCTGTGTGTTTGCTCCTTTTGCCACAATATAATCTGCAAACAGCATTACCTTCAGCTCCCTATCCCCATAATAATTTACCTTTGTCTCCTTCACAATTTTATTCATAGCCATTATGAATAACAGTGGTGACAACACACTTCCTTGTCATAATCCAGTTTCATTCCAAAACCACTCTGTTCTCCCCACGCCTGGACATTGCTGCAACAGTTTTCGTACATTTCTTGCATGTATTGTATCATTTGTTTCCCAAATCCTTTCTGTTGCATTACATTCCATACCTTGGCTTGGGATACAACATTGCAAGCCTTTTCGAGCCCTCTGTCGGTCACAATATATAAAGTTTCGAGACAGATTGCAATGAGCCTGAGAGATCCCCCATTTATAAGTATCTGGAAGTTCAAGTGGGCAGCTGTGAAGTACTCCCTACGTTTTATATGTGTATTTGAGTCAGTCAAAAATGGTTTAGCAAAAGTCTGATCCCAAAATCGGCTGCTGCATTTGATCACTATTTTCTTAAAAATTTTAAGTATCTTTGCAGCATTTAAAATGTTAATCTCAGAGCAAATCCTATGCTGGCTGAAACTATGTTAATAGGTCTCATCAATAACAACAAACATGGTAAATATCATAAATAGGGTTAAACAGATCATGTAATCATCATTAACGATTCTACAAGAACGCAAAGATTTTCGACACACAAGAAAATCTGTGTCGTTTAGGTGGGCTGTAACTAGAGAGCACTAATATTTATTTTATACTACACATGGTGAAAACACATGAAACATAAATGTTTCCTGTATTGAACATAGCAAAATATGCATTGGCACCATAATTTTTTTAAAAATCTGTGGTATCAGAAGTTTTTATGTAAACAGTGTGACATTCTTTCCAGCTTATCTCAGTACATTCACTACATATTTATCAGTTTAAATATAAAATATGCCAGAATTCATATTTCAACCTTTTCTAGCATCACTTCACTTTTTGACTTAACACTGAGAGTAGTTATAGTAACACTCACTGCAAACGAAATTTGCATGTTGTTAACAGATTGCCGAATAACAAATTCTGCATTCATACTGCAACACTCTTCTCGTACCAGTCCTGGCCTGTTATCTTCATCATCCTCCTCCTCCTTCAGCTGTACTGGATGATATTGTTTCAAACATATCTGCAGACTTAATGGCATGCCAATTGTTTTCAAACTCCTCCTAGAAATTTGTTGTAGAACAAGCTCATTTGAAAGCTGCATCAGATACTCCCGCTTTCTGAGCGATTTCTGGGTGCTATATTGAGCATGTCAAACAGTAGCACCATAGACCAACGATGAGTGTTTCTGGCTACATTGTATGTGGCACAATTTTGTCAGCTGTATCAATACTTTGTCTGATTATAAAATGTATTGATACAAGGCTTGTGTTCTTCCTTTGTTTCTGGGTCTATTTCAGAGTAGAGTTGATATTAGTAAAACAGTTCTGCCTCTCTTTGGAACATATGATACCAAAGTAGTAGAATCTAGAAATCTGAAGATACTGGAATATTGTTCTCTTCCTCTTGAGGAAGTTAATTTAGATGGCAACTCTCTATTATTTATTTTTTCCACTGTTCCCACATAAGACAACTTGTTTTGCTTCAAATCTTCAACCAGAGTACACTGGTGAACTAATTATCAGCAATGATGTTGCGACCTGGTCCATTAATTGATTGAATCAGCCTTTTGGCGACATCTGTAGGCTTGTTGCAGACTCTGAAAGGCCCATCAGGCTGCTTACCAGCTATATTTCTAAGTTGTAAATATAATACATTTCTGCATCAACTAACACATAGATCTTTATTCCATACTTGTTGGGTTTCGAAGGTATATATTGCCGAAAAGGACATTTACCTCGGAAACTTTCCAACTTTTCTTCTAAAGGTACATTTTCCTCCCAAACTATATGATTTCATGCAGATCACCACAAAACTTGTAAAACAATGTTTCGCAAAGCTGCTAGTCAATCATGTTCCTTCCTTTTTTCATGGGTTTGGCGGTCATCAAATCTTAAACAACGAATCAAGAACTTAAATCTCCTGAGGCTCATTACCAGCAAAAACGTCTCTGTACCATCTCCATCAGTGCCCCAGAGATCTTCAAGGCTCTGCCTATTCCGTCTGTTAGATTCTGCCAAGTACAATAGGCCAAAGAATGCTTTTATCTCTGGTCTGAAAGCTCAGCATCCCTCTCATGCATAAACTTTTGTTTCACATAGTCCCCATATTGATTTGTGTAAGTAACAATAGTGTCAGTTATCTCCTCCGTAAATAAACACCACCAGGAGTCAAGCGGTGATGGAGCTTGCCTTGCTTGTCCTATAACTCTAGGTAGATGTCGTAAGAGATTGTGCTTCCTGGTGTGGACACATTGGAATGGCGGCACTGTATGCCATTTTGTCTTGTCTTTGCCTTCATGAAAATTAACACTGGCCTCTAATGCTACTTATTCATCAGCATCATATCTGTCATCATCTTGTTCTGTTTCTGAGTCATCATCTCTTGATCCCAGGAGATCGTCACTGTTTGTGTCACTTTTGTCTTCAAAATTGAACCCCACTGTCGGCAGCTCTGAAAATGGTTTTCCGTGGTTTCCCATTTTCACACCAGGCAAATGCTGGGGCTGTATCTTAATTAAGGCCACAGCCGCTTCCTTCCCACTCCTAGCCCTTTCCTGTCCATCGTCGCCATAAGACCTATCTGTGTCGGTGCAACGTAAAGCAACTTATTTAAAAAAAAAAAAAAAAAGTCTTCAAAATTTTCGTGTAATGCATCATCATCATCATCCAGCAACAATCGTTGGACATCCTCCACATCTTCTAAGTTAAAATGTTCCTCCCTACTGGCCATAATGGATGGTAAATCTAAAATATGGCCATTGACCTAGCTGTTAGGCCCCTTTAAACAACGTACAAATCTAAAATAAACAGAATTTGGGACACAAGTGGTCACAATGTGCCTGTGAGGCACTGGGCTTATACTGCACTATCTACATGCTAACATGGGAAATTACACCAAATTTAGAGTAAACCAATAATATTAGTACTTACAGAATAGTAATTGTTTGCATCTCTTTGAAACACAAATTGCAACAGAAGCAGTCGCAACAATCCACCAGATCAGATGAAACACTTTCGGCTTATAGAGCAAGCAAACACAGACTGTCACGTGACTGACGAACATGGCAAGGAGTGAAGCTAGTGAGAGAATGAGAATTTTAGGTCCGCACACTGGAGCGGTAGCAACTGATGACTAAACCCTATGCCTGTCAGATCTGTTGCGACCAACACAGAGCTAGATCAAGAAATGTCATCACCATACTTCTTCCATATTCCCAATGTTTTTCCATTAACTGCCTCATACTTGAAGGTGGGATCTAGTGTTGATCTTCCATTTCGAAAGCCATGTTGCTGTTCCTGTAATTGTCCTTTCACCTTTCTTCTAATTTTCTTTTCTAGTACGGCATGCTTTAGAATATTTTGGCTACCAGAATAATGAGTGTGATTTGTCCATAATTATCGCATATCTTCTTGTCCCTCCCTCTAAAATATATATCTGCTTAACTCCAGTCATTTAGTGCCGATTTTTCTTTCCAGATACATTAAAAGTCTGTTATAGTGAGAATTCATAATGGTAAAAAATTCACTCGCTATAGTGGATTGTCGTTATATCCGATTTTTCATAAAAGTTGGGTGGGGGTACCCCACACAGATTAAAATTGGTATGAAATGGCAATAAGTTTGTTTCTGAGTCATTTGGGTTTTTGCGGATGATGTCCACAATACGGCAGCATACTTGTTAGTTATTTTTCAAATTCCAATACTACATGAACATGTGTGTTCAATTTTTAATTCTAAAAAATTGTAGTTTCACTCCAGAGGCTCTGTGGCAAAAGTTCAAAATCAAGAGGACAAATTGTGGCAAATATTCATTTATAGGACGAGGTCGCCTAGAGGCAATAAGCAGAGTGGGAGTAATCATTTTGAAGCAATTGGAGGAGTATGTTGAAGTGGTAGAATGTGTTAATGACAGAATAATGTAGATTAGACTAAAGATAAAGAATGAAGTGATGGACTTCATACAAGTGTATGCACCACAAACAGGAAACAGGGAAGAAGATATTGAAGGATTCTTGGAGAAAGTGAAAAGAGAAATTTCAGGTGTGGAAGTGGTTATTATGGGAGATCTGAATGCACGGGTCAGAAATAAGAGACAAGGAAAGGGAGAAGTCATTGGACCATATGGATATGGGAAAAAGAATCTTGAAGGAGAGGAACTAGTGGACTTCTGAGAAAGGAATGGACTTATAATGGGGAATACATGGTTTCGAAAGAAAAACAGCAGGAAAATTAGGAAATATAGGTGGGGTGGCAGAAGAACAAAATCAGTAATTGACTGCTTTTTGGTGGAAAGGACAAAACGCAGGAAGTTGGTAGATGTGATAGCTTAAGCAGGAGAAGTATTTGATGGGGACCGTAGAGTTGTGGTGGCAAAATGATGGTTGGGAGAAATGGAAAAACTAAAAGAGATAAGAGAAAGCAAAATAAAAGTATTGAAATTGAAAGACAAAAATGTAGGGGAAGATTTTCAGAAGAGATTGAAACAACAAACCCCAGTTACTGAAGTGGAAAATGTAGAAGAGGATTGGGCCAATTTAAAAAAGGCATTTGTTAGTGCAGCAGACAGTACTTGTGGCAGGACATCTACAAGAGTGAAAGTAAAGGAGACACCATGGTGGAATGAGGAAGTGAGGAAAGTGGTGAAAGAAAGAAGACAACCTGGCGAAAATGAAACCGAGGTCAAACAGAAGAAAGCAAACAGAGGTGTAAGCAGGTGGTAGGAGAAGAGAAGAAGGAGAGTTGGGAAGAATTTACACAAAAAATGGAATCGGATGTAAGTGGCAGTAAAAGGATGCTGCCTGGACTTGTAAGAAGTAAGAGGACAGAAAGAGTTACCATAAAGCTTGTGAAAAAGGAAGATGGGGGGGAATTGCTAACACACCCAAAAGAGATAAAGATGGAAGGAGTATTTTGATAAGCTATTGGATGTGAAAAACTATACAGGGGAAATAGAAGCAATACAGTGTGAGGACTCAACAACTGAGGTTGATATAACAATGTGGGAGGTGAAGTTAGCAGTACAAAAGATGAAGATGGGAAAAGCAACAGGGATGTATGAAATCAGTCTGGAAATGATAAAGGCTGCTGGACCTTTTGGTATGCAATGGTTGTACCGATTACTAAAGTATATGTGGAAACACAAATGTGTACCAGAACACTGGAAAAATCGGATAATAATACCAGTGTTGAAGAAAGAGGACAAGAAAGTCTGTGGTAACTATATAGGGATCACACTTATATTGCAGGTAGTTAAAATACTGGAAAGGATATTAAAAAGAAGAATGAGAAGGAAGATTGAAGGAGAGTTACAAGAGGAACAATATGGCTTCGGAAGTGGAAGATCTACAGTGGACCCAATCTTTAGCATGAGACAGCTGATGGAAAAGGAAGAGCAACAACAACTAGATACAGTATACTGAATGAAAAAATTGAGAAGTATGGCATGAAAATGAGTACAGAGAAAAGGAAGACTATGGTGATGTCAAGAGGGAAAAGGCAAAGAAAGGGCACTGTGAAAATTGAAAGTCAGAGTCTGGAAATTGTGGACAGCTTTAAATACCTAGGAAGTGAATTAATTCAAAATTAATTCAAAAGGGTATGGACATGGAGATTAGCAGGAGGGTACAGCAGAGTAATGCATTCTACCAAAGTGTAAGAAAACTTGTTTGGAGCAAAGAAGTACCAAGGAAAAGTAAAGGGATAATGTACAAAATGTACTATATACTCATACTGTAACAGGAACGCTCGTACTTTATCGGAGAGCTTGGGTTGGTGCCAGGGCATGTATGGTCCATGCTAGGAACCACAGAGAGAAGGGTATTTAAATAAGTTCTTTTGAAATTTAAGTCTTTGTTTATTCGAGGTGGACAAGAAATATATCACCTTTTACAGATGTGAAGGATGGAGAAGGATGGATTTGAGAAAGTCCAAACAGTGGTTGGAAGTGACGCTGTCTCTTCGCATCGGCATCGGCCCCCAATAAAATTTTACACATTTAAAAGATTGGCGTCGGCGGTATCCCGCATTGCCAGACTCCTCCCCCTCACCATGGATCTCCCCTCAGTACCATAGCACCACGCTATCCCACAGTGGTTGACAGGTCTTGAAGGCCCATTGAGGATCAGGATCGAACCCGAGAATCTGACGCCTAATGATCGGTTACGTGCAATGTTAAATTATTGATTTAGCATTTAATTTCACTTGGGTCCCATGAAGGGAGTAAAGAAGTGTGTAGGCATTGCACAGAATGTCAATGAGATCTGGTACAACACTTCTTTACCGTTACAGACTATGAATCTCATGTTAATTCTTCTTTACAGCACTGCACATTTTGCGAATTGGTACCTTCACTGAATATTACAACTCAACACATTTCGTAGAATTTACAAGTTCCACAGTTCGTAACGAAAGAAGATGATTAACACAGTTCAACATAAATGAAATGATTGTTGTTTGATGCACTGTTCTAGTTCACCAAGCCTACTTAGCGAACACAATTCAATAACCTTGAGTCTATTCGGTCACTAAGGCACAGTCTCATGAAAATAAATTCTGTTATTAAAGCACAGTTTTTACAAACTAAATTCTGTCACCAAGGCACAGTCTTATGAACCTAAAAGGCATGCTTATAATGTGATCAGCATAGTTTGAAGGAAAGAAATTGACACTGTCCAACAAATAAATGAGACAGCCTTTAGAAATTATTATGTTACACTTCGTTGCAAAAGACTGACATGAGTCAAGTTGTTTCATTTGTGACAGAACTATCCCTTCCCTGAATATGTACAATAACACGATGATAAACTATTATGTGGCGAGTCCACCCAGTTTATGTAAGTTGATAATAATTTATGATTATTCGCTCAGAGAATTTAGTCCCGTTCTCAACTGTTCAAGTATAAATACACAAGTCTATCAGCTGTTGATGACTCAAAATATTATAATCACTTCGTATCTCCCACAAAAATAGAATTCAAAGTTTCCACCTTTGACACTCAGAAATTTGTACGTTTACAGACGCAAATACTTGTATTATCCGTAAACACAACTACTGTCGGCAGTCTGCTGGGTATTGTGGCTTCTGATTTGTCAATCTTCTATCTTCAATTTCTCAGTTATCCCACCGCCGATTTTAATGAAATTTGGTATTTACCCTCTGTTGTTATGGGCTACACGATGATGTAATTGAAATATTTGTATCACATTTGGTTCTGGAAATCATGAGATGGAAGGAATCGAATGTTCGATGGCTATGTCCTTTTCTGGCTTTCCATCAACAAGCAGGTTGCGTGCATAGCTGTTACATCCGTCACCCGCGCGCACAGCGGTCTTTTTAAACCTCTCGTACAGCCTGTTGTTGCGAGTTGCGCTCGTATGCACCAGAAATACTTCGATAATGAATGTCGTTGTGACATTCCCGTTTCAGTACTGACTTGATGCAGCTGAGACATGGACTTTGACTAGCAGGCAAGAGAGTAGAATGCAAGCCAGTGAGATGAAATTCCTAAGAAGTATGATAGGAAAGACAAGGAAAGGCAGAGTGAGAAATGAAGATGTTAGGAAGGAAGTTGGGATAGGGAAGCTAAATGAGGGAGTTGAAAAGAATAAACTAAGGTGGTTTGGACATGTAAAGAGGATGGAGGAGAATAGAATTCCAAGACAGATGCTGGAGGCAAAGTGCGCGGGCAAGAGAGCAAGAGGAAGACCTAATTGAATCAGTGAAGAGCGGCATAAGAAGACTAAATTTAGGCTGGGACAAGATTGTGGAAGTAGAATGGTGGAAGGAAAGAGGAAGAAGTAGAAGTGCCATAAATATGCCAACCTGGCAGGAGCTGGATAAGGGGAAATGATGATGATGATGATGATGATGATGATGATGATGATGATGATGATGATGATGTGGACGAGCAGTAAGGGATTGGAGTATTTCATCAAGGGAAATGTTTGATAAATTTCCAAGTTCTGGGCAACAGTCGTGAATGCGATTGATTGATTGATTGATTGATTGATTGATTGATTGATTGATTGATTGATTGATTGATTGATTGATTGATTGATTGATTGATTGATTGATTGATTGATTGATTTTTGGTTTCAGTTTTCTTATTCAAACAGCATCACCTAACCTAATTTAACCATATTTCAAGCACCCATAGAGAAATAATAACCTTTTCACTATAAATTTTAATATATTGAATAGGTGATATTATGAACTAATTAGCATCTTACATGGGAATAACCTTTCCAAAATTTAACCAGATGCGAGAAAATATAAATTAACCCCTGAAATCGGTGATCACTCAGCCATATCTTGAGGTGTGTCACATTCCTACTTAATTTCAGTATTTAGCATTAAAATTAAGCGATTGTTCACTTCAGCGTTTATTTCTAACAACTGCTGTCAGCCACATTATTTATGCACTTATTACAAAAACGTGTTCTCATGTTTCATTTCTAACTTTCTTTACAGAATACCATTTGACGGGTAATACCAAGTGAATCTGACATTGCCTTTGAATGTTGACACATGCTATTGCACAAAGTGAGAAAACAATACCGAAGATGATCGATCGCATTCAGTATAAACATTGGAGTGCATAAATATCAATAATGGAAAAAATAGTGCCCACTTGATTTCTTGTAATTATGGATGCTTCATTGATAAGTGTCTTTCTCGCTGTAAACGAAGGATAATGCAGAGTTTAGAAATTTTCAAGGGACAGAAAAAACTCATAGTGGAGTTCTCGCTGTATGCTGTACTCACTATAGCATACTTCTACAGGTAGATCTAAATAGCCTATACAGCCATTGTGGATCAATAGGTCCTGCTGCTTTTATCATTTCCACGCACAATTCATCCATTCCTGCTGCTTTTCCCCCTTTCGTTTGACATTGTGATTTCACTCTTGGATTCTGTCTTCACTTTCTGCATCTATCATCTCATCTACACCCCTTTTCACATTCAGGGATTAATCTTTTCCTTATCTCTTCTGGTTGTACGTTGAAGGTATTATCCTTCGTTTACAGCGAGAAAGACACTTGGGTTTATAAAAGGATGCAGCATAATTCATAATTGTTTTTAGGCAAGGAATAAACTTGTTGCTAGGTAACAAATAATATGATTTTGTTTTTGGTACTTCTAAAGGTGGGTAATGTTATATATAAAAACTCTTCTGGTTGTGTTATTATCTCTCCTTCTTTCCCTTTCACCTGCTTTTTGTAGAATCTTTCTTTTCTCTTCTGCCTTACAAGTCCATCATCATCATCATCATCATCATCATCATCATAATCTGCAGTTTCCACCTGTTGGCCGGGTCTACTTGGAACATAAGCCTCTCCATCTCCTCTTGTCTTCCCACCACTTTTCCCTAGTCACTCTTGCCCAGTCCTTCCTCTTCTCTGTACACACTCTTCCACTTCTTTTATCCACCTGTCTCTTGGTCTTCCTCTTGGGCCATTTACCTGTTATCTCCATTTCGTGCATCCTCCTCGGTATCCTTTCCTCTATTCAATACAATAATAAATTGTTGCACAAATTAATGTTGCAACATGTTTAATATGGTTTGGGACCGGTTTTGACACATATACATGTCATCATCAGCCGATACAAAAATGGCAAGAAGTCAACACACAAAAAAACATTAAAGGGTAATTGTAACACTTATGACACTTTCTTGCAGAATTAATAATTGAAGTTCATCTAGCACTTTTAAGTGAAGATAATTTTTAGATATCTTAGGTCCTTAAGCACTCTTACTGTAGATCTTGGGGTTATAAAAGGATGCAGCATAATTCACAATTGTTTTTAGGCAAGGAATAAACTTGTTGCTAGGTAACAAATAATATGATTTTGTTTTTGGTACTTCTAAAGGTGGGTAATGTTATATATAAAAACTCCTAGAATATATTGTAGGATATAAACCTATCAGTACTGATACGGATTTTATGAGATATAAAGAAAAAGAAAATAAATTAAAAATTAAATTAAAAACTCCTAGAATATATTGTAGGATATGAACCTATCAGTACTGATACGGATTTTATGAGATCTAAAGAAAAAGAAAATAAATTAAAAATAAGGAATAAAAAACAGTGAAAAAATTGTAAGATAATACTATGGGGCTCACATTTATTTATCCTTGCCATGAAGTACAAGAGGAAAGTAAGAACAGAAACTGAACATAGGTAGGGGATAGGAGGGGGTTAGGGAGTAAGGGGAGTAGTTTAAGGAGGATCAGAGGGGTGGGGTGTTGTGGTAAGGGCAAGTAGCGCGAGAAGGTGTTGTGTATAACGTAGAAGATTGATCGCCTACTTGTCAATTTGAAGCTTTTGAAAACTGAGATAAGGAAGTCAAAAAGGATGCTCAGTTTTTCAGACAAATCATTAAGGTTTTGGTTAGGATTTAAAATATTGGTCAAGGTGTATTAAACAATTTTCAGTGATATCAAGAAGAGGGCCTTTGTTTAGGGTACTGATAATTTCAATGTCTTGGTCTAACATAGTGAAATGATGTTTTACGCCTTGCATGTGTTTCCCTATTGCTGAAAATTTATTGTATTTTATCGCATTAACGTGTTCTGAATATCTAATTTTGAAGCTGCGTCCTGTTTGTCCAATGTAAGAAAAATCACAGGTATTGCATTTAAAACGGTATACGCCAGATCTTGAAAATATATTAGTTCTGTTTAAAGATTTGGAGTTACAAATCACTTCCATGTTTCTATTGTTAGTTCGAAAGGAAATTTTGGAATTATGTCTTTTTGAAGATATTGGCAATGCAGTAGATGTTTTCATTGAAAGTGAAGGTAGAGTAAGCTGCTGGTTTAGGATTGTCATTTAGTAGCGTTGTATTTGTTCAGTGTTTAAATTTATTGATTATTCGTTCAGTAAAAGATCTGCTGTAACCATTAAATTTAGCAATGGAATGTATGATGTTAAGTTCTTTATATGGTAGTAGCTGTTTGTGTGGGTTTCCGGTAAATCATATAAGATAAAAAACTTCAATTATTAATTCTTCAAGAAAGTGTCATAAGTGTTACAATTACCCTTTAATGTTTTTTTGTGTGTTGACTTCTTGCCATTTTTGTATCGGCTGATGATGACATGGATACTGTATGTGTGAAAACCGGTCCCAAACCATATTAGACATGTTGCAACATTAATTTGTGCAACAATTTATCACTGTATTGAATAGGTGGAACATCTCTCTCTTTTTGGCATTGTGATTATCAGTTCAGTATGGATCAGTGATGAAGTTTTTAACTTTAAATCCTTTCCTCTGTCATTCTCTTCATGTGTCCATACCATCGAAGTCTAAATGCCTCTATCCTATTCTGTAGTGGCTCTTCTTTTACTATATCTCGAAACTTTTCATTTCTCATCTTATCCCATCTTGTCACTCCTATCCTGCTTCTCAGAAATTTCATTTCACTTGCCTGTGTTCTATTCACAGTTCTCCGCCTCATTACCCAAGTCTCAGCCGCATACATCCGAATAGGTATATGAACATCCTGTATATCACCCTTTTGGTTATCTGAGGGACATCCTTGCTCCAAACCAAGCTTCTGACACTTTCCAGGAATGCTCCTGCTTGTCTTCCATGCTTGATTATTTCCTTATCATTTCTTCCACTTTCCTCCATGATACTTTCTAAGTACTTGAAACTCTCTACCTTCCTAAGCTGTTCCCCTCCAAGCATTATCCCTCTCGTAGGTAACTCCGTCTTTCTAGTTGTGATCACTATCTCGCTCTTTTGGGCATTAAATTTCATTCCATATTGTTCTACCTCATCTACACAAGCATCTAACTGTTCCTGGATATCCTCTTCCTTTTCTCCCCAAACTAACAGGTCATCTGCAAACATCATCACTTCATTTTTCCTTCTCCAATTTTCCTTGCCACAATTGTCATTATCTCGTCCATTGTTACTACGAAGAGCAAAGGTGACAGAGCACTTCCTTGTTTTAATCCACCTTTTTGCTCAAACCAGCCTGTTCTCTCTCCTATTTCCACACAACTGACACTCGCATCCTTCACTCTTTCTACGGTCTGTTCCTCGACACCTTTTCTCTGTAAGGCTTCCCATACCTTGTTTCTACACACACTGTCATAAGCTTTCTCAAAATCCATGAAGGCCATCACAAGATCCTTACCCCATTCATAATGACGCTCTTGTTGTTGCCTTACTGTGAATATAAAGTCTACTGTGGACCTTCCTGATCTTCTGCTCTTCTCTTAACTTTTCTTCCACTCTCTTTCTGATTCAATTCTCCAGAATCTTCTCAAACACCTTTGCACAGTGGCATAACAGTGTGACTCCCCTATAGTTCTTAAACTCTTCTCTATTCCCCTTCTTGAAAATGATTATGATTACCCCCTTCTTCCAGTCTTCAGGGGTCTTCCTTTCCTTCCATACTACTTTCAACACACGATAAAGCCACTGTTTTCCTACCTCTCCTGCTGCCTTAACCATCTCAATACTCACTTCATCTAAGCCTGGGGCTTTCCCTCCTTTCATCTTGTCCAGTGCTAGCTCCACTTCTGCCCATGTTAAGTCTTTTTTCATATTTCTTACTTCCTCCCTGCTTCTACTTCCCTCCTCAGTGCATCCTTCTGGGTTTAGTAAATCTTCAAAATACTCCTTCCACATTCCTTTGAGTTTCTCCATTTCCTGCACTTCATTTCCATTTTTGTCTATCATTATAACATCTTCCCTCTTGCCTTTCTTCTTATTCTTGACCATTGCATACAGTACTTTTTTATTTTGTTTGCTATCCTCTTCCATCATGTTTGTCCACTTTTCCATCCATTTTTTCTTCTCCTCTGTTCTTCCTTTTTTGTCTTATATTCTTGTCTTGCCTCTGTTGTCCTCTGTTGAAACCACACTCTGAAAGCTTTATTCTTCTCCCTAACTGCCGCTTTGACTCTGTCGTTCTACCATGAGGTTTCCTTGCGTCTTTTCCTGGCACTAGTTCTCCCACAAACTTCTTCTGCAGTTTTTACTAGTGTCCTCTTGAACCTTTCCCACTCCTCCTCTCCTGTTTTTGTATCATCTGTTGGTACGTTCAATCTTATTTTCTTCTGGTATTCTTCCTTGGTTTCCTTTTCCTTCAGTTTCCATATTTTGATACGCCTTTCTTGCTTTTCTGTTTTCTTCCTTTCCACCATTGTTCTCATTTTCATTATCAGTAATCTGTGGTCACTATCTAGGGCCTCTGATGGTATTACCCTTACATCTATAACATTCCTCTTTATTTCCCAGTCGTAGATCATGTAACCTGCAATGGATTTCCTAGACCAGTCACTGCTATACCACGTTATCTTATGGCTTTCTCTCTTTTTGAACCATGAGTTCCCGGCCATCATCCCATTTCTTTTGCACAAATCCAGTAGTCTTTCGCCTTCCTTATTCCTAATTCCCCATCCTTCCGCTCCAAACACGTTCTCATAACCCTTCCTTTCCATGCCTACATGGGCATTCAAGTCCCCCATTACCACGTTATTTTGTCCATTCAATTTTCTCTCCAATTCTTCCTCAATGTCATCTTTATCTTGTTGCATGCATCCTGCTTGTGGTGCATACACTTGTACAATTTCCCAGGTTTTTCCTTTGACTGTTATTTTGACTTTTATCAACCTGTCACTTACAGCTTTTACTTCCTCTTTCAATCCATTTCTTACTACCACTCCTACTCAATTTCGCTTTCCTTCATCATTCCTGTCCAGTACATCCAAAAACCATTCTGCAGCTCTCTTCTACCCTCACCCCTCCACTTAGTCTCTGCCAGCCCTAGTACATCCAGTTTTCTTCTTTCCATCATGTCTACAACTTCTTCTACTTTTCTGGTCAGTGTTTGTACATTCAGTGTGCTCATTCGTAATCCTGTTCCTCGCCGGGGTCGTAGTCTGTTACATCCGTCTGGCTTATCATTCCTTGTTTTCTTGCAAGCGAGTTAATATCCATCACCGGCTTGCTAGGACTGTCGTAACTTCACCAGAGCCCCGTTAGCCGCCATCCTTTTCAGGATTCCTGTAGGGCCTTCACAGCTACCGTAGCGGTCTCGGGGCCCACACAGTCCCCACTGTACTTCACCCCCACAGGCTATTCCCTACTTGATGACGTTGCCCATCTCCCACGATGAGGACAAGGGGTTGGACTTGTGGGAGACAAGTCCATATAGTATCGTTTTACTGCTATACATATCCTCTTACAATTCTTGTATAAAACCTTCAAAGGTTTTCTTCTTTTCTTCACTTAATACTTTTTTGCACCTTCTTTTCATTTCTTGATACTTCTGCTTTATCCCTCCCTAATTGCTTTGCTTTCTTATTTTTCATTGTTTTCTGTAGCATCTCATTCCATCATGGGGTCTCTTCATCTTTCATTGTTTCAGCTTTTCTGCCACTTGCACTCCCTGTACAGCTTGCAAATGCCATGTTGACGATGTCTCATTCCACTTCCACACTCCCCACCTCATTTCTGGGTAGTTGTTGTTACAATTCATGTTGGAATTTTTAATTTACATCCATATCTTTTAATTTCCATACTTTCAACTTTTCTTTCATTTTCACTATTATTCCTACTTTCATTTTTGTTACCACTACTCCATGGTCTCCATCGAAGGTTACTTCTGGTAAGGCTTACATCTAACAATGGTCTATAATTTGTACTTTACACCAAGAAGTAATCAATTACTCTGTTTGTCCTTCTGTTTCCCCATCTGTATCTTGTAATATTTCTACTATTCTTCTTCTTGAACCATGTATTACTCACGCTTAACCCATATCTCGCACAAAAATCCACCAACTTTTCTCCAACTTCATTCCTCTTTCACTAACCAAAATGTCAAATTACTCCTTCCATTCCTTTTCTGTTCTATCCCACAATTTCATTAAAGTGTCCCTTGACACTCAATTCTACATCATCTTCTTTGCATCCAGTCTGGGATGCATGCACTTGTCTGAAATCCTTTACTTCATTCTGTCTTTAACTGGATCTTGATTATTTCTCTCTTCAGTGACTCCAAGAATTTGTCCATATCATCTTCTTTGGATCCAGTCTGGGATGCATGCACTTGTCTGAAATCCTTTACTTCATTCTCTGTCCTTAACTGGATCTTGGTTATTCTATCACTTACGTAGTCTACTTTACTCATCTAAGATCTTGTTAGTTATTATCCCTACTTCATTCTTTACTGTATGTCCTCCACTCCAGTAGAGAGTTGTATCCCTTCCTCAGTTTCATCTTTTGTTTCCTCTCCACTTAACCTCACTTATTCTCGTCATAGCTATATTCTCCTTCTCCATAAAATCAATCACCTCCTCTGACTTTCTGGCCAATGACATGAGGTTGATTATTGCCACCTTCATAATGTTCCCTACTGGTCACCCACTTCTCACAACTCCCCAACGCAAGCACTGCGTGTCACTTCCAAGGAATGCCCTAACCTTTTTCTATGGCTGATGTGAAAATGCCATTTTCATTTTCAGGCTTTTATTACAATGGTGTCGCCACTCCCAAAGCCAATTTAGAGCTATTACCAGCAGGTGATCAGGCCGCTTATATCATAGAGCACAGGCAACTTTTGCAGCCCCCCTAACCTAGCGTCAGACAGATACTACTCGATGGGTTCCAGTGTCATTTCCTACACTAACGTGACCGTCACCCCACTCCACCCCTGTCCGTCGGAGCCCATTGGCCACCTTAGGCAATTGGGTTATTTACTGCCACTTGGCATTGAGACACTGGCTGTACAATCTTCTCATTACCGTAGTGGGATAAGCGGCCAAGCAGTAATTTCCTGTATCATCGTCATCATCATTATCATCATCACTCATTTTGATTACTGTCATTATTAGATGATTCAGGTTTTCTTAACCTTTTCAGACCTGAAAGAAAACTGGAGGTGTGAATTTTTGTTTGTATGTGAAAAACTTACTTAAATGCTCTTAAATACATGTATTTATAGTCTATTTTCCAAAATAAAAATTAACATCTGAAAAAAGGCACCCACACAATTGTGCGTGTCAGGACTTAATTCACTACTTACAACAAAATAAATCAACTCAGTACATGTGAATATACATATGTTCATGATCAAATGTTCTATTTTACAGTGTGGAATGATTAAATTAAAATCTTTGTTCAAACACAAGTATACATTACATTTCTTACAATGAGTACAAGTTTTGCTTTTACAGTCCTTTTGGTAGCAGCACTTTGCCATTAGACCTGAAAGAAAACTGGAGGTGTGAATTTTTCTTTGTATGCCAAAAACTTACTAAAATACTCTTAAATATATATATGTTTACTGTTTATTTTACAAAATAAAATCTGTCATTTGAAAAACAGCACCCACACAGTTGTGTGTGTCAGGACTTAATTCACTACTTACAAAAATAAACAGTTCAGCTCAGTACATGTGAATATACAGATGTACATGATCAAATGTTCTATTTTTATAGTGTGGAACGATTTAAAACAATTAAAATGTTATACATTACATTTCGTACATCAATTATGAGTTCTGTTTTTACAGTTGTTTTGGTGGCAGCACCCAGTACTCCAGTATGCATTGCCTGTAGGAAAACCTAGCCTGCACGATTGTGCATGTCAACATTCAAAACCTTATGGTAATACATATGATGATGTTTGTTCATAATTTGCATTCACTAAACAATTTACACACTTCATTGATTACATTTTGATATTCAGTAAAGCTTCTTCATTGATATGAATGCAATAAATAAATAAATAAATAAATAAATAAATAAATAAATAAATAAATAAATGGCACCTTGTCATTACTGCTTGATGCAAGTGTGATAAACTGATATAACTTGAAAACAGTATTCTCTCACCCATGGGTAAATAATGCAAGTATCTAGCTTGGATTATTATTATTATTATTATTATTATGACTTGTAAGGCTATGAAGTATTTACATCCATTTAGTATTATTATTTTTTACGTAGTCAAATGATTGCAGTGTTTGTGAGGTTATGTCATGAAACATGTACTTTGTATAGACATTTATATGAGTTCAATTAATGTAAGAACCTGTATATAATTTATTATTACATGTGTATATGATTTGTAATCCACTACAGAATTGTAAAGCACACTGTAACATCCAGAATGGCACTCAGTAGATGAGAACTCTGTAGAATATTCTGTACATTATATCTGGGCCTTAAGCACTCTAGAATTTACGAGAAGATGTATCTTTCTAGAAGCCTGGCCAGGCACCTATATAAGGAGGCGGTCTTGATGGTAGGGATGAGTTATTGCCTCGTTGGAGTTATGGTTTAACAGGAGTTTTACTGGTGAACACGTGTTGTGGTTAGGCTGACATGCCAACGTAAGCAGTCGGTAATCAACTGTTTCAGCTGTGTATTAAGGTTGCAATCTCCATGCACTGTGATAGGCAATTGTTAAAATGGTGGGTTGTTGTGTATATTTTGTTCGTGACAGAAGTTGATCAGGTTATGTTTATGTGAAGTTAAAGTGAAATAAATAAGTGTTCCAACTGACAGCATTTCGTGTGCATCTTTGTGGATGCATCATTGGCGACCGTGCGTGACAGGACTCTTAACACATTGCAGACCGGGTGCCCTTCACCCCATGCACAGCCCTGTTCCTGGCCATTTTCTAACTACCTCCAAGCTGGAGTGTATGCATTTAAATAAACTGTCAGAACTTCACTAGCTTTTGAAGGACTACTGTGATTTTTTCTGGTGACCTTCCTGAATAATTGTTGAAATGCAGGTAGATAAGTATTTGTACGTAGGTGAGTATTTGTTGAAATCTACTTTGGCTCATAGTTTTCGGAAATATGGGGTTTTCTATTAGGGGATCGGTTGGCCAGTAATCTTTCAGACATGATTTCTTCACCTGCCCTCTCAATATACGCAGAGCAATATTTTATTAATTTCCCTGCTAGTGAAATTTGTCCACTTTGGTGTTTTAGGGGATACGTTATGAGAATGTGAATTCTGCTCATAGTATAAGTTTGTCTGCTCAGCTACATCCTGAAAAAATTCCTCACCAAACATAAGTCCTCCTACTTGTCCTATGTTTCCAGATTCATTAGGCCATACCTTTATACCAGGAACACCTTCAAAATCCTCTAGCCTAGGTTCACTGTTGTCCATAACCCAGTTATCAGAAAACACTACATTATTTACAGTATTTAGAATATTTACACCCGTAACACAATTATCAGACTCGTTCTGCACTACATGAGTTTCACACCCTGAAGATAAGGCTATATCCTCGTCATCACTGGAAACATTTCCGTTAGAAGATATTTCATCATCGAACTCTAAATATTCAGCATCACTTGAATATTCGGAGCCTGTATCAGCATATAATTCGTGAATAACTTCATCCTTGTCCAAACACGTGCGATCCCTGGGCACTGCCGTCTTGCATGGCTCTTCGAACTTTCTAAACATGTTTTCAAGACATGCAAAGAAATCTATGATATGAAGAATAATTGAAAAGAAATGCGACTATCGCTTGTGTAGAATCATACATAACAGAGTTCTATCACCCTTGACCTCCAAATAGTTCCGGTATATTTCAGAAGATAGCACTAAACTTCAGTCTGCTGCTAATACGAGATAACTCGGAACCGGTCCGCAATGCTCGGCCAGGCAAACACAAGTTTCCTCGGGTCCGGTCCACATAGTGTTAAAATCTATTGGACTCGAAAATGAAGAACGATCAGAAGACTGTGATGATGTTTGAACAGCTAATTTCCTTGATTCAGGCCCAGTCTAAAAACATCGAGGCCCAGTTTGGGAAACTCGAGGGGAACATCGAGGCCCAGTTTGGGAAACTCGAGGGGAACATCGAGGCCCAGTTTGGAAAACTCAAGGGGAACATCGAGGCCCAGTTTGGAAAATTCAGGGGGAAAATTGAGACCCAGTATCAAGAATTAAAGAAGCAAATCAGTTCATTGGAGAAAGAATCGAAGGAAGCGAGTACCCTGCGTGAAAGTATGATGGCTGTGAAGACACGAGTTAAGCCTGCAAGCAGTGATAGCGGCTCCGGCGTCGTGAAGGTGGCAACTTCACGGGATGAGGGGATCACTTCCTGGGGAACATACCGGGCCCAGTTCAAGACCGGATTGACGTCAGAAGAGGGAGCCGAATACCCGATCGCAGGATTTTGTGGGCAGTAGATGGAAGTACAATGCAGCCCGCAGCGATGTTCGACCTGCGAGGAAGTTGTAGGAAAATTCAGCAGGCGCGGCAGTGTCCACCAACCGAGAGCCGACTGCTGAGTCCAGCTGCAGGACAGGACTTAGCGCACTCATAGAACACCGCGGGTATTTGACGCCGAGACCGGACAACCAAATGACACGACGGTGAATGGGCCGCACCAGTATGGCACTAAGAGCGAGGCGCTCGACAGCCGCAGTAAGCTCCACGGCACCGTGAACTGTCCGGGGAGTATGTTCAGCGTGAAGCAGAACTATGGGGAGGCTCAGACGATGTGCCAGGAGATGGAGGCAGCGATGGCAATGACACAGCCAGTGGGACCCCCTCTAGGAGATGAGAACCAACGGGGTCTGAACCAACAACCAACAAACGAGGGTGCCACCTGACCAGGACACTTGTCCCGGCACAAAGCCATGTACTAGTAAGAACATCGAGATCAGCACCCCAGAACAAGAGGAGACTCAACAGAGCCAAGCCCAAGACATGCGAGCCTGTCCTATGCATCACACCGGTGGACTACGAAGGTTCATAGGCCTGACAGAACACAAAAGTACAAACGAGGGGAAAGCCAGCGGAGCTTCGAATGCCACGCAAGGACCTGTGCATTATCATCACCAGGAACGAAGACACCATTGACTGGACCCAGTGAATCCACCACGGAAAGGTGGTGGCCCCCGATTGAACCGCCTGGCTGTGAACTGTGGACTTCGACAGCGCCAACAGAAGGGCTGTATGACTGAGGTAGTCTGTGTGTAGTTAAACAGTGAGGACCAAGAGAGTGTGATAGACGGTGGAAATTGTTTCAAGTTATAAGAGGGGATATTGACGCAAGTGTGACAAACTGATAGATATAACTTGAAAACAATATTTTCTCACCCATGAGTAAATAATGCAAGTATCGAGCTTGAATTATTATTGTTATTTTTATTAGTTTACAATTATGACGATGATGGTGATTATAATTATTATTATTATTATTATTATTATTATTATTATTATTATTATTATTACTACTACTACTACTACTTTTGTGGCTATGAAGTATTTTCATCCATTTAGTATTATTATTATTATTATTATTATTATTATTATTATTATTATTATTATTATTATTATTATTTACGTAGTTGAGTGATTGCAGTGTTTGTGAGGTTATGTCATGAAACATGTACTGTATATAGACATTTTGCCAATCAGCTGTATTTTTAAACTCTTCTTCCTGCACCCTGGTGGTCAAGCGCTAAATAAAAACAACTGAAATACATGCTTACGTGTCCCGCACGAGCACTGCAGTCCAGTCTAGTGCCAAGAAAACATCAAATACGCTCAGACATAAATAAAATACGTACTCGCACAATTGTGCGTACACAGTCTGAAAGGGTTAATACAGTACATTTAAAAAAAACAGTTTCTATTATGTGTGAACTTTAAACTGTGATTTTCTTTTTAATTGATCGACTTATTCTGTTCCATTTGTTCTTAATTTTGCATGCATTTATTTTAAGTTAATTGAATAAAACAATGAAATATTTATTAAAATTATTTCAATACCTCCCTGGTTCGATTGCTGGTCAGGTTAGGGATTTTTACCTCGATCTTAGGGCTGGTTTGAGGTCCACTCAGCCTACATAATTATAATTGAGAAGCTGTCTGACGGTGAGGTGGCAGCCCCAGTCTAGAAAGCCAAGAAAAACGGCCGAGTGGATTTGTCGTGCTGACCACACAACACCTCGTAATCTGCTGGCCTATGGGATGAGCAGTGGTCGCTTGGTAGGCCATGCCCCTTCAGGGCTTTTGCGCCATGGGTTTAAAAAACAATTTATTAATACCTCATGCTCTCATAGCCAAATGTCCTTAAATATTAACCATGTTGATGATTTAAAAACCAATGTTTGAAAATTATTTTCTTGAAACTTGGTACACTCTTAACAACTTCAGATTTATGACAAATTCTCTGTTTTCAAGATAGAGAGTTCTGGTTTTCAAGATAAATACATTATATTATGAACTGTCAAATATGAAATGAACAAAAAATGACATTTTTTGATGTAAGGTATGGTTTCTCAGCGACTGTCACATATGTTTTTTCATTACTACTGGTGAACCAGAGATTGTTAATGCAAAATAGACAATACACATTCTCTGTTAACCAGAGAATAAATTAATAATAATAATAATGTTATTTGCTTTATGTCCCACTAACTTCTTTTATGATTTTCGAAGATACCGAGGTGCCGATATTTTGTCCTGCAGGAGTTCCTTTACGTGCTAGTAAATCTACTGACACGAGGCTGGCGTATTTGAGCACCTTCAAATACCACCGGACTGAGCTAGGATCAAACCTGTCAAGTTGAGGTCAGAAAGAAGACCAGCACCTCAACCGTCTAAGCCTCACTGCCTGGCGGAATGAATTCTTCACTTTTAATCAAAATCTTAATGCCAGCAACAACAGCAAGAAACAATGATCATCTTACCCATAATAATAATGATAATAATAATAATAATAATAATAATAATAATAATAATAATAATAATAATAATAATCATCATCATCATCATCATCATCATCCATTTCGCTCGTCCAGCTCTCGCCGGGTTGGGTATGCATGGCACCTTTCCATGTTCCTCTGTTCACCAACTGTTGTTCCTCCTTAACTGTGTTCCAATCCAGGTTTCTTCTGATTACAGTATTCTTGATCGTTTTCAACTGCCTTAGTCTGCCCTTCCTCCTATGTGAGTCTCTATCGTCCGCTTCAGCATTCTTTCCTCTTCCATACTTTTAACATGTCCAAACATCTGAGTTTATCCCTCTCCATCGTGTCAGAAAGCTTTTCCATTTCGATTTCCTTCTTGATGTCCTCATTTCATTTGACTGGCCTGGATTTTATTCTCTTTCTGTTAGTGACCAGGTCACCACTTCAAAATGTCAGTGTCACCTCTTCACATTTCATTACTGGTTCCTTTTTTTTCAAACCAAGTTGCTTACACTGTGATAGCATCCATTTTCCTGTTGAATCCTTTTGCTGATCTCCATGTCCAGTCCTGTGTCCTGCATCAGTTTGCTTCCTAAGTACTGCTCTCTACAATTTTTATAATTCCTTTCCTTTCACTTTTCCTCTAGTCAACACCATTGTTTCAATCTATTCCATCTGGGTTTTTGTTACATAATTTTCAATAATCTCACTCAGCATGTCGAGATGCCCAACTTCCTCTCTGTATGTTCCGCACACCACAGTGTCATCTGCAAATAACATTACCTTCAGCCCCCTGTCCCCATATTTTACCTTTGTCTCCTTCATAATTTCATCCATAACCATTATGAGTAACAGTGGTGACAGCACACTTCCTTGTCATAGTCCAGTTACATACCAAACCACCCTGTTCTCCCCATGTGTCGACACTGCTGCAACAGTTTTTGTACATTGCTTACACATTTTGTATAACTTGTTTTCTAAATCCTTTCTGTTGTATTACTTTCCATACATTTGCTTTGGGTACACTATTGTAAGCCTTTTCTAAATTAAGCAGTGTCATCACCATATCTCTTCCTTATTCCCATTTTATTTTTTTAAATTTTTTTTCATTATGCCTCATACTGAAGACGGGATCTAGTGTTGATCTTCCACTTCGAAAGCCATATTGCTTTTCTTGTAATTGTCCTTCCATCTTTCTTCTAATTTTGTTTTCTAGTATGGTATGCTTTGAAATATTTTTGACCGAGCTCGATAGCTGCAGTCACTTAAGTGCGGCCAGTATCCAGTAATCGGGAGATAGTGGGTTCGAGCCCCACTGTCGGCAGCCCTGAAGATGGTTTTCCGTGGTTTCCCATTTTCACACCAGGCAAATGCTGGGGCTGTACCTTAAGGCCACGGCCGCTTCCTTCCCATTCCTAGGCCTTTCCTATCCCATTGTCGCCATAAGACATATCTATGTCGGTGCGACGTAAAGCAAATAGCGAGAGCAAAAATATTTTTGCTGCCTGAAATATGAGCATGATTCCTTGGTAATTATTCCATATTTTCTTGTCTCTTTTTTTAAAATACAGGTATTATTACTCCTTTACTTCAGTCATTTTGTACCAATTTTTCTTTCCAAATACATCTAAGCAGCTTATACTGCTATTGTAGACCAACGGGACCTGCTGGTTTTATCATTTCCACACACAATTCGTTCAGTCCTACTGCTTTTCCCAATTTTATTCATTTCACCTCAGTTTCCTCTTTTTCCATTGTGATTTCACTCACGGATTCTGTCTCCTCACACTCTACCCTGGTGTGAAAATGGGGAAACTGCGAAAAACCATCTTCAGGGATCCCACTGTCGACAGCCCTGAAGATGGTTTTCCGTGGTTTCCAATTTTCACTCCAGGCAAATGCTGGGGCTGTACCTTAATTAAGGCCTCGGCCGCTTCCATCCAACTCGTAGGCATTTCCTATCCCATCATCGCTATAAGACCTATCTGTGTCATTGCGACATAAAGCTCTAGCAAAAAAAAAACCAACACTCTACCTCTATCATCTTGTCTACACCCTTTCTCGTATTCAGGAATTCATCAAAGTAATCCTTCCATATTTTCCTTAATTCCTCTGGTCTCCTTTATTCCTCTTTCACCTGCTCTGTGTAGATTTTCTTTTCTTTTCCTTACAAGTCCATGTGAAATGGTTGATGCTAAAAAGGGTTCAATCCTGAAAAATCAGAAAATGGTATTAAGGATGTGTAGAGGTCCTGAGGTAAAGTTACATCTTTTCACACTAAATCGGCATCAGTCCAATGATCAGTGTTTGTGGTATAGGCAGTGTTTGAACTAGCTGTATATAAAGTGAGCTCGGTCCAGGACTGAGCCCTTTCAAACATCAACTGCCAACAGCCAACCGTCAGCTGTATGAAGGAAGAACCATAACCTTGATCAAATCCAGATTATTACAGATTTCCAGGGAATATCATTGTTCGTCTATTCATAAGTGGAATTTGTCATCATACCTTTAGTTTTTTCCTAGTTGATGAGCTCTACAACAGCCTTCGGAAAAGGCCTGTCTGGAGGCAAAGCTCCTATAAAGGCAGCTAAACTGGAGGATATTATAAAACTACAGATTTTTATGGTGGAATATTCATATGGCCTACCACCAAAGCAGATACTGGACAAAATTGAACATTAGACTATTCGAGTACTTTTTTGGAAGTTAAATAAGTTCAAGAATAATCTTTTTGTGTTTAATAAATTAATTTGTAACATTTTAGGAAGTGAAAAATACAGTTTGAATTGATCGGAGAACATCGAACATCAGTCTACTTGATTGAACCTTTTTATATGCTGAATAAGTTCAGAAATAATCGTCCTTGTGTTGAATACATTGCCTTGTAATATTTTAGGAAAATTTGTGAAAATAGACAGCTTATACCACAAAATTCTCTCATATTATAATTTATATGATAAAATGGGATGAGTCCAGATGAATGATTATTTGTTTTTTATTAAAAATAATAATTTAATATTTTTCAATACATGGGTAACCTTCTACCATGCTGTAGTAGTTTTGTTTTAAAAAAATTGTACTAACATGTACGAACTAGAGGTTTGAACCAGTTTTTAGTTTTACAAAAACTGTATTTCTTGGACTGATCCTCTTTTAGTATCAAGCAATTCATATAGCATTCTTTTAGTGCTGTACATATCCTCCTCCAACTCTTGGCAAACCCTTACTACCTTCTTGCACCTTCTTTTCATTTCCTGGTACACTCTTCTCCACCGGGCGAGTTGGCCGTGCAGTTAGAGGCGCGCGGCTGTGAACCTGCATCTGGGAGATAGTATGTTCGAATTCAACTGTCGGCAGCCCTAAAATTGGTTTTCCATGGTTTCCCATTTTCACACCAGGCAAATGCTGGGGCTGTACCTTAATTAAGGCCATGGCCACTTCCTTCCGACTCCTAGCCCTTTCCTATCCCATCGTCGCCATTAGACCTATCTGTGTCGGTGCGACGTAAAGCCACTAGCAAAAACAAAAAAAACAAAATACTCTTCTCCTTTCTTCCGTTTTAACCCTATTCCATAATTGCCATGCTTTCTCCTTATTTTTCACTGCTTCCTTTAACCTCTCATTCCATCCTGGTGTCTCTTTATCTTTTACTCTTGCAGCTATTCTGCCACAAGCACTAGGATGTTTGCCCAGTTATACTTTCTTCTAAAACAGTAATCATCACCACCACCATCTCCACACAGGTTACAAATGCCATCTTGAACATGTCCCATTCTATTTCCACTCTCTCCACCTCAGTTGCATTGTTTTGTTTTGTTGTTTCAATTTATATTGAACTAGCTGATGTACCCATGCTTCGCTATGGGATTCTCAGAAAGACTGACTTTTTGGTTTTCCTAACTGAAGACAACATTACAAAAAGGTCAGTAGGAATGTAGCGATTAAAAGCATTGTTATCATATAAAATACTCGATCAAATGAAAATATGCACATTTTCTCACTTTTAATGAACAGTACTATGGTATTGCATAAGACCAATTTCATGTTTTTGCCCGTATTGAACCTACTACTAATAGTTACAAATTCTTGTTTTTATATCCACTATTCAATACATAAAAATCTTTATTGTCTCTAAAAGGACATTTACTACAATACTAACATTAAATGGGACATGTTTTGCTCGTTGTGTCAAGCATTTTCAGCCATTTTGTACAATTATCTCAAGGTTGAGTCATTATAAGAAACCTTGTTTTACAATTGTTCATTAAAATGTCATTATGCAATAAAATATTGTTACTATATAAAAAGTAAACACCGAGCTCGATAGTTGCAGTCGCTTAAGTGCGGCCAGTATCCAGTATTCGGGAGATAGTAGGTTCGAATCTCAGCCCTGAAGATGGTTTTCCATGGTTTTCCATTTTCACACCAGGTAAATGCTGGGGCTGTACCTTAATTAAGGCCACAGCCGCTTCCTTCCCTAGCCCTTTCCTGTCCCATCGTTGCCATAAGACTTATCTATGTCGGTGCGACGTAAAGCCAATAGCAAAAAATAAATTAAGTAAAAAGTAAACTGGAAGAAGTAACAATTAAAATGGGTCTATAATAGACTAGAATTTAATCACAGGAAGTTGATATGCAAGTCATAGTAATCTGCTATTAAATTGTAAGATTTGGTTAAAAATTCCCATTTTTTTTTCTAACACTGCTAGTTTTAAGTTATGTATCAAAGTATAAATGTTCATATGAAGATTAGTGAATTAGAAGATTAAACTTGCAATATATTCTCGTTAGATGAAAATTACACCATGATTAAAAGATGGATCATTGGAGGTTTGTAGTCTGTTGTATGCGTCATACTTGTAGTCTTCACCAATCCCCAACTGGTTTGAGTCGGCCAATTTTGACTGGTCTGTTTGTTATTAAAGCCTGGTTAAAAGGGACATGAATATTTGTTTCTTAGTTATTGGTGTGCTGTTTACTGCAACGTTATGGAAGAATATGTCTGTAATAAAAGAATGTTATGAATGTGATGATTTGTAATTGTTTATATAGATTCTTAAGGTTGAAACATCACTTACCCCTTTTTTCACGCTTTAGTGCCTAGCTGTGCTTGTTGCAGTACTGAGACTATTTGTCGTCATGTTCTTACTTCTTTTGTTATATGTAGAGGCACCTGTTTGTATCGAAAATTTTTGCGTGATTTCATCATTTTTTAACAGTTACTTTGGTGTATTTTCAACTATTTTTATTTTATTTTGTCAGTAATTTCGCTAAATTTTATTTCCACTTTTCAGCAATAACAGGTAAACCAAAACTTAATTGATAACACATTTGCAGTATAACAACGTTGTATTTTTGCATAAGTATGTATACATGAGTTATGCTTCTGCTTAGAACACATACAGTATTACACATTATATCAAAACATGGAAATTTGAAAAAAAATGTATCAGCTGTCACTTTAACAAGTAGGGCCTAGCCTAAGTGTATCATTTACACATCAGCCTGAAAAAGACAGAGATACCATGAGTTCCATATTAATGGGAGCCAGAGCTGTTCTCCTGTCAGATATTACATTACAATATGTTGAGAACGTCCTCTCACTATCAGCATTACTGATGATCACAAAGATAATTCTCCAAGGTACTACCTGGTGATCACAGGAATAGGGAAGAGTTTAGCTGTAGTGGGTTCGTCTTCATATTTCTGTTTCAAGAACTGAATGTATACATGCTCTCTCTTCCATGGATTAAGGAAGATGTGTTTTGCCTGTACAACACATTGGTTCAAAGCACTCAGTTCCACAGCCCACACACTGCCCACCAAATTCAGTTTATGGGCCCAGCACTGCGTGTGTACCTTTCTGAAACTAAAACCCTTATGTAACGTGCTGAATCAAGTTATAGAAACTACATTCTGTTACCGGTACTGAATTTCAAGTTTGTGAATTACATTCATAATTGCCTGTGAACGTGCTGTAACATTAGCATTTGCAATAACCTTCACTCCCCCTACAAATAACTTCTAAACTGTTTTCTTTGCATCCACTCTGGTGTGCGTACATTCGGATAAATTCCTTTACTCCAATCTCTGTCGTTAACTGTATCTTTACTTCCTCAACTACTTCTTTCCTTATCCTCTCCATTTAACCTTACTCATTCCCACCATAGCTATATTCTCTTTCTGCTAAGGAGAACTGCATTTTTCACATATGACCGGTGTTCCATTTTGATCTTGGAGCATGGCCGAACACACACTAACTGAGTCGGGCATTGGTTTACAGGCACAGAATGTTGGTGGCCTTTGGTAGTGTATGTCACAGGGTTTCCAACTTAATACTGGCATTACTGTGCTGCTAAGTATTTGCCTTGACTTATGAAATGACATATGTATGACTTCAATCAATCAATCAATCAATCAATACTGATCTGCATTTAGGGCAGTCGCCCAGGTGGCATATTCCCTATCTGTTGCTTTCCTAGCCTTTTCCGAAATGATTTCAAAGAAATTGGAAATTTATTGAACATCTCCCTTGGTAAGTTATTCCAATCCCTAACTCCCCTTCCTATAAATGAATATTTGCCCCAGTTTGTCCTCTTGAATTCCAACTTTATCTTCATATTGTGATCTTTCCTACTTTTATAGACGCCATTCAAACTTATTCGTCTACTAATGTCATTCCACGCCATCTCTCCGCTGACAGCTCGGAACATACCACTTAGTCGAGCAGCTCTTCTTCTTTCTCTCAATTCTTCCCAACCCAAACATTGCAACATTTTTGTAACGCTACTCTTTTGTCGGAAATCACCCAGAACAAATCGGGCTGCTTTTCTTTGGATTTTTTCCAGTTCTTGAATCAGGTAATCCTGGTGAGGGTCCCATACACTGGAACCATACTCTAGTTGGGGTCTCTTACCAGAGACTTATATGCACTCTCCTTTACATCCTTACTACAACCCCTAAACACCCTCATAACCATGTGCAGAGATCGGTACCCTTTATTTACAATCCCATTTATGTGATTACCCCAGTGAAGATCTTTCCTTGTATTAACACCTAGATACCTACAATGATCCCCAAAAGGAACTTTCACCCCATCAACGCAGTAATTAAAACTGAGAGGACTTTTCCTATTTGTGAAACTCACAACCTGACTTTTAGCCCCGTTTATCAACATACCATTGCCTGCTGTCCATCTCACAATATTTTCGAGGTCACGTTGCAGTTGCTCACAATCTTGTAACTTATTTATCACTCTATAGAGAATAACATCATCCGCAAAAAGCCTTACCTCCGATTCCACTCCTTTACTCATATCATTTATATATATATAAGAAAACATAAAGGTCCGATAACACTGCCCTGAGGAACTCCCCTCTCGACTATTACAGGATCAGACAAAGCTTCACCTACTCTAACTCTCTGAGATCTATTTTCTAGAAATATAGCAACCCATTCAGTCACTCTTTTGTGTAGTCCAATTGCACTCATTTTTGCCAGTAGTCTCCCATGATCCACCCTATCAAATGCTTTAGACATGTCAATCGCGATACAGTCCATTTGACCTCCAGAATCCAAGATATCTGCTATATCTTGCTGGAATCCTACAAGTTGAGCTTCAGTGGAATAACCTTTCCTAAAACCGAATTGCCTTCTATTGAACCATTTATTAATTTCACAAACATGTCTAATATAATCAGAAAGAATGCCTTCCCAAAGCTTACATACAATGCATGTCATGGTTAAGTCATACCTTTTTTTATGAAAAAGTATTTTGATAGTTTCATCTTTTTAATCACAAATTAACATCTTTGTCTTGAAAATATAAGAGTTTTAGTTCTTACTAGGAAAAAATGGTTTTTGGCCAGATTTTAAGAGTCTCTGGACCACAATGTATAGGTATAATAAAACTTCTTTCCAAGTATCATTCTTCCAGTTGTCCAGTTGTCAGACAGCTCACACATGTCAAATAATGGATGTGGTAGGCTCATTTGCTTTTCTTTATCCTCCATTTTGCAGTACATTGTTCAACCAGGGTGGTTAAACTTTGTTAACAAGTATTAAATGTAATTTTTCCTCATACGTGTGATGGAAGTTTTGTGGGTGACAAACTTCCATAGTTAGCAATTGTGACAATCACATTAAAATGTGTACAGTATGATGGAAAATATGTTGGTGTTTTTTTTTTTTTTTTTTTGAAAATATTAAGTGCACCTGAGCCAGGGCTCATGAAAGTGCAATACAGTCAAAATAGTATATGGCAGTTTTACATTACAATAATTATAATTGCATAGTATGCATTAACATTAGAAATGTATAGGCCAACCAGAAAAAGAATTGTACAACAATGTAATATCAGATGAATCCAGCGTAATGAGTAAACAGTATCAACACTAGATAAGATAATATGCTGGAGATGGAAGACAGCCATACTAATTATAACATAGTGTATAAACAGCTGAAAGCACCTCTTTGGTGGTAAACTGTGAGGTGAATGTTTTGAGTCAGTGCCAGAAATTCTGTTAGAAATACTGTCTACCTTCCATGTGCCAAACATTTTATTGATCTGTGTTAAACTTAATATACATTTGTGAGGTTAGTTTTCTTGTTATAGCAAAATGATTTTTTTTTTTTTTTTTTTTCTGATGAGAGCTGGTAAAGGAATATTAAACAGTGCTCATATTTTTGTTTAACAGGTCACTTAAATCAAAACAGTAACCAGAATGTGAACAACAACTTTGCATCTCCAAGTAGTGCTCATCTTCTTACATCACCATCGAATGATGACTTGAGGTATCATGGAACAGAACTTGTCATGCTTTATGATTATAAGGTAATACATCCTCTTGTAAAATCTATAATGATGTAATATGTTATTCATAATATTAAGTAGGCACGTACAGTAGCAGATCAGAAGTATATGGACACCCTTCTGTACATGTAAACTAGAGCCTAGTTGTCACTACGGCCACTGCTGGTGCTGTAAAAGATGGCTGAGGGCTCAAGGTTGTACAGTGCTTTGAAATAACCTGCAAAATGCGTGAAGGTGAAGCAAGGGAGTTTAGTGACTTTGGATGTGGAATGATTATTGGTTACCACATCAGTCAGAAATCAGTCAAGGCTGTTTCTGCCCTTCTCAAGTGCCTAGGTCGACCATCGAGGATATGATTGTGAAGTAGAACCGAGAAGACACATCCACCAGGAGACACGTACGTTGACTGACTAGAACAACCGAGCAGTGAATGAAGTGGTATGGGAAAATCATGTGATATTGTGTTATACCATCACCCGTGAATTCCGCAGTGCTACTAATCAATCATGACCATGTGTTGAAGTTAAAAGGACAGTGGTTTATGAATCAGGTACGCTACTCACCATAAACCATTTATTTCACTGGTGGACACAAAGCGCTGCATTCTGGTGTAAAGAACGCTGTCTCTGGTCCATGGTCAACTGGAGACATGTGATTTGGAGTGACAAATCACGCTATACCATTTGGCAGCTGGATGAGAATGTTTATGTGTAGTGATTGCCAGGCAGATGATACACGGTAGCCTGTCCAATGCTAACAATAACATTTGGCAGAAGCATGTTAAAGGTGGAAGGATTTAAGGACATGCTGACCATTTGCCTGTTATCTACAATGGAAGGCCTGTTCGAATGTGATTACTGTGTAATTCAGAATTATAAAGTTCTCTGCCATAAAGTGGGGTCTTTGCATGAGTGCTTAATGGATAATAATATTCTGAAAATGTACTGACCAGACCAGTGGCCCAACCTTAATCTTATCAAACACCGCAGGGTGAACTAGAATGGTGACTTCACTCCAGACCCCAACAACCCACATCACTAAATACGCTTACTGCAGCACTGCTGGAAGAATGGTCTGCCATTCCCCTAGACATTCAGACTCGTGATGGACAATCTAACCTGCAGAGTTTGAGGTGTAATAAAGGCCAGTGACCACTACTGAGCAGTGTATCCGAGAAACATTTTCGAGTTTCGAGTAGGTGTCCAGATGCTTTTGATCAGACAGTGTGCGGTATATATACAGGAGTAACTTCTCTCCAAATCATTGCTTACTAATTAATAATTGTAATATAGTTTACAATATGGTTGGCATCCTTTAATGCTGGTGTCTATTCCGTAGGGATGGTAAAAATTAAGACAACCAACAATAACGCTCATCTTTTCTATAATCAGCACACTATCAATAACTGCAATAGCAAATTTCAGAAATCAGGAGTTTACAAATTAAAGTGCCAGCAATGTTCCGTCAGGTATATTGGACAGACAGGCCGCAATTTTAACATAAGGTATAATGAACATGTTAATACGTCAAAATACAGCAGATCCTCGGCATTCGGTTCTCATATGGTTGATACCAATCATACATTCACGCACATAAAACAGAACCTTCAAATTCTCCAATTAAGTAAGAAAGGAAATCTATTGAATATTTTGGAAAACATTTTTATAAATATCGATCAGAAATGCAACCCGATTTATAATCTGAATGAAATATCGGAGGAAATCAGTATACTTTCCGAGGAGATAATCATTAAATTCTTAACACGAAGGCACGTGAGTAATGCTTTACCTTACACCTCTTCCCTTTCATCAAACTCCTCTCAACCTCTCCTCCTAGTCAGTCCTCAACAACCTTCGAGGGTTTTCCGTGGTTTCCCATTTTCACACCAGGCAAATGCTGGGGCTGTACCTTAATTAAGGCCACGGCCGCTTCCTTCCAACTCCTAGGCCTTTCCTATCCCATCGTCGCCATAAGACCTATCTGTGTCGGTGCGACGTAAAGCCCCTAGCAAAAAAAAAACCACCTTCGAGGACGTCACTCAGCTTTAACACTTGAGGTGGAGTGGTCGACGCAGGACGGGCAAGGAGGTGAGTGACCAGATGGGCACTCAGTTTACATTTCAATTGAATTTTTTCTGTAGTTCACTCATATTTTTTTCTTTTTTAGGCCCATTTTGTCAACACACAATCAAGTTCAACTTGCGTCATCAACATAACTCCACCTTCCTCATCTAATCAAGGAAGCTATTTTAATATGGCATTACCATCACACTATTTTCTGTACAATATGCATATAACAACATTTTAATGTGTGTTTTAACTGGACTTCATGCTTCATATTATGTTCATGCTGCACCATTTTAACATTCAAGATTGACAAGGCACCAACATGCAGCGTCACAAGATTTAAAGACTTTTCGTTTACTTTTTTCAGCGTGTCCTCACCTTATTTTCAATGTTTGTATGTGTGACTGAAGATGTCCCATAACAGAACGAAACATGTATCACGAATATAGTCTAATGTAGTCTTTTCAATAAAGACAATTACAGTACCGTATTGTAAAGGTGGAATTATAAATTTAAATTTTCACAAGTTGATACTTTGGCAATACGGGCTCTAATATGAAATTTAAAACGTGCACTGTAGATTATTACATAAAATTTAAATATTTAAATGATGTTGAATGAGAATCACTTCCTAAATAAATTTAAAATCTTCAAGTCTTATCTTTTTCTTCTTTTTTTCTTCCTTAAATGATTAAATGCTAGTTTATACAATGGGTTCTCATCTGTAATTCATTCAAACTTTATTCAAAGTGATTTTTTGAGCAAGATAAATTTTTAAACTTCCTAAACTATTTATGAATTTTTTTCCTTTTTGGCTGAATGTATTAATTCCATGTCATTAGAAGTGTCTGTAAATTTATGATTACCGAGCTCGATAGCTGCAGTCGCTTAAGTGCGGCCAGTATCCAATATTCGGGAGATAGTGGGTTCGAGCCCCACTGCTGCCAGCCCTGAAGATGGTTTTCCATGGTTTCCCATGTACCATGTACCTTAATTAAGGCCACGGCCGCTTCCTTCCCAGCCCTAGCTCTTTCCTATCCCATCGTCGCCATAAGACCTATCTGTGTCGGTGCGACGTAAAGCCAATAGCAAAAAAAAAAAATTTATGATTGTTTTCAACCATATACTCTCCCATTGCTGAATATCTTCGATGTTTGACTGCATTAACGTGTTCTTTGTACATTATAGCCAAACTTCTTCCAGACTGTCCTATGTATCGCTGATGAAGGGAATGTATTACGTTCCTGAAACATGTTCAATGAATAAATGGTTTTCAATGATAAAAGTGTATTGACAAGGTGGATTCAAGCATATAGTATTTTAAATAGTTTTTATTTCGTTCAGCAATTGGCAGTCATAAAAATTGTGAATTTTTGTGTTTTAGGGTTTATAAAGACGTTCTTTGATGTTAAGGCTGTATTCCTTAGGGTTGATGTCAAGAATTTCCATGCTTGAATGCATGTATTAATATTTGTACCTTGTATCTAGTAAATTGTTGGCAAATGTTTGAGTGATCTGATTTGTTCTGTGTGTGTATTGTTTTGAAATTTTGATTGCTTTGTGTAATGTAGAATTTGGAACATTTACTGGATTTGTGTGCATTATATATGTCTGCGTACTAGATGTTGAATTTTGTGAGTGTTTTTTTTTTTTTTTTTCTTTCTTAATTTTGAATGCTGTCTTGTATCTTAATTGTCAGAATTTTTTGAGAAAGTTTTTGTGTCCTTTTAAGCATGTTAGCATGACAGAGCTAGTTAGATCTCCCAAGGACCATCACTCCGAGGCAAACACCTGAAGTCATTCACCCGAATGGGAATTTCCTCGAATCCAATTTTTTTAACTACTTTCCCTCAAAAACCTTTTCCTTCTGAATGGCAAATTCCAGAAAATTAATAACCAAGAAAGGTTTCTAAAAATTATTTAATACAGAAAAATTGATATATTTCTTTATTATACAGTAATAAACTGCCATACAAATGAGTTGACAGTTTTCTCTACTTGCCAGATTTAAATTATGTGTGAATTTTCATAAACTGCCATACAAATGAGTTGACAGTTTTCTCTACTTGCCAGATTTAAATTATGTGTGAATTTTCATTAACAATTTTAAACTTTGACGCATGTTAAGCAGAATCACATGAGTTTCTGTTTCCACATTTTCTTTGTAATTATCATACAACAAAAGATTTCTCCTCAAGAGGCCCTTGTGTAATGTTCTGAAACTTCTTCCATATCGACCCAAATTAATTAGCTGCCTCTGTGGATCCGTGGTAGAGTGTCGGCCTCCGGATCCCAAGATAGCGGGTTCAAACCCGGCAGAGGTAGTTGGATTTTTGAAGGGCGGGAAAAAGTCCATTCAACACTCCATGTCGTACGATGTCGGCATGTAAAAGATCTCTGGTGATACATTTGGTATTTACCCGACAAAATTAATTAAATCTCAGCCATAGACGCCCAAGGGAGATCCGGTTTACTCTAGGTTCGCTAGGTGGCAGACAGAGTAAACCGGAACGTCGAAATTGACGAGCAGACAGCCAGATGGCGTCAAATCGAAATGTCTGCAAACGGTAGCTGAGGCCATATAATTATTAGTATTAATTAGCAATACTGTATGGTACCAACATGCTTGGGTTCGTATTTTCCAGTCACTTTACAATTTATATTAGAGAGAATTATGCTTTTACCTCTTCTTGGCTGTACAGTACTGGAATGAGACAGCTGTGTGAGACCGTATTGTTGACTCAATCTTTCCCTTCAACAATTATGACCTATAATGGGCTCATTGCCTGGCGGCAATGGAGATGGCTGCTCACTTAAAGTAAGTATGCATATTATTGCTTCATTTTGCTTTAACCTTAAGTTTTATGTGTTGCGTATTATCACCGATACATTTAGTTGACTGCCTGCATTATGTTAGAATAGGTAGTTTCACAAGTATGGCATATACAGTGGAACCTCGATATTTCAAATCACCTCAGGACCTAAATTTTATTTCGAGTTATTGAAATTTTGAGATATAGAGAAGGCCGTTTTTGAGCAGGTATAGCACATAATTGAACCATATGTATCTACAGGCTTATACTGAATACATTATTTTTAACAGTATTTAAAAATATAGACACAAACTCTCTCTTTTACAGCATCACTTTAATTATAACCCTTATTATAGTAACGTTTTCCTTTTAAAGACAGGATACAGTACATAGAGTAGTACCAGGTGAGTTGGCCATGCAGTTAGGGGCGCGCGGCTGTGAGCTTGCATCCGGGAGATAGTGGGTTCGATCCCCACTGTCGGTAGCCCTGAGGATGGTTTTCTGTGGTTTCCCATTTTCACACCAGGCAAATGCTAGGACTGTACCTTAATTAAGGCCATGGCCGCTTCCTTCTCAGTCCTTTTTCCTATCCCATCGTCGCCTATCTGTGTCGGTGCAATGTAAAATAAATTGCAAAAAATTTTAAAAAATGTACAGTAGGGAAACAAGAAACATACCTTGCTTAACACCTTTGGAAAAAATCTGTTAGTCTCTTCTATTTGTTACTGTTAATCTTTCCTCCCTTCACATTGAAACTTCTCGTCAATACCACGCAGCCAAGATTCTTAAATGGGGCTTGTCATCCGCGACTTCGAGGGTTGCTTCTGTACTTGACCTTTAATTAATTCACACACCCGAGAACAGCGAGACTTCTCCAATTTTCCGATCACTAGAATATTTAGTTTTTCTGTTCCCCTCATATTAGCTCCCAGCATCTCCGTACTTGTTAACTGTTCCTCACAAGCAACAAATGTTGTATTGCATATTTAATGTTGCACAAGATTCGAGTTACAGAATATTTTTTGCTTCAAGGGAGGAAATGGTTGCTTCAAAAAATTGAGAAATTTGTGTAATCGAATTTCAAGTAATAGAGAAATAAATACACATGAAGAATTGGACAAACGGCCAGGAAATTTAAGTTACTTCAAGATACTGAAAATTTTAATAATGGAGGTTTGAGATTTCGAGGTTCATCTGTTTTTGCATGTAAACAGCGCCGGTACCGTATGATACCGCTAGGTCAGTACCATGTCTCTACAATTGTTTTTGTGCTTTAAGAGGCTAACAAAAGTTGTATATGATAGTTTTGTTGTCCTTATAGTACACAAATGTTAAATGTTAGTAATTTGTTTTTTTATTCTAGGAAGCTCATACTTAAGGAAGTCCTTGCCATGCTTGATCGGGAAGATTTAGACGTCAACCAGGTTCATACTGAGCTACCAGATGCCACAATTGTGCCCAATGAAGACTCTCCTAAAGAGGATGAAGAAGGTCTGCTTGATAATCTGAGTAGACTGCAGCTGTGAGCACAAGCAGAAATGGTCATTGGAAACCAACCTATTGAGTAATCAGACAAGGAGACCATTAATTCTCATTCATTGTGTGATGAGGGCTCCATTATTTTGGCTGGTGATTAGGACAATCTATATTGACCCACTTCCAAGAGAGTATATAACACTCAGATGCTGCTTCGGCACAGAGTATTACTTGAAACAAAAAACATGTAAAGCGAAAATGGGTTTCAGAGTCAGACTTGCCAAGCACGAGTACTTTCTTCCCACAGGCAGACTACATGCAGCTGAGGGAAATGTCCGCTGTAGATATATTTGAAATGTTTATTGATGACAACATAAATTGTTTGTTTGGGTTTCTTTTTTTTTTTTTTTGGTTGAAGAAACTAAAAAATACGCTCTTTTCCTCATCATCCTGGATCTCAAAGTAACCCCTGAAGAGATTAAATTTTCCATCGGGGTACTTTTCCTGAGTTGGTACGTTATGTTGCTGGAGAAAAAGAAGGCTGTGGAAGAATGCAACAGATGTATGTAATGAACTGGTCTACAATTCAATCTGCAGAGAATGTTTTATACAGATTGTTTATTCACTGTGCAGACAACACTAGAATCTATACTGGGGATAAAATATGGAAGATGCACCCTCTCATTCAGAAGTTACTGGGAAAATGTAAGAAACATTTCATGGCTAAACAGAGCCTCGACTTTGGTGAGAGTATAATAGCATACTTTGGTAGACATAGCTGCAAACAGTTCATAAGGGGAGAACCAATAAACTTCAGATATAAAGTGTGGTGTGTGAATATGCCCGCTGATTACCTAGGGAACTCTGACAAGACCAGGGCCGACTGTTGTGATACGAAGCAGACTGCAGGAAAGCAATATCTCCATTACTAGTAATGCTGTATAATGTACATATAAAAACATTTTGCTCTTATTTTGAAGACCTATTTATGAATTTCGCTCTTATAACCCACTTGAAAACGTGTAATTATGAAGGAACAGGCACTTTATGAGAGAATAGGATGCCAGTAGACTGTCCCCTCAGTTTCATGAAACAAAAGGAGATGCAGAGGAGCGTATATAAGAGAGGAATTGTAGTCCTTTGGATTGACAACGCCTTTGTCAATGCTGTACATCTTGCCATGGTGTCTCCCCTGTAAACAATATTCCATGGCATTCCGAGCACTGAAGAAAAAGAAAATCAATGTGCCACGCTCCAGGATTTTCACAGAATACAATCAATATTTAGGAGGAACTGATCGTATGGATGGGAATATCTCATTGTACCATGTAGCCATACAATGAAGGAAGTGGATGTAGGTATGCATAATGCGTGGATATTGCACTGAAAGTCTGGTGGAGATCTGCGTCAGCTAGACTTTACACATTCTGTGGTTCAGAGGTACCCGACCCGATTCAAGTGACCCCCAAAGGTGCCAGGGCATAGTAGCATTTCAAAGCTCAGGTAAAATACAATGCACTTAGATTTAGCCTTAAATATGACTATCATTTTGTCCCAGAGACCATATTCTAACAACATTTTGATTTATTCTTTACAGTGTAGACCTATCGGGGGACATCTGCCGTACTGGACCACATTCTTGCTCCAACCAAGCAAAGACACCGCTATGCAGGATAGCAGTGTACTTGACGTGTGTACAGAGCGTGTAAAATGTAATGTTGGCTCTGTGTTGATTGTTTTGTTAACTGTCATGTTAAAAGCTAAGAATGTGCTGCCTAGAAACCCAGAGCTAATGTCATTGCAGTGTTTATGAGAAATTCAAGAGTATTCTGGCTCTCGAAAAAATAATTTATAATAAGTTACTTTAAATTCTTAATAAAATATATACTAAACACACCTGCATTCAGAACTCAGTGTTATTGTCGATCAGCAATCTCCAATACACTCCTTGCAATCAAGCAACAGTAAGTTGGTTATCGGATAATATATATAATTCAGAAATGTTCAGTCAAAATGTCTTAACGATTAGACGGGATAGAGGGTCGAAAGGAGGGGGAATTTTCATTTGTGTTAGGTCAGAGCTAAGCAGTACATTAAAATGGGTTCTTCAAGACTGCAAAATAATTGGGCTGGAGGTAAATAATGCACCCAATAAACAAGATATAGTCATTATTGGAGTTTATCGCCTGCCGAAATAAGGTTTAAACACGGTCACACTTTTTTCAGAATTGACATGTGCAAATATTAGCTATGGGAAAGGAACTATAATTGCAGGAGATCTAAATCTACCATTAGTAAACTGGGCTGGGTCAACTATGGGGGGGGGGGGGGGCCTATTGCAGGGAGCAGTTAACTTATTAGTGTGGAATAATGGCTTTTCCCAAGTTGTTACAAAGAACACACGTAAATGAACACTTTTAGATGTTTTTCTAGTCAGACCAGATGACATAGTTATATCCCATGATGTAATTCAAGGGATTAGTGACCAGAGTGCAGTGGTGCTCTATCTCCCTTGGGGAATTTGTAATACGAAGCTTGTGGGAATTTCTAAGACTATTTGGTGCTATGAAAGGGCAGACTCCATAAGTTTCCAAAAGTATTTGAAGTTGTGCTATACTAATTGGTTAAAGGAGGGCAGGGGGATGGACAACATTTGGGAGAATTTCAAAACCATTTTAAACACTGAACTGAATCATTTCGTTCCCACATAGACAATTAGGGAAAATTCGGATACGCTGTATTACACCACGACTATCAGGAAGCTTAAATGTAAGACTAGGAGAGCGTTCAACAAAAGAAACAATAATGATGCATGCAAAGCGAAGTATAGAAGTTTGGTGAAGCATTTACTAGCAGGAAAGAAAATGGCTGAAGAGAAATACCTTGACAATATCCTAAATGAAAAGCGAAATTCCTGGAATTCTTTAAAAAATATATATATACAAAGATTGAAGGGAGAGAACAAGTCAATTCTTTCTCTTTGTATAGGAGGGGATTTATTGGTGACAACAGATATAGATAAAGCGGAAGCAATAAATAAGCACTACGGAAAGGTTTTTAATGTGGTGGCACAGTTATTCAGGGACAATTTTCCAAAAACTAATAATGATTTTCAAATTAAAGCTTCATTATAGTGTAAAGGTCTATCCAAACTCAGAAAAAATAATTCTTGTGGGCCAGATTCTATTTCCGGAGAGGCACTTAAACTCGGGGGTGAAGCAATCCTACCGTACTTAATGAGAATCTTTAATATATCACTGAACAATATGAAGGTTCCAGATGATGGGAAATCGACCAATGTAGTACCTATTTATAAAGGGGGTGACGAGCGACTTGAATAACCACATACCGATAAGTTTGACATCAGTCGTATGCAGACAAATGAAGCAATTAATAGTAGATTATTTGATGTTAAAATGGGACTCTTCTGGAATGATATTTGAGAGGCAGCATGGTTTTAGGGAAGGTTTCTCTTGCAAAAGCCAACTCTGTTCCATATATCAAGATATGTCAGATAAGCTCGACAATGGGTCAAGGATTGATAGTAGTAATTGATTTTGCCAAGGCATTCGATCTTGTGCCACATGACATCCTCCTTAACAAATTAGCGCATACGGACATTGACATCAGAGTGGTGAACTGGATACGAGAGCTCCTCATTGGAAGATCTCAGAGGGTGCACGTGGGAGAAACGCTATCTTCTCCAATAAACGTTACATCTGGTGTGACTCAGGGTAGCATTATTGGGCCAATTCTTTTCATAATTTATATCCGTTATTCGATAAAGTCTGAAGTGCGCCTCTTTGCTGATGATTGCGTCATATACCGTGAGATAAAGGCAGAGGAGGATGAACTATTGCTTCAGCAGGATTTAGATACGATTGAAAATTGGGCGTGTGAAAATCGAATAAAAAATCCACAGCGGAAAAAGCAAGAAATCCTGTTTCAGTAAAAAAGAAAAAAGAAAAAAAGGGCAGGAAAGAGGGATTACGAACCTGGAGGAGAAAGTGTTGTTAACCCCCTGTGGGTGGGGGACGGAGACGAAGAATACACCCACGGTATCCCCTGCCTATCGTAAGAGGCGACTAAAAGGGGTGACCAAGGGATGATTGTTTTAAAAGCATGAAACTAATTGTGATTAGTACCACCACATGGGGAATAGCATGGGTCGCTTTTACTTGCTCATAGAACCACTGTGTTAGGTACCAAATAGGTTTGTGATTAGTAGCAACAGAGTGCATTTCTGGCTTTTACAGTACCTGTGACTAGTACCATTTTAGGAGCGACACCATGGTTCTGCCTTGCCTATGATTAGTACCCACTATATGAGGAAGACCACGGGATAGTGCGAGTACCTGTGGTTAGTACACGTATGTGATGAACACCAAAGGTTTGCGTTGCCTGCAAATGGCGCCACAATGTGCGAAACACCATAGGTCTGTATTCCATGTGCAAATTTCATTACCTGTGAGTATTACCATAATGTGTAGAATACCGCGAGTCTATGCTACTTTTGATTAGTACCGCAACATGACAGATACCATGGTTCTACTTTCCTAGCGATAAGTACCATTATGAGGGGCCGATGACTTGGATTTTGGACTCCTTTAGACTACAAGCATAATCGATTCAGGGTTGTTTTTTTTTGTTTTTTTTTGCTCGTTGCTTTACGTCACACCGACACAGATAGGTCTTATGGCGACGATGGGACAGGAAAGGGCTAGGAGTGGGAAGGAAGCGGCCGTGGCCTTAATTAAGGGCTGCCGACAGTGGGGTTCGAACCTACTATCTCCCGAATACTGGATAATGGCTGCACTTAAGCGACTGCAGCTATCAAGCTCAGTCGATTCAGTATTATGCTGTAGAAACAGTCCCTTAGTCAGTAATACTATTAATTTACGTCAGTTTCTGTGAATGTGAGGCATTGTGGGTCAGATCGACGGATTGTTTTTAAATTCATATCTATCCATTTATTCTTCGTCCTCACGTTTTGAATTCTGGTTAGTGGAGGATTTTGGACTTTTAATTTGTCATTACATTTTGTCTCATTTTGTACCATTAAGGGCCAGTGACCTAGATGTTAGGCTCCTTTAAACAATAAGCATCATCATCAAAGTGTTGTTGAAGTCGGTAGCTGTAAGTACTTAGGTTTTACTATTAGAAAAGACATAAACTGGTCAGAGCAAGTGGAAAAATTTAGTTAAGCAATCCTGGAGATCATTACATTTTATTATGCGGAATCTCAAGAAAGCTAATTCTGGTGCCAAAAGTAAAGCTTGTAAATATTTGGTAAGAGCGATTCTCGAATATGGACCTGCGTGCTGGGATCTGTACAGGTTATGTTTAATAAATTGCCTAGAAAATGTTAAGGAAGAGTGATGCGTTTTGTATACAAGAATAGGAGGAATACCATTAATTGGTAAAGTCTTGAATCTATAAGAACTTTAGCTCGACTGTGTGGTCTTTAATAAATTAATGTTGTATGGTCCACCTTTTTCAATACACTATTGTGCAATATTATTGAATTACATTACTAAACTAGTGACTAGTTTTGGCCTTGGCTGGCCATCTTCAGCCTTAATGTAATACATCTAATAACTAAACAAATATAAAAACACACATTTGACATGAAAACTAATGTACAAACACACAGTTAACATTAAAATCTGCGATGAACTAAGTGTAAAATCTGAAAAATAAATTAGGTTCTAAATTCTTAGCATCTGGAGTATGCTCATCATCCAGACTCTTTCTTGTATTGTATCCCACTGTCAGCAGCCCTGAGGATGGTTTTCTGTAGTTTCCCATTTTCACACCAGGCAAATGCTGGGGCTGTACCTTAACTAAGGCCATGGCCAATTCCTTCCCACTCCTAGGCCTTTCCTATCCCATCGTCACCATAAGACCTATCTGTGTCGGTGCGACGTAAGGCCACTAGCAAAAAAATAAAATTAGGGCCAGAAACCAGCATACAGATGTGGGCAAATGGAATAAATGATTATGTAGTAAATGGATTTAGTAGTTTGCCTAGAAGGGTATGAAGGATATAAGGTAAATTCAGCCAAATCACTCAGACTCTGAATTCTGGGTTAATTCTGGTTAATGATTGAAAATGGACTGATTTGTCTCACCTTTTTTCTCTCTCCTCAATATTTTCTCAAACTCTCACGGTTCAGTAACATTGTAAGCATACTTGATGAAACCCAGGAAGTTCATTCTCTAATAACACGCTTGCTGGTGTGAGTTCAGGATAATCACTTGCAATATGCTTCAGCCTGGTTTTCACTAATTCTGCATCTGTGGCCTCCTGCTTTGGGGCGTGAGTATGTGGTGATTCCTTAACACCTTTTAACCCTTTGACCTACCAATAATTTTGAAACAATTGTGCCTTTACATACTATTTATATTTTCGGTTATTTTAAGGAAATGCTGAAGACTATATATACAGATGTTACACACATATAAACTACCTTTTTTTGCATTCCACCATACATTTATGGTTTGGAGAAGTCCCCTTACGTATGGAACACTAAACAAACAGGTGTCCACATGCCAAGCAACCTCTCATTTGATGTACTCTAATAATGAAGTATCTTTGAAGAGCCCCATGTTGCACAACTGTGCATCATCTGGATGGCTCTTAATTTCTTCCGAGTTGAAGCCATTTTTGATGGGTAGTAGCCAGTATATTGATCCTGAGGCATCAAGGGAATATTATGAGTGTGAGGGGAATTTATAAAAGATGCAAGATATTTACAGATATAAGTATGAAATGAATTATTTTCATATTATACACTTTCATTGTGAATCTGAACATCAATATGCTCAAGCCAGTCCTGAATAACATCATCTGCGCCACTCCAGGCTGCTGTCGTATTTGTTTACAAAGTACACACGTTGAGGTGTGTTTTAGTTTTCTTAGTCCAGAAGCGAGTTATCGTTTATGAAAAAAAATTAAGTTCAGGTAATTCCTGACATCAGTTAGTTACATTTTAAAACTTACAGAACACAGCTTGCTGGCTCAGTATCCGTAAATATGTGGCTCTAGGTCGTCATGTGCATGGACGGAAGTGTGCTTCAAAGTATGTTTGCTCCTTTCACTCATGGGACGGAACATTCCGTCAAAGTATGGCATGAGATTAAAACCCAAAGGTCTTCTCCACGTCAACTCGTAATAGCCCTAGTGTGACGTTCTCTTCCTTTTGCAGTCTCGATTATGTTTTGCCATTGGGTGAAACTACACTAACTGGCAAAATTAATGGATCGCTTGAATTTTCAAAGGAAAAAGCCTGTTAAATTGTGAGACACTTGTTTAATTATTTACATTGATTATTTTTGTTACCGGGTTTTAGCGGTAGGTAGAGGCGTAAGAAGGTGCGGGCGTGAATGGGTTTCAAACTACGGAATCAAAGTTAATGTAAAAGTAATTTAAAATTTAACTAGGTTATATTTTCTTTTCAAAAACAAAGCAATAACAGACATGGCAGGTACAATGTAGCAAAACAAGGGGAGATACAATATTTACAGGTTTTGGGCTTCACGCCCTGACTTCTGCGATCAGCTCAGTTTTACCACAAACACAAGTTTTAACAGAGGGGCAGAAAACCCCATTCATCCCTAGGAGCCCCTGGCTCCGAATTACACAGAAAAGCCTCCACGAGGCATATGACACTCCATTTTCAAAAGAGCGATCCGCTCTTAAAATTTAAGCCTCTCAAAGGCCAAACCAAACTCTACCTTCAAGCTGTCCTTTAAGGACGTATTCACAGGGGTAAAATACCCAACCTACAGAGGTCTATTACATGAAAAGAAGGTTGATTACATGACCTCTAAAATAACAATTTGAGAGGAGGCGATCTTGCACTCCTAATACACTTTGTTTTTTGTTTTTTTAAAACCTAATCTGGCTCTGGGCCGCTAACGCAAGGGCTAATCCCATACTACAGAGGTGACTTAGAGAAGAACACTTTACATTACATAAACGAAGAATAGTTTGAGAAAATAAGTTCACCTCAAAACAAATGTGAGTGGGAGCTCGAGAGGGTTAGCACTCTCTATCCCAATATGTAGCTTTACAAGAAAAAGATGAAAAGAGTAATTACATTTTAGGAAAAGGCTACATGATGGAAATGCTTCGAACCCGCCGCGAGTGTTAAACTGCCGACCTAGCAAGAAAAGAAGTTATTAATAGGCCATTACCTGGTGTTGAACGGCTGAAGAAGAAAGAGGCGCTTCCCGCCTCCTGCTATGTACTTAATACACTGAAAGATGGAACAGAAGTGGCCCGGAGACCCCAAAATCAGCAGTTTATATCCTCTCGCGGAAGATTCTAGGCGTTAGGGGAAATAAAACACCCTCCCTCAAAGTTTTTATTGGTTCGGGAAAAGAAACCCCTACATAGAGGAAAAAGAAACACATTATTGGTGGAAAATTAATTAAAGAAATTCGGGATTGGCTAGATCCAAACTAAGGGGAAAAAGAGGGGTATACAGCCAACTTAAACAATGACAGAAGGAAATTTAACAAAGAACAAACTCTTGAAATAAAAATTTCTCCAACAAAATAGTTCTTTGACTCCGCACTAGGTCGCACTATTGTTGATCTTCAGTAGTGTCCTCTAGAAGAGAAAGTTCACACTTCTTACTTCAAGCGAAACAAAAACACATCAAAAGTGACACAGTTCAAAAACTCAAAATTTTCCACGTGGTGACATCTTCTGAGAAAGTAGAGAATTAATAGAATAGATAAAGTTCAACCTTCCTCCAGAAGAGGAGTTTCAACTGGCGCAACTTTTAAATAAACAGAGTAGAGGTGTACCGCCCGGTACAATTTTCATGAAAAAAATATCTTAAGTAACTAAGGGTAATAATGACGACAGATAACATCATCTTGGAAAATTCAAGTGATCCATTAATTTTGCTGGTCAGTGTACTTTTTAACATAAATACCTTATACCCATGAAGTAAGAGTTTATCTCCTTTGCCATCTGAACTAATAATTTGAGCAGCCATGCTCCAAACATGTGCGCATGGATATATAGCAACGGAATAGATTGTTAGTTCGGGTGTTTGCATGATTCAGGCTTTTTGATTTGGGGAAAAATAATAATAATCGTATGGCCTCAACTACCATGTGCAAGCATTCTAATTTGACACCATCTGGCTGCTTGCTCATCAGTTTTGATGTTCCGGTTTACTGTACGCCTACTAGATGCCAGAGTAAACCGAATCTTTCTTGGGCGTCTTTGGCTGAGTTTTAAGGATTTTTGTCGGGTAAACACCAAATGTGTTACCAGAGATCTTTTACATCGATATCGTATGACATGGATTGTCGAATGGAAATTCTTCAGGTATTTCTATTCTAGGTATTGTCCATTCGTTTGCGGAATTTTATTCACGGGAATGGACTGGAACCACCACTGTTTCATCCTACTGGATACTACTGTGACGTCTTTGGTGGGGGGAGCGTAGGGGAAGGAGGGATGGGCGGAATGTTATGTACTTATTTGGTCGGTGGGGGCGTGTTAGTAGGGGATAATTGGGAAGAGGCCGTGTGGCCACCAAAGATGCCACACTGTTACAATACACGAAGTGCGAGCTCAGTAGTATCCAGTCGAGCTGGCATCTCAAGCGATACAAACTTGCCACGCAAGACACGAGGAGGTAAGCAAAAAGGTCCATAGTAAAGTTTTAGTTGCAGCCACTATTATACTTCACTTCTAAAACAACTTTTTTTAATTTCGTTACAGACGTTTAAACATCTTCACTTCCAGATCTGGAAGTAATTCTTCCTCCAACAAGTTAGAATTTCGAACGTCTCCCATTAGACTAGCGACAAGAACCGTGACAAGATTTGACACACCCAGCATGTTGATAATCAACCTCATAAATAATACTCATCAAGTTTTACCGAAGCTTCAACAATACCGGCTCCAACATTAATAATAATAATAATAATAATAATAATAATAATAATAATAATAATAAAGGATGAGTAGTATAATAAGGCAACCAAACATAACTAGGATAAACTATTTTAATCCTTCAAAGCTATCTAAGTGTTTTATGTGTAATTATGTTGTCCGACACCAAGATGTCTAATTAATATTTAGACATTTTTAACTGCGATTCTTAATCCAGTGGAAGATTATAAATGTAACTTATGCGTTGTCTTCTTATATATAAATATGTAAATGTCTTCTTTATTCTATAAGAGACAATGACCTAGAAGATAAAATAGGGCCAACTTTATGAAGACATTCTAATGTATCACAAAATAAGTGTTTCCACTGAACATTTTAACAACTATTTTAAGAATTGTATATACCTTTGTAAACATTCCACCAGTTTAGTAAGCTTGATAAAAATGAAATGTATTTTTAACTTATTTCTCTCTAGTTTAAATAGTAAGGTAGTCTGTTAAGAAAAAATAATTGCGATCCCAAAGATTTGTGATTTTGAAGAAGAAGTATAGGCTGATGATGTCCTCTACACAGGGCGAAACATGTCCCAATAATGATTTATTGAATAGATGGAAACAAATTAAATAAATTTGATTATTTTAAGATTATATAGAAATTCAGTATGGACCAACAATGAAATTTATTACATGTAACATACCACTTAGTCGAGCAGCTCTTCTCCTTTCTGCAAGTCTTCCCAGTCCAAACCTTGCAACATTTTTGTAACACTATTCTTTTGTTGGAAATCACCCAGAACAAATTGAGCTGCTTTTCTCTGGATATTTTTCCAGTTCTTGAATCAAGTAATCCTTGTGAGGGTCCCATACGCTAGAACCATACTCTAGTTGGGGTCTTACCAGAGACTTATATGCCCTCTCTTTTACATCCTTACTACAACCCCTAAATACCCTCATAACCATGTACAGAGATCTGTACCCTTTATTGACAATCATATTTAAGTGATTACCCCAATGAAGATCTTTCCTTATATTAATGCGTAGGTACTTACAATGTTCCCCAAAAGGAACTTTCACCTAATCAATGCTGTAATTAAAACTGAGAGGACTTTTCCTATTTGTGAAACTCACAACCTGACTTTTAACCCCGTTTATCATCATACCATTGCCTACTGTCCATCTCACAAGGTCATTTTGCGGTTGCTCACAATCTTGTAACGTATTGATTACTCTGTAGAGAATAACATCATCTGCAAAAAGTCTTATCTCTGATTCCACTTCTTTACAAATATCGTTGATATATATAAAAAAAACATAAAGGTCCAATAATACTGCCTTGAAGAATTGATATATATAAGAAAACATAAAAAGGTCCAATAATACTGCCTTGAGGAATTCCCCTCTTAATTATTACAGGGACAAATAAAGCCTTGCCGACTCTAATTCTCTGAGTTCTATTTTCTAGAAATATAGCCACCCATTCAAACCACCTATTAATTTTGTAAACATGTCTAATATAATCAGAAGGAATGTTTTCCCAAAGCTACCATGCAATGCATGTCAAACTGACTGGGCTGTAACTTTCAGCTTTATGTCTATCACCCTTTCCTTTATACACAGGGGCGACTATAGCAACTCTCCATTCAGTTGGTATAGCTCCTTCAGCCAAACAATAATCAAATAAGTACTTCAGATATGGTACTATATCCCAACCCATTGTCTTTAGTATATCCCCAGAAATCTTATCAATTCCAGCTACTTTTCTAGTTTTCAGTTTTTGTATATTGCTGTAAATGTCACTGTTATCATAGGTAAATTTTAATTCTACTTTAGTATTAGTCACCTCCTCTATCTGGACATTATCCTTGTAACAACAATCATGACATACTGCTGACTGAATACTTCTGTTTTTTGAAGATCCTCACATACACACTCCCCTTGTTCATTAATGATTCCTGGAATGTCCTTGGAACCTGTTTTTGCCTTAAAATACCTATACATATTCTTCCATTTTTCACTAAAATTTGTATGACTGCCCATTATGCTTGCTATCATGTTATCCTTAGCTGCCTTCTTTGTTAGATTCAATTTCCTAGTAAGTTCCTTCTATTTCTCCTTACTTCCACAGCCATTTCTAACTCTTATTTCTTTCCAACCTGCATCTCAATCCTAGTCTCTTTACTTCTCTGTTATAATATAGTGGAACTTTACCATTCCTTACCATCTTTAAAGGTACAAACCTATTTTCATATTCCTCGGTAATTGCTTTAAACCCATCCCAGAGTCTGTTTACAGTTTTATTTACCATTTTCCACCGATCATATTTACTTTTTAAAAACTCCCTCATCAGTCATATGGTACTGCCTAAGAGTCCTAATTTTAATACCTTCCTTTCTTTCACATTTATTTTTTTACTACGGCCAGAACAGCTTCATGATCACTAATACCATCTATTAGTTTCTTTATAGAGCTCATCTGGTTTAACAAGCACCACATCCAGAATATTCTTCCCTCTAGATGGTTCCATCACTTTCTGAATCAGCTGCCCCTCCCATATTAACTTATTTGCAATTCGTTGGTCATTCTTCCTGTCGTTCGCATTACTTTCCAATTTATATTTGGTAAATTGAGATCACTAGCAACCATCACGTTCCTTTCCATATCGTTTCCTACGTAGCTCATTATCTTATCAAATAATTCTGAATCAGTGTCAGTGCTACCCTTTCCCGTTCTGTACACTCCAAAGACATCAAGTTGCCTATTATCTTTAGAGATGAGCCTTACACCTAGAATTTCATGTTTGTCATCTTTAACTTTTTTTGTAGCTTACAAACTCTTCTTTCACCACATGAATACTCCCCTTCCTACCATTCCTATCCTATCTCTACGATACACACTCCAGTTCCGTGAGAATATTTCTGCATCCATTTTATCATTTCTCAGCCTTGATTCAACTCCTATCACAATATCTGGTAAGTATATATCTATTAAATTACTTAATTCTATTCCTTTCGTTACAATACTTCTGCAGTTGAGCACTAACATTTTTATGTCATCCTTACTTGACTTCCAGTTCCCTGTACCCGTATCACCGCTCTCTAAGCTACCCCATTTCTCTGAATGTACCTCCCTATAACCCTTCTAAAGAAATTTCCTAACATATGTACCACTGTGGTTTAAGTGAAGGCCATCTGAGCACAGATCCCTATCTCCTACCCACCCATTAGCATCTAGAAATCTCACTCCCAGTTTCCCACATACCCACTCCATAGTCTCGTTTAAATCCCCAATCACCTTCCAGTCAGTATCCCTCCTACACAGTATTCCACTGATAACAATCTCCTCTTCCTGAAACTTCACCCTGCTGCATTTACCAGATCCCACACATCCCCAACTATGTTGGTACTTACACCTGCTTGTCTTACGTAGTTAGTACGAACATGAAACACTATCACCTTCTCCTTTCCCTCCTCCTTCTCTTCTACTTTCCTCAACAACTGCCTGAACCTAATTCCTGGACAGCACTCTACCCTGGTTCCTTTTCCTCCACACACTTGTCCACATGTCTAACAATGGAATCCCCCATGACCAGAGCCTCAACCCTACCCACCTCATTTGATCCCCTCCCCTCCTGGTCAGCTCTTTTCTGACAGCTGCAGTGGCTACTTCTTCCTCCCTTTTCTCCCTTCCATGACCCTGTTCCAGCTGTCTTTTCCTTTCTACTACTCCGCATTTCCCTTTCCTACCATTTCCCTTCCTCCTACTTCCACACTTCTCAGCAACACTTCCCTGTTCCTCATCTTCCCTCGGTTGTTCTACCTGGAGTGACTCGTACCGATTTCTCAGACACACCTGTCCTGAATTGTGATACTGAATAGAGCCTTTAGCCTGCAATCTCCTTCCTCTCAAAACAGCTAGCTGAATTTTGCATTTGTGGAATACTTTGCAATAATGACATTTTAGTAATATGCCACTGAACAATGCACAGTATTTTGTGTCAGAAAATTGCTCTCATAAATCTTTATATAGAGAAGCCCTGTCATCTAAACTGATTCATAAGCACAGATTCATCCTAAATTTATATACTTAGTGGCTTTTATTGAGTTTTCCGAAATGTAATTTCTGAACTATTTTCAGAATTTATAACAAACAGTACTGTGTATTATTCAATCTAATGAAGTTAGTGAGTTCCCACGCTTCATATTATTCCTGTGAAACATAACTCTGCATCAAGTCTGCAGTGTTTGCAAGTTGCAGCACCATCCCAGGCAGCCGATGAAGCTCTGCACTCCTAAGTTGAGATTCTCTGGGGAGGCTTACTTAATAAAATTAGTCAAGTAAGGAGAACCTTGTTAAAGTAGATTTTTTAGGTTACAGTCATAGGTATATGAATTTATTCTCCCTCTTTCCCCTTCGTTAAATTTGGTGATTGCTAATCAGTTGATTGTTGGAGGATATTATGCTATTTTATATTTGAGCTGCTGAGAGCCAAAGTGGTATAACTCAATTTTTCCCAATTCTTCGCATTTCGTTAAATGTAAATATATGCTATACAATATTTCATTATTCATTTGTTGAAATATACAAATGAAATAGTAAAATTTTGTTTGCCAAAGACATTTTAGTTATTTGTACCTTAAATTGCTTTTTACAGTCCCAAAAAGTCAGGGTACTACTCTTCCTCTCAGCAATTTACTCATAGTGAAAGTTAAAGTGGTCTAAATCACGATTTGTGCCACTCTTCTTATAAATGTTCTGGTGAAGTTTAATACAAGGGAATGAATAAGCTGTGTTTTAACTGCCAATATTACTATTTCTTTGTAAAATAATTCTTAAGGGTACATAATGTGTTATAGTAAAAGTTAAATTGCACTTATGGCTCCTATTATGTATTTTTCTCTCGAAGATAGAGTTAAAATAATTGCATTGCTGTTAAATGCTGTTTATGTTGTTGATGTTGATTCCAAAAATGGAGAGTGCTTGGAATATGTACCACTATCCATAGATGTAGCCATAGTATTTATAATATTTGTTGTGTAATTCTTTGTGCAGTTTTTGGATCTGACAACAAATACTTTTCTAAATACTCCACTATGTCGTTATTGGAATCATCATTGTCAAAACCTCCACAACCACTGGAAAACTCGTAGCTTGGATCATTCAAAGTCAGTTCTGGAAGTAAAGGCTAGGTGTTTACTTCTAGATTCATACAAGTATTGGCCAAAAACACTTACAGCTGCTCCAATTTCGCTCTGCTTAACCTACTGTGGACTGCATTTCTGGTGTCACAATTATTTATTTTTATTTACAATTAAACTCAACCTGGAACTTGAATATAAAGGGAGAAAGAATAACATTTGGAAAACATCAATAGACCCACAATACATGAAGAAACAAAAAAACATCCAACTTCATGAAGTTATCCTCAGTTAATTAAAAATGCTTAATTGGCATATATATATATTCTGTTGTATGTACAATGTATTTTTTACGTACTTAATGCGAGATCACTGCATGATACTTGTAGGCTACAATCTAGACTTAAACTAGGATTGCAAACTTCCCTTATAAAGACAATATCTGCTTTAATAACATCCAGATATTACAATTCTAAAGAAAGGAAATGATGCTAATACTTCCCAGCACAAATGCACGGACATTTTTATTTTAGAGCATAAATAAATATGTAAAACAGCTCGACCACGTGGCCTTCCCGCTTGACTTTACCACTATTCTCGCGAATGCACTTCACTGTGGTGTGAGAGGAAGAATGCATCTAGCGCTCTCAAGCGGTCCTGTGGCAGTTTTCATTATATCACTTCTCCACAATAAATTTCCATTAATTGTGAGTGCACTGAGTGGTGTAACTCAAAAACTAACATTTCCTGACTTATACCACTTTGTCTCTCAGCGGCTCATTTCTTGCTTATGCTAGTGTGAATATTTACCTTTCATACACCATTAGCCATTCTTTCTTTTTTTAAATTTTTTTTTAGTGTCAACTCAGTTAATATAGCTCCTAAGATTTTCACTCTGTTAAAACACAAAATATAACAACTTACAACTCTATAACATACCCGTAACAAAAATATACTTATTATTGAGTAAATGACATGTTTCATTCTGCAAGAACATCCTCATATTCTATCAAACCACTTTTAATCATACATGTATATATGCAATATTGTTTATGTTGCATAAGCTTGTCAATGATTGTGAATTGGTGATATGAACAAATGAGACAAATTACAGTATATGAATGTAGAAATCTGTAATTGACACTTTAGTAAATTTGAGAAAGTTTTCTGTACTTATAACCAACTTTATGTCCATTACCTCTAGTGACAACAGCTGAACTAAATCCAGATCACTTGCTTCGACTGTGGTTTGTTAACACAAACTTGTCTGTAGGGGCAGTAAGGGAGTGGAGGGGAAACAGCTCTGTTCAGTGGGGAGAGGGGTATGCTACATGGCTGGCCATAGTCTCTTTGTGTTGATATGTGTCAGTTAGTGATGTAGGGGAAGTACTCAAGGCAACAGAGACCTGGCCGCAGAAGAATTTCCCGGCTGAAGAATTTGAGGGACGGGTGCGAGATGAATGTGATGTTGCTTTTCCATGTGGCAGACTCAAAGACTGGAATGACCATTCTACAAGAGTCGATCTTTGTTGATATCTTTGCAATGGTGGGAACTGTCATATATATATGTTCTCTGAAGGATGAATAGCAAATTATCTAACAGCATTTTTATGTTCTTTGTAGCTGATGTGGAATAACCAAGAAGAAGAAAAGAAAAAGTAGAAGAAGAAGTATTAGAAAATGAATGCATGACAATGATTTTGAAAAAAAAAATTGCACAGCAAGGACTAAGACGGTACCTTGCATGACTTTATTTTTAATGATAAAATAATAGCCTACAAAATGGTCTTTAGTAACAAGCTGCTGCATAAATTCATAGAATTTAGTACAAATAATTATAACCTAACCCACATTCCAGATGTGCTTTGTGTCATAGTAACCTCCAGTGGGATTAGTTAAGAGCTTATGAAAAATACTGGGAAATATTGTTTTTAAAGCGTGCGCACGCGCGTGTGTGAGTTATCTGCTCCAGTGTAATATCTCTTTAGATGGCTTGTTGATTAGGAAATTGTTTTCAGTGTTATTTAGGAAAATGTTCACTATTATTCCTGATAATGATGAGCGCATGACTAACCCTTCCTTTTAACAATAGATCTTGTTGTTGAAAAGCAAAACTGTTATGGTTTAAGGTTAATTATTTTGTTTGTTTCACTTGTTCCTTCAATTACAGTTGTTATGGATGATTTGCATTTGCATTTATAAAGAAATAAGATGGTTAAAGATAGTTTTCTATAAATTGAACTGATTCTTCTATTGTATGTTAGTGGTATTGGTGATGTCAAAGGATACCATTGTTATGCTTTCTGTTATGTCTTTTTACTTACTGTATTTTCTCGCAGTAATTAACGTCCTTGCATAATTTACACATCCCAATATTTTTTGGTCCAAAGTGGAGAAAAAGAAATATTCACGTATTTGACTTCTTTGAACATCCATCACGCAGCTCCGGATGTATTTTGAACTACCGGTACTCAAGTAACAGCCTTCCTATTGCAAACTGGGCATTCCAAATACCGGGCAACATGCCGATAGGAAATACCACTGCACTAGTTCAGTGAAAGAATCAGCCTAGAAGTGACTAGAGACGGTCTATTCCAGTCAGGTACAAACATATTTTACGAGTGTTTTGGGTACAGGAGGTGCGTTTTATGTGATTTTACAATTGTTTGTTGGTCCACAGTAAGCAAGTATTCAAGTAATACTGCAAGTATTTAGTGTCCAAATGCAACTTGCACTACCACGGTAACAGAGAAGTGCACTTCAAGCGACCATCAAGTCTTGCGAAGCATTTTGCGGACCAGAAAGCTGTGAGTTTCCAAAACTAGCAGGAGATCTCCTGAAATATATGATTTCGTTAGCAACGTTGGATATGCTGGGTTTCATGAAATGCTCTATTTCAAAAGGACGAGAAATATCTGCTGCACATGGAATCATTGTCTCGGATTTGAAGATTAGCCGAGGCATGACAATTAATTTTATAAAGAGAAATGGACTTTCTCTTCAACGAAGAATATCATCATACCACAAAATGTCTAATGATTTCAACCAAAAATTAATTGATTTTCATCGCTTTGTGATTGAGAAGGCGTAAAGTGAAGGAACCACAGGTCAGACGACAATCAGTTTCCGTGTGCCGCAAAGTCGAACAATCAATAAGAAAGGAAGAAAGGGACACCGAGTGTTATTGCACATGGTACCAGAAGCAAATATGAACGATGTATTGCAGTGCTTGCTGTAACAGGTAATGGCAGAAAGCTTGCACCTTATGTTGTTATGGCTGATTGTGCCGAAAGCCTGCAGTCTAATATCTTGGAACTTGAAAATAGGTGCAATGAATATGGTATGAAAATTAGCCTTTCGAAGACTAAATTGATGTCAGTAGGTAAGAAATTCAACAGAATTGAATGTCAGATTGGTGATACAAAGCTGGAACAGGTAGATAATTTCAAGTATTTAGGTTGTGTGTTCTCCCAGGATGGTAATACAGTAAGTGAGATTGAATCAAGGTGTAGTAAAGCTAATGTAGTGAGCTCGCAGTTGCGATCAACAGCATTCTGTAAGAAGAATGTCGGCTCCCGGGCGAAACTATCTTTAAATCGGTCTGTTTTCAGACCAACTTTGCTTTACGGGAGCGAAAGCTGGATTGACTCAGGATATCTTATTCATAAGTTAGAAGTAACAGACATGAAAGTAGCGAGGATGAGTGCTGGTACAAACAAGTGGGAACAATGGAAGGAGAGTACTTGGAATGAGGAGATAAAGGCTAAGTTAGGAATGAACTCGATGCATGAAGCTGTACGCATAAACCAGCTTCGGTGGTGGGGTCATATGAGGCGAATGGAGGAAGATAGTGAACTCTGTTATGGAGGGTAAGATAAATGGAGGGAGACCAATTCGACAACGGTTAGACTCTGTTCTAACGATTTAAAGATAAGAGGTATAGAACTAAATGAACTCACAGCACTAGTTGCAAATAGAGGATTGTGGCGACATTTAGTAAATTCACAGAGGCTTGCAGACTGAATGCTGAAAGGCATAACGGTGTATAATGATAATGTATGTATGTATGTATGTAAGAGAATAAGTAATTGTTGAAATTCATTAAAAATAAAACTAACTTACACCCTCTTTAACAGTACATATGATACAGTACAATGCATTGGGTATGACAAAACATGCCGAAAAAAACATTATTAAAACTACCTTACTTTCTCCATCTGTTCTTCACATTTTACTTAGCTGACTTGAAAACTGCACTGTCTAAATTCATCATGCCATGGAACTTTCTACAAGACATGATCATGTTTACTGTAATTAGTAGTTCACTTTTAATCAGATCTACTGAACACCTATTTTTACTATTTGACCACTTCTTAAGATATTAACGAGAAAATGCATTCAGTAAATGCATTCGACCCAGGAACACTCATTACAAAAGACACAAGTTTTTTCTAATTCTATTAGTTTCTGTTGTCCTTCGTGGCTAGTAAACACTGATAACCACTTGCTTGAAGCGTCTTCTGTACCCTCTGAAATACTGGCAGGAATGTTCCCAACAAGACGAGGGATTGATAACTTCACAATTTACGTAGATTTAGTCTCTAACAGCATGAACAATCGCATTGGAAATTGGTATGGAAGATCTACGGAAATACGCGGTGGAAGACCAGGCAGATAATCCAGCATGCTCAGCTTTACCAGCAAATCATGAGATTTTCTTCTTCTGAGGCTCCAAAAAGAGAAGAATAATGGAGCTACGTTGAACTTCAATGGCGCTCAAATCAAATACAGATTTTATAATATTTAGAGACTAAAAAAGACAAGCGCTCGTTTTTACGGGACAACAGTTCATAATATGGTACGCAAAATTTCACCTCAAATATGGGATGTCCCGTACAATACGGGACAGTGGCAATCCTGCCTGAAACTAACAAATACATGTACAAAATAGCTAACATTTTCAAAAAGCAAGGTCTTTAAGTAGCCTTCAAAACAAACAACATGCTACAAAGACTCATAAGCAAATGTAACCTAAACAAAAAAGACCTTTTCTTCAAAGTGGGAATTTATGAAGTCAAATGTCAAGTACCAAACTGCAAGATGATATACATAGGCTAATAAAGTGCAGTTTTCACACCAGATACAAAGAACACAAGAATGCTGTTAGATGCAATCGCCATTCAGTCTCCAGAGAACATGATTATGACAGTTCCCATCATTTCACAGATATCAACACAGATCTAAGACTTTTACTTATCAAAAGTAAAAAAACAAGGAGGCAATAGAAATATGGACTGCAAAAAAAGCGAACCAAACCAACCTTAACAATCATACATATCTGAAAATATCACCCCTTCCCCCAGTCCTCTTTGTGCTATGATACTAAATGAATTGACATTTACTAAAGCAACATTTCACTCTATTTTTCATTAGTTGTTAATTAATCTCCCTAAATGTTATGATGATGCAATGTATGTCTGGAATGTTGTTAGGTTATACCTATCTGTATTTAATTCTATAAATTTAGGCAGCAGCTCTCCATTAAGACTTTTGTAGTCAAACAAACTACTGTTTAATTCATTGCTACACATTTTTCTTCCAAAATGATCATGTATTAATTTTTTAATTTACATCAACACAAATAGACTATGGCTACAAACCACCCCTCTTACCACCGAACAGACTTGTTCCCCCTCTGCCAAACCAACCAACCTCACTGATCACATACATCTGAAAAATGCCTCCCTCTTTGTGCTACTGCATTAATACAAATTTGGTAAAACATTTCACACTGTTTTTCATTAGTTCTTAATTAATCCCACTGGAGGTTATTCTGACACTAAGAACATCTGGAATGTGAGTTAGGTTATACCTATCTGTACTAAATTCCATGAATTTAGGCAATAGCTTGCCACTCAAGGCCATTTTTAGGCTATTATTTTATCACTAAAAGTCATGCAAAGTACTCTCTGATTTATTGCTGTGCATTTTTTCTTCCAAAATCATTATCATGCATTCATTTTCTAACACATGCCAACACAAATAGTCTATGGCCATGTAGCACACCGCTCTCCCCGCTGAACAGAGTTGTTACCCCTCCGCTCCCTTACTGCCCCTACAGACAAGTTTGTGTTAACAAACCACAGTCGAAGCAAGTGATCTGGATTTAGTTCAGCTGTTGTCACTAGAGGTAATGGACATAAAGTTGGTTATAAGTACAGAAAACTTTCTCAAATTTACTAAAGTGTCAATTACAGATTTCTACATTAATATACCCCTACAAAGTCGTTTATGTTAGCAAATCATGGTCGAAGTAAGTGACCTGGATTCAGTCCAGCTTTGTCGCTAGAGGCTTCAGCTATGCTCAAATGTATGAAATTTCATTTTTCTTCACCCGTCTTCATGAGCATTCTAATCTCTTTTGGATATCTTGCATCTTCAGGGAGTAGGTTCTAGGTCATATGATATGGTACAGATACAAGAGCGAGATTAAACTATGAATACATCGGAAGACTAAAAGAATTACTTCAGTTGCAAATCTCACCATCTAAATTAACTTAATATTAAAATGTCAAATAACTGCCAAATAATAATGCAAAAATTTAAATAATTAAACCTATGTATTAAACTAAATGACAATAAATTAAAATGAATAATGTTTGACATCCACATTCACAATGATTTGATTATAAGATTCATTATCAGTGATTCATCCAAAATGTCCTAACATCAATAATTTTCCAATAAAATATTAGGAATTATCTTAATAACATGTTGATAGAATGATAATGTAACATAATTTATATTATCTGTTGATATAACTCTTGAAATTATCTTAATTGTATGATATGGATAATTTCCACATTTAAAAATTAATATCCTGCATTCAAATATATATATTCAAATATATAAATATAAATATCATTGGATACCCTATATTCAAGTATGTTAATATTTTACATTCAAGTATTAGAGTATGAATGTCATTGAATATCCCATATTCAAGTATTTGAGTATTAGAATAGGAATATCTTACATTTGAGTATTAGAGTAAGAAAATCCCACATTCTGGGAATTAGAACATGAATATCTTCCCAAAAGATTTCATTTTAAAGATAGATATATTGATGAGTCGTCCCTGAATTTCCCTCTTTAAAAAAATTATATTGAGATTTCGTTTCAATATTAGGTTATTAATATTTCATTTAAACATTAATTCATCAATTAATCATTACAAAAAAAGCAACAGCACATTCGTTGAAAAGTTTCATTAAATCATAATTCATCTCTTTGCCAGCTGAAAATAACCAATGTAATTACAAAAATTCATCTCATTTTTGCCTGTAAGTAAGGTTGGAGAAACAACATTATAACACTGCTACAATGTACCTTCAATCACTAATTTGCCACACAACTCTATGTATACAGTACTTCTATGAAGCCAAATATTGCTGTCTTCTACAAAATAATATTTCACATTGTTAATGTCATTATCTATATGGTAAATTTACATCACATGTACTCCACATAAAATTTTGGAGATCTATTACTGATATATATTCGTGATATTATGAGTTTTGGATGTAATTAATTATATTCAGATCTCTAATTATTGTCATATTACTCACAAACATATATATTACTAGCTGCTACCCGCAGTTTCGCTCATATGGACGCCATAATTTGATAAAAGTAATTGTTCCTCGATACTGCAGTAAGACACTATCTGAAAATCCCTGAAGTATAAAAACTCGCCAAAAATTGATTTTCATGTACCCCATGTCAGATACCCCCTCTCAAGTTGAAAACAAAAAGTACATGTTTCTTTATTTTTAAAGAAGATTCCCAACACCAATTTTTATGTCTGTAACATCTTCAGTTTTTGAGATATAACTATCCTCATAAAAAGAAAGAAAGAGAGAGAAAAACAAAAAAATATGTGTTTGTTTAAGGTAAAGTTAGGTAATACTGTGATATATTTTAATAAATCTTAATTTACTCTGGAACAAAAGTCAGAAAAATAATGCTAAATTAACACAAAATATTCTTTGTATATATACACTTACGTAACCACAATGAAAACAGAGCAAGAATAACATCATCGGGCAAAAATAATAAAAATACAATCATGTACACCATAGATCAATATCTTGATATGTGTGGTAATTTCATGATATAGTGTGTGTAATACCTTGATAAATTTAAACTTTGTATAAATATACATACAACTCAATAATCAAAAGAAAATTTTTAAAACATTAACACATGGAAAATTGACAGTACGAAACATAGTTTATTAACATGCAGGACCTACTTATAGATTTTTAATAATCATCATCATCATCATCCGAAATCACAACATTGTCACATTTTATACACATGAATTGCGGAGATTCACTCACTTCAGCACACTTTTCGTGAAACCATTCACAACAGAACCCATTCTGCCCCATTTTTTAAAGCGACATCACTGGCATATGAACAAACACACAGTGTGTCATTCTCATTGCTGGAATATTTTCTAATTGGGCTAACTGCGCTCGAGCTAGCTGTGGTGGTTTCCTTTTGCCTTCAAAGAAGTCCTGGTCCTGGTAGCGCGATGGGCACTTTAGCCTTCGATTGTATGCCGGGATTCACACTGACGAAGAGCCAAGGTTTTATTGATATTCTCTTGTAAGGAATGGCTAGTTAAGGGCTCGTAGTCCTATACAGCTGACCTGTTGAAAGTGTAGATCCCAGATTTCCAAAAGCCATTCATAATTTTCTTTGGCGTGAATGCGATGCTGTATGCAGGTGATAAAAGTGTAAAGAAGTCCATTCTCGTCAGAGCAGAAATTAAATGTTCGTGTTTGTACTGATACAACTGAATGGCCCAAGCATTCTTAATGATTTAAAAATGCTAAGGTCAAGTGGTTGAACAGTGTGGCTTATATCGCTTGGGAATGTCAAAACATCAATTTCCACATGAGAGGCATGGGAATCCATACAAAGCAGGATGGGTCTAGCTTCCAAAATGCTCCTAACGAAGTGTTGAAGCCATTCTAAAAAGATATCTGCATTAATCCAGCCGTTCTTTGAGACTTGCACTGTGGAGCCTCTGGGTGCATTCATGTCCAACCCTTCCACCATCCTAAACACCTTTAAATATTATCATTGGAGGCGTCCGGCTCCATGGCTAAATGGTTAGCGTTTTGGCCTTTGGTCACAGGGGTCCTGGCAGGGTCGGGTTATTTTAACCATAATTGGTTAATTTCCCTGGCACGGGGACTGGGTGTATGTGTCGTCATCATCATTTCATCCTCATCACGACGTGCAGGTCGCCTATGGGAGTCAAATCAAAAGATCTGCACCTGGCGAGTCGAAGTCCTCGGACACATCCCGGCACTAAAAGCTATGCGCCATTTTAATTTCCATTTCATTGGTGGCACTGTTCCCCCAGCTGCATTATGGCACAGTTTGTGTAACTTCTTTTCCAGCAAAAGTTCTCGAATAAACAATTTTCATGACTATTCGTGATGGTTTAACAACAAAAGTGACACCAGTCTCGTCAAAATTGAAAATTTGCTCTGGTTTGTCACCGAGATCTAATTTTGCCACAGTACTTTCTACCTTGTCAAAAAAATCACTTAGGTTTTCTTCATTACCTGTTACAGCCCAACTAGCTGCTAATTTCTGTGGTGTCCTCAAAGATAAGTCATAACGCGTCTTGAAACATCGCCACGAAAATGCACTTGTCTTTCCTTTTTCATCATTAAATAGGGACACTTTTGTAGATATTTCTGCCAACTGAAATGTCAGTCACTTTATGCTAGTGACATTCAATCCAAACCCGAACTCCTGCATTTGTATTACATATTTGACCAGCTTCAGCTCAACTTCTTTCAATAGAACGAAGGGCCTTCCGAGTTTCGATATCTCGTGCGGTTCTTTGTCATTATGATGACTCGCGTGGTATTTTAGGGTGCTCCATGGTACACCAAACTCTTTAGAAGCCTTATATATTGTCGATTCCTCACTAACAACTGTTCTAACAGCACTTAGAAATCTATTACTGGTATAGCTGCCATGCCGCGATTTTCGAATTCCTGCTTTCCCAGGCCCACCAACTAGAGTTCTGTAAGAAAGAAGGCCGAATTCATAAGCTTCCGAAGCCTCCCCAATTGCTTGTATCGAACATCAAAGCACACAGAAAAATCGAGCCTTCTTTCTACTATATATAATATGATTAAGATGTACAATATTATAGGTTAGGATCCACCTTTCAATACTCCGTAATAAGATGGTAAAAAGTAGTTACAACCTGTTTAATGGGACCGGTTTCAACACATTTTAAGTGTCATCATCAGCCAATTTGCGAAGATCTTAAAACAACTAGCACATTGAATACAGGCAAAAAATTAACATTGTATCATAACGTAGCAATTCAGTAAATGTTCAAAACACAATAATCACAGTCAAGAGAGTAAACAGAACATCACTATCTTGCGCCGAAAACAAATATAGCTGAAGTTCATAAGCAGGTCAAATATTCGCTTATGTAAAGTCGTTGCTAGGCAGGTCTTGTAGGCATTTGTTTCTCCGGCCGAAGAGCAAAAGGTGACGTGAATGAAGTCCTAGGAAAACAGTGTAGGATTTAATTTCGTCAAATTTCAAAGTGGATATATAGGTTTTATAAAATAATTTAAAACGTTAAAAAAGAATAAAGCCAAATAAAAAATATATTTAAAAAAAATAGGAAGAAATAATGAAAGAAATACGAGGTTCAACTCGAAACAACTTGCCGTAGTAATTGATAAAGAAATGATAAATAGAGAAAGGGGGGGGACGTTAATTAGAGGGTGGTGATGGTGGTGGTGGTGGTGGTGGTGGTGGTTATTGTTATTAGAGGAAATACAATTGGGCAACAATCCTTAATATAATACTAATTCGAAGAAAGAAAAAGAACCGACACTTCGAAAAATGAAGATATCGGTTAAAGGAAGACAAGGGCCACAAAGGGCGTGAAAATGAAAGACTCCCTAGCCCTCGCAAACCTAATAGCATCGGGGTCGGAAAAGAACAAGAATTGACCAAGGGAGGTCGGACAGGATAGATGAAAGTGAGGAGCCTGGCACAAGTAAGTGGAAGCAATGCCAGGACTCAGCTAAGGGCCCCGTGGTCGCCAACCCACGCTCTGAAGTTCAGAGCCCCTGGGGGATGGAGGATGGGAAGGAAAGAAAAAATGGAAGGGATCCGATACTTCGAAAAATGAAGATATCAGCCAAAGGAAGACAAGGGCCACGAAGGGCGTGAAAATGAAAGACTCCCTAGCCCTCGGAAAACTAATAGCGTCGGGGTCGGAAAGGAACAAGAGTTGACCAAGGGAGGTCGGACAGGATAGATGAAAGTGAGGAGCCTGGCACAAGTAAGTGGAAGCAATGCCAGGACTCAGCTAAGGGCCCCCGTGGTCGTCAACCTACGTTCCGAAGTTCAGAGCCCCTGGGGGATGGAGGGTGGGAAGGAAAGAAAAAATGGAAGGGATCCGATACTTCGAAAAATGAAGATATCAGCCAAAAGAAGACAAGGGCCAACGAAGGGCGTGAAAATGAAAGACACCCTAGCCCTTCGGAAACCTAAAAGCGTCGGGGTCGGAAAGGAACAAGAGTTGACCAAGGGAGGTCGGACAGGATAGATGAAAGTGAGGAGCCTGGCACAAGTAAGTGGAAGCAATGCCAGGACTCAGCTAAGGACCCCCGTGGTCGCCAACCCACGTTCCGAAGTTCAGAACCTCTGGGGGATGGAGGGTGGGAAGGAAAGAAAAATGGAAGGGATCCGATACTTCGAAAAAATGAAGATATCAGCCAAAAGAAGACAAGGGCCACGAAGGGCGTGAAAATGAAAAACTCCCTAGCCCTCGGAAACCTAAAAGCGTCGGGGTCGGAAAGGAACAAGAGTTGACCAAGGGAGGTCGGACAGGATAGATGAAAGTGAGGAGCCTGGCATAAGTAAGTGGAAGCAATGCCAGGACTCGGCTAAGGGCCCCGTGGTCGCCAACCCACGCTCCGAAGTTCAGAGCCCCTTGGGTGAGAAGGGGGAGAACTGAGGAGGATCAAGGGGGGTGTTGCGGAAGGGGGAAGTGGCATGAGAGGGTATTGTGTAAATTGTGAAAGATTGATTCCTTATTTGTTGACTTCAGGTTATTTAAAAAGGAGATGAGAAAATCGAAAAGGGGATTGGGTTTCTCAGAAATATCATTCAGATTAAGATTTGGATTGAAAAACTGGTCAAGGTGTATAAAACAGTTTTCGGTGATGTCTAGGAGAGGGCCTTTATTTAGAGTGCTGAGAATTTCAATATCCTGGTTTATTGTAGTGAAAGCATGTTTTGTGTCATGTATGTGTTGTCCCACTGCCGAAAATCTGTTGTGCTTTATTGCATTAACGTGTTCAAAGTACCTAATTTTGAAGTTGCGACCAGTTTGACCTATGTAAGAAGAATTACAGTTGTGGCACTTAAAACGGTATACGCCTGATTTAGAAAAGACACTTGTTCTATTTAAGGAGTGGGAATTATGTAATAATTCAAGGTTTCTATTATTAGTTCGAAAAGAAATCATAGTATTATGTTTTTTGAAGACATTAGCTATACTATAGGTATTTGCATTGAATGTGAATGTGGTGTAAGCAGCTGGTTTGGGAATATCTTTTAAGAGTGTTGTGTTAGGGCGGTGTCTAAATTTGTTAATGATTTGTTCAATAAAATAAGAATTATAACCGTTAAATTTGGCAATAGAGCGGATGATGTTTAGTTCTTTATTTAAATTATCCTTTGATAGCGGAATTTTGAAGGCGCGGTTAACCATACTGTTGTATGAAGCACGTTTATGTGACTGTGGGTGAAAAGAGTCTTGTTTTATGGTATTAGCTGTATGTGTGGGTTTTCTGTAAATCATATATGATAATGAGGAAGGTAATCTGTTTATTGTTATGTCTAGAAAATTAATAGATTTGTTTGATTCTGTTTCAAGAGTGAATTTAATATGTGGATCAATTTTATTGAGGCTATTAAGAGTAGAAGCTGCATTGAAAACTCTATCATCCAGTATAACAAATGTGTCATCCACATATCTAGCCCAAAATAATACATGTTTAAAGTCGTCATTGTTATCAATGAAATTGTGTTCTAAAAAGTCTAGGTATATTTCTGCAAGGATCCCTGAGGCTGGAGAGCCCATAGCTAAACCATCTTGTTGATAAATTGTATTGTCGAAGATGAAGAAGTTGTTAGTAACTACTAATTTTAAGAGGGTCATAAAATCATTAATTTCAAGTTTGCTTAAGCAACTATATGTATTTAAGTTATTTTCAATAATAGGAAATAATTTTCTGATATTAATACTGGGATACATATTGACAATATCGAAAGAGTGTAGAGAGTGGTGTGGTTGGATTTTGAAGTTATTTAATTTCTCAACTAGTTCTATGGTGTTTTTTACAGACTTATTCGATAAAAATTTGTAATTATTCTTAAGAAATTTATGAATGAATTGTGCTAATTTGTAAAGTGGGCTGGGTCTGTAATTAATAATTGGTCGAATAGGGACGTCAGTTTTATGAATTTTAGGGAGAGATTTAGCGGTTGGTAGGCCTGGATTCATGCTTAATAATTTTGTTTTTTCATGTTCAGTAAATAAGAAAGAAGAGTTCTTAAGGGTTTGTTTTAGAAGACGTTGAATTTGTTGGGTAGGATCTTTCTTTGTTATAGAAAAGGAATTATTGCTGAAGAAATTTTTGGTTTTCTCGATATAATCAACTTTATCCATTATTACTGTAGTGTTACCTTTGTCAGCTTTTGTGATGATGAGGTCCTGGTCTTTAATTTTCTTTTTGAGGTTAAGAATGTGTTTACGTTCAACGAAGGGAACAGTGTTGCTATTATCATTGGATGTGTAAATCTTATTAAGTTTTCTTTTTACATCAAGTCTAATTTCGTCCTGTAGTTCTAAAGGCATTTTTTTGATAGCCAATTCAGATTCAGTGATTGTATTAAAAACACTGTTATTTTTATTTAAGTTAGGCCAGTTATGTTTAGGGCCTTTTGATAGGATTAAGTTATCATTATCATCTAGGGTTGTTTTGGATAAGTTTATAACAGGGGGGTGGAACTTACTAATTATACTGTCATGATTTTTTGGTTCATTAGGTAATTTAGTAAAAGGTTTCCTTGTCGTAGAGATATTTTTGAGATTGTTAAGTTTTCTGTCTAGAATTGATTGCTTTTTGGAAAGTATGAAGAATAATTTATCGTCTATATGGGATTGAAATAAGTCCCATTGAGCACTTGATAGTAGGCGAGTTGCTTCGAGGTGAGATTCGTAAAGACGATTGTTTAGGAAAGATTTCTTCCTATAAAGGAATTTAATTTCATTGGTTAACCATATCTTGTTAATTTTCTTTTGTGTTCTTGAACAATCATAAGAATTGCGGGGCGCAACCAATCTAATAGGCATAGGTCACACTTTGTATCCCCTCTCTCGCTTTCTATTGTGTAGCTCTACTAGCACTGTTGAGTAGCTGCATCTTGTTTAGTGTTGTTTGAAAGCGCAATGGTTAATTTACCTGCATCTTTCTCGAGTGCATGAACCGGGCGAGTTGGCTGTGCGGGTAGGGGCGCACAGCTGTGTGCTTGCATCCAGGAGATAGTAGGTTCGAGCCCCACTGTCGGCAGCCCTGAAGATGGTTTTATTTGGTTTCCCATTTTCACACCAGGCAAATGCTGAGGCTGTACCTTAATTAAGGCCATGGATGCTTCCTTCCAATTCCTAGGGCTTTCCTATCCCATCGTCGCCATAAGACATATGTGATAGTGCAACGTAAAGCCAATTGTAAGACTGCCTCTAGTACATGCTATAACCATAGTGATCTCCCAGGCACATTGCGCCTGATTTTGCAATAATATGTAAGGTATGTTTTTCCAAGATTTATTGATTAAAATAGGTTATAGAACTCATTTTATAACTAAACATTATAAGAATATATAAATAATTATGAAAACAAGTACATTTCGTAAGCTGGTCTATCAAGCACATTGCGCCCAATCATGAAATTAATGCTTCTGTTTATTTTATTTTTTTCAGAGGTTTTATGCGAATATCTCAAAGAAAGTTTATGATCTTACCAATCCTGTGGATCTTTCCAAAATGAGTTATTTAGAAAATGATAGTGATGAAGACATCTTGTATAAGGAATTTCGAGAAGAAAGTGACATCACTTCACAGGATGAAGTAGAAGAGCGCTTTTGTGGTTCAGAAACAGAGCAGGAGTGTGAGGAGACTGATGAGGGAGATTCACATGCAGTTACCAATTACTTTTTGGGAAAGGATCGAATTACTAAGTGGTGTGATAATCCATCAGCGAGAAGTGTACGAATGGGACCTCATAACATTCTTACTCACCTCCCTGGGGTTATTGGAAATGCTACGTTGGTGAAAACTGTTGTAGATTGTCAGAAAAATGTTATTTTTGATGAAATATTAGAAAATATAGCCAGATACACAAATCAGTACATAGAAAGCATCAATGATCATTTTTCCAGAGAAAGTGACATAAAAACCATGGTTGTTATAGAAATTAAGGCTTTCATCGCATTACTGTACCTAGCAAGGGCCTACATAGGAAACAGCAGAGTCTCGAAGAACTCTGGGGGAGTAATGGTGATGGAATCAAAAAATTTGACCTTGTGATGAGTATTAAAAGGTTTGAAACTCTGATTCATTGTGTACGTTTCGATGATCGTGATAATAGAGCGGCGAGAAAAACAGAAGATTGGCTTGCTCCAATATGTGATATTTTCACCACTTTTGTGCACAACTGTCAGAACTCTTATAGTCTAGGGGAAAACACAACAATAGACAAAATGATTCCCGGTTTTCGTGGTAGATGCCCTTTTCGATAATTCATACCGTCGAAACCAAACAAATATGGAATCAAAATTTACACTCTCATTGATTCAAGAATGTTTTATTCCTATAATTTGAAAATTTACTGTGGGAAACAACCTCAAGGGTCTTTCCTTTTTAGTAACAAGCCAGCTCAAGTAGTTAAACAATTGGCTGAACCCTTATTTGGTTCTGGTCGTAACATAACTGTGGATAATTGGTTCAGTGTCCTACTCGTTGGCTGAATGGTGAGCATACTGGCCTCGGTTCAGAGGGTTCCGGGTTCGATTCCTGGCCAGGTCGGGGATTTTAACCTTCATTGGTTAATTCCAGTGGCTCGGGGTCTGGGTGTTTGTACTGTCCCCAACATCCCTGCAACTCACACACCACATATAACACTATCCTCCACCACAATAACACGCAGTAACCTACACATGGCCGATGCTGCCCACCCTCATCGGAGGGTCTGCCTTACGAGGGCTGCACTAGGCTAGAAATGCCACACGAAATTATTATTACTGGTTCAGTGACCTAGGTCTTGTCGTACTAAAACAGAAAAAGAATGTCTTTTGTTGGTACTCTGAAAAAGAATAAAAGACAGCTGCCACCACATTTTGTTGCTACCAAAGGTAAACAACAATTTACTAGCATGTTTGGCTTCAGTAAAGAGACTAACTTAGTGCCATGTGTCCATTCTTGTGTCCACACTTCATGATGATAAATCAATCGATCCTGATTCTGGAGAGAAAAAGAAGCCAAACATAATTACATTCTATAATTCAACAAAGGGAGGAGCAGGTACTGTAGACAAAATGTCAGCTACATTTGATGTAACTCGAAACATCAAGCAATGGCCAATGATCATATTTTTTGCAATGCTGAATATAAGCGATATCAATTATCTACCTTTGTAATGGATTACAACCAATGCCGAGAAGACTCTTGCTGAAACAATTGTCCCATGTACTGGTGATTGAAGAAATTACCCGATGAAATACAAAAACTGTTGGAATGCCCACAGACCTCCAGCAGAGGCTGAAAAGATTTTGTCCTTGCACAGAAGAAGAAAAAGATGATGAGTCAACCTTAGGACCATCCAAAAGACGTCAATGCACCACTGCAACTGGACTCAAATGAATGTCAAAATATGAATGCAAGAAACGTAAGAATGCAACTTGTTTGTCACATGCAAATTTTGTGTGTAATTTGTGCTAAAGCAATCCTTCCTAGTGCTATTGAGAAGGAAAATCAAATCAAGTGACATTTGAATGTTTCTACTACAACATTCCTGTATGCCACCCATTCTCCTTCCATATCCTGAGCCTGCCTATCTATTGTATGGAACTTTTCATTACTCATATCCATGTACTTCTGTCTATGTTATATCAGTCATATTACAGTTCACAGTTTATTTGATTACTTTTTAGGTAGGCTGTAAGATTTTAGTATTATTATTAGCTGTTGTGTAAACAAAATATGCTTAATTCTCAGAAATATTATTTTGCAAATAAAATGTGATTGTTTTCAATAAAAGATATATAATACAATAAAATATACCTTTTTTTTAAACCTAAAAATATTTCATGGTTAGAAGAATGATTTAAATAAACTTACATACCTTAGTTCTACAAGTGCCTATTGGGCTCATTGCGCTTGTTGATGTGACTTTCAGCATTGTGCCCGACAGAAGGTTAAAGGAGATACCAGATACCAATTTCCACGCCTGTAACGTTTTTGAGATTTAAGTATTCTCATAAAAATAATTCTACTCCTTCTTCACTTCTTTTCACCCCCTCCCCCATTACGTGGATTTTCCAAAAACAAAAATAGGTGTTTATTTTTAAAGGAGATTCCAAATACCGATTTCCACGTCTGTAACATGTTAAGTTTTTGATATATGATGTAGATATATTAATTTTAAAAATTTACCCACTTTTCATTTCTTTTCACGCTCCTTAAGTGGATTTTCCAGAAACAAAAAAAATCTGGTACTTTATTTTTAAAGGAGATTCCAAATACCAATTTTCACGTCTGTAACATCTTCAGTTTTTGAGATATAAGTATCATCATAAAAATAATTCTACTCCTTCTTCACTTCTTTTCACCCCTTCGCCCATTACGTGGAATTTCCAAAATAAAAAATACCTGTTTATTTTAAAAGGAGATCACAAATACCAATTTTCACGTCTGTAACATATTCTGTTTATCAACATATATACTGTAACTTACCTTACTTGCTCGTGCAATATGAAGAGAAGTCTATTTCATCTGAATAAACCTGTAATATTCTTACCTAAAAGCACAATTGGATATCAATATCTCAAAACTCATAATATCAACTTTAATGACCGTATAATGTAAATCTCATGGCCTAGTATAATCTTATTTATAAGAACACCCCAACTAGAGTATGATCCCAGTGTATGGGACCCTCACCGGGATTACTTGATTCAAGAACGGGAACAAAATCCAAAGAAAAGCAGCTCGATTTGTTCTGGGTGATATCCAACAAAAGAGTAGCGTTACAAAAATGTTGCAAAATTTGGGCTGGGAAGATTTGGGAGAAAGAAGACCAGCTGCTCGACTAAGTGGAATGTCATAGACAAGAAAAATGTTCCACTGATCAATACTATTTATTGTGAGTGAATTATTGCACTAGTACCGGTTTTGGCCTTTCTTGGCCATCAGCTAGCACACAATATTTACAGTCATTAGACAAAATTACAAAGATGTTACGTTAGAGCATCCGGATGTCTAATGAAAAATGGAAGTAAAATATATTGCAATATGTTGCGTTAAAATATCTCTGATTAAAAGTGGTGATGGTTACAATAAACTAAAACCTATTGAGTGAGCATGGACATGGGTACATAAACACATTAAAATATATAGGCCACATCATAAGACACTAAAAATATAGCACATTAAACACATTAAAACATTGTATATTTTAAAAACGTCTATTAAAATTTGAGTTCATGTTGCGTAGCATTCATTCTTCAATCCTGTTGTAGTTCTTGTGTTAATTAAGTTGTATTAGGTGATCAACGAGAATGTTCTATGGCTGATATACTTTGTAGTGGTATGTTATAAGAACTCTTGTCATTAAAATTTGAAAATTGAGTACTGTGCAATTCAACTGTTGATGTAGTCCAGTAAGATTTATATATACAGCGAGACAGGGTTTGATTTCAGAGCAGTTGGTGGTGACACCTCTCTCGTCTATGCACGTTATATGGTTGTTATCTGTAAAGAAAAGCTAATATGAGTATAGCGTGTGTATGAAGGAATGCCTGGATGTATTTATGAATGAAAAGAGTACTTCCTATTGTTGCTGTGGAGGTTGTGTACCGATATGTTTGGAGATTAGTTGTGTTCTGCTACGAGTACGTCTAGGGCTCATGTTAGTTGTGTGGATCTCCTGCTTCTGGAATATTAGCAGAAATATATATCGACCACCTAGAACACACATCAATTAATAAAATAGATAATATACATTTTTGGTGTAGATTTGTCGACGATATCTTCGTAATTATAGATAATAGATTCACTGATGCAGATACGATACTAGACAAACTTAACAATTTAGACCCCCAAATTAAATTCACTAAAGAAACTGAAAATAACCGTACCTTAAATTACTTGGCTTGACAATAACCAGGCACGACACCCACTTATCTTACAAGATCTATAGGAAACCCACACGCACTTTAAATACCATAAAAAATGACTCCGTTCATCCTAACACACACAAAAGAGCAGCCTATTATAGTATGATACATAGAGCTTTCAATATCCCAATGACAATAGAAGATCGAAATAATGAATTAAAATTAATCCACGATATAGCCAAATACAATGGATACAGCAAAGAAATGGTCAACAAAATCATTCAGAAAATAAAATCCCAACCTAAAACTAAATTAATCAAAACAGCCAAACCCAAAAAAGATTATGTCCTATTTACCTTCAACAACACCAATATATATACTATAACTAATGTCTTTAAGAAACACAACCTGAAAATAGCATTCAAAACCACACACAACAGCACCAACACTATACACAACACCAAAACAGTCAATAATAATAATAAATACAACCAATCAGGTGTCTACCGTATCAAATGTAACAACTGTGACACAAGCTACATTGGACGTACAGGCAGAAACTTCACCGTCCATTATAATGAACACATAAATGCAGTAAAGCACAACCATTTCTCATCAATAGGTCAACATGTAGAAGAATCTAAGCACAATTTCACGGACGTCAATAATGACATGATGATATTAAACATAAACTCTAAGGGCCCCCTGCTCAACATAACCGAAGATTTCTATATTTCTCTGGATCAATATGCTAACCCCAATCATAACATTAACGACATTACAGAGAAAACCAGTATCATATTTGACAAAGCCATTCCTGCAATAAAGAATGACTATCTCAAATTAGTAAACACACGTCATAACAAACCGACGAATCACAAACCTAACCCCGCCCCTACCTCCACAATAGCCACTCCTCCTTCCCCTCCACCAACATCCCTCCACACAGCTAACATGAGCCCCAGACGTACTCGTAGCAGAAAACAACTAATCTCCAAACATATCGGTACACAACCTCCACAGCAACAATAGGAAGTACTCTTTTCATTCATACATATATCCAGGCATTCCTTCATACACACGCTAAATATACCATGTTTTAATGTGTTTAATGTGCTATATTTTTAGTATCTTATGATGTGGCCTATATATTTTAATGTGTTTATGTACCCATGTCCATGCTCACTCAATAGGTTTTAGTTTATTGTAACCATCACCACTTTTAATCAGAGATATTTTAACGCAACATATTGCAATATATTTTACTTCCATTTTTCAGTAGACATCCGGATGCTCTAACGTAACATCTTTGTAATTTTGTCTAATGACTGTAAATATTGTGTGCTAGCTGATGATGGCCAAGAAAGGCCGAAACCGGTACTAGTGCAATAATTCACTCACAATAAATAGTATTGATCGGTGGAACATTTTTCTTGTCTATTACATTGAATCCAATCAATACGGAATATGAAACTTATAAATAATAATAAGTGGAATGTCAACAATGATACAAAAGTTTGTTGAGATCCACCTATTCAATACACATTGGGTTCTTAAAAATTAAGATTTACATCTTGTCATATTAATTGGACATGTTTTGCCCATTGTATGGGCATCATCAGCTGTAATCTCATGCCTGAAAGATAAAGATCAGGATCCTGATTACTCTGATCAAAATGTTACATAGAGAAACACATGTGTTAAAAAAATGAGGAGACATGTTACGAGTTCCTAAATGACAATTTAGACAATTAAAACATGTTTAAAAGTATGTTCAAGCAAAATGATTAATGTTGGTGCAATTTTTCATTAAAATCTTTAAAAAAAAAATTAAAATAGCCAAACTCTCCTTATTTACATGAATGATAAGAAAGTTTATGGCAAAAATTATGGCCTTGAGGTACAAGATCAAAATATGAATGGAATCTGGTTAAATGCAACCCAGTTTTAAGTCATAGAATGGTTACAGTGAGCCTTAAGTGGCTTAATCATTTAAAGAAGACATTAAATATTCTTGTAGAAAGCTTATAATATTATCACTGAGTATACAGCTGTGTGACTGATGGAGTTGTTGTTATTGAACCCGTATTTGTGAGGTGAGTCCGAGGTGGTCTTATTTTTGTTGAAAAAATAATGAAAGGTTCACGGTTGAGTGTTGCTGTGTGTGTCTTTACTAACTGATGCGATTGTTTCCTTGTTGTGCTAATAGTCAAATGGGAGCGCTCGTTCTTGATGTCGGCTATAGCTTGAATGATGAGAACTACTATTGATGAGGGATGTGTGGTGAAGAATCTGTAATGAGAGGAGGGTAGAAAACTTCAAAATTTGAAGAAAAGGCGGCTATATTTGGCAAGAAACGCTGTGTATACATTTACTTACCCTCTCGATTTTTGTGGTGTGAGCTAGTTGCCTTTGCAGTGTCAGAACGAGTGACACTTGCATTTCTTGTATTGCATCTGTGTGGAATTGAGGGAGGGGGGTGTGGTTCAGAAGAGGAGATGGGCGGAGTGTTAAGCTTTCGCACTGTTGGCTGTGGGAGGTTAGTAGGGGCAGACACGGAGGGAGTTACCTTTAATGGAATGGTGGGATAAGAATACATTTGATTTCCAAATTTTTAGAAAACCTACTCATACCCCACTAACATTTAAAAATTCATCAGTAGGCCCTAAACCTTCTACAGTTTAATTTACAGAGCCTTAAAAATCCCTCTAACACCTAAGAATTGAAAAAAAAAATCAATTATATAAAGAATTTGGCAAAAAATGGTTTTAAAACAGAAAACCGAATAATCAACAGGATTAAACTTAAATTAGCAACAAACCTTATCCCAGATAAACTCAAAAAATCTAAGTTTGCCATTTTCACCTACAATAATCCAAGTATTTACCAGGTGACAAATTCCTTAAAAAAGCAAAATATCAACATTGCCTTTAGGACAACAAACACTAACCACAACCTGTATCTCAAGTTCAGGCATATACAGACTCAAATGCACGCACTACGCACTGTGACGTTTCGTATATTGGGCAAACAGGCCGGAGTTTCTTTACAAGATATCAAGAGCACTATATTGCCAATAAACACAACAAGTTCTCAGCCATGAGTTCCCACATGAAAGATACAGGGCATCATTTTACAACTATCGTACAGGATCTTACAATTATCAAAAGAGTGAGCAAAGGGAAATTAATGAATGAATTAGAAACCATTTATATTTACTTAGATCAATACTATAATAAAAACCTCAATCTCAATGACTTAATGATAGTAAAATATCCCTTATACGAGATTTTTCCCAACTTGTTACAATCACTAAATTTAAATCAAAATGAAATTCTTAAAATGACATTACAAAATCTCCCACCATTCCATTAAAGGTAACTCCCTCTGTGTCTGCCCCTACTAACCTCCCACAGTCAACAGTGCGTAAGCTTAACGCTCTGCCCATTTCCTCACCTGCACCTCCCTCAATTCCACACAGATACAATACAAGAAAAGCAAGTGTCACTCATTCTGACGCTGCAAAGGCAACTAGTTCACACCACAAAAATTGAGAAGGTAAGTAAATGTATACACAGTGTTTCTTGCCAAATAGCTGTCTTTTTGTCAAACTTAAAGTCTTTCTACCCTCCTCTCATTACAGATTCTTCACCACACATCCCTCAGTAGTCGTTCTCATCATTCAATCTATAGCCAACATCAAGCACAAGTGCTCCCATTTGACTATTAGCACAATGAGGAAACAATCACATCAGCTAGTAAAGACACACACGGCAACACTCAACCGTGAAACTTTCATAATCTTTTCAACAAAAATAAGACCACCTCGGACTCACCTCACAAATACGGGTTTAATAACAACAACTCCATCAGTCACACAGCTATATACTCGGTGATAATACTATAAGCTTTCTACTAGAATATTTAATGTCTTTAAATGATTAAGTCACTTAAAGTTCATTGTAACCATTCTACGACTTCAAATTGGGTTGCCTTTTAACCAGATTCCATTCATGTTTTGATCTTGTACCTCAAGGCCATAATTTTAGCCATAGACTTTCTTATTGTTCATGTAAATAAGGACAGTTTGGCTATTTTTAAATGTTTTAATTATGTAAATTGTCATTTAGGAACTCTCAACAAGTTTCCTCATTTTTATAACACGTATGTTTCTCTGTGTAACATTTTAACTAGAGTAATCAGGATCCTGATCTTTATCTTTTAGGCATGAGATTACGGATGATGATGCCCATACAATGGGCGAAATGTGCCGTTAAATTAGTATGACAAGATGTAAATCTTAATTTTTAAGAACCCAATGTGTATTGAATAGGTGGATCTCAATAAACTTCTGTATCATTGTTGAATTAATGTACATTTCAGTACGGACCAGTCATGAGATTTGTAACATGTAAGTGGTACAAAGGGCACTAGGAAAGTTTTGAAATGTGAGTGAGTGCTTTAGACCTTTTCAAAATAATTTCCACCACACTCAATATACCTCTGCACACGTCGAAAGCAGTCACTGAACCAACTCTGCCACTTTTCTTCCGTTACATTTTCACACTCTTGATCCCATGCTGCCAGAAGCTCCTCATCGGATGCAAAACGCCTCCCTTTCAGCTTCATCTTCACTTCTGGGAAGAGTGCGGAGTCACATGGGGCAAGATCAGGAGACTGTATGGAGGGTGATTAAGCACAGTCAATCCTGATCTGGCAAGAAAATCCAGTGTTACATTAGCACGATGTGCTGGAGCATTGTCGTGATGCAAGAGCCAAATGTTGAGCCGTGACCTTGAGAGCCTGGATGACCCGAGGCAGACAAGTCTCACTGCCCTTTGTGTTTCTAGCACAACACGAGTCAGGATGCCCTGTTTAGTGAAGAATGCTGCAATCATCCTTTTCTTCAATGCCCTTGACTTTCGCACAGTCACAGGAGTACCCTCATTTTCAAACAGCCACACCTTGTTCTGGGAGTTTGTTGGGACATCGTAATAATAAACCCAAGTTTTTTTCACCTATAATGATGCTATTGATGATACGCGAAGTCCCATTTTCAGACTGTTTTAGCATTTTTCGGCACCATTTCACTCGATGTACCCTTTGTTCCTCTGAAAGTGAATGGGGCACCCAAAGGAAACAAACCTTTTTAACATGGAGATGGTCGTGTAGAATTGAATGAATAGCTGGTGCAGGGATGTGGAGGGTCTCTTCTACCTGCTGATACGTCAACCGCCTCTCTTGCTGCAACATTTTCCTCACAGCTTCAATGTTTTCCTCAGTCACCGATACAGACGGTAGCCCGGAACGAGAATTGTCTTCAACCGCAAAATTTCCCCTCTGGAACTCTTTGTACCAGCGGAAAATTGTTGTCCTATGTGGACAGTCTTTCCCCAGCACAGGAGTCATTTCTTTCAGACACTGGTCAACAGTTAATCCACGAGCAAAATTGTAGCGGATAATTGCGCAATATTCACCTTTAGACCACACTGACATCTTAACTTGCTTTGAATCCCACTGCTTGGTAACAACTGGTGTGAAGGTCGTTCCTAGCTGTCTTCTACACCGGTTTTCACCCCTCTTTTCATCCCTCACCAACAGGGGTGTCCAGCCAACCGTTTTTGCGTATTGCAAAACTTTCCTAGTGCCCTTTTTATGTTCTGAGCTGTCAGTGGAGAGATGGCTTGGGAGGACATCAGTAGACGAATAAGTTTGAATATTGTCTTTAAAAGTAGTAAAGATCACAATATGAAGATAAAGTTGGAATTCAAGAGGACAAATTGGGGCATATGTTCGTTTGTAGGAAGGGGAGTTAGATATTGGAATAACTTACCAAGGGAGATGTTCAATAAATTTCCAATTTCTTTGCAATCGTTTAAGAAAAGGCTAGGAAAACAACAGATAGAGAATCTGCCACCTGGGCGACTGCCCTAAATGCAGATCAGTAGTGATTGATTGATTTGAATATCAGCTGTTATGCGCATAGCCTTTATTACTACCTATTTTGACGTCACAAAACCCTTCATTTGGATGTAGAGCTATTGCTTGTTTTTTTTAATATTTTTTTTATTACATGGAAACACTTTAAAGCACTGGTTTATGAATTTAGACTAGAATACTATTAGAAAAGAAATCTCTACAGCCAACTTCTAATTATAATTCTACAATGCAACTAAGAAAGAAAATAAGAAACAAGTCATCTTTTCCATCTTCTATGCTTGACATCAGTCATGTTAATGGGCTTATTTCTTCTATTAGTCCTGGGTTAGTGATGATTCTCAGCGATCATCGATCAGGGCTTCCATGTCTCCTCTCTACTCTCTATTTAGAATTCCATCTTCATTTTAGCTAAAACCACGGAAAGATATTGTACTGATCTCATTCTTCTTGCACTGCAACTTAGAATTTTCTTGTTAGACTCCAAAATAGTTCTTGCTGACACTTCAATCTTTTAACGTATACTTGCCTTTATGAATTTTAAATCTTACAATACTTTACATAAATCAATATATTACATAAATATTTTACTCCTGTATACGTATTTGTTTCAAAAATGTAATATTTTACATTGTGGTTATGTATTTATTTAATTATGCTGTAATTATAATCTTAGGTTTTGTTAACTTCTTTCAACCAACTTATTTTTGTTCCTATCTTACAGATTTTGTCATAATATGAAAGGTCTCTGTGTCAATAACAGACTTCTGCATTCTTATAATTTGTTTCATCTGTTCACATCACCAATTTACATTCAATGACAAGTTTTTGCAATGTAAACAATATTATACATATATACTCACAGTTAAAAGTGATTTGATAGAATATGAGTGTGTTCTTGTAGAATGAAATATATTCAATAAGTGTATTTTTGTTACAGGCATGTTATAGAGTTGTGTTATATTTTGTCTTTCAACAGACTGAAAAATTTAAAAGTAATTTTTCATACACCAGTCACAGAGCTGTGAACTATGTGAAGGTTCATTTTTAGAAAGTTATATTTAAACCTTGAAAAATTCCTACTCTGAAATTAGGCAGTATATCTGCATTTATGAGAAATATTGCAGTATAAATTCCAAATTTCCTCAGAATTTATTAACAATGATCCTAATAATCTCAAAGATATGATTTTAATGTACTGTTTTTCTCCTAGGCACAAGCACCGGATGACTTGTCTGTTCGCCGAGGAGACTGGATCTACGCGGATCTGAATAATCAGACTGTTGATGGTTGGCTATGGGCATATGCACCTAAAACTCGGAAGTACGGTTTCATCCCCAAAGCATATGCTCGCCCTCCGGCTATGACAAGTTTGTAGTTGCTACATGTCATAAGTTATGTTTTAGAAAAGAATCTACATGCCTGGTAATCAGAAGTTGCTAGTGCAAACTGGTCAGACAAGGAAAGAGTAAAATATCTGAAGAAGTTGGACATATTTTGTAATACTAGAGAATTGAGGCTGTGTGAGTTATTCTGTTGTACAGTTCTCATTTTAAAAGAAAAGAATGCATATGACATTTTAATATATACTAAGAAATTTACCTGATTTAGTAATTGTGGACTGGACTGTGAGCTGTAATTTGCATAGATTTTGTCAATTTAGAAGTCCTAACTGAAGAATCCATCTTCCATTTCTGTCAGTGTCTTCTAAGTATTTTCTCAACTATGAACATTTATTTAAATGAAGTCATTTGTGTTGTCCATTATTGAAGTATTTATTTAATAACAGAGTTGTTCTCTCCATCATTTTGTAAGAGGACAAATATTACTTACAGACTGATGGATAACTTATTTGATCTGCTTTCCTCTGTATGAAGAGTATCAACCTAAGTTGCATCAGGAAGTGCAGACCAGAGCTAGTAATTCAGCATCCAGTTGCTCATAATATATATGTAGGTTAAGCGTTGATGCTAATGTGCTGTCACTCAGTCATCATGAAAATAGAAGTAACTTAAAGCTGTGATATAGTCACTGTTAAATTTCTCATTTAGTTACATTCTCTCTAGTTGAACTTGTTGGTGAGGTATAAGTGTTTGCAATTTTGTTTAATATCAGTAAATAACTTTCTGAAATTCAGTCCTGATTATGGTGTTCTGTAATAATTTTGTTTGACTATTGCTAGCCTGGTGCAGCCCTTGTTAGGCAGGGACCTTCCAGTGAGGGTAGGCAGCATCTACTGTGTATGGGAAATTGTGTACTAGTGTGGTTGAGTATAGTGTTATGTGTGGTATATGAGTTGAAGGTATGTTGGGGACATAAACTCAGTCTCCAGGCCAAGGAAATTAACTGTAAAATCCCTTGACTTGACCAGAAATTGAACCCTGAGGACTGAAGGCTAAGATGCTGACCATTCAGCCATAGAGGTGGACACAGTATTCTATGAAGCCATGCTATACTTCCTTGCTGCTATACATTACCACTTCTAGCCTTATTTCATCACCTTGTGTTGTTTCATGACATTAATTTATTAATACTCTGTATTTCTCCTTCCCAACCATAATCTGTTCCCACCCTCATTTTCTTGACATTGAGTATTGAAATATGAGATTATATCAAAAGCCATCCATCCTGCTTTTCCATTGTAAACTACTGGAACTTTAATAAGAACATTGTAATTTTTTTAAAAGTATCATCATTTGTTATTTATTCTTAAATATAGATATATATTACAGAAGTTATGTTTCCTGTGGCACTTGTTGCACAATAATGTAAGACAGAAAGAAAAGAAGCACAACAGAGAAAGAATTGGAATACTTCTGTAAAACATTAATTACTCAAAGAACAATAGTGAACAGGTTTCTTGTTACACTAGTAGGGACTCCTAATTTTTGCAAATGGTGTTTTCACAAATTATAAATTGTGAGGTAAATGTTACACAAGTGTTTTTTGAGGTCTATTTCATGATGTGATCATTTCATAATTGTGACATATCACAAATTTTAATAATTTTACCATCCACAAATTCTTTTGTAATTCACAATCTTTTATGAATATATGTGTATTTTACTATTCTTTTTTGCAGTTTTATACAAATTTTACAATAAAAACCATGATATATCGCAGTACATCATTCATCAGTCAGTCTCATACAAATTACATTTCCGGATATCAAAATTAATTCCTACGCTTTCTAGCGATTCTACATGTGTCTCATTTAAACTTTTTAGTGCCAGGAACCTGTATTGTAAGTTCAGACTTAATCTCTGAATATTTTAAACAGTCCTTTATTTCAAAAATGTAATTCCCTGAAGAGAAAAATAATTTCATTTCACCAATTACAAATATTGAAGTATTCATGGTCTTTAAGCCTTTTCAGTCATGGAATTACGGTGTTCTTCCCCAGTCTGGCAGTGGGCTCATCGGTTATTTATTTATTTATTTATTTATTTATTTATTTATTTATTTATTTATTTATTTATTTATTTATTTATTTATTTATTTATTTATTTATTTATTTATTTATTTTTGCATGTATAAATATATTTGGTATAACTCAGAATATGATATACAGTATTTCATTACTTGATATTATTGAATGATGTACAGAATATTGTGTTAACATGTTTTGAATGTTTTCAGTAAGCTTCTTGCATACATGTTTTGATTGGAACAGTTTCCTTTATTGCATGCAGTATCTGTAATGAATGGTGTGAAAGTGTTTTTCATAGGTTTGGATGGTGTATGCATTTCATTGGGCTTGGCTGACTGATATTTGACAGCACCTTCTGGCCCAGTGAGGAAAGCATCAGGAAACCACCTCATTACTAATTTCCTTAGTATGCTGCTTCAGAGACCCCTAGGCTGCTTACGACAGGTGGTGCTGGATGTGTTGAGGTTCCAACCATCCTTGGGCGGAGAACTCAAGACATGTGCTCTTTGCTAAAAGGGTTCACTTCTGAGCAGAATTATTAGTGTAGCAAGGTGAATTTTCTAGAATTCTTGGGTACACTCATTAACATTATTAGTATTGTTATTGCCACATAAGCTTATGATATTTACTTTATGATGCATTAAAAATTAAAATTATCTCAGCTTATTTACTGACTTTATTTACCACTTTACACCTTCTTGTCTTGTTTTTTACTGGTTTTTTACCACTTAAGTATTTTTTTCCACTGATAAGCATTTTATTTGCCATTTTCTGAGGTCCCTATACATCAGTAATGAGTAGTATTTCCACGGATATTTACAACAACTTGCTACCTCTCTCGCATGCTTTGAATGCAGTTTTTAATTTGTTTTTAATTCTTATTTCATTGAATGCTATGGGACACTCATAAGGTCTTGTTGTAAATGTCTGGCTGCAGCAAATGATATATTTACATGGCGTTCACCTCATTGCTGTAATCAGATTACCCTTTCAGTCTGGTCCCTTGAAAGATGATTCCTCTGCATGTTGAATCAAGAAAGATTGTTGAAAAATACCAGTCTTGTTGTTAAAACACAATTAAAAATGAAATTAAAACCTGGAGATGTGAAATCCAATGTGACACAGATTCATAAATTAATGTAATTATAGATTTAAAGAGATAAATCAAACAAGGTTTTCTGCTGTTGTCCTTGGTGTTTCACTCCATCCTCAAAAGTCTATGAAGAAAGTCTTAAGTTTTATTATTTACAAATAAACAATTGAATTATGTTTGAAATTGTTGTTGCTATTCAATATTCAGTTGTTTCCATAATCATGAAGATGATACTGCACAATATGTAAGAAAATATTGTCTGGAAGTATCACAGTATCCCTGTTCATGTTTTAGTAGTTTAGATGTACACCTGGCTAACCTTGAACAATGCTCATTTTCTTTTATCTTAAATTTTATTACATTCCAATAGGATATTCCTGTTTAATTTGAAGTTGCGTTTTCTTTTGCCCAATTCTCTAGCCGTTCTGCTACTGTTTGTAGATCTTCTCTCTTACTTGATCCTAAGACCATGTCATCGGCATATAATATTAACACAATGCCCAAGCCTTCTGTTGTGTTGATTACATCAGCTGCTGTAATATTAAATAGTGCTGGGCTCATTGGATCATCCGGCAATACCCTTATCTGTTTGTGTTATTGGACTTGACATTCATATTCCATCGTTTGTTACTATTGAGTTTCTTGTTAGGATTTTCCTCATGATTTGTTCTAATTCATTTTCTTGTCCAGTTATTTTCCTTAACTTTTGCAGTAGTTTCTCCCTATTCACCAAGTCGTTTTTTCAAAAACTACAAATATGGCTATGTATTTATCTTTTGTTATACTCAAGGTATTTTCATTTTGTTCCATTAGGTAAGTTGCTTCTTGCACATCTCCACAAATTAAACAGTTTATCAGATGTTATACCCTTTGTATGGCTATTTGGCTACAATAAAAGTATTATTAAGAGGATATTCCAGCCTAGCTGTACCATTGTAATTTTATAGTTCTCCAGTGATTTCTTTTTTACTCTAATATTGAATTTTTGATTCTTCTGTTCACAACAACTCTCATATGAAGCAGTTTAAAAAAAACTTTGAATTCTTTACATCTAGAGATCAAATCATCAAATGATCTTTGTCCTTCCTGCACTCCAAGTTGTAAATGGGAGCACTATAGCCATCTCATACTGAATGTACACCCATAGCAAAATCATCACCTATTACTAGTTAATTTATTGAATAGAAAAGGAAAAGCATTTATAATAATGTACACTGTCTGACAAAAAAAAATTAAAGCACCTAGAAGAAATGGTTGGATGTCACTCTAACGTTGTACACATATACACCATCGGCGGGTTTGTAATTGATTAGAGTTGCAATTCTCTGTGATAGGTGGAATGACCACCAGAGTGCATTAGTCTTGTTTGTGTTTAGTGTAGTTACCAGTCCTGGCAGGGTATAGAAGGGGCATGAACAGCGTCAGATGTTGAGTGATCACTGTGAAGACACGGAGATGCCGCATACTCGTGTAAGACAGTGTTATCAACACTTGACAGGATTTGAAAGAGGCCTCGTGGGTCCCCATTTGGCTGGTTGGTTGAATCATGAAATATCCAGATTTTCAGGGCATTTGGAGGTGACAGTGGTCCGATGCTGGACTGCATGGAAAAGTGAGGGCAGGCATACTCTTCATCAAGGTTCCAATCGACCACGTCTGACCACCACAAGTGAGGATTGCTGTATTCTTCACCAAGCACATTGTAACCACTTCACATCTGTGCCTGCCATCCGAGAACAAGTACTGGACTCCCTGCAACATTCTGTGTCATCCCGCACCATTGGGAGGAAACTAGCAGCAGCCGGACAAGGGAATTACCGTCTCTTGCGTAGGCTGCCTTGAAGCCCACAACACAAGCGGCTGCATTTGGAGTGGTCTCGTGACCGGAAAGCATGGACTGCTGATGAATGGAGTCACATTGTATTCAGCAATGGATTGTGGTTCTGCACTACCCCAGATGACCATTGGATATGACTTCAGGTCACGGCTAGTAGGGATTGAGGGAACTCTGGCGGCACAGCGATATGTCAGGGACATCCTGCATCCTCATGTGTTACCTCTCATGCAGCAGTATTGTGGTGCCATTTTCCAACAGGACAATGCACGTGTGTCTATGAACTGTTTATGTAGTGTTGAGGTACTCCCATGGCCAGCAAGATCCCCAGGTCTGTCTCCGATAGAACATGTCTGCGACTAGCTCGGACGTCAGCTCAGTACCAGTGCCAGTATCCAGGATATCAAGGACGAGTTACAACAGTTGTGGGCCAACTTGCCTCAGGGGAGGATACAAGGGCTTTGTGATAGCCTTCTCAACCGTATTAGTGCAGGCATCCAGGCCAAAAGGGGTGCAACATCATAATGATAAGTGCGGTCATACTGCCAAGTGTTTTGTTAATTTGACTCGACTTTGTAATCACTGAAATAACATCACATACCCTCTCTACATGTGAAGTTTCATTTCTTATCCTCCTCCCCTTCTGGGTACTTGAGATTTTTGTCTGGCAGTGTATTAGAGCAAGTTCTGGTAAAGCTTTCCATGAGCTTGCAGACGAGCATTGTAATACGAGATGATATTCGAGTTTACCCTACAATTTGGCCTTGAATATTAACAAATTTCAATTTGACAAGCATTTTTCAGTTTTTCTACTCCTACATTATCCCACAGAAGAAATCTTCATTCAGTAACAGGAAAATCCCATTAAGAATTCATTCATTTTACCCGCTGGAATTATTGATATGTTGGAAAGAAAATGACCTTATAATTTTTGTTGCTCTAATAGCATACCTAGCACCAAATTTGGAATTGTGTAATGGCGTTTCTTGTAAATTAGTTGTAATACCAATTATACTGCAAATTTACGATCTTTGTTTTGATATTATGAGTACCTTATTGTTCTAGAGAGGGTAACAAACTGATAGAATTTAGCTGATTTTTGTTCTTGTTACATTCACATTACACCATTCACTTGAGGTGATACATCCAAGATGTCCACTGGGATTGATGTGGTATACAGTATTTAGAAACAGCAGTGTACAAAGATATGGAGATTGTCCTTATGTTTTTGTATTTTTAAGTTTGTCCTTGTGTTCTCTTCTGTTGTTCCCTCTTACCACATTGACCTGTCATTGTCTTTGTCCTAATGTTTGTTCCTCATCATCCTAAATATGACTTGTTTTGAGAATCCATATATATACCTTCAGAAGATCATGTCAAATATTCCACCTCTTTTCATCGTTCATCTCACAAGGGAAATGACAGGTAACACAGGTTGAAACCTATCCTAAACTTCTCTTGACACAATCGTTGTACTGTAAGAGGATAGCATGCAGAAAATCGGCATTCAGATTTAACTGCAGGGCTCCAAAATCTTACCTCAACTCCCGGTATGCAAGCATGGCGGGTGGCACAGCTGGACATCCCTGAGCCAGCTCAGAGTGGTGGTGTAGTGAGCTGTATAATATGCATGCAGTCTCTCAACCCGCTCTGAAGCTGTATTGTTTCATTCATGTGTCAGTCGCTCACAAAAGTATAGCAGAAGTGACTGATATAAATTGCATAATGATAACACAAGTTTTTTGTACATCAAGCACAACAAATTAGAACTTCATTACCGCACTGTTCTTCACAACTTTCTTTCTTCTTCTCCAAACAATATTTAGTGGCCATTACAAACTCAGGAGGTCGTTCTCTTGTGTAATTCATTGCAAACCATGAATATTTTATCATATCCTGAAATCGTTGAGATGATAACTGAAAATTATGAAAGACTGCAGTTTAAGGATTGTGTCTGTGGTGAACCTCAATTTTAACACCATTATAAGAAGTTAGAATTTCTGTTAATCAGCGGTAAAAAGCTTTCCACTGCCAGAAGAAGAATTTGTCTAACGGTTGAATTATGCCCATGGTACTTGGAGGAATCTGAAGCAGTTCTATTGTTTTGCATGGAGGGATGTCTTCAAGACAAGTTGTATCACTATATGTGGTCCACAAATCAAAAAGCAGGGCACAATTGCCTTCAGAGAATGGCAAAAAAGCTTCTCTAAACCATATTTTCAGTTCTGTTTACCCCAATTTTCCTGATTTTTTGGCAGTGACAATGATGTTATCTGCTCTAAACATTTTTTTTAAAACCAGAGGACCGAAGGTTCCGGTTGGCTTCTGCAGTGTTATAAATAATTTAGGGAACAAAGAACTGTTGGTATTATGATGCGGAAAGTGATACACTTTTTACCACCTTCATTGAGCCAGAATTTTACAACCTTTCTCTTGTACTTCATACTGATGTTTTAGCGCACCCTTTTTATGGGACTAGGAACATAACTACAACTGGACGATTTGCATAGCGACAGACTTGTAGAATCATATTCTAGTTTCGAACTTGGACGCGGAACTTCACATGCGATCCTCAGAAGGTTTTGACGAGCGGAATCTCTCTAGTTGCTTTCACCGTCTCCACTGTGTACATCACGAGAAACCTCCTCAATACGTTGCACTTCTCTACGATTATTTTCCATCAATCAGATATTGCCCCTTTTCTTTCAAGCTTATTTCTCCGGAAAAAAACACCTCTTTTCGTGGAAATAATTAATCATAAATCCCGCTATGTTAATAGGATTTAAAACATCATCATCTGAGGAACTCCTTTTCACTGACTTGCTTTCTTTTAAACAACAAACAAGCAGGTGCGGCTCTGCTTATCACTGGCCTCGAGTACCTAGGACATCAGGTACGTCCACTCTAATCATCATGAACATATATGTTACTCACGCTACCTCCCTTTGATCTACTGTATATGAGAGATACACCACATGATTTCAGAGACTTGTAGTTACATCTGGAGACTGATTTTTCCGCACGTTGTGCTCTTAGAGTACAACAGTTGTGTCAGAAAAAAAATCAGTATGCATTTCAACCTGTCTTACCTGTTATTTTCCTTGTCAGTATTTTCCCAGTTGACTAAAACATCTGCAAAGGGGGAGATGTTCGAGAGTCTGTGTTGTTATCCTAACTTCCTTTATGACTTCATCCTTTATAATGATGAAAAGTAATGGTGTAATGGCACTTTCTTGATGACTCCTGTAGTTGTTTGGAACTAATCAAAATATATATTTCCTGCCATCATCATCATCATCATCATCATCATTGATTCTCCACTCCTCCAGGCTGGGTTTGGGAATAAACAGGCGTCTTCCATGATCTTCTGTTCTGCCACCACTTGTCTTCTATTATCTTTTCCCATTCCGGGCTTCTCCTTGCCATGTCCTTTTGCACCTGTTTCATCCATCTCTTGGTCTGCCTCTAGGTCTTTTTCCAGATCTGTATCTTTCAAAATTAGGCTTTGGCTGTTTGGTTTCATACTCATAAGGTGAGCAAACCATTTCAACCTTGAGTCCTCCAGATTGTTACGTACACTTCATTGCAGCCCTTGTTGAAGGCAGACTGATTCATTTATGTTCTGTCCCGTCTCGTCTTTTGTATACTTGACCTGTGGAACTTCATCTCTGTTGCTTTTATCTGGCAATTATCCCTCCCTTCAGGGTAGCAGCTTCTAGCCCGTAGGTTAGGATGGGAAAGAGATAGGATCTATGTGATAAAATTTTAATATCCTGGGGGAAACTTTTGTTCCATAGAAGCTGTGATACAGAGTTGTAGAAGTTTGGAGATTCTTGAACCCTACTGTTAATTTCTAGGGTGAATCTGTTGTCTGCTGAAAAAATGGTGCCAATTAAAATTAATGTAACCATTATTGTTTGTTTTGGCCCATATTGATTTTTATCTAATATTCACAACAAAAATGAACTGGTAATGTTATGTGTCTGCCTTGTCAATACTAATAAATGATGTAATTTTCAAATACCATTGTATTTTAATTCCTGTCTTCCATTTTGATGACTTAATAATTTCATCCATAACGCTTACAAAGAGCAAAGGAGACCAGACAACTTCCCTGCTACACTCTACTTCTAGTCTCAAACCAGCATGATCTTCTAGCTTGTACTTGGATACAACTCCTAGTTTCTAGCTAGAGTTGTTTCACTTCTGGCACAAAGCCTTCTGGAACAGCCATCCTGAGTGATTAATACTTCCCTAATATGGTAACGAGGGATGTGACCTTTTCTGTACAAAAGACTATTATGGCAGGCTTGTTCCTTTCCCAATATTTCTCTAAAAGCATTCTAGTAGCAAAGAGATCTACAGATGATCAATCAGGTCTGAATCCATGTTATTCTTCTTCCAGACCTGGTTCTATTATTCTCCTGATCTTTTTCTAGCAGCACAGATTCATAGAACTTGAGACCATGTCAGAAAAGAGGTTTTTTTTTTGCTTTATGTCGCATGGACACAGATAGGTCTTATGGCAACAATGGGATAGGAAAGGCTAGGAGTTGGAAGGAAGCGGCTGTGGCCTTAATTAAGGTACAGCCCCAGCATTTGCCTGGTGTTAAAATGGGAAACCACCGAAAACCATCTTCAGGGCTGTCGAGAGTGGGATTCGAACCCACTATCTCCCGAATACTGGATACTGGCCGCACTTAAGCGACTACAGCTACCGAGTTTGGTGAGAGAGAGAAGAGTTATGCCTTTGTAAGCCCTTTCTTCCAATCATCTGGTATAACATTCTCTTTCCATATGGTTTTTAATCAATCTGCACATTTACTGCACACCGACTGATCCATGTTTAACATGTCAATCCCTGTTGACCGGTTGCTCTTCATTTTCTTGATGGCTTGCTCTAATTCCAACCAAGAGATATCACCCAAATCATTGTGATTGAATTGACATTTGTTTTTATCTGCTACCTCATTATTGCTGGTGATTTCATATGAGTTGAGCAGCTTTTCAAATTAAGATTGAAGTTCTGTTGCAGCCTTTTCCAGGTTACATGCTATTTCGCCATTAATGCATTCAGTGGTGCTAATACCCTCAGACATTTGCCTTTTATTTTGTATGATAATGTAAACCAATTTTTTGTGTTACTAGATTTCAATTTGTCAGCCAGTTCTTGTTTTGACGTATTTTTCATCTGTACCATTTTCTTTTGGTACAATGTCAGTTTCTCCTCAGTCTCATAGAAATCTCCAATTTTCCCTGCTTTATGTAAACCTGATTTTGCTTCTTTCACTCTTTTTACTGTTATACACTAGCGAATCTCCCTCTGCTGCCCACAGATTTCTTCAGCTACAGTAAAAATTGATGTTTTAAGTTCTTCAACATTTTACACTTCCAAACTTTACTTCACTGTGACCGCTGTTTTTCTTGGTTTCTTGGTTTTCTCTTCTGAATATCAGCAACAAGTAAGCAATGAAAACCATCTAGATCTTCACCTGGTATAACATTCTCCTTCTGTATGGTTTTCATCACTCTGTACATTCACTGCACACCAACTGATCCATGTTCAACTCGTCAATCCCTGCTGAATGGTTGCTCTTCATTTTCTTGATGGCTTGCTCTAATTTCAACAAAGAAATATCATTACATCATGTACCATCTTCCAGACCTGTTAATTAATATACACCGAGTGGCCAAAAGTCATGGGAAAACACTGAATGTGATGTTAATAACAATTTGCTCCTCCGCGAGCCCTCAAACCAGGAGCAATACAGCAAGTCATTGACTCGACAAGGTGTGGAATCGTTCTGGAGGGATCTGGACCCATGCATTTTGCACTGCTACCAACAATTGGTCATGTGTAGTTGGTGCAAAGTTCATGGAGCATACACCAACACTGACAGCATCCGATAAATGCTCGATAGGATTAAGATTGGGAGGTCTGGAGGGCCAATCCATGGTTGTAACTTCACTGGAGTGCTCCTCCAACCACCTGTGTGCCACCACAGAGCAGTGATATGGTGCATTGTCCTGTTGAAACATGGTATCTCCATCAGAGTACTCTACGGCCAGAGTAGCTGCCTCTGTGGATCCGTGGTAGAGTGTCGGCCTCCGGATCCCAAGATAGCGGGTTCGAACCCGGCAGAGGTAGTCGGATTTTTGAAGGGCGGAAAAAAGTCCACTCGACACTCCATGTCGTACGATGTCGGCATGTAAAAGATCTCTGGTGATACATTTGGTATTTACCCGACAAAATTAATTCAATCTCAGCCATAGACGCCCAAGAGAGATCCGGTTTACTCTAGGTCCGCTAGATGGCAGACAGAGTAAACCGGAACGTCGAAATTGACGAGCAGACAGCCAGATGGCGTCAAATCGAAATGTCTGCAAAACGGCAGCTGAGGCCATACGATTATTATTATTACGGCCAGAGTTGAATGCAGATGATCTGAAAAAATGTCCACATAATGTGCACCTTTCAGCGCTCCCTGCAGCTAGAAAATGGGGCCTGATTGTGACCATTAGAACACCACCCAGACCAGAACTGAGCCACCTCCTGCCTGGACACAACCTTGTTGACACGCAGGATCCATAGCTTCATGGGGCATACGCCACACTCTCACGTGCCCATCAGCTTGGTACAACTGGAACCGGGATTCATCGGACCATACCACATGCCGCCACTGTTCCACGGTCCATTGCCGATGTTGGCGAGCCCATGCACATCATTGAGTTCTGTGTTGAGGTGTCAGCAAAGGGACATGAGTTGGTCGTTGGCTGCTGAAGCCTACGCGGTGCAGTTGCCTCCTTACAGTCATGGTTAGAAATGGGTTCTTGACTCCCAATATTCAACTAGGTGGTGATCTGACTCACAGTAGCCCGTCGAGCGCCCATTGTGGTTCTGCGGAGGCGACGTGATGTCCGTTCGTTAAACACCTCTGGTCTTCTCGTCCGGCTGTTTACGCAGATTGTAACATTCTCTATGTGATATTGAAGATCCACCCTCGACACTGTTGACCTCAGAAACCTTAATTCGCGTGTAATCTCCGCAATGTTATGACCCGTGTGCCAATGATCATCCCAGATTCAAAGTCAGTTAACTCGCGACTTGTTGCTATCTTCACAACACTGGTGTCTGTGACAGACTGCTCAGCTACGCTGCAGCTATCCACAACTCTCAGGGGTCATACACGGCACATTTTATAATGAGACACACCCTCCTGTGACTTTTGGCCACTCAGTATATTCTGTCTTGCATCAGTGGCTCCACCCCAGCTCTATCATGTTATTTCATGTAAATCTCTCTTCCTAAATTAAAAACCAACAAATATCAATGACATATATTCTCTTTCTATTTTCTGATTTTCAAAACTGTGAGGGTGCAGTACTGTCTCATCCAATTTGATTAGTCCATCTGATCTTCCAGTTCATCTAGGAAGTCAAGTTTTACTTCATATGGGGAACCCGCCTGAGGTGCATTTACCGTTAGTATATGGAGCTTGTGTTCATTTCAGTCTAAGCTTGATTATTCTCTCACTGACATACTCTATAAGACTGCAGATGTCCATATCTTTGTAAACAATAAATTCCATACCATTCCTCATGGAAATTTCCACTGCAGTACAGCCTGCAGCCATGCCTTGAAGGTCCCAAACCTGTGTGCTGTTTTTATAAAATACTCATCAACTGCAGTATTATTTTCAGCTTTAGGTGATAGATTACATTGCAATGTTTGGCTCAAGGACATGTTTCTGCAATCCTGAAATGTGTGCTGTTTTTATAAAATACTTTCTCAGCCATAGTGTCCTTGACTGCACCGGCAAGTTCTTTCTTTGCTTGGTTCCATATGAGTGTGTGTGTGAATTTTTTTCTGTTATGTAATTGGCTAGGTTCCAGCAATGTGTGGGTTTAACAGACTTTAACCTGTGCATTTTTATGAGGTTCACTGCGTGCAAAGTGTTACTGTAAAATACATATTATTTTTCCTCATCATTTTTATGCTATGAACCCAAATTTAGCTTCGTTAGTCCAATTTCATCACAAACACACCTTCCGCTCATCCCCACCTACCAAGACTGACAGCATACATCCATCTCTCACATTTTCATTGAATTTTGTAGTAGTGGGAACAGCCAGAGTGTGAGCCATACTACTTGGTCATGCTTCTCAGATTATTGTGAGTAAGACGCAAGTCTCAAACACTACTAGTACAGAAATAGATCTTGTTTTTTCGAGGGCAATGCCTCTATACGAATCAGGGTCATCCCTGCAAATGGTTTTCCGGAAAGGAGGGAGAATAGCAGCAAATGACAAGATAACAAGCAGTGAAACAGCCCTGGAAGTTGTGAATTCATTCAAATACTTGGGAATTACGCTCCAGCCCTCTTCTACTTCTTTCAGAATTCATATAAGAGAAAAGAGTTCCACAGATGATAAATGAAGGAATGATTGACGCTGCTCTGGATAGTGTTCTGAACCTCATAAAGAAAGCACAAATCAGGAAGACTCCGAGGATCGCCAAACCATGGTTCGACAAGGAGTGCTACACGGCCAGACAAGATACTCTGGACCTTTTACACAAGGCACGGAAAACAGGTGGGGAATCCACATATGCTGAGTATGCAGTGAAAAGGAAAACATATAAGGAACTACTCAGACAAAAGAAGGCGCACTACCTAGAAGAAAAGGCTAAATTGCAAGCTCAAGATGCTATGAAAGACCCTTACATTGCTCTCAAACAACGAGCTACGTGCCCTTCTCCAGAATTTCCAATAGCTACATGGGAGAAACATTTCTCGGAGATCCTTAATCAGCAAAATCTCGACATAGCCCTCCCACTTCGAGAAAATCTACATTGTACAAGACCTATTGATCAGGAGGAAGTCAAAACTGCTATCCAGTCCATGAAAAATAAGAAGGCAGTTGGCCCAGATGGAGTTTTCAATGAAAATCTGAAAGATACCTGTGACATTCTGCTTCATACATGGACCACTCTGTTCAACGCGTGTTTGACGACAGGGAAAATACCCGAAGGTTGGAGACAGTCGCATATCAAAATGCTCTTCAAAGGCAAAGGAGACAGGGATGACCCTGATTCGTATAGAGGCATTGCCCTCGAAAACAACATTTATAAGACCTATGTCAAGATCCTAGAGAACAGACTAATTGCAGAAACAGGAACTATGATCCCCGAACTCCAATTTGGTTTCATGAAAGGAAGAGGGACATTACATGCAGTCAAGAATCTCTTGGACAATATACGTGAATCAATGAGGTGGTCAAAGGGGAAATTTTATGTAATCTTTGTAGACTTTAAAAAGGCTTTTGACCTCTTAAACAGAGAAATACTCCTTAGAAAACTAGCGAATATGATTGGAGCAGACAACCCACTAACCATAGCCATAAACAACATACTTGCTTACAACAGGGTCACGATACAAGATGGCAAAGCGTCCTCAGCAGCCATTATACAAAGCAACGGGGTACTTCAAGGGGACCCCCTTAGTCCGATACTATTTAACATAGCCTTAGCAGATATCTCAAATATCATCCACAAAACATCGGTTGTGATGTACCAGTATGCAGATGACATAGCAATAGGATCGAACAACAGAGATGACCTACAAGCTGTAATGGATAAACTCGATAAGTATGCCGACATGAATAGTCTCATAATCAACAGAAATAAAACAGTGCAAATGGTTTTCCGGAAAGGAGGGAGAATAGCAGCAAATGACAAGATAACAAGCAGTGAAACAGCCCTGGAAGTTGTGAATTCATTCAAATACTTGGGAATTACGCTCCAGCCCTCTTCTACTTCTTTCAGAATTCATATAAGAGAAAGGTCATTGGCAGCCATAAGAAATATGTATGATTTGAAGGAACCCACTAAACTGTCTCTAAATACAGCCATGACGCTGTTCTATGCAAAGGTTCTACCTGCCCTGACATACGGTTTGGAGCTAATTTGGGAACATCTAACTCTATCTGACCTTAGAGTTATTGAGAATGTCAAGGCTAGATTCTTGAAAAGAATTTTGGGTATTTCCAAAATGTCACAGTCAAGACTTGCTTATGAGCTAGCCAGAGAAACCTTCCTTATGGAAGACATAAGAATGAGACTACAATTACCCTCCACACGACAAGAACAGGAACTACTTCATATTAGACTAAGAAAACGAGCGGAAATTGACTTGGAATTCTACGGGACGGACGCAATGATTAATCGAAGCTGGACTGGGCCGAACAACGAACTGGCCATACATGGTTTCCATCACAAACTGTGCGTACGACCGGGTTTTCATGACCCATCTGTGCAGTGCGTGTGCGTGTTATGTAACAAACGATGTGAACGATACCATTTTAGTGTATGCAGCAAAAGAACAGCTTCCTTATTGGATTACTCTAAAATGTAATGCACATTTGTGCGCAATTTCTTCTTATTAAATAGATCTTGTTTTTAAATTTTCCAACTTCTTGGCAGGGAAGCAAACAACAGGCTGTTTCTGAAATTGCTTCATACTGGAATGAATAACAATTAACATTATTAGGAATATCGCTTAATGCAGTGAACCTAACTTTCCCTTATCACCTCAGTTAGGCAACCCCCATTGCAAACATTATAAATACAAAAATTTTATAGCAGAACACAATAGACTTAAGAAATCTAGAACAATGAAGGTAGGAGTTAATGCAGATAGATGAGTTTACAATTTCTGTAGAAACAGTGTAAGTGACAACTTCCAGTACTCAATAAGAGTAGTGCAATATCCAAGTATGTATATGTAAGGAATATGGAAAAACAGTTGTAATGATATGTTTCCTGACCTTAAATGGTTCCCAGAAAGCAATAGCCCGGTCCCTGCAGAAGGTAGCAGATATGACAAATGACCCAGATGGGGAATTTTTCATCAATCAATGGAAGAGTGAAGTACATAACTTTTAAAAATAGCATGCCTTCACAGTTAGTTTCTAGTACGTATCCCCTCTGCTTAGTGCAAGTCAATGCGTTTGGAAACAAACTTAGCAGCGTTTGAAATTTTATATGATGGAATGAAACAAAATGGCAGTCACAAAAACAAAGAAAAAAATTGGATTTTCACAATCTTCATTGGGAATATTCAGCATTACTAGAACAAAGTTATCTTCTATGTGTCTCAATGGAATGGTTAATTGCTTTTTAGTCTGTAAGATTGAAATTTATTAAAGAGGCTATTAAGAGCAACAAAAAAAGTTACCAATTTGTTTCCAAAATAGATGACTGTAAAATATTTTATTTCAGTGCTATTTTGTAATGCAATACATTTTGATTATGGTTCCTGCAACATAATTTCTGTTTGGCACGTAAATGAGCGAATGATGTGGGTAGATTTGTCATTTGGAGGAATTAGGACTAGGATTGTCTCCGTGTATTCTCCATGTGAGGGTGCAGATGAGGATGAAGTTGACAAGTTTTATGAAGCATTGAGTGACATCGTGGTCAGGGTCAACAGCAAGGATAGAATCGTGTTAATGGGCGATTTCAATGCAAGAGTTGGGAATAGAACTGAACGATACGAAAGGGTGATTGGTAAATGTGGGGAAGATATGGAAGCTAATAGGAATGGGAAGCGTTTGCTGGACTTTTGTGCTAGTATGGGTTTAGCAGTTATGAATATATTCTTCAAGCATAAGGCTATTCACCGCCACACATGGGAGGCTAGGGGTACCAGATCCATAATAGACCATATCTTAACTGACTTTGAATTCAGGAAATCTGTTAGGAATGTACAAGTTTTCTGAGGATTTTTTGATGATACAGACCACTATCTGATCTGATCTGATCTGTAGTGAACTAAGTATCTCTAGGCCTAGGGTAGAGAAAGTGAAATCTGTCTGCAAACGAATAAGGGTAGAAAATCTCCAGAACGAGGAAATTAGACAGAAGTACATGGATATGACTAGTGAGAAATTTTGAACAGTGGACAGTAAGCAGGTTTAGGATATAGAAAGTGAATGGGTGGCATACAGGGATGTTGTAGTAGAAACAGCAAGAGAATGCCTAAGAACAACTGTGTGTAAAGATGGAAAATGAAGTGAGAGCAGCTTGTAAACGTAAAAAGGCTTATCAGAAATGGCTCCAAACAAGGGCCGAGGCAGACAGGGATTTGTACGTAGATGAAAGAAACAGAGCGAAATAAATAGTTGTTGAATCCAAAAATAAGTCATGGGAAGACTTTGGTAATAACCTGGAAAGGCTAGGTCAAGCAGCAGGGAAACCTTTCTGCACAGTAATATAGAATCTTAGGAAGGGAGGGAAAAAGGAAATGAACAGTGTTTTGAGTAATTCAGGTGAACTCATAATAGATCAGAGGGAATCACTGGAGAGGTGGAGGGAATATTTTGAACATCTCAATGTAAAAGGAAATCATCTTGGTGGTGTTGCGAACAGTCAAGCTCATGGGGAGGAAGAAAATGATGTTGGTGAAATTATGCTTGAGGAAGTGGAAAGGATGGTAAATGAACTCCATTGTCATAAGGCAGCAGGAATAGATGAAATTAGACCTGAAATGGTGAAGTATAGTGGGAAGGCGGGGATGAGATGGCTTCATAGAGTAGTAAAATTAGCATGGAGTGTTGGTAAGGTACCTTCAGATTGGGCAAAAGCAGTAATCGCACCTATCTATAAGCAAGGGAACAGGAAGGATTGCAACGACTATCGAGGTATCTCATTGATTAATATACCAGGCAAAGTATTCACTGGCATCTTGGAAGGGAAGGTGCGATCAGTCGTTGAGAGGAAGTTGAATGAAAACCAGTGTGGTTTCAGACCACAGAGAGGCTGTCAGGATCAGATTTTCAGTATGCACCAGGTAATTGAAAAATGCTACGAGAGGAATAGGTGGTTGTGTTTATGTTTCGTAGATCTAGAGAAAGCATATGACAGGGTACCGAGGGAAAAGATGTTCGCTATACTGGGGGACTATGGAATTATAGGTAGATTATTAAAATCAATCAAAGGCATTTATATTGACAATTGGGCTTCAGTGAGAATTGATGGTAGAATGAGTTCTTGGTTCAGGATACTTACAGGGGTCAGAAAAGGCTGTAATCTTTCACCTTTGCTGTTCGTAGTTTACATGGATCATCTGCTGAAAGGTATGAAATGGCAGGGAGGGATTCAGTTAGGTGGAAATGTAGTAAGCAGTCTGGCCTATGCTGACGACTTGGTCTTAATGGTAGATTGTGCCGAAAGTCTGCAGTCTAATATCTTGGAACTTGAAAATAGGTTCATTGAGTATGGTATGAAAATTAACCTCTCGAAGACTAAATTGATGTCAGTAGGTAAGAAATTCAACAGAATTGAATGTCAGATTGGTGGTACAACGCTAGAACAGGTTGATAATTTCAAGTATTTAGGTTGTGTGTTCTTCCAGGATGGTAATACAGTAAGTGAGATTGAATCAAGGTGTCCTAAAGCTTATGCAGTGAGCTTGCAGTTGCGATCAACAGTGTTCTGTAAGAAGGAAGACAGCTCCCAGACGAAACTATCTTTACATCGGTCTGTTTTCAGACCAAGTTTGCTTTACGGGAGCGAAAGCTGAGTGGACTCAGGATATCTTATTCATAAGTTAGAAGTATCAGACATGAAAGTAACAAGAATGATTGCTGGTACAAACAGATGGGAACAATGGCCAGGAGGGTACTCAGAATGAGGAGATAAAGGCTAATTTAGGAATGAACTCGATGGATGAAACTGTATGCATAAGCCGGCTTCGGTGGTGGGGTCATGTGAGGCGAATAGAGGAGGATAGGTTACCTAGGGTAATAATGGACTCTGTTATGGAGGGTAAGAGAAGTAGAGGAAGACCAAAACAACGATGATTAGACTCGGTTTCTAACAATTTAAAGATAAGAGGTATAGAACTAAATGAGGCCACAACACTAGTTGCAAATCGAGGATTGTGGCAATGTTTAGTAAATTCACAGAGGCTTGCAGACTGAACGCTGAAAGGCATAACAGTCTATAATGATAATGTATGTATGTATGTATGTATGTATGTATGTATGTATGTATGTATGTATGTATGTATGTACTTAGTTAAAGTAGATAAATGCTATAGTATGTATGTACTTATTTGTGTGGGTTTTTTTTTTTTTTTTTAGCCTATTTACTTGTTACATTGAATTAACCTGTTGGTCAAACAAGATTCTACATGCAATACTCTATTCTCTCAATATAACAATAACTAGAGATTGGAATTTTTTGTTGAGTTGGAACTGCAAAACAGGCAATTTTAAAATGGGAAAATTAGTGTTTTCAATTAAACTTTTCTATATTTTCAAAATATAGCTCTTAAAATACACTTCAGAAGAAAGACTGATTCCTGTAGCAAATGATGGTACCTATCAGACAAAACGTTATTATAACATGAGAAAAAGCATTCACAATCTGCATTTGCACATGGCATCTATATCAGTTTTAGCATGGATTGTATCAGATTAGTATCCTGCAACACAGGAGTAATGTCTACTTCTTCATCACTCCTAAGCCTATTTTTCATTACTCTCTGCAGTTGGCTGTAGCCAGTTATCACCACAGTATCACTTAGATTTGAATAGAACTGCAGATGTTTTAACAGTTCTTACAATATTTCCATCAACAGTCATCTGTGCAAGTTCTGAAGGATCAAACATATTCACAGCTTTGTAGAATTCACTAGCAGGATTACCCCTTCTTAAAGGTGTCAGTTTTGTCAACCTGTTTGATGCAAGATTGGTTTCATTAATTTTTTATTTATTTTATGTTTCAGAGTAGCACTGTGAGAAGCTTGCAGTAATACATGTACTTTGTCGCAATGATACCCAGATACAGCAACCTTGATAGTTCAATCTGTCTTAGGCAAATTAAATTAAATTAATTAGGTTAACAGTGCCACTACCCTTAAAAAAGAAGACTGTACTTCAGCAGTAATTGATTCATCTTCCTTAATATTCTGAAGAAAATCAACTCCAGAATTTTGCCCACCAAATTCCTCCTTTTTCAGGTTTCACTATGTCTCTTTATGTTTTCTGCAATATATACCATTGATTCATATCAAGATGACCACCTTGTGAGAATGGCATGGGAGGTTGTGGTATATACTGTCCTGGGTATTTACCATGTAGAAATTTCCTGACGAGACGCTTTCATTTCCACATAGTCAAAAAGGCACACTTTACTTTAGATACAAAAAGCTGAAAATCGTGCAAGTACTCTTACTTGACTCATTCAGCACTAACTTTACTTTGTCACTTTGAAACCCCAGATGCAGCAACTTTGATTGTTATGTCATTCTTAGGCAACCCTCCAAAAATGGAATAGTAATTCATCTGTTCACAAGGGATAGTATTCAACTCATAGGAAGTACTGAAACATTTACAGTTAACTGTGCAGCTCCTCGTATCTTTGCCACTTTTACAAGTGGATCAGAAATTGAACACCTCATTTTGCCTGCATCTACTATATTCTATTCAGACAGTTTCTCCTAACAAAATCTTGCAAGGATTCATCAAAGATTTGGACATCATGATGTGAGGGACACTAAGAGAACTGCTACAACTGCCTGCCAATCTCCCCAATTGTATGGTATATGCAGACACAAAATTCAAATGTTTGGTTCTGTTTTGTACGGCCTGGGAAGTCCTGCTGCAACATATCAGTATATGCAAGATTCTTCAGCTTGCAGATAATCATATCCTCAATCAAACAGGAATTTCCTTCAAACTTCTGACAGCCTTACACCATTAGGTATTACAGATTCTGAAAGAAATTGGGCGAAGCAGAACATTGGGGTTGATGTAAGGAAAATAAGATGATCTACTATTCAAGGTGTTCGAGAACTGGAGTAATAAGCCTCATAAAGGAAATGGAGTAATCTTTTTAAGCAACATACACCAGCTAACAAATTGATTAGGGATCATAAGGGCTTGACATGCAGTGAATGGAGTGAAGCATCAAGATGACTGTACTGTAAATGTGTCATCCGTACGCTCTGTACTAGGAAAATCTCAGGACAGTAGCCTCTGTCAACGCTGTCGCAGAGAGAGAGTGAGAGAGACTTGCACATGTCCTGGGAACCTGTCTACGTGGGAACTGCTGCACAGTACTCTCAACCATGCTATCAGGAGGAGGAGGCGCATGGTCTCTCCACTGACGGGGGCAACATACGTATAGACATCATTGTCATCGACCCTCACACATCAGTAGTCTGCGTAATTGATCAGACTATCCAGTTCAAGATAAGCAATGACCAACCTGAAGAAGTTAACTAAATAATAATGATAATAATAATAATAATAATAATAATAATAATCTATGAAACCACAGTACCTTACTACAAAGAAAAAATACAAGCTTGAGTCCATAAGCATAATAATAATAATAATAATAATAATAATAATAACAACAACAACAATAGCAGCTTATGTGCCCCGCACTAGATGATGACAACACCAATCAGAATATTTCCTAGTATGTCAAGATATTTTTACCATGTAACGTGCTGAATTCAACACAAGGACCACAATGTCATCAAGCCAGGTGCCATACCTTTTTACTGTGCCCTAAATAGCTCTAGAGCAGATTTTTTAATCTGCTGTTTCAAGAGTGTGTCATGGACAAATCTTCCACGGGAGCTGAAGGCTGTACTGCTTTAAATATGACAACAGAAGTACATTCTTCACATTTGTTTATGGTTTCATCACATTACACCACCAATTTCTGTCCTGAAAGTTTGCTCTTAATTTCTTCCACCCTTTCATTCATCGTTACTGGAATTAACTTTCCTCTGATAACCTTGGCACAAGGAACATCTCCAGTTCCTGCAATACATCAATTTATTTTTTAAAACTTTGATGACAGGTAACATTACACTGATTATGTAGGCTGTGTACAGTAATCTAACCTATACAAGTTGAAAATGGAATTTCAGAAATTTTATTCTGGTTATGTCGTGAACTGAACTAATTTTTGAAACTCCTGGGCTAGGCACAAGCTTTCACCTGCGTTTGTTAGAGCAGTCTTTCATGTATGTTGCTAGGGAGTGCTCCTGAAATGTAAGCAAACTGCTAAGTGGAGATAGATATGGGGGCATACAAAGGTTGGTGATTGGTGGGACTGCTGACAAAATTAGGTCCTTTGTCCCTTGGCGTTGGGGGGGGGGGGCTGCTTTCTGTAAATGGTTTAATATTATTTTGTAATTTGTGACTAAGTTGTCTTGGATACTTGTGTGTTAGATTATTATTTACTCACAGAGTCTGATCCTCCTTCAACCAGCGATTATAAATTTCGTTTATTATGAACTCAATACTATTGAAAATCTATTGTTTCAAATGGAAACTTTATGTATATTTTTTGTGAATTGGTTATTTTTCACAAAAAACATACAAATTCAGTAGATTATACAAAATTTGCAACTGCAGAATATTCAGTTCTCTAACAATAATACTGATATAACGTTACAATCTGTTTGGGCCTGAAAATATTATTATACGCAGGTTCGACTGTGAATATCTTTTGAACTGAAATGTATGTAGAATCTGTATATGAAAGAAAAAAACAACACATTATTCCCTTCTCAGTTCTTGCCCCAGTTAATTACAAATATACACACCAGCACAGAGACCACAACCAAACAGGCTATCCAACAGAGGTAACTCGCCCTACCGTCATGGAGTTGTTGATGAAGATTTCTCAATGAGCAACAGTAGCAGCAGCAACCTCAAGATTTAGTAAAGGAAAGGAAATGTCTGTACTAATGCTGGAATTAGTTCTAAAGAGAAATAATCCTTGCTCACAAAATCATCAGTGTTCTGCAACAACTGTTTTGATTGTTTAACACTAACTAGTATTGTTAAGCAAGCCTAATTCTGCTTTTAATATATAAATATACTTGCTTTGTCTGTGTAACTTACAGCCATGAATACTGTGCCAATACTTCAGAATTGTTTAATCAGACATTGAAGAGACTGACCTAAGCAAAAGCTTCCTTTCACATTATGTGAAAATATCTGCAAATTGTATACGTTGTACAGTGAAGATGTTTTGACTTATTATTTCATTATGAAATCAATGTGGAGATAGTCTTTAAAATTATACAAGGGAAATAAAGTCTAATGTTCAAATCAGGTCAGACTCTCGCTTTCACTAAATATAAAATGAGTCCATAAGTATCACATATGTTATCCTCTCTTTCTATCAGTTTTGTTGTTATTACTGAGAGATTTTGACATTTGTTGGCTTTGCCTTATGTACAATATGTATTTTAATGTTATAAAAGTAAAAGTATATTGTTGAAAACTAACATATTTTTGGAACTTAATTGTTTTGATATAATTGATGAAGGAATTATGTCATCTAATTCTGGCAGTGTGTAATTTTACAGTATTTCTTAATTCAGTAGCATAATAACATTGCATGTAAAGAAAACTGAAAAAAATAATGAATATACTTAATTTGCTTTGATTGTAATAATTTTGTATCTTCTGAAGTATTATTCTATGCTTCAATCCTAAGAATGCATTGTCAAAGATGAGAGCTGGCAGTTTTGTCGTATAGGAGATGGTGAAGGCCAATATAACAAAAGTTTAATTTTTAATATAATTCCCGTTCATCTATGACAAAGAGAATTTCTATTTGATTGTAAGATGCCTGATAAGTTTAGAAGGTTTCACAGTCTCTGCTGATAATATTTTATAATGCGTAAACATTGTGATCCCATTTTATCATGGATTTTTCGGGCAAAATCACTTAGATTGTGCAGACTTAGAATTAGAGGGAAGTTCTTCCATTAGTCTTATTTGTGCATATGCTCCAACTGAAGAGAAGAGCGACGAAGATAAAGATTCATTTTACGATGAATTAGATGAAATTTACAGTGAGTGCCCAAGAGCAGACTGTAAAATAATCTTTGGGGATTTGAATGCGAATATAGGAAAGGAAGACCTTGTATTGGAAAATACAGCTTGCACACCCAAAAAGCAGTGGAAGAGTATAGAACGTCCAGAAGAGAAGACAAAGAGATTGAACAAGAAGAAAAAGAGACAGTATGAGAGGAAAGAAATGGAACGGTTGAAAGGGATGTATGATGTATGAGCTTTCTATCAGAATTTAAATAAAAGTCGTAAGGATTTCAAGCCTAGAACAAATTTGTGTAGAGATAAAGATGGCATAATATTGGGCAGTGAGGAAGCAGTACTAGAAAGTTGGGCCCAATATTTTGATGAACTGTTGAATGAAAATCCAGCTGATGACCAAGAAACCTTACCTCCTGTAAATACAAGAAAATCAGAAATAGAAGAATCGATACCTACTACTGAGGAAGTTGAGCTTGTCATTAAGAAGTTAAAGAATAATAAAGTCCCAGGAATGGATTTAATACAATCAGAGCTGGTGAAAATTGCTGCAAAAGAATTTGTTAAACACTTTCACAAACTAGTGGTCAAGATATGGGTAGCTGAAACAATCCTTGATGAACGGAATGTAGGTATCATCTGCTCGATACATAAGAAAGGTGATATTATAATGTGTTCTAACTGTAGAGGATTATCCATTGTTTCCAATATTCTTTTTAGCAGACTGGTGCCTTATGTGGAAAATGCAGTTGGTGACTATCAATGCGGATTTTGCCAAGGAAGATCTACCATTGATCAGATCTTCACAATCCACCAGATACTTGAAAAACGTAAAGAATCTGGAATTGATACACACCATCTCCTCATTGACTTCAGATCAGCCTATGATAACATTGATAGAAGTAATCTCTTTGTAGCAATAGAAGAGTTTGAGATCCCTAGGAAATTGATCGCCCTTGTGAAAGCCACTATGGAAAATGTTTGAAATCAAATTAAGATCCAGAATATTTTATCAAGAGCTGTAAAGACCAAGAACAGAGGTAGACAAGGAGATTCATTATCATGCCTTTCATTTAATATAGCTGTGGAGAAAGTTGTTAGAGATGCAGGTATCAACACAAGGGGAACCATCTTATATAAATCAGTTCAAATTTTGGCATATGCAGATGATATTGATTTAATCGCAAGAACACCAAGAACATTGAGAGAAGCTTTCACAAGCCTCGAAATAGCAGCAAGAAAGATGAATTTACAGATTAATGAAGGAAAAACTAAGTACATGTCCATAACCAAGAGAGACTACCCTAGTGGATCTACATTCATAGAAATTGGCTCGTATAAGTTAGATGTTGTACGTAGCTTTACCTACCTTGGATCAGATGTTAATTCCAAGAACAATGTTTGTTCTGAAATCCAAAAACGTATACTGTCTGCTAACAAGTGCTCATCATGGCCTCAGAAAACATCTGACCGGGTGAGTTGGCCGTGCGGTTAGGAGCGCGCAGCTGTGAGCCCGCATCCGGGAGATAGTGGATTCGAACCCCACTGTCGGCAGCCCTGAAGATGGTTTTCCGTGGTTTCCCCATTTTCACACCAGGCAAATGCTGGGGCTGTACCTTAATTAAGGCTACGGCCAATTCCTTCCCATTCCTAGGCCTTTCCTATCCCATCGCCACCATGAGACCTGTCTGTGTCGGTGTGACTTGAAGCAAAATAGCAACAACATTAGAAAACATCTGAAGTCTAAGCTGCTGTTGAGGAAAACTGAAGTCGTAATGTATAAAGTTTTAGTTTATGGTGCTGAGACATGGACACTCTCCAAATCTGATGAAAGACAGCTCGGTATATTTGAAAGAAGAATTTTGAGGTGAATTTTTGGGCCAATGGATAAAAAGCTTTGTCTGGAGAAGAAGATATAATCATGAATTATATAATTTATATAATGAACCATTGTTAACTGCATAAAGATCAGAAGGTTGGAGTGGGCAGGACATGTGCTGCGTGCTAATGACAGAATGATAGAGAAGATATTTAATGCAGTGCCAGAAGGAATCAGGAAAGTTGGAAGACTAAAGCTAAGGTGGAAAGAAGGGGTGAGAGAGGATGTAAAGATAATTGGAATCAAGAATTGGAGGAGCTCTGCACTTAACAGGAAAGAATGAGGAAAACTTCTTCAGAAGGCCAAGGCCCACAAAGGGCTGCTGCACCAGTGATGATGATGATGGTGATGAAACATTGTAATCCATCACTTATCACTGAAAAACATAATTCACTTTCATAATCTTTATATGAGATTTTGCTTTCCTTGCATCTTGAGAGGAGCTGTTGCAGGCAGAAACAGCACGTATCCACTATCACATCTGTTCTTATTTAGAATATATAACTAGTTGTTGCATTATGATTATTTTGCCACTTATATAGCAGTACAACAGTGACTAATGTTATTGAATAAACTGAATTGTCACATTGTTGAAGTGTGCACACAAATTTGCATATTAATTGGATGGTGTTATGCATCACTTGACCAAGCGCCAAAAGTAGATTTTGAGATATTGATACAAACGCAAAACCCTTTGTATTAATTCATATTTCCTTTTAAATGTGAGGTATTATATACCAAAATGAAGATAAGAACATAAATTTTCTTCTTAATGTATTCAATTTAGGGATATTTGAAGTATATCGTCGTAATCTGATATAATGGTGCTTGGTCACTTGATGCTTTATTGTGGTTACATTAGTTTTTGTTTTGCATCACTTGACCAACAAATAAAATTGTCATTTAGTGATAGATTTGACTTTTAAAAATTCAGTGCAGTGTAAAATATGGTACTCGTTCACTAATTTTATTGCTTATTTAAGTACAGGATTAAATTATACATAACAGGATACAACATGACTTAGAAAAAACATGAATTTTAGAATATACAGTAGTATAGATATTACACTGCTAGATCATAGTATTAAGGCATCAAAAACACACACTTTCTCGAAGTGAAATATAATGCAGGATTTTAAGAATTTTGGAGTTCAAAATCCATATTTCCACATTAAAACCCATCTATATCATCATCTATTCCAGGATCACTAAGCAAGCCCTTGTAGAAAGGCTTAGCATCATTGGGAATTAGTTCCATGAGAGAGCGCAGGTCGTTCAGTTTCGCTTCTGAAACTGGTTTTTCGTTGGGCCATAACAGTGAGCAGAACATGTAGAGCTGATCCATTTTCATTCTGAAGCCGCAACCAACTGTAGATTTCTTAATGTTCACTTGAACAGTGCGTTCTGCTTTAAAATGCATTTTGAAGAAAATGCTAAAAAGTTTGTCTTTCTTCAACTCTATTTCTCCAACATGCAGCCAGTTTACCTTCTCACTGTTTGTGCCTGTTTCCTGTTTACAATGTGCTTCTCCAGATGAACTGTACTATGAAAATCCGGTCCGGTCATTCTGTCCACAACAAGCAGGTTCTTCTTTCGGCACATCTTCATTACATTTATGTAGTCTTCGGTGGTATAGAGGTGCTGCTGAAATTTGAAAGCACGTTCTACATCTCCAAAGTCGCTGTCGTTAGGGAGGAAGCTATGGCCTGGAAATAAAAATATTTGTGTAATCTTCTCAATGGTAGGGTATTGTTCCAAAGCTGTTTTCAGAAGTAGAACAATCATTATATTACAATTCTGGCCTCCGCAAGAATCTGACCACAATATGACTTCTTTGGCGTTGTGCTCGTTTTCCATGAGATGCTTGTACAAGCAGCCCCTCTTCCTGCTTTTCCTTCCAACCAGACATAACAATGACCTTTATTATCTTTCCCAATATGAATCCCTAAGTTATATAACCATAACTGGTGCACATTTGTGGGAATACGGGACAATGGCAGTGTTTTTTCAAGGTCAAAACGAAACGTTTCCAGTTTTTCATCCAACTTCGATTTTTCCATATCGGAGGATTTTAGGTTCTGGGCGTATGCCGCAGGGAAGAAAAGCTGTGCGGGAATCTTCTACGTGGGAATCTACATTTAGCATCACACAACCAAGCGACTGCACGCTTGTCGTGTGGTCATTTGATGCGTAATTCAGACTCATTGATGGAAACATTTAAGTTATTATTATTATTACTTAATTCAGACTCAGAAATGGTGGTTGGTCACTTGATGCAAAACTTCAATTTAATGATTGAGAGGTTGGTGTTTGGTCAAAATTCATTTCCCGCGAAATCATATCAAGAATAAAAGTCCGAACAATAACCTATGTAAAGTTTACACCTTTAGCTACCAGATGGTGCAGTAATCTAAAAAAATCTATTTTGGCGCTTGGTCAGTTGATGCATAACACCATCCACTTATTATTATTATTATTATTATTATTAAAGAGCAAAGTCAGCAGAGGGTGTTTCACCAATAATTTCATTTTTTAAAAGGGAATTGTGTGTGCAGGAAGTTTGGGAACTACTGCCTTAAATTATGTCTCTTGGCATTCAGCATTTGTGGCAGAGGACCCTCTTTTTCACCTGTGTAAATGTAAATTATTTGCATCTTCATTTAATTTGTTGATACAAATGTAACATGGCCTTTCCGGTTGCTTCTTCCTCTCCAAACTTACTTTCATTATGCCATATTGCCATTATATCCCTCTTAATTTGATCCTCTAAGATCATACGGAGAGTCTATTGCTTCATGTGTTCTTACTAGGGAGTGGATTTTTATGTAATTACATATTTTTTTTGCGTAAGTTTTAACGCAAGTTACGAAGTTCATTATTCCTATTGTGCATCCCCAAGTGTAAAAACTGAATCCTATTTCACATAAAAACACATATTTTCACATTTTTAAAATGTAAATGCATATTTTTAAAAAAATCTATAATAAGCACATAAATCGGCAATATTTGTTGATCAATAAAATTTAAAATGCTTCTGTGTTATAAAACAATGCTCATATTTTCATTTTACAATTACAGTATTGTTTTTAACAGAGTGTTTAACATAATGTATCTGAATGTTTCGGCTATTTATGGACTTCCCTCCATAAGTTCTAAAACTTGCTGGTCACTGGCTACGTCGTTACATTTAGATAGCGATTTGATTTTTTGCTGCATATGATGTTTCCTTGCATGATGTCATTCCAACTCTTTATGAGTGAGCCTTCTCGGGTTTTGTTTATAGAATATCAGCGAAAGGCAATCACGGAGAGATAAGGTGACGTAATTCCGTTACGACATGGGAGACTCGGAAGAATATTACCCCACCATTAGGTAGTAGAATTTCATCACTCCTAAGAGTAAGGTTAGCTGTTCGGGTCCATATATAATTCCCGTGGTCGTGTGATTTTGTATGGATTTATAAGAAATATTTCCTTCAGTGTCCGCTGCTATTCTTTTTATTAAAACAGTGATTCACCGTAAATGCGTGTGTCGTAACCTGCAAAATAATGCCAAAAGAGAAGTCGAGTACAAGATCGCATCTTCAACAATATGTAGTGGAATTTAAAAGCATTTTCACTACCGATGGAAAAGTATTATTTTGCCAACCGTGTGATAAAACAGTACGTGCAGATCAACGTTCTCAAGTAATCCAGCATTTGTCTGGAAATAAGCATACTGCGGCTGCTTCGCGTGTGCGTTCGCGACAATTACTAATAGCTGAACCAGCTACTTCAAATGCAGGCCCATCTAAATATTCCCAGTATTATTTAGATGTGTGCAGAGCATTTGTTTGCGCCGACATTCCTCTTGGTAAAATAAATAATCCAGGACTGAGAAATTTCCTAACAAAGTACATTAATTTTGAGCCTCCAGACGAATCCACATTAAGGAAAAACTATCTCCCAAAATGTTACGAAGAAACTTTACAGAGAATTCGGGCAGTATGTGATAGCGAAAAACTGTGGGTGAGCATTGACGAAACCACTGATTCAAGTGGCAGAAAAGTAGGAAATGTTGTAGTTGGTGTGTTGAAGAATGACAAAACTACTTGCGAACATTCTTATTTGCTAGCGTGTAAAGAAATGCTTGCTGCAAACCATGTCACTGTAGCTAGGTTATTCAATGAAGCCATGCATTTATTTGGCCAAAAGGTATAAAATACGACCATGTATTGCTTTTCCTTACTGACAGTGCAGCTTACATGAAAAAGGTAGCTGAAGGCCTTCCTGTGAGCTTTCCGAAAATGATACACGTAACTTGCGTTGTTCATGCTCTACACAGGTTATGTGAAACTGTGCGGGCTCAGTATCCTCAGGTGGATAAATTAGTGTCTAATGGCAAAAAGACTTTGTAAAAGCACCCTCAAGAATCGATCTCTTTAAAGAGAAAAACCCGGATGTTGCGCTTCCTCCTCTGCCTATTGTTACGCGGTGGGGTACCTGGCTCAGCGCTGTGGTATACTACGCAGACAATTTCGAAAGTTTTGCATCCGTTGTGAATGTGCTAGATGACGCATCGTTAATTGAGATTCTTCAAGAGATACTCAAAGACAGCTCTTTGCAAAATGATTTGGCGTTTATATCTGCCAATCTAAGCTTCTTGTGTAAAACTATAGATGTACTTGAAAACTCCACTAACCTGTTGTCCAAAACAGTGAAGGAAGTGCGCGCTGTTGAAAATAAATTAGATTCACTCCCGGCTTCGCAGGTACAGGGACTGTTAAAGGTCAAATATCAAAATTTTTTCAGGAAAAACAGAGGATTTCAAACAATGTGCCAAATTTCTAATGTATTAGAGGGTGCTCATGTTGGCGAAATTGATGGCGTTATTGTTGGTGACATTCTTCTCTTTAACTATGCTCATCTGACATCCTGTGATGTGGAGCAATCGTTTTCGCAGTATAAGGCGTTCTTTAGAGATAATCGGCATGCATTTGTGATGGACAATTTGGAGATGACCTTTGTTGTTCACTGCAATTCTGAGACTACTTCTAGCAACTAATATTCCAGCGTGTGATGGGTGAGTACGAACTGGTACTATTTTTTCCAAGATGATAGGTTGCTTTTGCCATATTTAAACAAAACATTACCTTTAAAAAAATAACCATTCATAATATCTACTCTGGCATATCAAAAATTAATATACCATACAGCACATTTCCATACACAGACACCATTTTGCCTTAAGGAGCACGTTTGGTGGCACCATATTCTAATACAAAACATTATACTTATTTACTTCTTGAGTGCGAGTAGTTATGTGATATTTAAAGGAAAATAATTTCAATTTTTTATCACATATTTTAAAGTTTTTCAGCACATAAAAAATAAATATTTTTCACATTTTTAGCACATAAAAATCCGCTCCCTAGTTCTTACATTTCTTTGGAAGCCAATCTCATCTGCACACAACTCAGCTTTAACTTGTATGTCCATTCTTCCATAAATAATGTGTATAACTCTTTTACAATCATGAGATACTAAACCAATGGCATAGTAGTTTTCACACTTTTCATAACCTGCTTTCTTGTGTAGAAATATTTTTTTCTTTTTTTCTCAAATCAGACGGCACTTCTGCCTCATTCATTTTACACATCAAAAGGAGTATCTTTGTCACGCCTGCTTCTCCTAAGGCACCTAGTTATTCTGAAATTATAATTATCTTCAGTTCCAGGTGCCTTGCTCCTGCTTTGGTCTCTCAGTGCTCTGTCAAATTCTGACCTCAATATTGGTTTTACCATTTTATCAACATCAATAGTGTCTCCTTTTTCTAGTTTTTTATCTTCTTCTTTCTCTTGATGTAGTTTCTGAATGGGTTCCTGTTGTTCTTTCTCTAGAAGTGCTTTTCCTTCTTAGAACCTAATATTCACATATCAAGTTTTCCTTCCTCCAGAAGTTTCTTTGATTTTCCTATATCCAGCATCTGCTTCCTGAAACCATAAAACCTTCAGCATCTTAAGACTTCTCTTCCAGATATTCTTCCTTGCTGCCTTGCGCTTTCTATCTACTTTAGTTATTGATGTTCCTTTGCCCTCCCCATGTTTCACATTTGTGTTCTTCTGCCTTTCATCAATCAGGTTTTGTATTTTATTAGTTATGAACTGATTCCTTCTTGTTCTTGCCTTTCTTTTTATCTTATCGTTAATGGCCCTACTGATCTCGTTCCTCAGAACTGTTTAAATTTTCTCTCGTGTTTCTTTCAACATTTTCATTTTGTCCTTGTGCAATACATTACTTGAAGTATTTCCTTATGTTTCTTGTAAAAGGGATGAGCCGGGCTGAGTGGCTCAGATGGTTGAGGCGCTGGCCTTCTGACCGGAACTTGGCAGGTTCGATTCTGGTTCAGTCCAGTGGTATTTGAAGGTGCTCAAATATGTCAGCCGTGTGTCAGTTGATTTACTGACACGTTAAAGAACTCCTAAGGAATTAAATTCCAGTACCTCAGCATCTCCGAAAACCCTGTAAAAGTAGTTAGTGGGATGTGAAGCTAATTCAGTTATTATTATTATTATTTATTATTATTTATTATTATTATTATTAAAAGGTATGACGAGTACAATATTTTTAAAGTGTGTGTGTTGTATGTATTGACAATGACAAGAAATGAAGGATGGAGTAGTCATGTTCAAATTCAAGTTTTATGCTTTTCCCAGCCATGTTTTGAAAATTTTTACTGATACTGTTACTGAAATGTATGTCTTACCTTAGCCTTGTTTCCCAATACGGGGTTGGGGATTACCTGAGATTATATTTTACGGCATGTTTTATGGCCGGATGTCCTTCCTGACACCATCCTCAGTTGAGGATATAATGAAGGTGAAATTAATGACGGTGAATGAAACTGGATAAGGAAGTGGAAGAAATCAGCTGGGGCCTATGATTAGGAATTGTCCTGGCATTTGCCTGGAAGTGAAAAAGGGAAACCACAGAAAATCATTCTCATGACAGCTGAAGGTGGGGTTCAACCCATTTCCCTCCCATAGCTCCATAGCTGTAGCATGTCCACATGCGTAGCCACTCCGCTCGGTGATACTGTTACTGAAATATAACAAAAATGGATGAATCCAGAACTGATGTCGTCAAAATTATGAGAAATTTAAAGCATGACACTATATCCCATACATACAAGGATTTGCCAAAGTAGACACTGCACCAAAGTGTATATGTACGGGTTTGAATCTACAATTTTGACCATTTTGGTCCAATTGGTCTATATTGATTGTTACAATATTACTGTTTCTTTTTCTTTTATTGGATCTGCCCTGTCATTACCTAAATATACAATAGTGGGTTTGGCATTGAATGGGTTAAACAATAATATGTGAAAACTCTAATTGGAGTTGGTCATTTTTGACCTGCACAAAATACACTCAACAGCTAATAATCCAGTATTGTTGCAATGCCTACAATAGTCAATTGTGTCGATGAACAGGTATGCTGTGTCATTATGTAAGTTAAATAGCTGATGCTATTGATCAGTCGTAGACTCATTTGTAGCAATCTTAAGTTAAAAGAAGGTATATAATGGTTCCATCTTTCAATACTATTAATATAAGAAATGTGAGTTTACATTCCTATTTAATTAAAATTGGTACAACCGGGCGAGTTGGCCGTGCGCGTAGAGGCGCGCGGCTGTGAGCTTGCATCCGGGAGATAGTAGGTTCGAATCCCACTATCGGCAGCCCTGAAGATGGTTTTCCGTGGTTTCCCATTTTCACACCAGGCAAATGCTGGGGCTGTACCTTAATTAAGGCCACGGCCGCTTCCTTCCAACTCCTAGGCCTTTCCTATCCCATCGTCACCATAAGACCTATCTGAGTCGGTGCGACGTAAAGCCCCTAGCAAAAAAAAAAAAAAAAAATTGGTACCGGTTTTGACCAGTATTCATGGTCATCATCAGCCAATTCATCACCATCATCATCATCATTTCCCTTTATCCAGCTGTAGCCGGGTAGGGGCAAATATGGTTCCTCTCCACTTTCTTCGGTCTTTCCACCACTCCTCCTCCAACACTGTGTCCCAGTCCAGGTTTCTTTCTATAATGCTGCATTGGATGGTATCCTTCCATCTCAATCGTGGTCGTCCACGGCCTCTCCTTCCTTGGATTTGCATTTCCATCATCTTTTTTGGCATTCTTTCGTCGCTCATTCGATTTATGTGCCCAAACCATCTTAGTTGGCTCTTCTCTATTCTATCATTCATTTTTTCCACTCCAGTTTCTTCCCGGATTTTCTCATTCCTTATTTTGTCTCTTCTACTCTTCTGTATCATACTCCTCAAGAACTTCACTTCGGCTGCCTGTATTCGACTCTCATCCTTCTTTGTCATTGTCCAAGTTTCTGCTCCGTAAGTTGTTATGGGTACGTAATACATCTTGTACATAGTATCCTTTGCTTCCATTGGCACATCTTTGTCCCACAACATGTTTCTTACACTATGATAGAAACAACTTCCAGCTTGAATCCTTTTACTAATCTCAGCATCCAGTCGAGCATTCTCCATTAATTCACTCCCCAGGTATTTAAACGTTTCCACTACTTCCAGGGGCTTGTCTGCAAGTCTAATCTGACCTTTCCCTTCTTTCTCCCCTCTAGTCATAACAAGAGTTTTACTCTTTTCTACACTTATTTTCAATCCACATTCTTCAATCTTCCCATTCACCACATTCATCTGTTCTTGAACCTTCCTGTCGTCTTCTCCCCAAATCACAATATCATCTGCAAATAACATCATGTTCATTTCTCTTCCTCCATATGCTGCTTTTGCTGTTCTCATGATGTCATCCATTACTATTGTAAACAGGATTGGTGATAGAACACTTCCCTGTCTCAGCCCACTAGTTATTTTGAATCAACTTGTCCTGCCAACTTGTGTTTGCATGCAACTACAACATTCCTTATACAATGCCATGATCATTTTTATTAATCCCTGTCCAATTCCTTTTTGCACCAGACTGTCCCAAACTTTCGACCTGGGGACACTGTCATATGCCTTTTCAATATCAATGAATGTCATCACCATATCATTCCCGTACTCCCAATGCTTTTCCATTAGTTGTCTCATAATGAAAATGGGCTCTATTGTTGACCTTCCACTTCTGAAACCAAACTGATTTTCCTGTATCTGATTCTCAACCCTCAACCTTATTCTACTTTCAAGTATCCTTTCCATTATCTTAGCAACATGGGATATTAGAGTAATTCCCCTGTAGTTCTTCAAAACTTTCTTATCACCTTTCTTGAAAATTGGGATTATTATTCCTTTTTGCCAATCCTCAGGGACCTCCTTATTGTCCCAGACATTCATGAGAACCCGATATGTCCACTGCAGGCCTACAGCTCCAGCTGCCTTTATCATCTCCACTGAAATTTCATCTATTCCAGCAGTTTTTCTGTCATCTTTCTTACTGCCATTTCAATTTCATTCATTGTAATTTCTTTATCCATTTCTTCATCAACTAATTGCCTTTCCTGGTCGTCCATTGATGACTGTCATCCGTTCTTATGTTCAGCAGCTTCTGAAAATTCTCTCTCCATCTATTTCTTATTTCTTCTGGCTTTGTTAAAATTATGCCACCTTCATCCTTCACAAATGTGGTGTTTACTTGATCTCTCTTTTTGTTTCTTAAGATACCATACAGTAATTTCTTGCTGCCCTGCGTATCATCTCTCAATTTCTGTGTGAATAAGGCCCAGCTTTTCTTCTTTTCTTCCTCCACTACTTTCTTGGCCAAATTCTTTGCCTCCACATATTTTCTTCTACTTTCTTCAGTCTTAGATATTTTCCATGCTTTCCATGCCATTTTCTTTTCCTTCACTTTAATCTTTACCCTATCATTTTTTTGTCTTTCACATTTTCCTGATGTTCTACCACACACCTTTTCTGCACATCCAACCAGTGCTTCCATAAATCTTTTCCATTCCTCTTCAACATTCCCCACCTCTGTCCTGGGTACCAAGGGTATTATTTCCCTTTGAAATTCTTCTTGTGTGCTTTTCTCCTTCAACTTCCATACTTTAATTCTTTTCTCTCTTCTTACTTGGGGTTTTTCAATCTTTCCAACTTTCAATTTTCCTATCACAGCTCTATGATCTCCACCAAAGGCTTCTTCAGGCATGGCTGTTACATCTACAAGGTTCTTCCGGTGGTCTTTCTCTATGATTATATAATCAATCATGGTCTTTGTTCGTCTGTCTCCCCAACCATACCTTGTAATCTTCTGACTGTTCTTCTTCCTAAACCAGGTGTTTCCAACAATCATTTGATTCTTCATGCAAAAATCCACCAACAACAACTCTCCTTCTGGATTTACATTTCTATATCCAAAGGGCCCTACAACAACTTCCTTATCTTCTATCTGTCTCTCCACTTCCTCTAAGAAGTCCTCTAGATGTTCATCTATGCAACCAGTTTGTGGGGCATACATCAGCCAATTATAAGTTTAAAACAATGCCTAGAAAAATAAATTGCAAAGTTTAAATAATTCTGTTTGATTTTTGTTAGTGAAGTATCTAAATGAAGTTTAGCTGATGCTGTCAGATGCAGTTTATGGAGCACTATAACACATAAGGGAGCACTGTGCATTGAGATTTCAAAGTTATGTAGAAGTCTAAAGTCAAATACATATTTTTAGTTGTAGTTTATGAGGTATTGTATAATTTTAAGTATCAGTAATGCGTGTCTATGGAGAAGTCATAGATCAAATACGTTATTAAGACATTACAGCACTGTGCTTCCAAAAGTTACGTAAGTTAGATTAATGAAGTTATTGAAACATATCATCACCTGCACTGTGAAAGCAAAGCACCTAGAACAGCACATCATGTTTCAGTCAAATATTTGACAGTCTGCACTCTGTTAAATCTAGAGAATTTATACCCATCCACTGTTTGTTAATATTGTAAAAGTCATGAAACTACAGTTCAGGTATTTCCAGAATATTTCAACGCACAGTGCTCCTTAAAGATTTTAGTGCTTCACTAGCAGAAAGCAAACAGAATTATTTAAACTTCACAATTTATTTTTCTATGCATTGTTTTAAACTTGGCTGATGATGACCATGAATACTGGTCGAAACTGGTACCAATTTTAATTAAATAGGAATGTAAACTCACATTTCTTATATTAATAGTATTGAAAGGTGGAACCATTATATACCTTCTTTTCACTTAATATTGAACTCGCTTCAATATGGAACAATATGAAATTCTTATCGCTTAATCATTTGTAGGAAGACGTTCAGTATATCATTTGTAATTACTACTGTTTTGCTATATTAACATTAATGCTATTGATTCTTTTATATCCGAGATGATGTGTGTTTTAATGCATCTAAATTTTCATTTCAGATTTTTCCTCATGTAATTTTGTTATAAAAATTGGGGAAGAAGATGCATCTATACAGGTAAATAAAGTATTAATAAAATCTACCTAACAGGTTGTTTTTCCATTTGAAGCATGAACATCTCTCAATATGTCAGTGGATGTATTTCATGAAAAGTTGGTCATAATTAATAAAAATTGCAAGCCCTATCAGTGGTAAATATGATGGGAAGTAGAATCAGAATGGACATGGCCTGCACTGTGAAAGCAAAACACCTAGAATAGCACATGATGTTGAGTCAAATATTTGACAGTCTGCACTCTGTTAAATCTAGAGAACTGATACCCATCCACTGTTTGTAAATATTGTAAAAGTCATGAAACTACAGTTCAGGTATTTCCAGAACTAACTAGCCTAGTACAGCACAACCACAAGAATGTTCTTGTCACCTTTGAAGATATATTGTAAGGATGTTAGCAAACAAACAGTTTAAGAGTTATGCAAGCCATTACATAAATGAGTTTTGTGTGACACAGATTAATAAAATTGTGATATTAAATAATTGTGAAATGATGTGCTGAAGATAGAAATTTTGATGATACCTAATGAAATATTATGTTTTGTAGAAATTGTGTATATAAAATAAATAAATTGTTATTCCTCTGTCTTATGGGTTAATAGAAAAAACATTCCATTAAATTTTAAAGTGTTTATGTTTGGTTCTTTTAAGGTTATACTGATTTAGGGAAAGAGGTATTATATGAAGGATGACAACTTTATTAATGTTAAAATTATACTGTAAAATAATGTTATCAAAATGTGTTACACTGTTATAATGTTATTTTTGTACGATGGGGCATGGAACTGGTGCCTTGATATAAATAAAATAAAAAATACTGAACCCCATCCAGTGCAGATGTATTAAGTTCATGGTCTTGCATTGTGTGTTCTTTGTTAATTTCACCTGTCAAATAATGCAAAGGGATTTCAGGCTGTTATATTATTGTTTTCCAGTGAATATCACTGTACAATGTGAGAGACATGATAGGTAAGGTGAGATCGCACTGGCTTCACTAAATTCGTCATCGTTTGAATCCCAACCAGTGCAGGTAATAGTCTTCAAATGAAAAGTCACTTTTCAGTGATTCAGATTCCAGGAAGAACTATAGGTTCTGTGACTGTGATCATGACATCAACAATCTTTTAAGGTTATGCTGATTTAGGGAAAGAGGTATTATATGAAGGATGACAACTTTATTAATGTTAAAATTATACTGATTATGTATTGGCTTTCTCAAGTGATTTAAAAATGACTCCCCAATAATGTATTGGTATTCCTCAGTTTATCCACAGATCTTGTTTTCTCTTTAATGCTGCTTCTCTTGGGAGTGCTTCTATGTTCTTTGCCCTTATAATATAACTTTACAGCTCATAATATTAAAAGCAAAAGGGCATTAAATTATTGGTATTATTATTGTGCATTTAATTTATGATACTACTGCAGAAATCTTGAAATATATATTTTGAATGAAGTTGTTAGCCTGTTAACTATATGCATGAGTTGACCACATGGTCAACACATTATTGTATTTCTTAGCATGGCTTTGGCTGTCATGTCCCAGCTTTTGAAACTAGCTCTGTAACTTAATAAGTGTTTATCATATACACGTACAGTCTGTGAAGAAATCTTAGTAAGATACAACATTTTGAGATCAACCTTTACAAATTTTAATGAGATCTGAAAGTAATATATTCACCAAATGGAAACAAATTAAGAATGAATAAAATGTACAGAATAGCCACTTCTGACACACACTTCATACACTTGGACTCTTTCTATTATTTCATTTAATGCTGTTCCTCACAGTTCTGATCTACTTTTATAATAATTTGAAAGCAAAGACTATCTGTTACATTAAGAGCAATATTGAATAAATGTTTGTGCTAAGTTTTATAGATATTAAGTACTATTAAGTTGGAAATACTTCAGATGAATGTGGCTAAAAACAATTCTCCATAGACCATTGGTAGTTAGAGAATAATAATAATGTTATTTGCTTTACATCCCACTAACTACTTTTGATGGTTTTCAAAGACACTGAGGTGCCAGAATTTAGTCCCGCAGGAGTTCTTTTACTTGCCAGTGAATCTACTGAAATGAGGCTGACGTATTTGAGCACCTTCAAATACCACCGGACTGAGCCAGAATCAAACCTGCCAGGTTGGGGTCAGAAGGCCAGCACCTCAGCCGTCTGAGCCACTTAGCCTGGTGGTAATTAGAGATAAAACTCACTGTATTAATTTTTTTTTACTAAAACAACTTTTCTTTAGAAATGGTAAATCAAAAGATCATACTTGTACTGTAGTTGCAGGATTGATTTATGCTGGCAGAACTTGCTTTCTCTTCCTGTACTCAGAACTGGACATGGGTCAAGTGTACCAGGTGGTTTACGAGCCCCTTGCGATTTAGTTTTATGCATCTTGCTGTATTTACTGTAATTCTGATATTGTAATGAGATGTGTGTCTGTGGGCTAAAAACCAGCAAGAACCGTGAATGCCACTATTAATTTACCGTGATTACCCCAAATGAACCCGTAAAACGAGCACAGATACGAAGAATATGTAACTTACAACAGGAGATGCAACACACAGAACAGGTATTGTATAGGCCACCTTCCCTGTTAAACGTATTTGGGCACAGTTCTATCTCTAAGGCTTCCCTCACAAGTCGAGCATAGTAGTAGGATATGATGGTCTGTATTGTAGAAGTGCTCTGCTATGACAGATCGGCTTATAGCATTTTCTGCGGATGATGAAAGAGTAACTTTCTTAACTGATCTGACATATTCTTTCACCCTGGTGCTAACAAGCCTTTTTTTTTTGTCATGCCAGTATATGAGCAACCACAGCCACATGGAACTGCCAGCTGTTTCAAGAGGTGGTTTTTCTTTGACCAGTTGAAAAAGTATAGTTTTCACCACAGATCAGAAGTTCAAATCTCTGTTTCAACCAGTCAAAGAAAAACCACCTCTTTAATCCATAAACAATAATACTTATTTCATAAATGATAATGTGCCATGAAAACCTACGTTCTTTAATAATAATATTTACATTGACTGGCATGAAAAACATAACACTCAATTTAAAAGTGGAGATATATTTTAAATTCTTGTCAATTTGAGAGACTGAAATATTATTTTATGATCTAATACCATAATTTAGATATTTTGAAACCTGAAAATGAAAGATGACTTTTCCTAAATTACTTAATTGTTCAAGAAAGACAGAAATAACACATAATCGGCATGTACACTTCTAGCTGTTCATGGGTAATCGCATATTGTCTATCCTCTGTAACATCTCACTGACACTTTTTTCTACTGAAACACTTACTTATTTTTTTACTTTTCATTTACTGAAATAATAATAGTAATAATAATCTTATGGCCTCAGCTACCATGTGCGGACATTTTAATTTTGATGCCATCTTGCTATCTGCTTGTCAATGTCGACGTTCCATTTTACTCTAGGCCTACTAGATGGCAGAGTAAACGGAATATTTCTTGGGGCGTCTGTGACTCAAGTTTTAATTAATTTTGTCAGGTGAACACCAAATGTGTCACCAGAGATCTTTTACATGCCAACATCATACGACATAGAATGTTGAATGGACTTTTCTCTGCCCTTCAAGAATCCGATTCCCTCTGCCCGGTTTGACCTGCTATCTTGGGATCCAAAGGCCGACACACTACCACTGATCCAAATAGGCAGCTTACATTTCACTGACACCTTTTCCCAAGTTTAGAAGCATATACACCCACCTTTTGTTTTAATCACTTTTCCCCAACCTCTCAGACATGTTGATAATTAATGTTGCTATCCTATCTTGTCTTGTGGGATATGCTCCTATTCCTCTTGAAAGAGTCTCCTGCAGATCCTGTGGAGTGTCAGGATAATAACTAAAGTTAAGTTATAAGGAGATTCCCTCCTTCCAATACTTGTCAATTTCTTATAACAGTTTTATTGTTTACATGACATAATCTAGCTTAATTTCTAGGTGTATACCAAATAGGTAAAACATGTTTTGTTCTCATTATGGAACATCTTCAGCTAAAAGAGTAAACAAAAATGGCAAGACAATTAAAACACACATAATGATTATGGTGATGAAATAAAATATTCATTCATGTTGGGTAAAATTTTCAACAAGTCAATGTCCAAGTAACGAAGTAAAGTCGGTGTAAGGGGTCTTCTTTATGCTGGAGACATGTATACTTGTTGATCTTGAAGATAAAATTAGTAATATAAAAGATTTTCTTAGAATAAGGTTGTTGGGGGACTCTTGTAAACAACCGTAGTTGAAGTTGAGTTTTGGAATCTCCTTATAACTTAACCTTAGTTGCGTTGAGCCAATACGGGACAAAATATGAGATTTATAAGCTGTCAGTTTAATGCTGGCAGACCATTCTTCATAATTCATCCCATTGATAATGATTGGGATTCAGATCCAGACTACGAGCAAACCATACCATTGCATGAAACCCAACTTCACCCAAGTTTTGTTGCATAGTGCGTGCAACATGTGGGCAATTGTTGTCATGCACTAGCATGAAATCATCACTGATGAATGGAGCTAAAAGCAAAACATGCTTCTTAAGGATTTCATTCACATATTGATATGCTGAAGGTTCCCATGCTTCACAAAGGCCAAGTCTGTCCTTGCCATCAAACTTATTCTCTTTTCCGGTCCTCCTCCACACTCTCCCTCTGCCATTCAGTGTTCGGAGTCAAAATCGAGAGACTCAACAGTGAATACCACTTGCTCCTACTATGGATTGCAATGTTGATTAGCACTATTGTATCTTCTGTTGCATAATGCAGATGAGCAGTATGATGTTATCGGGTGAGTTAGCAAGAATTTCAAATTTCAACAGCAACGATGCGACTGTCATGGAGAACTTTTAACCGCAGGAAGTGATTATCCCTAGCTGATCTCTGAGCCTGATCCTCATCTCTTAGGATAACATCCAGTTTCCCTGTACCTTTGTACTCTTCTGGAAATTGTGGAAGCCGTAGTTTTCAACATTTTGTAGCAAAATACACCTACCCCAACCATCTTCCACCAAATCAACAGCTCATGCCTCATCCTCAAGATTTAACGTATTTTCTCTTGGGAATTTATTTTAAAACTGCCAGATATGCTTAGAAATCCATTTTTTTTAAAAGAACACCATTAAATGGATGAAGAGAATAGCTGGGATGGAGAGAGTGCATATTAGACATTACTGTGCAATGTCCTGCAAAAATACGTTCCAGGCTGAGGGAGATAAGATAGTGAAGATCAGATGGACAGTGTCTTATAGCATCTTTAGTGCATTATTCTCTTAACATTAACATAATGGAAAAAGAAAGATAAGATGATCTGCTGAAATTGCATTAAATGCACAATTACACTTTAATTTCTTCGATACTTACCATGTGTTGCGATTTTCATGCCAGTCAGAATAAATAATTATGGTTACAACATATTTGAGGTGACAGTATAAGTCTTGTGATTTCATGTTAAAGAATAGTAGCACTGTAACACTTTGTCTAAAGTATCTAAAGTACTGATAATGAAATTTTAAAAATATACAGTTTCAGTGTTCTTGTGTGTATGATTGATGGGTGGCTGAATATTAAGTTGTAAAAGTTATTCTGAAGATCAAATATCATCTTCTATTAAATTAAGGAAGTGATTTAAAACTAGGTTTTCCTTGTATAGGTCTGCATTGCTTGCATTTATAGCTATTTGCTCAATTTTTTGTATACATTCCATCATATATTAGATGTGTTATATTTCTAGAGAAGATCACATTTCTCAGTATCGAGTTATCTTCGTTTTGTGAAGAAAAATGTACAGAAATTTTAGAAAAGTATTTTTGTTACATGTATGGTGTAAGAAAAGTTTTTGTACTTAAGAGTTTATATTTTAGGATGTGTTTTTTGATCACTTGTTTACAATGTTTTGTAAGTATTTTATTATTATTATTAAACTAATATGAAAATCTGAAATATTTTCAGTACAGTTGTATATTAAAAATGCCCTTTATTCTTGCTCCTCCCTCTCTAAAGCTTGGATACTTCCAGTTCACTCTCAACGCATATTCTGAGATAGTTCATTACCCTGTAGCAAGGCCTAAATCACTACTGCACATAAAAAAGGGGAGAAGTCAAATGGGGTTATGTCAGTTTCTGAATCTGCATAGCTTGTTCTATATGTGGGTATAAGGGGTTAAGTGATTAGTTTTGTGTCTGTCCAGAAAAATAATAATAATAATAATAATAATAATAATAATAATAATAATAATAATCTCTGGTGCAATCTAGGGAAATGAAAATTTGTGATTGAAAAATGAGTTAAGTCAGTTTATCCCCTTACACAACCTCCTGTCTCAGAATACTTTATGAATACAGACACAACTCGACTCTGTTTTCATAGAGTCTTGGTTCACTTCTGTCCCCTTCGTCAATTCGAAACATGCTTCTCAGAAAAGAAATTCACCAACATTAGTGATGTGAAGTTTGTGACTGATTAAGTGTTGTGACTGGCTTGCTTATTTTGTGGCATTATAAGCAATAAAGGCCTAAATGCAATGAGCCACTGTTAGCTATCCATACTGTTCCTTCCTGCAGAGTAACAATCCCATGTTAATGAGATGAAGCAACAAGAATTTTACGATTTTTCAGCTGTTTACAAACGTTGACAAATCAAAAAATAGACAGCACAGGAGAGCAGCTCAACGTCCGAGTGAAGAGGGAAATGTCGTACAAGATGTCATTGAGTAAACAAGAAGCGTTTAAATGTATTCCTTCAAAAAGAGAGGGAAAGGAGGTTGCATGCGGTCTCTGCCCCAAGCGTACATCAGTCCAGTGACCATATCACTAGAAAAGAAGCATCTGGAGTTGCTCCCCTTCATTTCTCCATCATTGTGAGACTTCTACAAATCGATACCCTTGGATGGAGATTCAACCACCGTACTGATCGGACAATTCATCAGATGACAGCAGTGATAAGTAGACCTGTTTGATCTCTTTGGTTGAGAAACACAAAAAGATTATATCTGTGTAGTTTGTTCATTTGTGTGATATTACAAGAATGAGTCTGAAATTGTAATCATTTTTCCTGAGGTTGTTGACTCTGTTAAAGTTTTCAAGTCTAGTTTTATTGTGGGTGGGTTTTATATCTTAAATTTTGCTTACATAGCTCTGTGAAATATTATGTGCCTTGTAGGCTGAAAAATCTCTAGACCTTTGCTGTTTCTAGAAACTTTTTGAAATAATTTGTTTCACGTTAACAGACAGTCTCCTCCCATTTTCTTTGTTGACAACTCTATTTTCATAAGTTAGGGCTTTAATGTATTAAAATGTTATGTTAAGTAGTATTGTGTAAAAAGAACCCTGTCATTTGTCTGTTGTACAAAAGGAGATATGTCACCTTAAGTCCCCTTTCCTGAATCACATTTGGCAAATTTTCCTTAACATTATACACTCATTGGCAAATTTTCCTCAACATTATACACTCACCGGTAAAAAAAAGCGAAAAACTACTTATTTCAGGTAAAGTTTAATTTTAGTCCATTTGAAACCTGGTAAAAATAAAATATTATGACATTACAACAATATGGCAATATATCATAAGTTAATTAGCCCATTTGAGAAGTTTCAGTGCAATAAGGAAAGGAAACTATTACACATTTTATTCTGTATGTCAGTGTGATATAAATAGGTATTATTATTCGTATGTGTGTGTCATGAATGAGAATGATTAAGTATAATTTATTGTAACCATTTTTATGTTTCCTTATTTTAAGATTTTAAATTTAATGGTCACGTCTCATTGTAACTGTAAATATGTATGCCTTTTATCGTGTCCTTTTTTCATCGAGACCGCGGCGCAATGCATGTTATGAAATCTAAGAATTAAAAATAATCTTCCTATTTTTGATTTCTAAAAGTTGGCAGGTGTGTTGCTGCAAAGGTATGACTATAGCTGAGACTAGAATAGTTATCTCTGGCTGACATTTGAGAGTAAATTACAATTTCTGAATTCCCTCCCCCTATATTTCAACATTTGCTTGCATGAAAACCTCCTCTCAAATCCATGGCCTTGGCAATGATTAAAAATCAGTTTCAGTTATGGTATCCTTCTCATCTCATTCTTTTAAAATGCCCAAACCACATCTCTCTCTCTTGATTTTTTTTTTTTTTTTTTGTTCATTATCTTTATTGCTTTCTAATTATCACTCTTTCTTTGATTTCTTCATTCTGAGCCTGTAATTCTTGGTTTTCTGTTGATTAATCCTTAGATATTATTTTCTGGCCAAATTATTAACCTATTCTTTATTATCCATATGTCTGTTGCATATTGAAGCTAGTTTAAAAGATGACTAGCTGCATAGTATAGTTGATTAGGTGCTTAAATGCTGTGCTCAGGGTTGCAGAATTGAATTCCAACACACGTTTTACTTTTAAGAGTGGATAAATCTGAAAGACTCACATCAGTGGAATCACCTTTTCAGTGCCAATTTTCACACCTCTGGAATCTCTTGCAATCATTATTTAAAGGAATGTTTCACTGTTATTATCCAAAGTGATCTTACAAGGGGGGATCAAATATAAACAGGATTTAAAAAGAAATTTAAATTCATTTATTGAAAAACACAAGGCAATTACAATTTATTTTTCCACATAGTTTCTTGCTTTGGAAATGCATTTGTCCCAGCGTATGGACAGCTTTTTGATGCCATCATCGTAAAAAGAACAGGTTCGTGTCACCAGCCAGTTGTGCACGAAGCCTTCCACACTCTCATCATCTTCAAATCGTTGCCCTCCTAGAGCTGGGGCCGGTGACCTAGATGTAAGGCCCCTTTAAACAACAAGCATTATCATCATCAACCTCCTAGAGCTTCTTTAAGCGGTCCAAACAAATGGAAGTCAAAGGGCAATAAGTCTGGGCTGTAAGGAAGATGATCAAGTGTAGTCCAGTGCATTTCCTGTAGCTTGGTGACAGGTACAGCTGCAGTATGGGGCAGCGTATTGTCGTGGAGGAGGATGACCTGTTGAATCGGTTGGTCTCATCTTTTGTGGTGATATGCAACCCTTGCCTTGTTCAACAGCTCGCAGTAGTAAGCAGCATTGATAGTGCATCACTCATGCAAAAAATCAAGCAGCAAAATACCTCACTGATTGAAAAAAAAACCGGTTGCAAGAACCTTGCCAGCTGACAGTCGAGTCCTGCCTCCCCTTTCCTCCACCACTCCTTACTGGCTTGTTTGGGTTCAGGAATGTACTGTAGTGGTGGGCCCATGTTTCGTCGCTGCTGGCGATCCAACTCAAAAATGCATTGCCTTCCTCCACAAACCTTGCTGAAAGCCTCTGACAGACCTCCAAACGTCTCAAATTCAGATTTCCGGTCAAAAGACAAGGGACCCATCTGGAACACACTTTACGGAACTGTGGGTCGTTTGTGATGATTGCTTGATAGCTCCCATAACTGATTGCGACTTGTTCTGCAATTTCTGATACTTTCACCCGTCGATCATCATCAATAATATCTTTAACCACAAGAATGTTTTAGTCTGTAATGCTGGTCCGAGGACGGCGATTGTTTTGCTGATTTTGCACACGTTCTCATCCTTCCTTGAACTTTTTATGCTAGGCAAACACACTCGTCCTTGACAATGTTTGATCACCGAACTGTGTAGTCAATCTCTGGCAAATTGTTGCTGCTGTAACTCCTTCACGAGCAAGATATTTTATAATTATGCGTTGCGCAGTGGGGGGTGCACCTGTTGCTCCAACATCACGTTACTGACGAAATGGCGGGAAATATCTAACAGCAGGCTCTCCCCACTCCTAACGGTCCTGCCTAAGCGTAGCAGAAGCGCTGGGCCAGTCCTACCAACTGTTGATGTTCAGGAACAAAAATCCCGTTTATATTTGATCTACCTTCGTATATCTTAGATATGTATGTTCAAAATACGTTTTATATCTTACCTCCTGTGGATGGGGGATGCAGACGACGAATACACCCATGGTATCCCCTGCCTGTCGTAAGAGGTAACTAAAAGGAGCAACTAAGGCATGATGGAATTAGAACCACAAGACTACTTGTGGTTAGTACCATTACGTGAAGAACACCATGGGTCGACGTTACTTACGCTTAGTACCACCATGTGAGGAATACCATGGATCTACGTTACCTACGAGTAGTACCCTTATGTGAGGAATACCATAGGTCTGGGCATTGCCTGTGGTTAGTACTATCATGTGTATCCCACCGAGACATTGTTCAGCCTGCAGGCCTCTGTGAATGACCTGAGAGCCTCTATAGCCCTTTGTTTCCAACAGACAAGCATCTGAGGCCTTGTCTACTTCTTCATCTCTTGCCTGTAAATCATTAAAGAGTCTAACCAATGTTGCCTTGGTCTTCATCTGCTCATTCCTTCTATGGCCGAGTCCATGTGATATGATCTTGTGTGGCCTGTGGAGAGGTCTGGTACAGATTTTTCTAGTTGATGTCCATGCACAACCTGCATGTCTGGGTGTGTGATGATGATGACGTAGAGGAAGGGTGAAACCTGGGGTAGGCACATAGCCTACTCCTGTTGAATAACACCAAAGGGTCTGCTCAAGGCTTAATGTTCCCATCTGATGGACGAATCACCATCAATAGCGTCGTATGCCCTCCCTTCACATGAACACTGCAGAGAGGTTTGGAATTGAACCCAGGCTTTTGACATACACTGGGAGCCTACGTGGCTCAGGCGGCAGCACGCCATCCTCTCACCACTGGGTTCTGTGGTTCAAATCCTGGTCACTCCATGTGAGATTTGTGCTGGACAAAGCAGAGGCGGGACAGGTTTTCCCCTGGGTACTCCGGTTTTCCCTGTCATATTTCATTCCAGTGACACTCCAATGTCATTTCATTTCATCTGTCATTCATTAATCATTGCCCCAGAGGAGTGCAACAGGCTTCAGCAGCCGGCACAATTCTTATCCTCGCCGCTGGAGGGGGCTTCATTCATTCCATTCCTGACCTGGTCGAATGACTGGAAACAGGCTGTGGATTTTCATTTTCTTTTGACATACACTCTTGGTGATTGGAAATTGTATACTGCCACCTCTCCTACCCTTTCGGGCAACATTCTGATGGTGATTCCTTTTTTTTTTTTTTTTCCCCCACCAAAAGCATAGTAAAATAATAGTCCAAGTAAATGAACTAACTTGAATAATTATAAAATGAGTAATGAGATCTAAGAAGAGTCCGAAATATGAATTTTACGTACATTAACAAATAACCTAAACTAGTTATGAAAGCACAGTAAGAATTATAACAAACTAAATGAACACACTTGAATGATTATAAAATGAATAATTATATCTAAGAAGAGTGCAAGGTCAGTATTATATGTGCAGGTACAGGCTTCACCTCATCCAGTTTAAAAATGTACTTCAAATTGAAGGTTATAACATAATTTTTGAAATTTTTACACTTGACAATTGGGAGCATCTTTCTGTTATATTATGCTTTGAGAATAATAATGTACTTTTTCTGTGTAAAACAAAGACATTGCAGAGTAAATTGTTCTTTTAGTAACTTGACTGGCAGTTCAGAATATGAAGCATCTATTAACGAGTGTCAGCTCATCTGCAGAACAATGTCACGCAGTGTGTTTCTATTAAGGTGAGAGGAGAACAAAGCACCGTCATTATTTCAAAGCTTTGCTGTTTCGAACCATCAATGTAGTTGACATGATAAAGATGTTGTTTCCCATCGATAACCTGAAATACTTGTTCCGACTGAGTAAATTTATATTACCAGTATAGTTGGTCCGTTATTGGACATTATAAATTTTGCAGCTGACTCGTTCCTGCTTGCCAGCGTTTCACTCCAATGTGCTAAGTTGGGCTCATCAGTTGGTAAATAGCACACCTACCAAGACACATAGCTAGTGCATACCGTGGAGGCCACTGCGTAGGCTACTTGGAGCCACTGACAGTGCCAGTGCATTATGAGAGACTTTGTCTCACTTTCAAAAATTGATGCCTGCCTGGCCATCAGATGATAAAGATGTTGTTTCCCATAGGGAACCTGAGATAATTGTTCCGAATGAGTAAATTTATAATACCAATATAGTTGGTCTGTTATTGGACATTATAAATTTTCCAGCTAACTCATTCCTGGTTGCCACCGTTTTGCCCCATTGTGCTAAGTTGGGCTCCAAGTAGCCTACGCAGTGGCCTCCACGGTATGCACTAGCCATGCGTCTTGGTGGGTATGATGTTTACCAACTGATGAGTCCAACTTAGCACACTGGGGCGAAACGCTGCTAACCAGGAATGAGTTAGCTGAAAAATTTATAATGTCCCATAACGGACCAACTATATTGGTAGTTGACATGTACAGAACGACTGGAGTTTCTGTTTATGCGACATGGCACACAAAGCAATCTCACTGCTTTGAAACAGTGAAGTGTTGTTGTGTCGAGGCAGCTGATTGCGCCGGCTCAGTTTTTCGAAGCATTCACACATTAGCTAACTCTACAGTGCACTATGGGAGACTTTGTCTCATTTATAAAAATTGATGCCTGCTACAAAATCAGATGATATAGATAATGATTCCCATACGAAACCTGACATATTTGTCCTGAATGAGTAAGTTCATAATTCCAATATAAATAGTCTGTTATTGGAAATTATAAATTTATATATATAAAATACGGTACCGCATGACTTAGCGAGCAAATGTTTGCCGGGCTGAGTGGCTCATACGGTTGAGGCACTGGTGTGACCCCAGCTTACCAGGTTCGATCCTGGCTCAGTCTGGTGGTGTATGAAGGTGCTCAAATACATCAGCCTCATGTCTGCAGATTACTGGCAAATAAAAGAACTCCTAAGAGAAAAATTCTAGCACTTCAGCATCTCCAAAAACCCAAAAAAATAGTTTGGCAATATTCTTACATTACATAATTAGATAGTTACATAGTTACATAGTTAGATTCCCGGCTCTGCCACGAAATTTGAAAAGTGGTACGAGGGGTGGAACGGGGTCCACTCAGCCTCAGGAGGTCAACTGAGTAGAGGTGGGTTCGATTCCCACCTCAGGCATCCTGGAAGTGGTTTTCCGTGGTTTCCCACTTCTCCTCCAGGCAAATGCCGGGATGGTACCTAACTTAAGGCCACGGCTGCTTCATTACCTCCTCCTTATCTATCCCTTCCAATCTTCCCATCCCCCTGCAAGGCCCCTGTTCAGCACAGCAGGTGAGGCCGCCTTGCCAAGGTACTGGTCATCCTCCCCATTTGTATCTCCCGACCCAGAGTCTGAAGCTCCAGGACACTCCCCTTGAGGCAGTAGAGGTGGGATCCCTCGCTGAGTCCGAGGGAAAAACCGACCCTGGAGGGTAAACAGATAAAGGAGAAGTTATGAAGAAACATGTGGAAGATTGATGGTATGATTCTACACATTACACAGGTCTGTTCTTTGCAGTTAACTTCAACAGCTGTAAACAGATAGATATTGCTTTTCTAAGAAAATCCCTTGCAGATAACATTCACATCAATGCTTTCAAACGCTTACAGCTGAACTACCGTTCTGCTCAAAGAGGTCAAGGTGTGACCCTTTTCCCTCCACTTGCAAGAACAGTATCTCATCAAAGTGGCTTCTTTGTTCATTGTGCTCGGCTATGGAATGAACTCACATGACAGAAAAAAGATCTTCCTATCGAAAAATGTTCTAACGATGTAAAAGTAATGTATATTTAATGAAACCTTCCCGTACATAAAGTAATTTTCTACTTATGTGAATGTTCAGTGTGCATGGGAGAAAAAAAGAAAGTTTCTGTGATCTTGAGTGTGTGAGACTGTACATGGGTATGAGTGAGTCGGCCTAGCTGGAGTGTACAGGGTATTTCTAAATTCCCATTACAGACTTTCAGGGCTTGCAGTGGGGACTAAGATGGTTAAGTTTAGCATAGGAACTTGTGTCCGGAAACGTACCGTCCTCCCGCTACCCGCAAGACACCACCACAGCACACGTTCACAGCGCCCGCATTTTCGGTGCTCTGTCCGACTCCTGCTGCTTGTCGTTTGGGTCCAATTACAGGTGGGATTCGATGTGACGACCACCGACATCAACACAGACACGGTACCTACATACCATGTTCTTGTACACACAGTCACCAATCCCTAGTCCTCCAACATCCGCCGCAGCCATAACCTGTGCCAGTAGGTCTTCCTCGGATTCCACAGGGGTCTCGTAAATCAAGGTTTTCATGTGACCACACAGGTAGTAGTCTAGCGGTATCAAGTCAGGTGAACATGCAGGCCAAACAATCGGGCCACCACGACCTATCCACTCTTGCCCAAATGTTTGGTGCAGATGATCTCGGACCGCAAGTGAAAAATGAGGTGGTGCGCCATCGTGCTGAAACCACGTTACCGAGCTTGATAGCTGCAGTTGCTTAAGTGCGGCCAGTATCCAATATTCGGGAGATAGTGGGTTCGAACCCCACTGCCGGCAGCCATGAGGATGGTTTTCCTTGGTTTCCCAATTTCTCACCAGGCAAATGCTGGGGCTGTACCTTAATTAAGGCCACGACCGTTTCCATCCCAGTCTAGCCCTTTCCTGTCCCATCGTCGCCATAAGTCCTACTGTATCTGTGTCGGTGCGACATAAAGCCAACATCAAAAAAAAAAAAGAACCGCATGTTTTGACGCACATGCAGTGGCACATCGTCAAAGAACTCGTGCAGTATGTCTTCAAGGAATATTAAGTATGCGGCACCCATGAGATTTCATGGAAGAAGGTTTGGCCCAATCACACATCCATTCAGGAACCCTGCCCAAATGTTCATACCGTATGGTTGCTGAAACCCATGGGGGCGCACAGCGTGCGGATTTTCAGCAGCCCACAATGACTGTTGAGGGAATTGGAAGCCCCTTCCCTGGTGAACTTTGCTTCAGCAGTGAAAAGGATCCACTGTGGAAAGTGGGGATCATCCATACAACAATGCAAGAACCACATGTAGAAGTGGGCTCTTGACGCAAAATCCTGTGGCTGCATTGCCTGTACCCTCTGGAGGTGGTACGAGTGTAGCTGCTGCTCATGCAGAACACTCCAGGCAGTTGTGTGATCCACATTCAGCGTCCTTGCTACGTTTCTGGTACTCGTATCATCCTCTTCCACAGCATGGAGTACAGCCTCTTCAAACTCGGGTGTGCGGCACCGCCTTGGAGCACCACAGTCGTCTCTGTGGTGAATCTACCTGTCTCCAAGGCTCACTGATACACCTTAGCAAAGAGGGCATGTGTTCGGCGGTCTGGAAAACGCTCCCCATACAAATGACTAGCAGCTCTCCCATTGCACCAAGCTTCGCCGTACAATATCAACATGTCGGCGCATTCCGCAAACGTGTATGCTATGGTCAACAGCAACACACTACCTATGAACTTACCTATGAACTACTGCAAGTACAGTACTGAATGTACAGCTTACTGCTGTGCACATAGTAAGGAATTACTGTTGTACTGTAGTATGAATGAAGATCACAACCACAACAGCAGGTACAACATGTCTGCGTGCAGATCACACACTCAACTGACTGGCATGGAATGTCAACAAACCTGTTGGGTTATGGGACATCACGTGATCGTTCAATGACATACAGTACGTACTCTAGTCAGGGGCGCCGAAAATGCGGGAGATTTGAACACGTGCTGTGGTTGTTTCTTGCAAGTAGTGGGAAGACAGTACGTTTCCAGACACAAGTTCCTATGCTAAACCGCCTTGGTCCCCAGTGCAAGCCCTCAAAGTCTGTAATGGGAATATAGAAACACCCCGTATGTGGGAATTCATTCGTGTGTAAGCAGAATTACTTGAATGTACATCATATCTGTGTGAAAATGAAAACCTACAACCTGTTTTCCAGTCATTGACCGGGTCAGGGATTAATGAATGAATCATATATAGGCTATTAGTACGATGGGGTCGCCACTCCCAAAGTGATTTATTAATGACTGATAGATGCTATGAAATGAGAATGGAGAGTGTTGCTGGAATGAAAGATGACAGGGAAAACCGGAGTACCTGGAGAAAAACCTGTCCCGCCTCTGTTTTGTCCAGCACAAATCTCACATGGAGTGACCAGAATTCGAACCACAGTATCCAGTGGTGAGAGGCCGACGCGCTGCCGTCTGAGCCACAGAGGCTTCCATATCTGTGAATGTTATGTAAATTATGTAAATCTGTTAATTGTATATAAGCACATTCTGTACAGTATAATTGTAATTATTTAATACTGTAATTTTAAGTGGGGATGGACGCACCTTTGTGTGCGTAGGGCGATGTCCTTTCTCCATTCACCATCCCTGAATTGTATCTACAGTTTGTGGAAAATAAATAATAATAATAATAATAACTGACCTATTGTTCTGTTCATGGGATTTTACTCCTTAGCAAAGAAGCCTTCAATATCTCACAACTGACATCCCAGAGTGACGAATAATAATCCAGACTGGGAATCAGTAAGGATTCAGCCTTGAGAGATCATCCTCGGTGCATGTTGAGAGGACTCAAGGCATATTTTTGGTCCTTTTACTCGGCAAGAAATCCTCTTCAAAGGGAACATTGCATTGTTTATCACGTTTGTGGCTGAAAACTATTTTGGTTAGTGCACAAAACTGCCATCCTGTAAGATTGTTTGCCAAACCCCCTTCATCCTCCCCTGTAGAGTCCTCATCAGAATGTACAGTTGCATCCAGTGGCTCAGTGTATATGTCCCTTACATCTTTGTCATCGTCTTCCATTGTATGTAGGGGGGGAGAGTAATGGTGATTATTGTTTAAAGAGGAACCATCCTCTAATCAGAGGGAAAAAAAATGAAGGTATTGGCCAATGAAAGACAAGGACCACAAAGGGCATGAAAATGAAAGGCTCCCTAAGCCTCTAAAAATAATACCGCCAGGGTCGTAAAAGAACAAGTGTTGACCAAGGGAAGTCAGGTAGGAGAGATAAAAGTGAGAAGCCTGGCACAAGTAAGTGGAAATAATGCCAGAACTCGGCTAAGGCCCCGTGATTGCCAACTCACGATGTTATAGTTTCAGATGTGTACCTTAATTAAGGCCACGGCCGCTTCCTTCCCACTCCTAACCCTTTCCTGTCCCACCGTCGCCATAAGACGTATCTGTGTCGGTGCGACGTAAAGCAACTAGCAAAAAAATATTTATATATTTTTTTAAATATATATTTTATAAAAGTACCCAGATGAAGAGATTTTTGAATCTGAAGGCTACCAATTTTTCAAGAGCAAAGCGCAAAGAGGAATCCTCAATGAGCTGTGATGCTTGGAACCGCGTTTGCTGTTAGAACCAAGATCCTTAAATCGGTTGCAAATTTCGAACCTGTGAATGACAGATTGTCTATACTCACAATTAAATGCGCGAACAAAACCTACGCCCTAGTTAACGCACATGCTCCTACAAACGATAAGAACAAGTCTGATCCAGATGAAGTTGATAATTTCTGGGACCTACTGGATGAAAAATTGAACAAAATCCCCAAACACCATGTCAAGCTTCTTTTGGGTGACTTCAGTGCCCAACTAGGTCGTGAGCAGAAGTACAAGAAAGTTATAGGAAATTACCCTGCTCACAAAAGAACCAATCCCAACGGCAAAAGACTGGTGACCATTTGCGAAAATCACAACCTGCAGGTCATGTCGACCCACTTTCGCCATCTACCCAGAAAGCAAATGACTTGGCGTTCTCCCGTCCAAGCTCTCGGAGAGTTCCAAATTGATCATGTTGCGATCTCCAGGAGAAACAGCCCTGAGATTATGAATGTCAAGGTAAAGAAAGGCATCAATGTGGCCTCAGATCATTATATGTCTCTTATCAAATTCAAACCAATTCCCGCAAACACAAGGAAGACAACCAAACAGATCACACGCTTCGACAATGATAAACTTCGGAAAAGGGTCGAGGAGTTCCAGGAGAAGGCTAGACCAAATGACTGTGACTTTAACAACGCCAAAAGTCTCCTTGTTGAGGCCGCCAAAGACGTTGCAGAAATCAAGAGAAGCAAAAAGCATGCCTGGTGGAATAGTACCTGCGAATCAGTCCTCCAAGAAAGACTCAATGTGTGGAAACAGTACAACTCTACGAAATCAGAAAATGATTGGGAAACCTACAAAACCCAACGTGCCCAAGCAGCTAGGGTGTTCAGAACTGAGAAACATAAATACGAAAAATCTCTCATTGAAAAGATAGAACAAAACTTTAGGAAGAATGAAAGCAGAGAGTACTACAGAGCCTTCAAACGCAAACTCACTGGCTATAAACCACCATCTCTATGCTTTGAGCGAACGGACGGCACACTGGCGACGTCAAATGAAGAAAATTGCAGCATTCTGGCAGATTACTTCAAGAATTTACTTAATTGCTCTAAACCGCAAAGCGCCATTGAGACCAAGGAACCCTTACTCAGGTACCCAGTTTCCAGACCACCCGACAGAGATGAAATCAAGCGCCACATTGCCCGTCTCAAAAATAACAAAGCGCCGGGGGAAGACTCAGTAGTAGCAGAAATATGCCCCAGAAGAATCAGTTGATATCTTGCAAAAGCAAATAGAAGAAATTTGGAACAAGGAGACCCTATCCGAAGATTGGAAAATAGCTTTGATCCATCCATTACACAAAAAAAGGCAGCATGAAAAACATCAACAACTACAGAGGAATATCTTTGCTACCCGTGACTTACAAACTTCTATCACTTGCCATCTTGGAGCGTTTGGAAGCACAAGTCGAACATCAAATAGGTGAATACCAAGGAGGGTTCAGAAAAGGTCGCTCAACAGCTGAACAGATCCAAAATCTCAAAACGATCATCAGATATTGTACATTAAGGTCCAAGCAGTATGTGTCTGTCTTTGTGGACTTTAAGAAAGCGTACGACTCCATTGACCGGGAAGTCCTGCTAAACATCTTAAATGAATTTGGAGTTGATTTGAAACTGCTGGCATTAATTAGAGCCACCCTGACCGATACAAAATCCAAGGTGAAGTTCCACGCATGTCTCTCGCATTCCTTTGACATCAAAACAGGAGTCCGACAAGGTGATGGGCTATCCCCGATACTCTTCAACTGTGTTCTTGAAAAGATCATCAGAACCTGGCGGGTGAGATTACAGGAAACCAACTACAGTCCATTGAGAATAGGAACCAAATCCAAGGGGATCGCAACAGACTGCTTAGCATTTGCCGATGATATTGCTGTTCTCTCAACCGACATAGAAACCGCTAGAGCTCAAGTTGAAATTTTAAAGGAAATTGCCAAACAAACTGGTTTGCAGATATCGTTTGAGAAAACAGAAGTAATGACTAACATCAAAGAGGCTCCACCAAAACTCCATACAAAATACGGGGACATCACCCGAGTAGACAAATTCAAATACCTGGGTGAGATCATCATGAAAAATGGACTGGACAAAGAAGCACTTCAGGAGCGAGTACGCAAACTGGAAATAGCCTACCAAACATCCCGCACAATCTACAACAAAAAATGCCTTTCCCAAAACACCAAGATACGTCACTATGAAACAGTTCTGAAGCCAGTAGTTCTATATGCAGCCGAAACCATGTCTCTAAATGCCAACAAAGGACTCCTTGAAGTACTGGAGAAAAAAGAACGCAAAATTGTGAGAGGAATCTTGGGATCAAAGTACAGAAATAGAATCCATCAAAAGAGATCCAACAAGGAAGTCTACAGCAAAACAGAGAAAATTACCGACACAATCAGAAAAAAGACGGGCATGATTTTACGGTCATCTGAAAAGAATGGACAGAAGAAAGTTAACTAAAGAAATCTTTCACTTTTTTGATTCAAACCCCAAAACCACAATTCCCTGGTTTAGAAATACCAAAGAAGACCTGCACATGCTACATATCTCAGCTGAAGACGCCCTTAACAGAGATCTCTTCCGCAAGAAAATATTGACAAACGGGCTAAACCGAGACGAGCAACCGAAGAGAAGACACGGTGCCCCTTGGACAGAGGAGCGTAAGCAGGCCCACTCACAAAGAATGAGGGAAATTTGGGCTCTAAAGAAGGCCAAGTTCAGTGTCAAATGCAACAAGACTTAACGTGGTCCTTGATGGCCCCAGCGAATTATATATATATAAAATGACATAATTCCTTTCAGCTCCAAACTTCAACTTTCATAAGGAAAATAAACTAAAATTAGACCAACTTAGATTATGAGGTCAAATTGTTTGGTTTTTGGATTCAAAACAATTTTGGAACTGAAATTTCTCCCTTGCCAAAAAGTAGAGATGTTTCTGAAGGTTGCAAATATTTTCAGATCCACATATTGTTCCTACCATCATTACTTCAAAATTTAAGGCTTCTTAATAAAAATTAGTAATGCTTTACTGAATGAAAGAAGTACTACTAAAAGGAAAGGATTACAAGAACAAACATTAAAACATTCAAAACATAGCAGTTTGGTAGGTAACACTAGAGTATCTGGCCCTTTCTAAATGACTTGATTTTCAGCACTCTCTGTTGTGGGTCATTTTAAAAGTTTGTCATAAATACTCAGTGCCTGTGGGTCCACATATTTAACTAGTTTCTTAATGCCCTGTATTCTTTTAGTCTGTATTGGCGCTTTTCCACTGTAGGCTTTGTCTTGCAGCACTGCAGGGAAGACTGTTGATTGAGGTTTCCCTAGAAGGAGAACTATGAAAATTGAAGCTTCTACTACTCCTGGTTTGTCACTGAAATATCTGAACTGTTTGAAAGATGCAGGGGAGAAATATTGCTTTTTATCTCGTGAAAGATGCATATAGTAGACTCGTGAGAATTTACAGTTTCTTTGAAGAGGTTAGGCTATCATGTAACAAAATTCAGTATTTCAGTATGGTTCACAACGTGTACTTCAACTCCCTTTTTGCTGTTTTCAATAAGTTGCACATATTTTTGAGGGGTATACACTCAGTCAACTTTCTTGATTTTCTTCCTGAAAACTCCGAAATCTGTCACTCAGCAGAAAAGAATGTTCACATTCAGGAAATCTATATATTACTGAATTAAATCTTCCTGTAGCTATTAATTTCATGCACATCCTGATCACAGAATGGTTTGTTTTCTGTCCTGGAACACTGTCTGAAAACAAGTCCAAATTCCTCAAGTTGTCTGGAACATAATGCTGCACATACAGGAAGGAACAGACTTCCTGGATTTTAGATCATGAACACTAAAAATATTCACCCAGAGTTGCTGCAGATAAAATGTTTTTTGGACTGGAATACTTGGTAATGGTAAATTCTGCATGAAATCGAAGGCTAGACTGCCAACATTTTTGCTCTGAATATCTTCTGAAACGGCTTTTATGCATCAATAAAATTTACGACTCCTTCGAAGATGAATCTCTAACTAAGCTTTTGCCGTAAGTTTAGCATTGTCATTAATATGTGGGCTCTTCAGTTTTGCATTTATTTCTTCACAGATAAAGCATGTATCTCTCTGAGGTCTACCAAACCGATAGTTGTAATTTTCACAAAAATGTTGCCTATAGTAATTGTATTTCACTGCTGAATCAGGATAATTGTTGCAATAGAGCTCATACATTGTTTTCACATCAAGGTGAGCATCTAAATAATGAACTAACTTTACTGGGTAAGCAAAATTGTAAAAAAAGAAGTCTTGCTATATTGTTATAAGTGGCATTGTTTTGTTGGTTGTTATTTAGTGTCAGATGTAGCCTCATTATAATGTAGTTGCAAGAAGTCAAATCAAATATTGAATTATGGTTTGAATTACCAATCGTAAGATATAAACTTCATTTTTTGATCCGTATTGAATTGTGATTACATTAATAACAATGTTTTTTTTTTGCTTTACGTCGCACCGACACAGATAAGTCTTATGGCGACGATGGGATAGGAAAGGCCTAGGAGTGGGAAGGAAGTGGCCGTGGCCTTAATTAAAGTACAGCCCCAGCATTTGCCTGGTGTGAAAATGGGAAACCATGGAAAACCATCTTCAGGACTGCCGACAGTGGGGTTCGAACCCACTATCTCCCAGATGCAAGCTCACAGCTGCATGACCCTAATGGCCAACTCGTCCGGTGATAACATAAATTATGTTTGAAATGGACCGCCTTTTCAATACTATATTCTGTACAGTTTACATTAGTTGAAGAACTACTTTTTTTCTTTGCTATTGGCTTTACGTTGCACTGACACAGTAGGTCTTACGGCGACGATGGGTCAGGAAAGGGCTAGGAGTGGAAAGGAAGTGGCCTTAATTAAGGTACAGCCCCAGCATTTGCCTGGTGTGAAAATGGGAAACCACAGAAAACCATCTTCAGGGCTGCCGACAGTGGGGTTCAAACCCACTATCTCCCGAATACTGGTTACTGGCCGCACTTAAGCGACTGCAGCTATCGAGCTCAGTAAGAACTACTTTTAGCCTTGGTTTTTAAAACCAGTAATAGGAATGCAGATGTCTTACATAATGCTACATCCATAAACAAGTTCAATAGTTTTTCAAAATTAGGAGTGTACTGGATTAATCGCAACAGTTTTGTTTCATCCTACGTTAGACAGACTGGAAAAAGCTTTAATATAAGATATTTGGCTTTGGGTAGGTCAGTGTATACTGAGAAGCCCCTTCCTCTCAAGGAGAAAGAAGGCCACATATGGAAGGCTTTCTCCGTTAAGACTTCTTAACTGCCTTAACTTCAGGTCCAGTTGTTGTTATTAGCTTCGTTGGTATTTAAAATGCCAAAGATAGATTTCCTCTCACTCTGTAAGTCTCTGACAGAGTGGAGGTGGGCATCATTGAAGCAAAACAGATGGTTAAAGATGTTGAAGTGTTGCAAGGAAGCCTCCTGATTACCTTTTCACAAGACCCAGTCTGCAACAACTTCTTTCTGGACAGCCGTGAGGAAGCCCAATGATTTCTTTCACAGCTCTCTCCTCTACATCAAGTAGAAGCTATTTTTAATATTATCCAGGGGATATATGAGCCTTGGCCAAATATACTTATTAATGATGGAGAGTTTCTGATCAGGTTTCAGCAAAGGTGAACTACACAATTTATTGGTGTTTGTATTCAGGTCATTTATGATTGCAGCTTCATGAAAGACAACTTCATCACAAAAGTTAACACTGAGATATCTGATGCATTTGTCAGTATTTGTCAATGAATGTATAATAGAACCGTCTGCAGTGGTAATTTTAGTAGATACACGATTATTGTTTTCAAGACAAATTAATTATTTATACTGGATTTGTTTTTAGACCAATGGATGCCAAACAGCTATCGGTATACCTTTACTGGCAGGACATAGTGTTTACAGTGCACTATGTCTTCTGGTATAGGCTAGAGCAATTTTGTTACTTTCATTGACCTGTCACAGTCTTATCCTTGGCTTTGACAATATGAAAGTGACTGAGGTATGAGTGATGCTAGTAATGCCATTCTTTATGCAGCCAGTCCCTGCTATGAATGGTGTGAAAATGTTGCCCATAGGGTCAGTTGATGCATGCATTTCAGTGGGCTTGGCGGACTGATATGTAATAGCAACTTCTGGCTCGGTGAGGAAAGCAACGGGGAAACTACCCCACTCCTCATTTCCCTAGTACGCTTCTTCAGTGATGCCTAGGCCATGTATGACAGCTGATGGCGGAACTGTTGAGGATCCAACCAGCCTTAGGGCTGACGACTGAACATATTTAGAACACATTAATGCCCTGAAGAGTACAATAGGTTTTCGGCTGTGGGACAGCATATGGAAGACTCTAATCATAAATTCACAGGCATAAAACATGATATGGGAATTCTCAAAAATCATCAACAAAGGACCCCTTTTTAACATTATAGAAAGCTGTTTCATATAATTATATAGATCAGTATTTTAATCCGAACTATAATCTTAATGACATTTTAGAAAAGCCTAATCTTGCTTGACCTTCTAATTCCCATCTTTAGAAATGTCAAACAAACAAAAAAATTGTAATTAATTTTTTTCTTCACAATACTGTATTCACAGTATCCTTTCTCAGCAGCTGTCTGGTGTCCCACATCATTCAGCCCTGCCCTAACCTCCTCTCCTCTCTTCTCTCCTCACCCTCTCCCTTCCCAGCTTTCCCTTCGAGTCTTACGATCCAGTCTCAACTCCTCTTCGTGAGTGTTAGGCATACAACAGTAGGCCATGCACCACATGCTGTAACGAAAGGTAAGTCTGATATATAACCTATGCTACTTGATAAGCACTCTCTCTCCCTTTAGTTCATTAACTTTTGACTATCATTTATTTAGAATCAACTTCATGGACACCGTGTTGAATTGTAAATGTTACTACTCTACCAGCTGTAACCTAAGAATGTGCCAGCAATTTAGACATATTTTCATGTGCCATCCTTGACAACTTCCAATAGAGGAACCTTTCAGCATTTTCAAGACAATTACTCCAGAAAGTTTTAATGGGAAGTATTAAAGAAACATGTTTTTAACATCGGGGAGTGTGTATGTGAGGATCTTCAAAAGGCAGAAGTATTCAGTCAGCAGTATGTAAAGATTGTTGGTTGCAAGGATAATTGTCCAGATAGAGGAGGAAGTATTAAAATTTACATATGATAACAATGACATTTACAATAAGATACAAAAGCTGAAAACTAGAAAAGCGGCTGGAATTCATCAGATTTCTGGGGATATTCTAAAGACAATGGGTTGGGATATAGTACCATATCTGATGTACTTATTTGATTATTGTTTGGTCGGAGGAGTTATACCAGATGAATGGAGAGTTGCTATTGTAGCCCCTGTGTATAAAGGAAAGGGTGATAGACATAAAGCTGAAAATTACAGGCCAGTAAGTTTGACATGCATTGTATGTAAGCTTTGGGAAGGCATTCTTTCTGATTATATTAGACATGTTTGTGAAATTAATAACTGGTTCGATAGAAGGCAGTTCGGTTTTAGGAAAGGTTATTCCACTGAAGCTCAACTTGTAGGATTCCAGCAAGATATAGCAGATATCTTGGATTCTGGAGGTCAAATGGACTGTACTACGATTGACCTTTCTAAAGCATTTGATAGGGTGGATCATGGGAGACTACTGGCAAAAATGAGTGCAACTGGACTAGACAAAAGAGTGACTGAATGGGTTGCTATATTTCTAGAAAATAGATCTCAGAGAATTAGAGTAGGTGAAGCTTTTTTTTTTTTGCTAGGGGCTTTACGTCGCGCCGACACAGATAGGTCTTATGGCGACGATGGGATAGGAAAGGCCTAGGAGTTGGAAGGAAGCGGCCGTGGCCTTAATTAAGGTACAGCCCCAGCATTTGCCTGGTGTGAAAATGGGAAACCACGGAAAACCATCTTCAGGGCTGCCGATAGTAGGATTCGAACCTACTATCTCCCGGATGCAAGCTCACAGCCGCGCGCCTCTACGCGCACGGCCAACTCGCCCGATAGGTGAAGCTTTATCTGACCCTGTAATAATTAAGAGGGGAATTCCTCAAGGCAGTATTATCGGACCTTTATGTTTTCTTATATATATAAATGATATGAGTAAAGGAGTGGAATCGGAGGCAAGGCTTTTTGCGGATGATGTTATTCTCTATAGAGTGATAAATAAGTTACAAGATTTTGAGCAACTGCAACGTGACCTCGAAAATGTTGTGAGATGGACAGCAGGCAATGGTATGTTGATAAACGGGGTTAAAAGTCAGGTTGTGAGTTTCACAAATAGGAAAAGTCCTCTCAGTTTTAATTACTGCATTGATGGGATGAAAGTTCCTTTTGGGGATCATTGTAAGTATCTAGGTGTTAATATAAGGAAAGATCTTCATTGGGGTAATCACATAAATGGGATTGTAAATAAAGGGTACAGGTCTCTGCACATGGTTATGAGGGTGTTTAGGGGTTGTAGTAAAGATGTAAAGGAGAGGGCATATAAGTCTCTGGTAAGACCCCAACTAGAGTATGGTTCCAGTGTATGGGACCCCTCACCAGGATTACCTGATTCAAGAACTGGAAAAAAGAAAAAGAAAAGCAGCTCGATTTGTTCTGGGTGATTTCCGACAAAAGAGTAGCATTACAAAAATGTTGCAAAGTTTGGGTTGGGAAGAATTGAGAGAAAGAAGAAGAGCTGCTCGACTAAGTGGTATGTGATACAATTCCTTTAGTTTTGCCAATTGCCACCTTTTCAATACAATAAAAGTATATTACAAACTTACATATTTATTATGATGTTTACATGGTACATGTTTCGCTCCTTTTCGTGAGCATCATCAGCCAAACTATCATTAATCTAAGATTGTGTAAGATCATAGAACAATTCTTTTGGTTCAAGATTACTCCTATAAAACTAATTGACAATTTTTTAACATTTTAAAAGTCACACAACAATAAAATTATGTCTTAAGTTAACACTTTTTGTCTAAAATCTTCTTCAGTCCAACCATTTTATCGCCGAAGCTCATCCGGTGAAAATCTTTTAAAAATTTTTAAAAATAAGAATAAAATAAAAAACTTTTGAAATCTGGCTAGTTGTGTTGATTCTCGTTGCTTAACTTGTATAATTGTCATTAAAACTTCATAACAGTATTTTTTTTTTTTTTTTTGCTAGGGGCTTTACGTCGCACCGACACAGATAGGTCTTATGGCGACGATGGGATAGGAAATGACTAGGAGTTGGAAGGAAGCGGCCGTGGCCTTAATTAAGGTACAGCCCCAGCATTTGCCTGGTGTGAAAATGGGAAACCACGGAAAACCATTTTCAGGGCTGCCGATAGTGGGATTCGAACCTACTATCTCCCGGATGCAAGCTCACAGCCGCGCGCCTCCACGCGCACGGCCAGCTCGCCCGGTCATAACAGTATTGAAAGGAATTGTATCACAAATAGATCTTCAATACGGACAAGGAAAATGAAGTTTATAACCTGCAATAAGTGGTATGTTCCGAGCTGTCAGTAGAGAGATGGCGTGGAATGACATTAGTAGACGACTAAGTTTGAGTGGCGTTTATAAAAGTAGGAAAGATCACAATATGAAGATAAAGTTGGAATTCAAGAGGACAAACTGGGGCAAATATTCATTCATAGGAAGGGGAGTTAGGGATTAGATTAACTTACCAAGGGAGACGTTCAATAAATTTCCAATTTCTTTGAAATCATTTAGGAAAAGGCTAGGAAAACAACAGATAGGGAATCTGCCACCTGGGCAACTGCCCTAAATGCAGATCAGTATTGACTGATTGATTGATTGATCCAAGGATTTTAGATCTCACTAAGATCCCTATTTTGTTACTGTTGTGTACATCATTCATTTCAGGATCTCTAGATGCCTTTAATGCCTTTTAATGTCATTTGTGTATGTTTGTACATTTGTTTTAATTATTAGATGCGTCTGTATAAATTTGTCTTATGGCTGATGATGGCCAGCCAAGGCTGAAACTAGTTCCCGAACTATAAAATATAATGTAAACATTATGTAATATACTGTAGTATTGAAAAGATCGACCATTTCAGACATAATTTTTGTTATTATTGAATTACCAAATGAAAACCCAAAGAAACTACTCTTCCCTTTGCAAAAATCAAATTATCATAAATATGTGTCTTGGTCATGGCCATCCATCAATGGCTACTAATTTCCGATGACCAGCAGTCATAAGCCATTGCCAGCACAGTTGCTAGGTAACATTGTCCACCCATCCATCTATGTCTTACTCTTCCGTCACACATTTTGTGATGCTAACTTCTGTAATACAAATTTTTAGAGGACTCCCAGCCATCAGACATATTTATGCAAAACAGGCAGAACTAGATAACTCTTCTTATGCACAGGCATGCATGCATGCATGCATGCATAATGGACGGGACGAGTTCGTTTGTCATTTGCAGAAGAGTAATATGCGTGATGAGGTAACTCGTTACCCACATCATGATAATGGGCATAATTTGTTTTCAGTCAAAATATATTCCCTGTTATGAATGTTTGTTTATCAGTGGAAACTCCCCGATTAAGAGGTTAAAAGGTCTGTCTTCTATTCGACGTGCAACTTTGCTGAGATAATTAGAATGAAATCGATAGTAGCAGCCGCTGGTACTGTACGGTACCACAAGTACTTCCTGGGTTAGAGGGCGGTCCCCCAAAGCAGTATTATTGAACCTTTGTGTTTTCTTGTACATAAATGATGACAAAGATTGTATCCAAGTATCCTCAAATGCCGAAAGCGCTCCAGTATTAAGCAACCACAATAGCTTCATCACCGACTGTAATGTCTTCAAGTTGGGTTTCCACAGTGCAGTTTGGGCAGTAAAACAGATGTTCAGGATCTCGAATTGCACCATAGTTTCAATCAACATTCTGTGTATAACCCCAAGTTTGAGTGTAGCCTTGGTTCTAGGCAACCCAGTTTTTATCCTATTAAAACTCTTCCAGACAGGTCGAGATTTCAAAGTATGTGCTGGTGTTCCTTCTGTTGGTCCATTCCAGTCTAATAGTGTGGACTGTTGCTGCCAGTATCGATTCCTAAGAATGCTTGCTGTGGCTGGAGCAGCCCTGGTGTTTTTAATGAAACTCCTCCATGACCTGAGACTCTGTTGTACTATTTCATGACCATAAAGGGGATGATGATTGTTCACCTCTTCTTTGAGTTTTTCAATTTCAGCTGTTACTTGCCATTGGATTGAAGGAGGAGCTATGCCACAAGTGTGATATAGCTTTTTGACATTTGTTGATTTCAGGCAGCCAGAAATTGCACAGCACGTATTGTTCATAGCAATATCCACATTTTTTGAATGGACAGAACTGGTTCACACAGGACAAGCACATTCGGCTTTGCCAGGGCTGAAGTTTCTACAGTTGCTGGACGTGCTCCCCAGCTTGATCTTGTAATAAACCATTCGTGGCTCTGACCTTCATACTGACATTATGACAATGTGCTCTGAAAGTAAGAGACCAATCAAGCTGAACTCCAAGCTATTTCAAAACAGGGGTGAACTCAAGTTGCCTTTCTTCCCATCTGATGTTAAGTTTGTTATCTGAGCACGATTATATAGATGAAAAAGTGTAACCTCTGTATTCCTAGGATTCAGCTTAAAAGACAGTTCTGCAGCCTCAACGTCAGCAAATAGGAAATGCTTGGTATTCTGTCTGATAGATTCATCATTAGTGTACTGTAATAATATTGAAGAGAATTGGTGCAAGAACACTGTCCTGAGGGAGACTATTTTTCTGTTTCTATGAGCGACTTTCTGTAACTTAAAGTGTCACTTTGAATCTTCTATTCAGTAACAAGCGTTGAATAATTCTTGTAAATTTGAAGTCTTCCATCATTTTAAACATGTGCACCAGAAGTCAGTGATTGATTGTATTGTAAGCAGCAGTCAGGTTAAAAAAACAACAGCACCAGACATACAGTGCCTTTCTGAAACCCATCCTCAATATACTGAGCGAGGTTCAGCACTTGATTTGTGCACGACTGTCCTGGTCTGAATCCTGTTGATTTACTGGCTTACTGTCAACAAGAGAAGTCATTCAAACAGTTTAGAAAGGTGACTCAGGAGAGAAACAGGCCTGAAATTCTTGGGACCGTCTGGTGTCTTGCCTGATTTGAAGAGTACCACCACTTTTGACTTAAGCTAGTCCTGGCGGATTATCTCGGAACGAATACACAAATCGAAGAAATTAGTTATCCATTCCAAACCTTTGCATCAAAATACTTGATTTGTTCATTCCTTATCACCTAAACCTGCAGATTTCCCTACTTCGAGTTTTTGGATAGTGTTCTTTACTTGCTCAGTTCTTGCAATATCCTCGTTAACGACTTGCATGCTTTTCAAGCCTAGGTGGCACATTCCTTGTGTGCGGACAGCCAGGATGTCACCAACTTGACACACAGCATTGTTAACTCCACCAAGCACTGTAGATTAGAGGACAGTTGGAATAACAGTTGATGGTGCTAACATAATAGTAATATGAAAATAATACTAAAACAAATATGACGACAGTGTGTTTTTGATGGTCAGAATACATCCCCATGGTGTACTCTGTAGAGTGATGTACCACAGGGTTCTGTGCTGGGTTCTCTTCTACTTTCCCTATATGTCAATGATATTTCTCATAGTTTGAAGTATTGCAAACATCAACTTCATGCTGATAACCTAAAAATTTATATACATGTGGCTCCAGAGGACCTTCACTTACCTGAAGATTGTCTAAACGAAAAACTAATTTCCATAGCATCATGGTCTTCATCTTGCAGTCTAAAAATTAACCCTTCTAAATCTCTAGCAATACTTCTAGGCTATCCCAAACTCCTATCCAAAATTAACCAGGTGGATCTCCCCCCATCATTTGTGGCAGTAGAACACCACTTACATCCACAGTGAAATGCCTTATCATTACCCTGGATGAAAACTTGTCCTGGATTGCTCATATTTCTAGCATAATGAAACAAGTAATTTCTTCTCTTCACTCTCTAAACTGGTTAAAATATATTTCTAGAGAAACTTAAAAGAACAATGGTTGAAGCACTCGTTTTGTCTCATTTTGATTACTGCGATGTTCTGTACAGGGATGCAGATGTGATCCTACAAAATCGACTACAAGAACAGAACACATGTATATGCTATATATGCAATCGAAGGTACTCAACCATGTATCGCCATCATTTATGTACTTATCTTGGCGACGTCTAAGCGTACGGCGTACTTATCATTCCCTAAGCATCCTTCATAAAATACTAAACACTTCACAACCCACCTACCTGAGAAATTCCTTCCATTACCTCTCCTCACACCATGACAGATATACCCAAGCACCAGTGGCGTATCCTGGAATCTCCACTGAGGCATGCAACTAGTAACCATGCAGTTAACACAATGTATTAAGTAAATTTCAATTCTACTCACCGTAATTACATGTAGGTGAACTCGAGCCAAACAGTTTTACTGTAAGTTTCTGGATTGAACGTGTGTACACAATTCTTGTTTTCTGTTTCTAAATTTACGAGGGTCCGTCTCTGTGGTGTAGTGGTTAGTGTGATTAGCTGCCACCCCCGGAGGCCCGGGTTCGATTCCCGGCTCTGCTGGAACGGAGTCCACTCAGCCTCGTGAGGTCAACTGAGTAGAGGTGGGTTCGATTCCCACCTCAGCCATCCTCGAAGTGGTTTTCCGTGGTTTCCCACTTCTCCTCCAGGCAAATGCCGGGAAGGTACATAACTTCAGGCCAGGCCGCTTCCTTCCCTCTTCCTTGTCTATCCCTTCCAATCTTCACATCCCCCGCAAGGCCCCTGTTCAGCATAGCAGGTGAGGCAGCCTGGGCGAGGTACTGGTCATCCTCCCCAGTTGTATCCCCCGACCCAGAGTCTGAAGCTCCAGTACACTACCCTTGAGGCGGTAGAGGAGGGATCCCTCGCTGAGTCCGAGGGAAAAGCCAACCCTGGAGGGTAAACAGATTAAGAAGAAGAAGAAGAAATTTACGAGGGAAGGTAGAGGTCTCCCGTCTTTAACTATTTGAATCTTTTCATCAAACGAACGGCCAGTAAATGGCTTTTCAAACTGATTTACAATTATATCCGTTTTAGACTCATCCATCGTTAATACCACATGTGCGCAAAATATAACAAAACACCGAAAACACAATGAATTAACTCACTAGTTAGCCACAACTCAAGCACTGGAGGTAAGTCACCCCAGTGGCATTGGTCAGTTTCGTCACATTGGGTTCTCACCGGGGGGTAAAGATGCCGACTTTCTCCAAATTGCTAACAGATGGCAGACGGTAGCACGGGTATGGGGTGACAAATTCTGACCAAGTTTCAATTGCAGCGACATCGTTCGGAGGGTTTCAGAACTACGTCTGCCACTGAATGCAATTTTAAGATTGAATGCCTTTCATCCTTAACTCCTGCATTCGCTGTCTCTTCCTTCCTAGAGTGGAGTAGACGGCGAGACTACACCAGCACCACACGTAGTCAAGCAACGGAACCAATACAGTTGCGCGGACCTTTTGAACTTCTGAGAGATGAAATCGTTAATATTTGACTTGAAACAACCTAAAATCGTACATCAGACAGTTCTTTGTGTTATCATAACGCATGCAATGAATGCCTTGCATTCAAGGAGAATACGCCCCTGCCAAGCACGTAAAACCACCCTTCTTGCACTGCCAACCCACAGAACTACCACGTTCACCAATTCCTTTACATTCGCATCTTGTGAATGCAACAAAATTCCTGAGAATATCAGGGCTATAAAATGCGGAAATGCATTCAAAGCAGCTGTTTGTGTATTCTTGCATAACTGAATGACTAATTGTTAGCTGTACTAATCAAAGTATTTCTCTTTTATATCCTCCTTATGTAACTCGCTGACTCATGTTAAATTCATGTATAATCATGATTCAAATAGGTGTGGTTCTTTTGTTATACTATTAGTTTAGTTATAAATAATTTAATTATTAATTGCTTACTTAGTTGCTTATTTTATATTACTTATTAGTTATTATACCCGGTCTAGAAAGCCAAGAATAATGGCCGAGAGGATTCGTCGTGCTGACCACACGACACCTCGAAATCTGCAGGCCTTCGGGCTGAGCAGCGGTCTCTTGGTAGGCCAAGGCCCTTCAAGGGCTGTAGTGCCATGGGGTTTGGTTTGGTTTGATTTTACTAGTTATTATAATTTCTAAAACTGTTAAATTCATACTCAATCATATCTCAAATAGCTTTTAATATTTTTTTGTAACTTTGTTTCTTTAGTTAGGTATAAATAATTTAGTTATTAATTATTTACTCAAGAATTACCTATTTTTATTATTAATTACTATTTTGTTATGCATCATCATTGTAATTTTGTTAATAGGTTGTGTTGTTGTTGTTGTTTGAGTCATCAGTCCATAGACTGGTTTGATGCAGCTCTCCATGCCACCCTATCCTGTGCTAACCTTTTCATTTCTACGTAACTATTGCATCCTACATCTGCTCGTCATATTCATACCTTGGTCTACCCCTACTGTTCTTACCACCTACACTTCCTTCAAAAACCAACTGAACAAGTCCTGGGTGTCTTAAGATGTGTCCTATCATTCTATCTCTTCTTCTCGTCAAATTTTGCCAAATCGATCTCCTCTCACCAATTCTATTCAGTATCTCTTCATTCATGATTCGATCTATCCATCTCACCTTCAGTATTCTTCTGTAACACCACATTTCAAAAGCTTCTCTTCTCTTTCTTTCTGAGCTAGCTATCGTCCATGTTTCACTTCCATACAATGCCATGCTCCACACGAAAGTCTTCAAAAACATCTTTCTAATTCCGATATAAATGTTTAAAGTGAGCAAATTTTTTTTCTTAAGAAAGCTCTTCCTTGCTTGTGCTAGTCTGCATTTTATGTCCTCCTTACTTCTGCCATCGTTAGTTATTTTACTACCCAAGTAGCAATATTCATCTACTTCCTTTAAGACTTCGTTTCCTAATCTAATATTTCCTACATCACCTGCCTTCATTCGACTGCACTCCATTACTTTTGTTTTGGACTTATTTATTTTCATCTTGTGCTCCTTACCCAAGACTTCATCCATACCATTCAGCAACTTCTCGAGATCTTCTGCAGTCTCAGATTAAATAACAATATCATCGGCAAATCTCAAGGTTTTGATTTCCTCACCTTGGACTGTGATTCCCTTTCCAAATTTCTCTTTGATTTCCTTCACTGCCTGTTCTATGTAAACATTGAAAACGAGAGGGGACAAACTGCAGCCTTGCATCACTCCTTTCTGGATTGCTGCTTCTTTTTCAAAGCCCTCGATTCTTATCACTGCAGACTGATTTTTATACAGATTGTAGATAATTCGTTCTCGGTATCTGATCCCTGTCATCTTCAGAATCATAAATAGCTTGGTCCAATCAACATTATCGAATGCCTTTTCTAGATCTACGGATGCCATGTACGTGGGCTTGTCCTTCTTGATTCGATCCTCTAAGATCAGACGTAAAGTCAGGATTGCTTCACGTTTTCCTACATTTCTTCTGAAGCCAAATTGATCTTCTCCCAACTCAGCTTCAACTTGTTTTTCCATTCTTCTGTAAATAATACGTGTTAAAATTTTGCATGCATGAGATACTAAACTAATGGTGCGGTAGTTTTCACACCTGTCAGCACCGGCCTTCTTGGGAATAGGTATAACAACATTCTGCCGAAAATCGGATGGGACTTCTCCTGTCTCATACATCTTGCAAACTAAATGAAAAAACCTTGCCATGCTGGTTTCTCCTAAGGCAGTCAGTAATTCAGAGGTAATATCATCAATTCCAGGTGCCTTGTACCTAGTTAGGTCACTCACAGCTCTGTCAAACTCTGACCTCAAAATTGGGTCTCCCATTTCATCTGCATCAACAGCCTCTTCATGTTTCAGAACCAAATTATCTACATCTTTACCTTGATACAACTGTTGGATATGCTCCTGCCATCTTTCTGCTTTGTCTTCTTTCCCTAGAAGTGGCTTTCCATCTGAGCTCTTAACATTCATGCACCTAGATTTCCTTTCTCCAAAGGTTTCCTTGATTTTCCTGTATGCAGCATCTACTTTTCCCAGGACCATACAGCCTTCGACATCCTTGCACTTCTCCTTCAGCCATTCTTCCTTAGCTACCTTGTACTTTCTGTCCACTTCATTCTTTAATCGCCTGTATTCTTTTCTGCCCTCTTCATTTCTAGCATTCTTGTATTTTCATCGTTCATCAATCAGGTCTAGTATCTCCTGAGTTATCCACTGATTCTTAGTTGATCTTTTCTTCCTTCCTAACATTTCTTCAGCAGCCCTACTGACTTCATTTTTCATGACTCTCCACTCTTCCTCTATAGTGTTTCCTTCAGCCTTTTCATTTAGTCCTTGTGCAACATGTTCCTTGAAACAATCCCTCACACTCTTTTCTTTCAACTTGTCTAGATCCCATCTTTTTGCATTCTTTCCTTTCTTCAATTTCTTCAACTTCAGATGGCATTTCATGACCAACAAGTTGTGGTCAGAGTCCACGTCTGCTCCTGGGAAAGTTTTGCAATCAAACACCTGGTTTCTGAATCTCTGCCTAATCATAATGAAGTCTATTTGATACCTTCCAGTGTCTCCAGGTCTCGTCCACGTATACAGCTGTCGTTTGTGGTGTTTGAACCAAGTATTGGCAAGGACTAAATTATGATCAGTGCAGAATTCAACCAGCCGACTTCCTCTTTCGTTCCTTTGTCCCAGTCCAAATTCTCCTACTGTACTACCTTCTCTTCCTTGGCCTACCACTGCATTCCAGTCTCCCATCACAATTAGACTCTCGTCACCTTTGACATATTGTATTAAATCTTCTATCTCCTCATATATTTTTTCAATTTCTTCATCATCTGCTGAACTAGTAGGCATATAGACCTGCACTATTGTGGTGGGCATTGGTTTGGTGTCTATCTTGACGACAATAATTCTTTCACTGTGCTGGTCGCAGTAGCTTACCCGCTGCCCTATTTTCTTATTCATTATTAAACCAACTTCTGCATTTCCCCTGTTTGATTTCGTGTTGATAATTCGGTAGTCGCCTGACCAAAAATCCTGTTCTTCCTGCCAACGTACTTCACTTATACCAACTACATCTAACTTTAGCCTATCCATCTCCCTTTTCAGATTCTCTAACCTACCACAACGATTCAAACTTCTAACATTCCATGCTCCGACTCGCAGAATGTCAGTATCCATCTTCCTGATGATCGCCCCCTCTCGTGTAGTCCCCACCTGGAGATCCGAATGGGGGACTAGTTTACCTCCGGAATATTTTACCCGGGAAGAAGCCATCATCAGTACATCATTCATACAGAGAGAGCTGCATGTCATCGGGAGGTAATTACGACTGTAGTTTCCCATTGCTTTCAGCCGTGTAGCAGTATCAACACAGCTAAGCCATGTTGAGTATTATTACAAGGCCATATCAGTCAATCATCTAGACTGCCGCCCTTGCAACTACCAAAAGGCTGCTACCCCCCTTTCGATGAACCATTCGTTAGTCTGGTCTCTCAACAGATACCCATCCGATATGGTTGCACCTGCGGCTCGGCTATCTGCATCTTGGGACACGCAAGCCTCCCCACCGCGGCAAGGTCACATGGTTCGCAGAGGAGGTGTTAATAGGTAAGACACAATATTCATGTCCATTTATATATAAATGTTCTTTTAATAATTTCAGTTAACATGCAATTTTGATGTAGGCATGTACAATCTTGCACTGATTAGATGTAAGAGAAAGCCATCTGGTCTTAATCTTGCCAGGATCGATCAATCAATCGATCATTTCAATATTAAAGAGACTCGAGGATGTTCGGTATTGAGAAAGCCACTCTGCTAAAGAATATTACTCAGGATATGCTGTAGGGAGGCCTATCCCATGTACCCCATATAAATGATACGAGTAAACACTGGAATCACAGGTAAGGCTTTTTATGGATGATGTTATACTGAATAGAGTAATAAATAAGTTACAGGATTATGAGCAACTACAAACAGACCTATTGGTGTGATGGTAAACAGGATGAAAAGTCAGGTTGGAAGTTTCACCAAGAGGACTTTTCCTGCATTGCTGGGTTGATAGTAGTGATGGGCAGTCTGAGACTAGGTCTCGAGATTTCTCGAGACTAGCGCTGGCACTATTTCTCGCGAGAAATTTCGAGAGTTCTGGGGAGCGTTGTCCCCGCATTGTGCGGCGAGCAGCATGTTGTAGACCTACAGATAGTCGGAGCTGAATGTTGTTTGTGCTGAGTATGCGAATAGCCACGCATGGGCCCTCTCCATCTCGTAAATACGTGTCAACAAGCGACTAGGGCGTTAATATCTACCGAGGTCTTTTTTGACGCAGTATAACATAATTGTAAAGGATACGCATTCGGGCATTGTATGTACTGGTGGGTACACGAATGAGTGGTTTAAGTACAGAACCTGACGGCTACTGTAGATACACGTACCTGGATACTAGAGGTGTGCATTATTCGAACTCGAGACGAGGCAAGATGCGCCTTGCTGCATATGCAACCGCCATTACGCATGAGTGGAATGTGTAATGTAAAATCCTTCAGTTTGCTCCAATTCTTTCGACAGGTAGGTGAACATCATTATCAGACCCCACATTCAATAACATATGACCACTGCTTGTGTTTACCGATATTTTGGTGACGAAGGAAATAATTCCTTACAATGTTATAGAGTATTCCCGTCATAATTAGATACTTTGATATATGACGGTGCAATGTGAAATTGTACTAGTTCTGCACGACATCTTGAAGATGATGTCCGAAACGCAACGTAAGTCATGGATGTCGGTTATTTTGAAGAGATGCCACATAGCACAGTCCGCTGTGTTGTTTATTAAAAAGAAGTAAAATACGTAGGCAGAAATACTTCTGGGATGATCCGACACTTAAAAACACATCAGACCGGGCGAGTTGACCATGCAGTTACGGGCGTGCGGCTGTGAGCTTGCATCCGGTAGACAGTGGGTTCGAATCTCACTGTCGGCAGCCCTGAAGAGGGTTTTCTGTGGTTTCCCATTTTCACACCAGGCAAATGCCGGGGCTGTACCTTAATTAAGGCCACGGCCACTTCCTTTCAACTCCTAGACCTTTTCTATCCCATCGTCGCAAGCAAGCGTCTTATGAACAGTACAATCAATTGGTCTCAACTCCTTCCCCCCCGCCTCCCCTCCCAAAATAAGAAGGCAGATTTCCTTATGTTTAAAGGAGATTCCAAATATCAATGTTCACATCTGTTACCTTCAGTTCTGAGATATAAGTATCCCCATAAAAAGAATTAGCTTTTATCTCTTCCTTTCACACTCCTCCCCTTAAGTGAATTTCCCGTTAAAAATACTGGTTTCTTTAATAATAAAGGATCTTCCAAATACCAATTATCACGACTCTAACATCTTCAGTTTTTGAGATATGTGTCCTCATAAAAGGAATTCAACTCCTTTTCACCCCCACCCCCCAAGATGATTTTCCCCCAAAACGCTTTTTCTTTGTTTTTAAGGAGATCCAAATACCAATTTTCTCGTCTGTAACAACTTTAGTTTTTATTAGATGTGAGTATCCTCATACAATGAAATCAATTAATTTTTTCAATTCTTTCACCTCCCCTCCCCTTCATTGGATTTTCCGAGAATACGTGTTTCTTTAATTTTAAATCAGATTCCAATTACCAATTTTCACGTCTGCAAAATCGAGATAATAGTATCCTCATACAAACATTTCAACTAATTTTTCAATTTCCCTCCCCCTTTAGGTGGATTTCCGAAAACAAAAAATTACGTATTCCTTTATTTTTAAAGGAGATTCCAAATACCAAATTTCACGTCTGTAACATCTTCAGCTTTTGAGATATCAGTATCCTAATTAAAAGAATTCAACCCCATTTTCAGTCACTTTTACCCCTCCACCCAAATGGCTTTTCAGAAAACAAAAAATACATGTTCCGTTATTTTTAGTAGAGATAATAAAATACTATTTTTCACTCGGTAGCATGTTAAGTTTTTGAGATATACTGTAGAAATGCTCATTTTAAAATTTAACCCCCTTTTTAGTTCCGCTTAAGTGGAGTTTCCAAAAAGAAAGATCGCCTATGTTTCTTTACTTTTACAGGAGATTCCAAATACCAGGTTTTACGTCTGTAACATTTTACTATTCTGAGATATACTGTAGATATAGTCTTTCTAAAAATTCACCCCAATTTGTCACTCCTGTTTGGATTTTCCAAAAACAAAAAATACATGCTTTTTTATTTTCAGAGGAGATCCCAAATACCAATGTTCAGGTCTGTAATATCTTCTGTTTCTGAGATATAAGTATCCTCATTTAAGGCATTCATCCCCTTTTTCTCCCTTTTCACCCCTTCTATTGGGATTTTCCGAAACCAAAAAATATTATGTGATCCTTTATTTTTAAAGGGGATTCTAAATACCAATTTTTACATCTATACACTTTAAAACTTTCCAATATATATATATACACACTCATTTTAAAAATTCACCCCCTTTTCACCACCACAATTAATTGGATTTTCCAAAAATATACGTGTTCCTTTATTTTTAAAGGAGATCCCAAATACCAATTTTCAGATCTGTAATATATTCAGTTTCTGAGATATAAGTATCCTCATTTAAAGCATTCAACCCCTTTTTCACCCTTCTTATTGGGATTTTTCCAAAAACAAAATAATACATGTTTCTTTATTTTTAAAGGAGATTCTAGATATCCACCTTTACATCTATGAACTTTAAAAGTTTTGAGATTTTGATACACTCATTTTAAAAATTCACCCTTTTTTTACCCTCACATTAATTGGATTTTCCAAAAACAAAAAATATGTGTTTATTTTTAAAGCATCCCAACTACCAATTTTCAGGTCTGTAATATCTTCAGTTTCTGAGATATAAGTATCCTCATTAAAGGCATTCAACCACATTTAAACCCTTTTTCACCCCTCCTATTGGCATTTTCCGAAAACAAAAAAATACGTGTTTCTTTATTTTTAAAGGAGATTCTAAATACCAACTTTTACATCTGTGAACTTTAAAAGTTTAGAGATATAGATCCACTCATTTTAAAAATTCACCCCCCTTTTCATCCCCCATTAATTGGATTTTCCAAAAACAAAAACAAAACATTTTTCTTTATTTTAAAAGGAGATCCCAAATACCAATTTTTAGGTCTGTAATATATTCAGTTTTTGAGATATAAGTATCCTCATTAACGGCATTCAACCCCTTTTTCACCCCTCCTATTGGGATTTTCCAAAAACAAAAAATACATGGTTTCTTTATTATTAAAGGAGATTCTAAATACCAATTTTTACATCTGTAAACTTTCCAAGTTTTAAGATATAGATACACTCATTTTAAAAATTCACCCCCCTTTTTACCCTCACATTAATTGGATTTTCCAAAAAGAAAAAAAATGTTTCTTTATTTTTAAAGCAGATCCCAACTACCAATTTTCAGGTCTATAATATCTTCAGTTTCTGAGATATAAGTATCCTCATTAAAGGCATTCAACCACTTTTAAACCCTTTTTCACCCCTCCTATTGGGATTTTTCAAAAACAAAAAAATATGTGTTTCCTTATTTTTAAAGAAGATTCTAAATAATAATTTTTACATCTGTAAACTTTTAAAGTTTTGAGATATAGATACACTCATTTTAAAATGTCTCCCTCCCCCCCTTTTCACCCCCTTGGCGATGGAATATCCAAAAATCCTCTCTTAGCGAGCACCTATATGTATCTTCAAAATTTCATTTCTTTAAGTCCAGTAGTTTTGGCTCGGCGATGAAGAATCAGTCAGTCAGGACAAGTTATTTCATATATATATAGATTGAAAACTACAGTATATTCTCCACTGTAGATGCTGTTGAGGTCTTCACTCATTACCCTAACCCAGAACTCTCCATATTTATGACCCCTGGAGAGAGGATGTCCCAGTATAACCAACTCCCCAGGAATTGGGCTGCTGTTGATCCGCAGGTCCATTTCCGGGGTATATGAACCAGCTCACATATCTGTGGGCCCCTATCTGGTATGATGGTAAACAGGATGAAAAATCTGGTTGGAAGTATTACCAAGAAGAAAGTCCTCTTAGTGTTAATCACTGTGCTACTGGGTGATAGATCACTTTAAGTATCTAGGTGTTAATATAAGGAAAGATCTTGATTGGGGTAAACACATTAACGAGGTTGTAAATAAAGGTAACAAATATCTTCATATGGTTATGAGAGTGAAGGTGTATAAGTCTCGTAAGTCCCAAAGTAGACTATGTTTCCAGTGTATGGGACTCTCACCAGGATTACTTGATATGAGAACTGGAAAAGATCCAAAGGAAAGTAGCATGATTTGTTCTGGGTGATTTTCCGACAAAGGAGAAGTGTTTTTATTATTTTAACCATTTGGTTTTATTTGTTTATGGTCCATATTGACTTAAATCCATCTACCACTGACATCACTGTTAAATATGTAATTTCACCTACTCAATACTATTAACATTTTGTTTAATTTATATCATTAAAAGCCGTACATGCTACAGACAGACTCTAGAGGGTGACGAACTATTTAGATGGCGGTCAGACTGGGTCTGATGGTCACTTATACTGGAAATATGCCAGCCTTTCAGTGACCTAGAATTAAACCAGACATGAATTTTGCTTCGGAGGACACTGTGTCGAAAATTAATGGATGGTGAGTGATTGAGAAATATACAGGAAGTGATCATCAGTACATTATTTTTCGTGTTCTTAATAAAAATCCACAGCTAAATATTGCACTGTGTAAATCAACATGGTGGAATATAGATAGTATGGACAGAAATAAGTTTCTTGGGGTTTTAAAGAAAGGAATGTAGAGTATAGCAGAACAATGTTATGGCTACAAGGGAGATGAAGTGGCTGAGCAATGTGTTGAACTCTCCATGCAGCTCATTCAGAGAGCATGTAATTTGTCTATGACCCGAAACACACCATGAAACAGAAAGCATTCAGCTTACTGGTGGACCTAAGAAACTGCTGAACTTAGAATATGTTTGCGATTTTGACGGAAGGCACAGAGGGCGCAAGTTGGCCAAGAAGGCACCTCACTCATGGGGGAGTTTAAGTCAGCGAAGAAATTTTTTTTTTTTGCTATTTGCTTTACGTCGCACTGACACAGATAGGTCTTATGGCGACGATGGGATAGGAAAGGCCTAGGAGTTGGACGGAAGCGGCCGTGGCCTTAATTATGGTACAGCCCCGGCATTTGCCTGGTGTGAAAATGGGAAACCACGGAAAACCATCTTCAAGGCTGTCGACAGTGGGACTCGAACCCATTATCTCCCGATTACTGGATACTGGCCGCACTTAAGCGACTGCAGCTATCGAACTCGGTTCAGCGAAGAAAGAACTTAGAAATGTTATTAAAGGGAGTTAAGTCGACAAATGATGGAAACTGTCTAAGGAATGCTATTAAAGGGAGTTAAGTCGACAAATATTGGAAACTGTCTAAGGAAGTGGATGATGACACATGGGAACTGCATTACAAGATCGTTATGAAGAAATCGCCATGAACTGCACTCTCTCAAATCCAACTATGGACTCAAAAAACCACAGAGGATTAAATGAACACACTATTTCCAGATCACCCTGAGAGGACTGATGATGAGGATAAAAAGGAAAAAGGTAATATACCTCTTTTCATTCGAAGATTTGACGAGAGCGATTAGTTCCCTTAAAAATATAAAGGCCCCAGGACCAGATGGCATTCCAGCAGCGATACTAAAGATGCTAATTCTGTTCACAGCTGCTGATGTAAATGTAAGACAACTGACTGATATCATGTGTTTATAGTGTTCACAGGAAAATAGATTGACTAGTTTTAATATGCAAAGGGAAATCTGGGGGCTCTAGGCCTTTATGTATGCTGGATACTGCTTGGAAAGGCTTTGAGAAACTTCTGCAGCCAAAAATACTCTCTCAGCAGTCCACTCAGCTGGGAATCTATCCGACCGTCGGAACGGATTTCAACAAAGACATTCAACAATCGATGCAGTGCAAGAAGTAGTGAACACTGTGGAAAGTGCACAAATGCATAATCATCATTCTCAAAAAGTGACACTTCTTGTGGACTTGGATGTTAAGAACACTTTCAATTCAGCAAGATAGAATGACATGTTATAAATGTTTCAGGAAACCTTAAACCTTCAAACTACCAAGGTATCTCATGTGCATAATGAGAAACTATTTGAAAGATCGTACTCTACTTCGCCTCAATCTTGACCTACTCATTTCTTCTTTTTCTGTCTCTCTGATGTGCTCCTCTACTTGGTCAACTATTCTTATTTCTGTCATTTTTGTAATTTATGTTGTTTTTTTTGCTGATCTAAATTTTTCTTGGAATTTTTCTTTGGCTTTCTGTCTTCCATATGTCCTATTGCTCTGCTTACTTCTCTACCTAACCTGGAATATTGTGCTTAATATTTGTCACCTAGTGAAGTTCTAGATTTTCAAATCCATATTGCAAGAAAAAAAAAAAATACCCTCAAGATCATGTTATTTTTCTTGCTAATTGTGTCCACTTTGATTAGGACTTTTTTTTCTCTCTCTCCTACTTTTGTTGTCTCATTTCTTAGAATTAAATATCCATCCTACTTTTATTGCAGCTATTTAGATTTCTTTTTACTTTGCTCATGGTCTCCGCATTTACATTTTTTCCCCTTTATCCAGCAGTTCAAGGCATTCTCCCCACCAAGCCTCAGGGCCCTACTGTAATGGGAGTAAAATACTTTTCCTACCATCTTTCTAAGTGTTTGTTATGTGTAGGGCTCGGATCGATATGCTCAATAAAATCTCCAGATATGCTTGAAAACCATGTGTTTTATGCTCGATAAATATGCTCGTAAAACCCATTATATGCTCCATAGATATGCCCAAAATACCCATTATATGCGGTTAAATATGCAGAATATGCTCCAAAAACACCGTTAAAAACTATAGAAAGGAAAGTAAAACGAATAAACCAATAACATATATTTATATAAGAGCTTTATTTTCTAATTGTATGTATGATACACTGCGATATACTCGCATTCAAGTTTCAAGTACATATATGAGAAGTTTTCTTATAAAAGTTACAGTTTAAAAGATCATTTACAAAATGTTCAGAATTAGGAGATTCAATGAAGTAGATCTGCAATGGTCTGTACGACAAGAATTTTTTTCTATTTTTTCAGTTTTGAATGATTTTCTTAAATCAGTCAATGAAATTTCAATGATGAGAATGATCTTTCGACTTCAACTGACACGAGAGGTAAATACTTGAATGATCCTGCTTCTTGTGCAGAGTACTTCGGAAAGTCCTCTGATGGTGCAGACTCGCCACGCAGCATCCTCTCCAAGTCCAACACTGCACTCCAACCGGGATTTCGAGCTAGCACGAACTCCAACTTTTGTTTCACGGTTTTCCCAGTCTCTCCAGGCTACGAGTTGTCTTCTTGGATGATGCCTTGTAGCGACCACTTCAACCAACTCCATCCCTCGCGATTCTAACTTTAGGATGGCCTCAGGAATGATGCTCATATAGGCTTTTATGAAAGTCAAGGATGGCATCAAGCCCTTCATTTTAAAAGCAGCCTTAGCTTTTGCGATGTACTTGCTGTCCGCCTCATCAAACGTATTGATCACCTGGAAAAAATATAATTGAAAAACATTAGCCGAGGAGAATAACTGAGAAAGTTAGGCGCCGTATGATGGAGTAAACATAAAAGGTATGAAAAGAATGATAGAGAAAACTTTGACAATGAGAAGATTTTAAACATTTCAAATAGTCTTACCTCTTCAATTGCCCTATGATTTTCAGAACAATACAAGGCAGCCAAGATCGAAGTTCTCCATCGCGTCAATATAGGTTCGGGAGGTAAAGGGAGCTTTGGATGCATCGTCTTGAAGTCACGGACGCGAGAAGGAGCCTTGATGAAAATTTTCTTCACTGAAGATATGACACTGTTGACGCTGGACGATTTTTCGCGCAGCTCCTCAGCAACTCTGTGCATCGCGTGGGCAAGACAAATAACATCTTCAGGTAGAGAAGCTTGAGGCTCTTCCCAGCCTTAATCATGTAGGGAGCAGTGTCAGTCACTAATGCGAGTACTTTGTTTACCTCCTCATCTGAAAAGTTTGTCCACAGCAAGCCTGAAACAGGAATGCATAAAATGAAGGGTGAACCGTTCAGTTAATGGGATTCTGACATGTCGTACGACCGCAAGAGATATTTAACTCTCATAACTATCACAGTCTTCACTAAGCATACGTAGAATGCATTGAAATCATAGCCGGATCTTCTTTGGCAAAACGCTCGAAAAATACATTAACAAAAATATACTTACGCAGAGCTGCTTGCACTGTTCGCACGGTATTCTCGAGAGATTACCTTCATTACGACAGAGCCAGCTCCATGTTAAAATTACTTCTAAATTGATTAAATGAGAATGCGGAATACAGCAATCGTGCATGAATTCATACCTTTCCATACTCTGAAGAAAAGTAATTTTTACGTAGGGTCGACTCATGAGGCAACTCTCTTCCTGCAAAGTCCTTGAAGAGAGCTCTAATCTCAGCATGTTCAGTCTTGTAGAGGGGTATGTTGGCGCTTAAGAACGCCCTACAAACTCCGGAAGAGAACTCGTCCGAGTGCTGTTGCTGATTGAACAAAGGTTGTATCAGCGCTTGTTTCTTCGATTTCCTGTTTTTAAATTCTTCAACTTTTGCTGAGGGCCCACTCGTGGCTTTATGTTGGGAAAATTGAAAACTCTTTGAAATCTTGATCTGAAAGTAAATAGCTAGGTACGCATAAGTGAGAAAAAATACACTGAATGAACAAAAATAAATTATTGCGGACTGTGGAATTATTGTAAAATATTGCAGTAGAACTACGAGCACCCTCTCAACGATGCCATGAAAAACCAGCAAATCCAAATGTCAATTTCCGCCTCGGAAGTGTAAAATCTGAGGATCTAACAGGTCTACACTCCGACTTCTTAGACTTTTCTCTACTTACCTAGTAAGTAGGCACCGTAGGCTGCACATACAGCTTACTTGAAATTTCAACTGCTTGACCAGTAATATCTTTAATAATAATAATAATGTTATTTGTTTTACGTCCCACTAACTACTTTTGGTCTTCGGAGACGCTGAGGTGCCGGAATTTAGTCCCGCAGGAGTTCTTTTACGTGCTAGTAAATCTACCGACACGAGGCTGACTTATCTGAGCACCTTCAAATACCACTGGACTGAGCCAGGATCGAACCTGCCACGTTCGGGCTAGAAGGCCAGCGCCTTAACCATCTGAGCCACTCAGCCCGGCAGTAATATCTTTAAGAACGTAGATGCGAAAATGTCAATAAGAACTTAGGTACCTCTTTTTCGCACATTTTGCAGAAAAGAATTTTCCCGTCAGTTGCACATCGTCGGAGTAAAAAAACTCAGAGATTCCTTAACTTTAGGCATCGTGTACTTAGAAATCACAAGAACACGATAGATACATACGGATACGTTTACGAACTGAGAAATGAGATTAGAATGCAGAAACTTCACTTGACCGAGATGGATCTTCCACCACTTCATGGGAAAAGCCACCTAAACAATACTGGTTCCCAAAATAGGCACACCATTAAAAAACCTCACATTTCAAAGTGAAAGGATGCTTGGGGCTTCCAGAGCTTATCTGACGAGCCGCACTCTAATCCGACAGAGGCCAATTATGGTGTGTGAATGACCTCACTAAGGGTTAAAAACCTGCGGTTCTATTATTCGCATCAGATAGCCTTTTCAATAATTATTTCTGTTTTCGAACCTTAAGGATGGTCAGGGCCCCAATTCGGGGAAAATTCGAAAAACAAACTATTTAGACGAAAACCACAAGAATATGCATTTATATGCTTCTATTCTGAAAACTGTGTTTTTATGCATTTATATGCTCGATAAATTTAAATTCTGTTGGTCCCAGAGAGATGAAAATACCACCGAAAGGCTTCTTTCAATGTGTACTATTCAGGAAAATAATATGCTAATATGCTCGAATCCGAGCCCTAGTCATCATGTTGCTCAACGTGCTGTTCATTTGTTTAGACTTGATGCAGTTTATCTGAGGTTGGGTTTGGTGCTAAGGACGTTGAAGTGCCATGTAATTTAATTTTTCCTTGCTATATATTGTGTAACCTCTGAAATCCGGTTACAATTATTATCAAGAGCCACAATATTGTCATACCTAACGTCAAGTACAGAAAACTTAGCGACAACTTTGTCCACAACGACTTTCTTATTCATCATTTCTATGATGGCATTACAGTGCTTCGTGAATACTGATCTAATAATTCCACGCTTCTTCACGGCCGATTTTCAAATGTCTTCTTTTTCCACAGTCGTCATTGCAATGGCCGAAAAAAACTACTCCAAAAGAATAGAAGATAATCAATAACAACCAAACCCGATAGCACAAATAAGGTTCAGGGAAACAACAACAACAACAACAGATGTGCCCTATCACGGTCGCCAAATGTCAAATATCATATGATTAAACAGTTAGCAGATATCCCCTTTTATCCTTTTTATTTGATCTATAATTCAATATTCCGTCCCATACTATATGAACAGAGCATCTAAACATATGTTGGATACAAAGAAGATTACATAACAAAACAAAACACTCACTCATACCAAAAGCGTCCAAGGAATACAACTATAGTTCTATAGTTCACGCTGGTGCTGCCACAACGGGTTTGCACTTCTAGTTAATTTTGCTCACAAAGTTAAGTTGTCCACAGAGGAAGAATCAACATCTCTCTGCAAGTGGAGATGTAGACAAAAGGTAAAATTAATAAACTGCAAATAAAATGATTGCACCTTCTATACTTTCAAAAATATAATATTTCATCATCAAGTAGCAAACAAACACAAGCAAAAACAGCTGCATATTTTTAACATTAGTCAGCAATGGAAGTACTGTATTACCTTTCAGAAGATTTCACCTCTGCCAGTCAAGGTTTACCCAATGGTTATTCAAATCCATTTCACTGCACCAGCTAAAACTGATACACCTTTGTGTTCTACTTAGTGATATTTTATTAAACTCAAATGATACAACCACTTTTGATTTGCAAAACCTGGTCAACGTGGGCAGAGCTGCTGGTAAAAGCTACTCATACAAAAAACTTGCTTGTTTTGCTTGTTGTTTAAAGGGGCCTAACATCGAAGTCATCGGCCCCATACAAAAAGCAGGAAAATAATTTTTTAGAACACTTTCTATGCTTATATGTTATAAAATACAGCATAATTATGAAAACATAATCTAATGAATACGGTAGATAAATGTAAAATATAACTCTCTGGCACCTTCTTTTTCCTCCTCTAATATCAACTATCCCCTATGTTCAGTGGCTTGTCAATTACTTTTCATGGATTTCTGATGTTACCTAAGGATATTTAAAAATTGGGCAAATTGGGCCCCTTAGAGTTGAGAAAGATTAAACTACCATGCATAATAGTAAACAAACTTGCTTTACTCTGACCTTTCAGCAAATATTTGTTTCTTAATTCTTCAATTTAATTCAATACAGTTTTCAATAAATGAAAGACAATCATATGAATACAAAATATTTAATAGCTATTATTCATGCAATGATCACAAAACATTTAATACACTATGGTAGTATTAATTATCCACATAATGTTTCATTCATTCCAATTCTAAGTCTCTCTAATTATTCCTTGTCCAATCTCAAGTTCTTTTAGTTGTTTCAACACTTTATCAATATCATTTTGATTAAAAGAAGGTTTAATTCCACAAGCTTCCTCCTCTTCAATAATCCACTTCAACTTTGCTGCTTTTTCTTGTAAAAATGCTGCCTTTTGTGATTCTAAACTTTCTCTGTAGCTAGCAAGACGCTCTTCTTTTATCTTCTCACAATACCTGTCAGTCAACTTGCGAAGAGAATCCTTGCGTGTTACCCAATGGAAATGGCTAGAACAAATCAATATTGAATCATTAAAAGGTGACATTTCACAGTGCAGAAATAATATAAGAAACAGAAGAGATGTAGGAGATATTGGGCCTGTTTTACCAGATGGTCCTAACACTGAGTTTTGGTAGTTTGATATTTTTTAAACTATCTACGCACTTAAGCACAGAAAACTTAGGTTATGTTAAGCTGCCAGCAGTTAACTGCTTGGCCCTTTATCACTTAAATCTAATTTACTAAATTATAGAATAATGACTGAAAGGAAAGTAGACCTTTATTAACCTGGAAAGTACAATGTTTTTATTTTTCTCTTTACGGGTTCAATTTTATCAAAAATGATGATAGTCACAGAAGGGAAGCCATGAAGAGCTATTTTCATGTAAACTGGATCTACGAGTTGTCAAGAATAGCCTGGTACAACACAGTACCGCATGTCTCTTATGAGAGCAAATTTTGTGAAGTTTGGTAATATACTTATGTTACATAATACAGTAGAGTCTCGTTAATCCGAACTAATTGGGACCGGAGTCTGTTCGGATTACAAAATTTTTGGATTAACCGGAAAAATATTTTCTAATAATAATGTTATTGTTTTTACATCCCGCTAACTACTTTTACGGTTTCCGGAGACACCTAGGTGCCGGGATTTTCTCCAACAGGAGTTCTTTTATATGCCAGAAAAACTACCGACACAGGCTGACGTATGTAAGCACCTTCAAATACCACCAGACTGAGACAGGATCGAACCTGCCAAGTTGAGGTCAGAAGGCCAGCGCCTCAATCGTCTGAGGAAAATAGTTTCTTCAGTACAGTACAGTACATACTGTAATTTGAAATGTCCATTCTTTCGCAGTCACATTAATAAAATACTGTATAAAATTACAGTAGGGTAGTTAAGAACCCGTAGAGGAGAGAACGACAATGAAAATGACATTAGCGAGTGGATGGAAACTGACTGTCATCAATTACAAACAGGCCAAGAAATTGTAGCTATGGTGGAGAAAGAATATGGAAGTAGATGAGGAACACAGTGATGACGAAGAAGACCACAATGAACAACTAGTGTCACATTCAGATGCCGCGGCCGCTGTAGAACTTACCGTACACTGCGCCGAGCAACATTCCGCTGCTACGCCCACTGATGTGATATTTACGAGACGCTGGTTTAACACTGAATCTTCGAGTAGGTTCCAATCACTACGACAAAAGAAACTAACAGACTTTGTAAAGATAAATGACTAGTGATTGATGGTTTATGATGTGTAATTATGTTTACATTAAGTTATTCTAGTAAAATATGGCCAATAAAATGCAAGTAAATCTTCATTCTATAATATTGTAATGTCTTGGTGGGGTAAATAAATGACCAAATGAGTACAGAACCTGGTAGCATCCTATTTCTAAGATTTATTATCTAAAAAAAAAAAAAAAACACACACACACAATAGCCGAGCTTACAACTTAAGCAAGTACACTTACACGATTCGCGCTCTCTCTCTTAGTTTCTCATGTCACACTCGTTAGCGCTGTCACGGTCCACAGCCTACACGTCAGTCTCGCCGGTCGGGACAGTATCCGCTGTTCACTCAAACCGTCGAACCCTATTCGCAGTCTACACGTCGTACCCGGTGTTCCCTTCTTCGCTGCTCCAGAACACCCAAGATTCTTCTCCAGCAGCCAGCCACAAGGGACTCACACACACACGACGCCAGGGGAACAGGAACGAGTCCTCGGCTCCAACAAGCAGATAATCCATCAGGCTGCACTTTCCCAGGCCATCACTGACTGCACTCCAGCGAACTCAATCTCGCTTTCACTCACTCTTACTCACTAACTCCGTCTAACTCTCACTAACTGACTGACTGCAAGTAACTGCTCTTATATACCTGCGCCAGCCCTTCTGGAATAGTCCGGATGTTCGATGGATCCAGCAACCTCGCGAAATAGAAGACTCCAGATTAATCTCGAGTAATTTCCGTTGTCCCATGCGGCGCGACCACGGACAGAAGAGAGAAGGGCCCCCCAGCACTTAAATGTTGCTCGCGATTGGCGTGCTCGAGCCTAAGGGGGTGGGGCGATGGGTGACGAGCTCAGCGCGTAGCGACTTGGCATGGCGGACGCTATAACCATTACATTGCCCCCTCCTTAAGGCAGCTCGTCCCGAGCTGCTCCGCGGTACGCTGCAATGTGGTTTGTTTGGTTGGCCACCACCTTCCCATGGGGGATCCGCTGAGTCCGGTCGACGGTGTCCTCGTCCCCGTTGATGACGATCAGCAAATCCTCGCGTGGCAGCTGGATCTTTGGTGGTTTTCCTTTCCTCCACACCCAAGTCCACTTTCAGGGCTTGAGCGCCTTCGTAGTCCTCTGGTGTGATGCCCAGGACTGGCTTGCTCGCCCCAGATTTAGCCCTGCTGAAATTCCTCTTCTTCCGGGGTGCAGAATTTGATGTTCGTACCAGCACGCGGCTTTGTGCCGGAACAAGTGTCCTAGTTAGGTGGCATCCTCATTCGTTGGTCACTGGTTCGTCTTCCATTGGTGCTCCGTCCCCTAATAGGGGTCCCTCCAGCTGTACCGTTGAAGTCGCTGCCTCAGTCTCATGGGCCATCATCAGAGCCTCTTCGTAGTTCTGTTTCCTGCCGGTCGTCCTCCCTGGACGGGTCTCAGCGCCACGTGGTGTATCACAGCCGTCAGCCGCCTCGAGCTTGATGTCACTTTGGGATAACTCTTCCACAATCACGTCTCCTGGTCGCTTGATCTCGGCGTCGAATTCCTGCGGCGTTATATCGGCGCGCTGAGTCTTCTCCTGCAGCTGGACTCGGTAGGTGGCTCTCGGTTGCTGGACACCGCAGCGCACGTCGAGCACTCCCACAACCTCCTCGTAGGTTGAACTTGGCTGGGGGCTGCGTTGTACTGTCATCTTCTGTACACGTAGTCCGGCGATCGGATATTTGGCACTCTTCTTGGACGTCGATCCGGTCCCGAACTGGGTCCGGCATGTTCTCTTGGAAGTAATCCAGTCGTCCCGTAGGGTTTCCAACTTCACGACGGTGGAGCCGCCGTCGCTGCTAGCAGGATCCATTCGTGTCTCCACAGCCATTGTTTCCGCACGCAGGGCACTTACTTCCAACGCTGGGCCTCGAACTCCGGACTCCACACCCGCGAGCATCTCTTCGGACCGCTTCTCGTCCAGTTCGTTCTCGTCCTGCACATCGTCATTGTTGACCTCTTTTTCGAGAGAGCGCACTTCATTTTCTGACTTTAGCTGCTCGCTCTTCCGTTCGTTCACTGGAGTCTGTTTTCAATTGGCCCGAGTTTGATCTCCGCTCAGATCTCAGTTCACTAACGAGTTTGCCATAACCAGATAAAATTTTATTTTCAAGTTCATTAAACTTGCTTAGAAAAATCTGGAGCTCTTCGGAATTCATTTCACTAGTAAAAATTTCTGTCGACTACAAAATACACTACCAGGTACTCGATTCTGACACCAGTTTTTACGTAAGAGTTTATTCACTAGTTTATCACACTTCTCCATCCCACTTCTGACGCCAGTTGTAACGTGTTGGCGGGGTAAATAAATTACCAAATGAGTACCGAACCTGGTAGCGTCCTATTTCTAAGATTTATTATCTAAGCACTACAATTACACATTTACACACACGCAGACGATAGCCGAGCTTACAACTTACGCAAGTACACTTACACACTTACACGTTTCGTGCTCTCTCTCTTAGTTTCTCATGTCACACTCGTTAGCGCTGTCACGGTCCACAGCCTACACGTCAGTCTCGCCAGTCGGGACAGTATCCGCTGTTCACTCAATCCGTCGAACCCTGTTCGCAGTCTACACACGTCGTACCCAGTGTTCCCTTCTTCGCTGCTCCAGAACACCCAAGGTTCTTCTCCAGCAGCCAGCCACAAGGGACTCGCACACACACGACGTCAGGGGAACAGGAACGAGTCCTCGGCTCCAACAAGCAGATAATCCATCAGGCTGCACTTTCCCAGGCCATCACTGACTGCGCTCCAGCGAACTCAATCTCGCTCTCACTCATTCTTACTCACTAACTCCGTCTAACTTTCACTGACTCACTGACTGCAAGTAACTGCTCTTATATACCTGCGCCAGCCCTTCTGGAGTAGTCCGGATGTTCGATGGATCCAGGAACCTCGTGAAACAGAAGACTCCAGATTAATCTTGAGTAATTTCCGTCGTCCCATATGACGTGACCACGGACAGAAGAGAAGGCCCGCCCAGCACTTAAATGTTGCTCGTGACTGGCGCACTCGAGCCTAAGGAGGTGGGGCGATGGGTGACGAGCTCGGCGCGTAGCGACTTGGCATGGCGGATGCTATAACCATTACAATATGTTCTTTCATTTTAATAAGGAGATTTTTTTAAGAAAATTGAATATTTCAGTTCGGATTAACCAGACTTTCCGATTAACGGGGTTCAAATAAACGGGACTCTAGTGTAATTGTTTTTGAATGTGACTATGTGGTCTGGTTGAAAAATAAACTGAACATGTATTTACAGAAAAATATAGGCACATTAAATTTAAAAACGTATATCCGTAGACTATTTTTCACAACTGTTCGTAAAATTGGGCTGCATTTAGAAATGGGAAACCACAGAAAAACCATCTTCAGGGCTGCCGACAGTGAGATTCGAACCTACTATCTCCCGAATACTGGATACTGGCCGCACTTAAGCGACTGCAGCTATCGAGCTCGGTCCCGGATCCTTGATATTGATTACTATTTATATTATATTGTGGTTGAAGAAAACGTTTCGGTTCGTGTTTTGGGTCTTGAAGGCAATGTTAATATTTTGTTTTTTGATGGTATTAGTTATTTGGTATATAGCTGGAGAAGTGAGGGGAGGAGTTGAGTTTGTTTGTGTCAATAAGCCATTAACTTTTATTGGATTAAAATGTTTATAGAATACCATAAAATAACATACATAGAATAACATACCACTTAGTCGAGCAGCAGCTCTTCTTCTTTCTCTTAATTCTTCCCAGCCCAAACTTTGCAACATTTTTGTAACGCTACTCTTTTGTCGGAAATCACCCAGAACAAATCTAGCTGCTTTTCTTTGGATTTTTTCCAGTTCTTGAATCAAGTAATCCTGGTGAGGGTCCCATACACTGGAACCATACTCTAGTTGGGGTCTCACCAGAGACTTACATGCCCTCTCCTTTACATCCTTACTACAACCCCTAAACACCCTCATAACTATGTGCAGAGATCTGCACCCTTTATTTACAATCCCCCTACCGAGCTCGATAGCTGCAGTCGCTTAAGTGCGGCCAGTATCCAGTAATCGGGAGATAGTGGGTTTGAGCCGCACTGTCGGCAGCCCTGAAGATGGTTTTCCGTGGTTTCCCATTTTCACACCAGGCAAATGCCGGGGCTGTACCTTAATTAAGGCCACCGCCGCTTCCTTCCACTTCCTAGACCTTTCCTATCCCATCGTCGCCATAAGACGTATCTCTGTCAGTGCGACGATAAGCAAAAAAAAAAAAAAAAAAAAAAAAAAAAAAAAAAAAAAAAAAAAAAAAAAAAAAAAAAAAATTACAATCCCATTTATGTGATTACCCCAATGAAAATCTTTCCTTATATTGACACCTAGATGCTTATAATGATCCCCAAAAGGAACTTTCACCCCATCAACGCAGTAATTAAAACTGAGAGGACTTTTCCTATTTGTGAAACACACAACCTGACTTTTAACCCCGTCTACTGATCGAGGATCAGTAATTTTACGTTAGGCGTACTTAATATACCAGATTATCTTTCTTAATTTAACTTAAATGATGGCCGTCTTTTGAATATTTGAGTTAACTGTTAATCTTTTCTTCTTCCTAGTAATCTAAGTTTAATTAATTAACTTTAGTAATCTAAGTTTAATTAATTAACTTTATTATGTTGCAGCTCACTGAGCCTGATTTAGTAGTATTGTTCTTTCCAAGCTGTTAAACCGTTTCTAATACTTTAAAATTACATCTTTTGAAACTCAGTATCTGGTTGGTCTTTCTTTCGACTAGTCTTACAGGTTAATACTGTACCAGTTTAATTCTAAGTATCCACGGTTAAGTTTTCTTTGCTTTAGTAATTATGTTTGTGTGGGGTATGTGCCCAGTGATTAGTTTCATATTTATGTATTGATTTACCTTGTCTTGTACTCATACCAGTTCAAAGGACAGTACCAGCTGGTGCAGTAAGTGGTAGCAGAGCGTGGTTACATTGTGGTACCGTTCGCTCCGATCTACCTGATGGTTGTCGCATCCTTCCTTTGTGTAATTGTTTCTAGTACGGTATTAAGTTGTCAGGGAGTTGAAAGAAAAACGGAAGCTAATATCGTGTGGAAACATATTGTAAAAAGGAATAGCATTCATCTGGTTTAACATTGTGTTGTTTTTGTGTTTCATGTAAATTGTCATCATGGAGCATGAGGTTATGTCTCCGTTCCAGTTAAGGAAAGGCGAACTGCTGTATGAACTTACCATACGAGGTACCGTGCCTGCTAGAATACGCTGCATTATTATCTTCCTGTATGGAAATTCCTATTGATCTTTCTGTTATCAAAAGAAGTGAAGTGGGTGAGTCCTTGCACATTATTAATTCAGCTTTAAATTAAATCAAAATGATAATCGCAGAATTTAGTGAAGTAACTTCTACCAAAGCACAGATCAACCGCTTCAGAGCGAGATTATATCACTACTCTGGAAGAGTTAAGGATCTCTTGTCTATTAAACCGAATGTTGAATTCATTAGTGAAATTACTGATTTGTTGTCGCTTACTTCTAGCATATCTGCAGATTTAGACTTGCTAATTGCCAGTAGAGAAATGGAGAGCTTATCAGTTGCTGACAGAGGATCTGGCTCTAATCCTAGTGCAAATAATCATGTGAAATCAGTGTTGTGTCCTCCCACTCATCATGTTAATGTGACAAAGCAAACCCTGTGCTGGTAAATTCTTAATTTTGGTTAAGTTTGCGGGTGACTGCTTGTAATTAATTTTGCGTGCTCCGATATAATGATTGTAGAATTTGAAATTTATTGACCTGCTTGTAGTTGAGCACGGCTCGCTTGGCTCAGAGTTATGAGTGTACTACCTGTGCGGACGTGTTCTGAATTGTTTGTGTTGGTTATCTACCTGTGAATTAATTTTATTTTGCTTGGTGAGCTTATCTGATCAATTACTGTTCATGTTAAGCTTATTTTGTTTAGTATTTTGCACATGATAGTATGCGCTCTGGGAGCATCTTATTATGTTATCTGTCCTGGCTTTTGTTTTGCCTCCCAGACTTAATATTGTTGTTGTTATTATTATTATTATCATCATGAATTCCTGCATGGTGCTTAGGTGGTGTACTGCAAAACGGGGTAACTTCGGCCACTTTATTGTATATTTTTAAAAATAAAATGTGAAATATTCCCTCTAATTTTCTGAAAAATATAATATAAATTCTGCCATGTTTGTTCTTCATTTTTAAATATCAACATAATTCTAATTGTTATTCAGTAATGAATAATGATTATCGAAAGATTGGCCAGGGGTAACTTTGGCCGCTATAAAAATAACTCAAGAAACGAAGTTTTCTTCGATGTAATGTTACTTCGGCCACCGTGAATGTTTTTAAAAAACCTGCAAAACACCCAGTATCAACAATCACAAACATATTAAAACGATTTATGGTGAAACAGATGTATAGTGATCAAATTCACTTTTTCCCCAAAGAAGAAGCTATTTTATTTAGCCTAAGTGTACAAGCATTGTATGATATTACAAATTACATGTTGCATTGCATAAATATTTGTAATGGTACAAAAGATAATAAATAAAAGGTACGGAAATCATAAAGCCCAATTGTATGGAGAGAAAAAGTGGTCGGAAAAGAAGCAATTTTGTAGACTGTCCTCATAATACACTGTCTTCTAAATTAGAAAATATATGGGCCGTCATCAAGTTCTTAAATGTGTATTGTCCATGTCAACTGATATCCATCTATTTATCATTGAAAATGGAAACTGTCTTTCCCCTCCCTGTTGGGCTAAACTTCCCCATTTATTGTTATTGTGCCTTTATTAATTTCTTCTAAAGCATTCTTGAAGTAAACAGGATTGTAACTACAATATCCGCGGCCGCGTAATGTTTTCCTGTATGTTCTTGTCATGGCCGAAGTTACCCCGGAAGAGGACAACTTTTATCACAAAACTATTCCCTGAAAAACCTATTTGAATAAAATGCATCAAATTGTGTTGATCAGTTACCAGACAAACTTACATTTTGACCCCATAAAGCACTGGAATGGAGAATCGAATGCTGGGGCTAGAGAACAGTTTGTTTTCTGCTGTTACCAGAGAAGACAATAGTCGGGGCTGCAAAAAAAAAAAATCAACTGATTCAACAATGAGCCCGCCAATGCTATTTGGACTACTGAGTGTTGAAAGAGCATTCTATTTTATGTGCGTATTAGTTGTTGCAAGTAGTTCATCTTTTCCAATATAGGAGGCAGGAGAAAATAAGTGTTGCTATTCGTCAGTGGCCGAAATTACCCTGTATGGCCGAAGTTACCCCACTTTACGGTACATGCTAACTTTGCTTTAAATTATGTTTTCTGCTGCGTTAACTTGGGAGTGTGAAACTTGTGAATAATTTAACCTAATTTCTAGGCATATCCATCTCACGTCTATCTCTATATGTAAGCGGTTTTGCACTGAAGTATATGGTGGTTCATTATACCATCTAAAAATGCAAACAGTACAGAAATCCAAAATATAATGCTTTTGCACAGGGGAACCAGCATAATTTATCCTCGTCTTTGAATTGTGCGATTTTTTCTTTTGTTGCGTGAGGTTATGTTTGTCAGTGATTTACCCAAGTGCATTATTTGAACATTTGTAAATGCACCTTGTTGGATACATTTCGGAAATAGTTTTTTCCATGGCATTTGAAAGGTTTAAACTGTGAATTGAGGTGATTGCATGTATTAATGTGTTTTAGAATACTTTGTGACGCGGCAAGTGTTTACATTTCTGAAGTACGAGAGAAGTGCCATGGCAGGAAATCGTACAAGGATAGAGTCATAGGAAAGTTCTATTTTAAGGGCATCGGGTACTTTTTGTGTAAATAGAAGGCATCTAAAATGCATACAGTATAGTAATCCAATTAATAAAGCACTTGCACATGGGAGCCAGCATAGATTTCTCCTCGTCTTTGAATCATGCTTTTTTTTCTTTCTTTCATTGCGTGAGGTTATATTTACCAGTGAGATATCCGAGTGCATTATTTGAATACTGTAAATGCACCTTCTTGGATACATTTTGGAAATAGTTCTTTTTCCATGGCATTTGAAAGGTATAAACTGTGAATCAAGGTTAACTGCATGCAGTAACGGGCCTTAGAATATTTTGTAACGCGGCAAGGGTTGGTACTTCTGAATTGCGAATTGGCGGTTAATTCGAAATCACGTAATTCGAAGTCCGATTTGTGAGTCCCAACGACTTCAAATTAATGAGGTTTTACTGTATACCAAAATAATATTACAAAAAATCTATCACAAAAGAAAAAGAAAGAAAAATCTGGAAAACGGCCAAGAAGAAACACAAAAGTTTGGTATTGGCAATTCAGGGCCTAGGATTGCCTTCTAGTTTACTGGAGACACTAGTTAATAGCACAGAAACAGTGCCTGAAGAATGAAAAACTTTCTTTTCCTACAGATTTACGGAGTATGATAACTCTGGAAGCAATTGCGTTCCCTCTTTATGCAAAGATGAACTTGACATTTTAGGCACAAGAAGTGCGTTCTATTGTTGCATTCTGAAGCCTTGCATCTTGGTTTTTTTTTGTCATCAAACTCTGGCATGTGGTTAATTTGATCCAAACGTACTTCGGTGATTGGATGCTGCTCAGCTTGCTTGTGCCTCTTCACTTCTGGTACATCACATCTGGTATACATCACATTCTGCATTGGTACTTGGACGGCATCTCATTTTAGGCCGCATTTTTTAAGGGAGAATCAAAGATTCACCGATGTGTTGCCTGAAGTGAACCAGGTCCAGAAAGTTCTTTCCTGGTACACTAAGTACTCTGGCATCCCTTTTATATTCCAGCCAGCTGTTGGTGCAAGCCAACCTCTCAGGCACAATGTACATTAGAATCCCACTTTATAAAAATCTCAGGGTGAAATAAACTAATTATCTGCGGTTTATTTCACATTTCCTAGCATATTAATCTATTTTCTTTAGAATATAATGTTGTATGAACTTCAATCCTCACGTATTATAGCAGAAATTTGTCTTCAGATAACACACTGTTTGCTGACGTCATAAACAGCAACTACGCAGCGGAGCAATTCCTGGTATTTTGCCGGTAAAACCGCCAGATGTCGGGCCAAGTTACTCAGTCGTGACACGGAAGATGTACATCTCAATGCACATTGTGACTCAACGGTCGCACTGCACCAAATATTTCCTAAACGGATACCGTAATATCAATGTGCATTATAATGTACATGATGACCGAACGGGTTAAGAGGGCCAGACATGAAAATGGCTGGTCCAGGCATTCAAGTGTCCCACTGAGAAGCAGGTACTGAAGTGTTAAGGAGTTCTTCCAAATACAGGAAAACCTTGTTAATTCGAAGTAGTTGGGACTCAAAAATCGGACTTCGAATTACGTGATTTTGAATTAACCGCCAATTCATAATTCAGAAGTGCCGACCCACGCTTGCCGCATTACAAAATATTCGAAGGCTCATTACTTCATTCAGTTAACTTTGATTCACAGTTTAAACCTTTCAAATGCCATGAAAAAAAAGAAAAAAAAACCTATTTCCAAAATGCATCCAAGAAAGTGCATTTAGAGTATTCAAATAATGTACTTGGATAACTCACTGACAAACATAACCTCTCACAACGAAAGAAAGAAAGAAAGAAAGAAAGAAAGAAAGAAAAGGAAGAAAGAAAAAAAAGAAAGCAGGATTTAAAGACAAGGAGAAATATATGCTGGCTCCCATGTACAAGTGCTTTATTCATTGGATTACTGGACTGTATGCATTTTAGATGCCCTGTACTTGCACAAAAAGTACCCGATGCCCTTAAAACATCATGGCTAAATGAACTTTCCTATGATGAGGGGAGAAAGTCTCTCGCTTCCTTCTGCATGACAACACAATACAGTCACTCTATCCTTGTACGATTTCCTGCCATGACACTTCTCTCGTAATTCGAAATGTAAACACTTGCCGCGTCACAAAGTATTCTAAGACCCATTAATGCATGCAATCACCTTGATTCACAGTTTAAACCTTTTCAAATGCCATGGAAAAAAGCTATTCCCAAAATGTATCCAACATGGTGCATGGCGCAACAAAAGAAAAATATCACACGATTCAAAGATGAGGATAAACTGTGCAAATGCATTATTTTTTGGATTACTCTACCGTTTGCATTTTTAGATGCGTTGTACTTGCATAGAAAGTGCCTGACGCCCTTAAAACATTGTGGCTTATCGAACTTTCCTATGATGAGGGGAGGAATTCTCTCGCTTCCGAGTGCATTGCAACACAGTACAATGACCCCCCCCCCCCTGTACGATTTCCCGGCTGGCACTTTCTCCTTTAAAACCATAAGACCGTCTGGGCTCGGCATTAAAAGAAATGCAGTTTCATCGGCAATGACAATTTTGTTCGGTGCCTATGAATTGATTATATGAGCCACGCATTTTCGTCAACTGTCAGCATCACCAGTGTTCACGGATTCTGTTTCTCCGCACACTGCCTGATGCATGATATTATGGCATTCCTTAAAACATTGTGTACAAAAGAATTCTGATTTCACTCGAATTTAGCAATTATGAAGCACAACGTAGACACACCGAAGTGTGTGAAAGTGCAGAAAGCTACCCCTGCACGTTCCGGAAGATGCATTCTTTCATGACGCGGATAAATTTTGAATTTAAATTACTCTACAACTTCCTATTGTTTTAAAATGTAAAGGCAGTTTCGAAATAAAAGTCTGAATTTCGGTAATGGGACCGAAATTGTACTTTGAATTATGAATCATCCGATTTTCAAATTAAACAATTTAAATAACATGCAAAACCGTATCTCATGTTTTCGGGAACGAGAGCTTCTTCGAATTAGGCGGGATTTTGAATTAACCAATTTTGAATTATCGAGATTCTACTGTATCTGTTGGTAGATCATCTGGGCTTGGTGCTCTTGAGTTCTTCATAGACCTTATAGCAAGGGCGACTTCATCGGAGGTGATGTGGCATATTGGTCCGGAGTAAGGCAAGTTTTTTGGAATTGGTGAATGTGGAAATTTTACATTTGAAATTTCTTCGAATTACTGTTGCCACCTTTCCAGGATATGGTTTCTGTCCTGCAGTTCAAAATCAAATCAAAATCTCTTTATTTGCAAATGAGGTTTTTACCTCGGTGGCAAATGGTACACTAAAATACATTATTGTCAAGCACTAACTATTAAACTGATAAGAGAAGAAAATTTTCCTATAATACAATATTATACAATTTACGCTAACAATGTTTTCTATTAAACACACAGGTCATCCTTAATAAATTTATATTGTTTACAAAATTCTACTTATAATATCTCCTGTGCTACTTACAAATATAGTCAACTGATATACAGTATGTGGAATTACTTCAAATGATACTATACAACTGGTATAAGATTAATATTTACATTGCATTTATTTATTTACTATTTTTTACCCGTTCTGGATCCTAAGTAGCATAACGACCTGCTGCGTCTTAACCAAAGACCCTTTTGCCACCACTTTTCAGAGTTCCTGAAGGGCCTTCACAGCTACCGTAGCGGTCCCAGGGCCCTCGAAGTCCCCACTGTACTTCACCCCTACAGGCAGTCCTCTACTTTGGCTGTCCAAACTCCTTAGACCAGGGGATGGAATTTATTCACACACATTTTTTTATTTACAATAACCTGCACTGGTCGAATGCCCTCTAATACTTCATTTATTTTCTCTGTTGCTGTTTATTCTCTTCTTGAATATCTGTACAGATTTTGGAAAAGGATCAAACACTACCCCTGGTAAACTGTTCCACTCCTTCACACCCTTCCCAATGAATGAAAATTTACCCCAATCGCTTCTGCGTAAGCCTCTTATTAAGCCTTTTTGGTACGAGTCCTACATCCATTATTACAGCCTTATGGTCTCCTATTCCTTCAATTACCTCAGTTTTATCAACAATTTCCCATGGTTTAACCAATTACTTTCAAATCTCACACCTAAGTATTTGCACTTGCCATCTTTTGGGATAACTACCTCATCCAAAGTATATTCAAATTCAGTTTTAAAGCTCCTGTTTGTAAAAGTTGTAACAGTTGATTTGCCTCCATTAACCTTCATATTATTTTCTTCAACCCATTGTTGGATACTTTCAAGGTCCCTTTGTAATTCTGAACAATCCTCAATGTTGTTTATTTCCCTATAAACAATTATGTCATCTGCATACAATCTTATTTTTGATGTTATATTGTTCCCTAAATCATTTGCGTATATTAAGAAAAGTAACGGACCGATTACACTACCCTGTGCAATTCCCTTCCAAACTTTCTCTTCCTGAGATACATTATTTCCTACTTTGACTTTCTGAACCCTTGAATTTAGAAATGTTTTTATCCAACGTGTAACCCTTACGTCCAATCCTATTCCCTCCAATTTCTTTAATAATATTCCATGTTCCACTCTATCAAAGGCTTTGGAAAGATCTATGGCTATGCAATCTGACTGACCTCCTGAATCCAACTGATCTGATATGTCCTGCTGAAATCCCACCAGTTGTGCCTCACAAGAAAATTTCTTTCTAAATCCATACTGGCTCCTCATGAACCAATTTTTATCATCACATATCCCTCTGATGTACTTTGATATTAAACTCTCCAGTATTTTACAAACTATACTGGTCAGGCTGATTGGTCTGTAGTTCTCTGGTTTCCTTTTATCACCCTTTCCTTTATAAATTGGTATTATTATAGATTCCTTCCATTCCTTTGGTATTACAATATTATTTATGACATAGTCAAAGAGAAATTTTAAATAAGGCACTATGTACCACCCCATTGTCTTTAATACCTCCCCAGTAATTTGATCACTTCCTGCTGCTTTTCCTTGCTGAAGCAGTTGGATTTCTCTGAAAATATCTTCGTTTGTGAATGAGAAGCTTCTTGTTTCCCTATGTGTCTCTCCCTCTCTATCTTCTGTTTCGGTTTCCAACTCTTGACAATCATCTACTGAATCTCTAAATTCCCTACTAAATAGGTTTGCTTTCTCAGTATCTGTTAAATAGTGTTCACCCCCTTCTCCCACCATTGTAGGAATTTGGATTCCTTTTCCTTTTTGATTCCTGATATATGAATACAGCTTTTTCCATTTCCCTTTGTGGTCATTACCCTCTTGAAGTATGCCATTCATATAATTCTCTTTTGCTTCCTTTTTCACTCTATTCAGTTCCCTCATTAGCTGTTTTCTAGTTTCTCTACTCTCCCTACCCTCTTTGATTTTCCTGTTTACTATTCTACATTTTCTTTTTTCCCTTGTATAATAAACAGGGTCTGAGGTCATTTTACCCTTCTTAACAGGTACAAATCTCTTCTCTCCTTCCCAAATGATTCCTTTAAATTTAGCCCAAAGTGTATCCACGTTACTCCCTTCACCTATCCAACAACTGAATTGTGATTTAAGGTAAGTCCCAAATTCATCAACTTTAGTTTTTCTGTACAATTTCTTGTCTTGTGTAACCCTCTTATTAAGCCTTTTTGGTACGAGTCCTACATCCATTATTACAGCCTTATGGTCTCCTATTCCTTCAATTACCTCAGTTTTATCAACAATTTCCCATGGTTTAACCAAGAATACATCTAGTAAGTTATTGAGATGAGTCGGTTCTTGTACTACTTGTGTAAATCCTCCCTCCCAAATTAACTTATTTGCCAGTTTCTGTTCATGGGCTTCACTTGCAGCTCCATTCCATTCAACTTCAGGCAAATTTAGATCTCCCCCAATTATTACCATATCATTATTATTTTTACGAGTATAATCTATTATTTTCTCAAAGATTTCCATGTCTCTTTCCTCTCTTCCAGGCCTGTATGTTCCTATAATTCCCACCTCCTTCATATTAACACAAACTAATTTTATCCCTAATATTTCATCCCTTTCATCGGTAAACCATTCACGTGAACAGTAAGTTTCCTTCACCAGAATAAACACCCCCCTTCCCTTTTTATCTCCTCGGTCTCTACGATAGACTGTGTACCCTTCTGGAAATACTTCTCTATTACCCACCCCTTCTTTCAACCACGATTCCACTCCTATCGCCACATCAGTCTCATAAGATTCCATCAATGTACCGAATTTTAATTGTTTATTTACTACACTTTGGCACCCATCCTCGTCTTTGACTATTTATCTATAATCAGTCAAAGTAGTACAAATGAAAATGATACTTGCCACGATAGAGAACATTAGTTCTGTAAACTTTTCACAAAACACGCTACAGAATTTATTATAAATTTCATCCTATATTGTCAAAATAATACCAAAAATGTAGAGATGTAAATTCATTAGAACAGTTAATGGGTTAAGAGGGTAAAATATCAAAGTTCGCTATGTGTTTAAAGTATTAAATACACATTATTTCAGTCATTTCAAAGTCCCTTGTAGCCTCTTATGAGATACTGATATCACTATTGTCCTATTCGGCATCATTCTCCCATTGCAGACATTGACAAAACTCATGCTGCATAAGTGGGATGAACTTCAAAAGGGAGAGAATGTCCTTAATTCCCTTCCTTTTTATTCCTACCCCATTTTAGTACCTATATGATTGCAAAGCCAGTAGGTGAATGGCATTTCTCTCATTCTTCCAGTCTTTAATATCTCCAAAGGTATAGTCAATATCTAGTTTATGTTCCACCAGTAAATCTAAAAGCAGTAACTGTAAAATTCTACTTTCCTATTATTGGAGCTTAAATGGAAATATGGATTCTATTTAAACAATCAATTTATGCTTGCTACTCATGTGTGTTATCACTGTGGGATAGATCCATCTTCCATCAAGAAATGAAATAGTGAGATATTCTGTTTTTATTTATTTATAACAAACGTAACAAGGTTGTGTCTATCCTACAATAAAGAACGTGTGGAATCACACACTAGATGGGGTTTGTTACCTATTGCAATTTTGCAAAGAATGCAATTTTGAAGAGAGTGTGGGATAGGCTTTTTTCCACCAAGCACCTCAATTCTATTTTTAAAATTTCCTTCCTTATTTTTGAAAGCAAAATGAAATGATTACAATTTGCTGTTTTGCAATGCTCAAAATGGCTCAGAAGTCAATGGAGAAAAGCAGTGTTGTTACTCACTCAGGAGGTGGGCGAAATACCAAATCAAGTTTTTCAAGCAACCATTCAAATCTTTTATAGTCCCAACGGCGCAGGTATTTTAAATATTTCTTTCTTTTGTCAATGAGTTCTTTTAAACGGACTTTTGTTTTCTTATTCCTGCTACATGTCTCCATAGAAGCTTGCATGTCTCTGATGCCACCAGTCATTGCTGCAACTGTACATGGGAAGAAAAAAAGAATAAATATTAACACAATATTGTAAAGTGTCTGGCAATATGCACCTCCATAATTCCCTCTCTGCAACAGGCATTATGATTCCACTTCAGTTATCCTCCTTACCAAACAATTATTAAAATAGGATCTTAACATAATTTTTTGGGTTAGATTTGTTAAGAATGAAGCCATTCTTTTTCAGTGTTCTGTTAATAGAAGCTTTTCAGTCTGCCAAACACGAATATCACCCTTAGAATGCTATAAAATACATTTTTAAAATGAACAATTGTAATAATTTTTACAAGTATTTTATAGTAGTATAGTAGCATAGTATAGCAGTTTATAGTTATAATCATATTCGACAGACTGTAAAACTTACAATTCGATGTATAATTATTAATTTCTTTTACAGGTATTTTATGGTGTTTTAAGTGTTATATTTTTTGTGTCTGACAGACTGAAAAGCTTATAAGTTACATTATCTTGGGTTAGATACACAAAGCAGAATAATTATTGCAAACTATGATCTGTTACACTCCCACAATTTCATGACCAATATACATTTCAACATTTCATGACTAGCAGTGAAGTCTACAAAACTCTACAAAAACACAATTATGAATATATGCACTAACATTATTTCCAATGAAATAATTCCAGAAGCGAGTCCAAAACAAACTGCACATGAAATATGCTAGGGGCTTTACGTCGCACCGACACAGATAGGTCTTATGGCGACGATGGGATAGGAAAGCCCTAGGAGTTGGAAGGAAGCGGCCGTGGCCTTAATTAAGGTACAGCCCCAGCATTTGCCTGCTGTGAAAATGGGAAACCACGGAAAACCATTTTCAGGGCTGCTGATAGTGGGATTCGAACCTACTATCTCCCGGATGCAAGCTCACAGCCGCGCGCCTCTACGCGCACGGCCAACTCGTCCGGTGCACATGAAATATGAAAGCCATGTAAGACTTGATGAAAATGAAGAAAAGAGAGATGATCAAAATAGATACGATCAATTACAAGATGTTAGATAAAACATCAATGATCTGCATTAAGAGCTGTCGCCCAGGTGGCAGATACCCTATAAATAGTTTGTCTAGCCTTTTCATAGAATTCTCAAACAACTGGAAATTTGTTGAACATTTCCCTTGATAAATTATTCCAATCCCTTACTCTTACTATAAATGAATATTTTATTTATTTCGTAAAGGCACCTGAGCCAAGGCTCATATAGGTGCAATACATATCTGATATACATGTAGCAGAATTAGGAGATAACACAGAATCTTAAATGTTTTACACGAGAATAAACGTAAAGTGAGTTAAGCTCATTATAGAGGTATGATACATTTAACGTATAGGCCTACATTTTACATATGTCAAGATATCTCAGATGTTCATAGCTTGTTATGTAAATATTTTACAAGTTTCTGCTTAAATACAGTAAATGAAGCAGCCGGTCGAATATGGATTTTTTTTTTTTTTTTTTTTTTTTTTTGCTAGTTGCTTTACGTCGCATGGACACAGATAGGTCTTATGGCGACGATGGGACAGGAAAGGGCTAGGAGTGGGAAGGAAGCGGCCATGGCCTTAATTAAGGTACAGCCCCAGCATTTGCCTGGTGTGAAAATGGGAAACCACGGAAAACCATTTTCAGGGCTGCCGACAGTGGGGTTCGAATATGTTCAGGAAGTGAATTATACACATGTGCTGAGTAGTACCATACAGATTTGTTGCCATATTTAGTTGAATTAATTCAATGTGAATTTTATTGATACCTCTTGTATTATACGAATGTACGTCAGAATTTGTCACACACAAAGTATTGGAGTGAGCAAGGTTATTTATCAATTTATAGACCATCATATATATATATATTGCTTAAAGCCACCACCGTCTCAATCCTATATACTGCCTGCTCTATGTTATGCGGTTAACAAGCTTCCCAGCGTGAGCTCTTAAGTGTCGCAAACGTCCGCTAGGGGCGCCAGCTAACGCACCCAGTTTATCTCCGTACCCAAGTTATTGTGTTCCAGTGCGTTTGCATCGAGCATTTATTTGTGTCTCTCTCGTTGTAAAATGATTAACTGTTGGGTTCCTCTCTGTATATCAAAGTAGGAAATCCAAATTCTTCAGATGTGAGGATTCCTGTTATCCCCCCAAGTAAAGAATTTTGAGAAAACGCTGTATCAAGGCAAGGATCAACCAAGAGTAATCAATATTCCATCTGCTTATTCTCGTGTTTGTAGCCTGAATTTTAGAGATGGAGATATAAAAGATAAAACGAAAAGAAAAATATATTGAAGCCAGAGAGCGTGCTTAGTCGGTCTTCGAATTATCCCCATTATCTTCAAACCAGAAAAATAGCTCCATAAAAGACCAGACAGCGACAAGATATTTCTTCGGAAGAAATCTGTGACGAAACAAGCTCTTGAACCGCAGGAAATACATTGGATGACGAGTACGAAATTCATTTGAACAACGATGTATCAATCCAAGACAATATTCCAACAAGTAAGTATGACAGCAGTGATCAGAAAATCAGACATTAGAGGCTCCGATCAAAAATTCTGAAACTGCGATAACAGCTGATGACTAACCATAATAAAGTTAAAAGACTACAGAGGAAATTCGAAGACAACCCACAAATTGATCGTCTAAATAAAATAAAGGAAGCAGCCAAATATAAAGGAGAAACAATCGCAGTCAGAACAAATTTTGCGGTACTATGAGGCGTGGGGAATAGTATCCCAAACAGTTACGAATATGGCAGAATTCCTGGTCTAGTGTCAGCTCTGTCACAAAGTACTCTGGACAGGTAGCCTAAATGGAAAATGTTGACAGTGTTTGTCAGGATTTCCCAATTAGTGAAGGAAAGACATAGAGCAGAATTTAAAACTCTCCTCAGACCAACAGAGAGGAGTGTAACAGTGATCACCGATTAAATGGCTAATTAGGTACGGCTCCTCTAAGACCAAACCAGTGTGACAAGTTTGTTTGCGAGGTCAATGTTGAAGGTGTATGCAGTACAGATATTTTAAAATCTCCTGCTCGCGAATAAACTGTTGTGTTTCCTTATAATTCGACTTTAAAAAAAGTTCTTTAGTCCTTCTGCCTACTTCCTCGTTAAAGGCTTAGAAGTCTCCGATCTATCCCTTTTAGTTCAGAAATGATTACTGTAATGCCTTTCGGCAAAACAATCCAGATTGTGCGCATTTCTACTCACCAGCAGATAAAATACTTACAATGGTTGAATGATGATTTCATCAAGTACGTTAAAATAATTCGGTTGGAATCAAAATGTGAAAAACTGAAGTGTCTGACTAATGAGAGGCAGATGCTATCTCGCTAACTGTGAAATCTATAGTGGAGTGTGTGTCTTATCTGTTACAAAATCAGTTATTTTATGTTCTCACTAGATGATTTTCTGGAGATGTACGGTAATAGAAGCTCTATTTAGTTCAGTGAGATTGGGTGGTGGATTTAATGACATGACAAACGCACGCACTGCATTATGTGCTATAAAACGTATCCTGAAAACTGGTCATGAACAAAGGGTCAGCAAAATAGTGATAGAATTTTTTTTGGCGTCCACTGCTTTTAAATAACAGTAATAAAAGGACTGAAAAAGTCCTTCGTTACTCGTCTAGAGGAAATTCTGAAATTTGTATGTACCATGCAGCATGGGATGATCCTAAAATATCTACAGTAACTAGTAAGAATTTATATATTTCTATATCTTAAGCCAAGCTCAAATGTGAAATGTTAGTTTCTGTATGTGCATTATCTTCTCAATTAGTAACATGTTAAGGATTATTTTTCATTTTATATTGGTGTTTTGGACCAACTCTCATTTAACCAACATGTGCTCTGGTAAGTGCTGCCATCGGCAATGTCGCTGTAAACGCAATTCTCGCGGCACAGAGTAGGGAGTATATAGAGATTGAGACGGCGGTGCTTAAAGCAAATATAAGTATCAAAAAGGTGGAAATTTACTGTTATTGATTCAATGTACATACCACATAGTCAAGCATCTTATCTCATTACTCGCAAGTCTTCCCAGCCCAAAGATTGCAACATTTTCATAACAGTATTCATTTGTTGAAAATCACCCAAAACAAATTGTGCTGCTTTCTTTCGGATCTTTCCCGGTTCCCATATCAAGTAGTCCTGGTGTAGGCCCCATACACTGGAACAATACTCTATTTCGATTCTTACCAGAGACTATATGGTCTCTCCTTTACACCCTTACTACAACTCCTAAATACCCTTACAACCATGTGAAGATATCCGCAACCTTTCTTTACAATCTCGTTAATATTATTACCCCAATGAAGACCATTCCTTATATCAACACCTGTGTACAGTGGCCTCAACGTAGAAGGTGTCTGCTGAGGGGAAGCGTTACGGCAAAAGAGGGGCCTCCATTGCCTTAAGTAGAGTTATGTATGTAATGACATTTAGAAATAACGTAGACCTCTGGATCCAGACAACCATTGAACTGCGATGGAATAAATAAATAAATAAATAAATAAATAAATAAATAAATAAATAAATAAATAAATAAATAAATAAATAAATAAATAGAGTCAAATATGTCAGAAATCATAACACTTGGAATTCATCAAGAGTTGTTTGTTAAACATGGTAATGACCTGTTTTAATTTTCCATCAGTAATATCTATTAGGTCTGGACGTAAAACTTGACCTGCTTAATCCATCAGAATGAGCTGATCGCAACATACCATCACGGTATGTGTTCAAACAAAGCTTTAATTTCCTGATTACTGGTTGCTGAGGCGTCTCTCTTTCTCTCTACCGTAACTGAACTACACTGTACTACCAGATTAACGTCTAAACTACATGGTTTTTAACCAGGGGCATAGCCAGGAGGGGGTTAGACCCCCCATCCCACAATTAGAACTTTTGCAAAAATAAAATAAACAGAAACTGACAATAAACTAAATAAACACTCAGAGACATAATTGTAAAACCACCAGATCTGTTGAATTCCAGGAAGCCTCAAAAATTGGATTTTAGATTGTAAACTGAACATCTAATTTGCTGTAAAACTGTTGACCTTGATTGTATTGTTCTTCTTCTATATTTTAATGTAAGATTTTGTAGTGTACTGCAATCTGAATATCAACATAATTCATGTGTATCAGTGGCCTTATAATGACAAGCACCACACATGCACCTTGATTATGTGTTCTATCAGAATTCTGTAACTATAACCCCTCCCAATCAGCCGATCCCGGCTATGGTACTGTTTTTAACAAACTGCTCCACCACGTAATAGACCTACATTGAGCTTAGAGACTCTCAAGGCCAGTATTATTCCCTTCTTTTAATAAATTCATACATTAACTCATAATTGGAGATATTTATAGTTAAGCAACTTAGGCCTAAAATGGGTGACCGCTACATTTCATGGGAGCTAAATAACTCTCTTAAACATCAACACATGGGATCGGTGTGAGCGATCCAACTACATTACACCACACTATACCATAGCTGTGCAAGAATGCCACTCCACAGCTAAACCATTTAGTCTGACCACTGTGAACTGCGAACATAAATCAACAAGAAAATTAAAACTAACTGCAATTAATATGTTAGCATGCACGCTGGGTAGAAATTACCCAAGACTAGCATCAACACACAAACATATCACTGAATAACACAGATGCTAGTAAAATATCAAGCAATAACCACTATTTGGGAGTCCACTAGGAAAGTAGCAAGGGGTAGAAGACAAAATTCCTGTTTGACCAAGTATTAATAATTCATTTTGCCATGGGAAAAAAGTACCCACGTATCTCCTAATGGGATATCAAATAAGTTTGAAATTGATCTTAGTTTTCTATCATGTTAGTCCAAAGGTAGGAAAATATACGCAACAATGATATTCTAAAATATGTCAAACCAATACTCTATATTTTGTCAAGTGCAAACATTGTAACCAAATTTCAACATCATTTTATTTTCACATGTACCCTGTTAGTCGCTAACTCATTTACTTAGAAAGAGTTTGTACATGGCTCACTGTCAGAAACGATCACGGTGGGGAAAGTTATGCAACTTCCATTGTGATATCAGAAAAACACTCCTCCTTGATGCTGAAGAGGATGTTATCTCATTAAGTTGCTTAACGTACATAAGGACACTTGAAGTAGCTCATACAAGGAAAGGGACACAAACCGATTGTAGACCGTCTATAGTACGGCCTAAGTTGCAAGAAAATCACATATCTAAATTGATAATCTTGTAAATGAGAATAATTATTAAATAAATGGACTGGTAACACTGAAATTTCTCACCATTCATGACTGTCACATATGAAAGTAGTCTTACGTTTCACTTACTTCTTGCTTCCATTGAACTTCTATCCAGGGCATGTCTCTTAACACTATTCACCAAATCTGCACGGAAAAATGCCATTGTTTTATTTCTTGGCATAAATTCTAATGAGAATATTCTCTTCACATGAGCATCTGCACTGAAAAAAGAACAGCAGAAGTAAGATACCTGAGGTTGTGCCAACGTAGTCCATATGAAAACTTGGTTTCCATATACATATATAAAAAAACCACGCGAACCTAAGCTCTGGAGTAAATTGGAGTGTTGTCAACAGCCAACAGAAATACACCAACTTAGCAAGACATGAAAATATATTCACATAACTAATATTTTTTTAGCCTTCATACATACTCTTTCAGTTCTTCAGATTTTTCAAAACCCAATGGATATTGCTTTAGGTCGACTTGAGGAAGAGGTTTCAAATCTCCACTCTTTTCCGGTTTTACACAGGGTACCTTTGTTGGTCTAACCCATTTTATTTTTAAATCAGACTTAAACCCCCGGGTGTGAGAGCTGAAGTCAGGAAATACCATATATCTATCGTTGAAAACAACACACTTGCTGCTTCCGTGTGTAATGTTATTTTGGGAAACAAAACTGTACACTGATTCATTCTGTAGAACAAAATATCTTCGAAGATGTAATAATCTTAACCTAGAAAACATTTCCTTCTTCTTCCTTACTACTACGCTGCCGGTTATCTTCTTCTCTTCTAAATGAGGGGGTTATAGGCTCTCATAATTTCACCCAGTTGCAAGTCGAGTTTATATCATTACTTATACAGTACTTCTAGAAGGAGGAATCCACAATAAACACAAACGGAATACAGAAGCATTCAGTTCAAACTACACTAAACACATATAATGTACACACGTTTTGGACCGTATTTTAGAGACAAGCAAGTAAAGATCATGTTACATCAAATACAGTAGAGACAATACCTGACACTCAGCGAGATATCGAGGGACAACTACTAGAACTCTCTCTAGCGGGTAGACCTGAGAACTAATGATTCTGTCATAAGAGCACGTGTATTTGTGTGTGAAGTTTTTGGTGTTATTTATGCGTTTTCAGTGAGTTGACATAATTAAATAGTAGCGCGTGTCCTTCCTTGATATCTCCTCTCAACATAAGGGAAAAGGTATGTGCTGTCTTTGGCTGCAGTAACTATGAAGTAGAGAAGAATGCGCGGTCTTTCTTGAACCATTTGCCTCGTGACAAGAAAATGTAAGTAATACTGTGTTTGCATATATATTCTTCAGTGACAAAGATAATTTTATAGTACCTCATAATCTTCTGACCTGCTCGACCCATATTTTAACTGGCTTAAAATATAATACGCATATTTTATTGTATAGTGCAGCAGTTAACCTTCAATACCGATGTGCCTCTAGCGAAAGAAACCGGTAACGTTTAGGTGATCATGTCTTGAGCGGTCAATCCAGGCTGTGTAACTGTAGGTGTGAAATAGTGGTGGTAGTAGTAGTGTATCAAAATGCCTAAATCAAATAGAAGCTGTTGTGCAGTGAACTGCTACAACACACAAAGAAACACGCATGGAAAATGAATTACATTTCACATATTTCCTGGTCGTCCATGGGAATCGGACAGACGCAGCAAGTGGATTTCGGCTGTAGGAAGAATAAAGTAGTACCTTATTTCATTTGTGACGTAAATCACACATTTCATATCACACATTTCAAACATACCTGGTATACCAAGTCAAGAACACGTTCATTTAGGTACACTTTGAAATAGTTAAGTACATTTCATTTCAAGTATGCATTACAACAGGTTCGTATGTTTACATTCATGTCCTTCCATGTGCACGTGTCTTGACTAGGCCGAATATTTATAATAATAATAATAATAATAATAATAATAATAATAATAATAATAATAATAATAATAATAATAATAATAATAATAATAAATGTTTTCCCTGCATTTCAGTGCAGATGGAACTCCATGGGAACCCACCAAATGCTCCTTCATTTGCAGTGAACATTTTGTTGGAGGAAAGCCAATAATATTGAAAATCATCCATCAAATATACCATCCGTGTTTCATGAGAGATATAAGAAGAAACCGAAAAGAGAATGTGATGTATCCCGGTTTGAAAGAGCGAGTAAACGAATGAAATGCTCAAATATACATACGTATTCTAATCAGGAAACTCATGCGTTTATTGTGAAAAATGAGTGTGAAAACCTACATAAGTCGGTGCAAGCAGCATTTCAGATTGAAGCAACGACTTTCGAATTCACTTGTGTTTTTAGTGGGAATGATGTAGTCACACAGTGCAACTCAAGCACAGTACCTCCAAGTATTTCGAGAAGGTGGATAAAATTTGTGGTCCCAACACCCCCTGGACATATGCAGAGTATGTCATGGATACCAGGGCATAAAAAGTGAGGCACAGTTGAAGGATTTAACAAGTGTTTCATTTAAAACATTCAATTTTTTACTTTCTTTCCTTGTTTCTAAAGTGTCTATAAATATAAGTAATAACGATGTTGTTTACCTTTTTTTTAATGAAAATGAAATTGGATATAACCTTTGCTGCCTTGGCAGTCATATTTGGTGTACATCGGACTACTGCTGCGCGAATATTTTTTACTGCTCTTGGAGTAGTCAAGAAACGCATTTCTAATTTTATTTTCTGGCCTAGCAAACTATCCGTGCAAAATACTTTGCTTCGGCTTTTAAAACATTTTATCCTGAAGCACGAGTAATAATAGATTGCATAGAAATGAAATCAGAAACGCCAGCAAGAATAGATGAGAGATGTTACATGTATTCATCGTACAAGTCATGTTATACAGTTAAATTATACGTCCAGCAATCACTCATCACCTTCACTTGGAAACTGAGTTGTAAATGCTACATCAAGTATTTTTTCTGTTGTTAGCGTAATATGAGAAGTATAAAAATCGTCACTTAAAAAAACTCTCCAGAAGTGAACACTGGAATCTCCTTGAAATTGAAGCAAATCGTTCATGAGTTTATTTTAAAAAATTCTTATGCCAATACTGACGCTATTTCTGCACAACTCTTCACAAAAACTTTTATCTACCGATTCAGACTCCTTTTTCAGCTCCGCTCTAATCATTTCAGTTCAAGGCGAATTATCTATATCTGTATTTCCTAGTTCATGGATGGTAATAACAGCACCCTTGTTAGTTCTCGCCCTCTTCTTGAAAAACAGATATCCAGCCTTCCTCCCTTTCGCATATTTTACGGACCCTAGAAGATATCTACACTGTATTAATCATACTGTGAGCACTTAAATTTATTACACAATTAACAGCGATAATATTACATACCAGCTGTTTACAAATTCGGTTTCCCCCATTCTTGCGACAAATTTGTCTTACTAAATCCTGAATCAGAATTGCAGTAGTGTATAATGGCACATACATGTTTACGGTGCCCTCCGGCACCACCCACACAGTCACAGTTTGATTCAGCACAGTTTTTTTTACAAGTTACTTTACGTCGCACCGACACAGATAGGTCTTATGGCGACGATTGGACAGGAAAGGGCTAGGACTATGAAAGAAGCGGTCGTGGCCTTAATTAAGGTACAGCCCCAGCATTTTCCTGGTGTGAAAATGGGAAACCACCACAGTGGGGTTCGAACCCACTATCTTCCGAATACTGGATGCTGGCCTCACTTAAGTGACTGCAGCTATCGAGCTCGGTGAACAACACAGTTTCGTTCATTGTCAAGCTGTAATAGAAATTCGTAGTATTATAGACTTCACTGAATCACATAACATAATAATGTAAAATATAAAACTGTTTAACAATAATGAGGTAACGTAATTACCTAAATTGTAACCTTGTACGGGCTTTTGCTAACACTCGTCTGTCTTATGACAAAGCCGATAAGTGTACAACTGGAAACAGTTCGTCTTTCTTCAACTTCCAACACATGGCCACTGTCAACTAGTTTCTGCACTTTATTCTTTGTGGACTTGCGACTATTTTGGAAGTGTATGTATTCAAACCCATATTGTATTACAACTTCCATAGCACTACTTCATATCTTGACGATAAGATGCAACGATAATTTTTGCCGTAATTGTGACGCAAGTCTTCACTTCAGCGGAACGCACTCTCACCGTATTAATACTCGGAACTCCGCCAGAGCGCTCTGATACTAGTACCGTGCAGGCTCCCTATAGATTTTCTTTCTGTTAGTATGCTTCATGTTAAGAGGAAAATTGTCCAGCTTTTAAATGTTAATTCATTGCATCATGTGTGTAAGGAATGTGCCGATATTTTTATTGACAAGTGTCTTAATGTGATGATACAGGGTGATTAATTTAAAACTTGAGAGCAGAATGCCTAGGATTAGGTGCGCTGGGAAGCGAAGACAGCGAGCACAGTGCCCGCCATGACAAGCAGGCATAGTCGGCTCAAAAAAGCGGCATGATTACGCTTGTATATACTAAACGAAACTGAACTCACCGGCTATATAGATGCCCTGGACAAATAAGTAAATGAATAAACAAATAAATAAATCAACTAGGAAATTAAACTGAACTAGCCAGTAATAAATAAATAAATAAATAAATAAATAAATAAAAAATAAATAATAATAAATCAACCAGGAAATCAAACTGAACTCACCAGTATTTACAGACGATGCTGAAAGTGATCTCCTTCAGTTCGAGGGTTATTACTGTAAACTTTTTCTTTAAGATTTCCTCATAGATAAAAATCACATGTGCTTAAATCAGGCGAACGAGGGGGTCATAAGCCTTTACTGATGATCTGATCATTATCGAAAATTTCCCGTGACCGTCCCATAGAGCTATGCGCCGTATGGCTCGTTGCACTATCCTGCTGGAAATAGCCGTACCTTTTCTCTTCTTCAGTCAGTTCAGCAAAAAATGGTTCCAGAAAGTTGTGGATATAACGGTCAGAAGTAATCGTGTCCTGAAAAAATATCGGACCGATAATTCGTCGGGTAATGATAGCGCACCACACACCCACCTTCACATCGTGCAGAGGTCTCGGCTGTAAAATGTGCGGGTTGTCTCTATCCCAGATTCTATTGTTCTGTGAATTGACATATCCACACATATGAAACCAGGCTTCGTCGCTCATAAAAAGAAAGTTCGGATCCACAATACCGTCGTGGACACTATGCATTATCCAATTGCAAAATCGTATTCATGCATTGAAATCTGTAGGCAGTATGTCATGGACTGAATGAGTCCCACAAGATCGTAAATGTAACAATTTTGTTTCATTTCGTGCTGAAGAAGTTGAAATACCACTTTCCTGAGATACTATCCGAAGCGACTTACGTGGACTCACCAGTTTTCTTGCCTGTATAACATCTAACCTCTCCCGTGTGAGAGCTGTTCTCCTTCGCTTCTTTTTCTTGTTGCTTACAGAACCAGTACTACGCCACTTGTAAACGAGCTGATGCACGTAACGTTTCGATGGTATTGTCGCACCGGGAAATTGTCTACGGAATTTTCGAAGGCACCTTTTAACTGGTTTCTTCTTCTTGTGCAAATAACACTCGACAAAAAATATTCTTTGCTCTGTAGTGTATTTAACCATCGTGATAATAACCTCACAAAACACCTTTAAAGTCCAATAGTTTCTAGCGAACTGAGGGACAGAGTGCAAAACAGCTGCGCGCTGGCATTCAACACTTCTTATCTCGCCAGTGTTGATAGAAGCCATATGGCGCTCGCTCGGGATTTCCCACGGCATGCGAGGAGAAGTCTGAACACTTAAATTATTCTCCCTGTACAATGTTTTTAAATGAGAAAAAAGACAAATTAACCGTAAAAGTTCAGGCAGGAATGCTAAAGCAAACAAAGTAATGCATAAATGAAAGATCAAGCTATTTCACAGCAGTCCACTTCACATCCTGTTTATATGTCTAATTTCAGTCCTTAAATAATAACGTTTTAAATAATTCTGCATTCATTTATCCAGAATTGATTTAGCAACTTCGAAGTTAATATCTCAATAATACTTTCTTCCTAGACGTAATTTATTTATCCATTTTCGTATATGCATTTCCATTGATATTTGAATTTAGCGCGACTTTTCAGGTCAAGTCACTAGGAGCGCCACCGTCGAATTGTCTCCCATTTTAACAAGGCTAAATCCGTAAGTGTCGCGTATTGTCTCTACTGTATTTGGTTACATATTGCAATGGAAAGTAGATGCGTGAAGTCTTCTGTTAAACAAAAGAACGACACATGTTTACAAACGTAATTTGGAGTCAAGGCTATGTGAAATTATCAAGAAACTGGTTTCGGAGTGGGCTCAAATAATAAACATGAGACACTAGTTGGGAAGGGGATTGATAAATGTACCAATCGTTGTAAAAAATGCGTCGTGAGGAAGAATATTCAGGACATTGAAATAATAGGTGATTACTGTTGCCATCTGGATTGCCAAACATATTATATATTATATATATCGCCGTCTCGATCCTCCTGTACTGCCTGCTCTATGCGAGGTTTTTTGCGACTAGGCTGCGACAAAATTTATCCGCTAGATAGCAGGCATAAACGCACAATGATCCAACCTTATTCTAATGACGAGAGCCTACAAAACACTATGCAGTATGATCATATATTCACTGAAGCTCGTAAATTACATCAGTAATATTAAATATCGGCAATATTACCTGTATGAAGTCACAGTTGGCCTCTTCATCCACTTCAAACTGTGCTCCGATATGGGAGTTATTAAATATTGTATTGTCGTGTGCAGAACCAGACCACCTAGCAAGTATATCCCTGATTTGGAGGTTAGGCTCACTAATCACCTGAACATTAACATTAACAGAGAAATATCCCTTTCGATTACGATATATTTCGGCCCAATTGCCTCCAGGTGATTGGATTCTTACATGTGTGCAATCTATTGCACATAGAACAAACACCAGGAAAACGGCTTATTTCATAGAAGTCGCGGATAATTTGCTGAAGCTCTTCTACTGAAGGGAATGTTATATATCTCCTTCTCATGGATGCTATTGCTGCAGACACTCGACAAACAACTCTATTAACAGTGGCTTTAGAAATTCCAGCATTGTCTCCGGCCATTATGTGAAAATAACCAGTAGCAAAAACTCGTAATATTATCAGTACCTGCAACATTGGAGAAAGAGGTTAGTTTCACTTCGTAGGATATTCTAACCTCACTTGAATTTCGTCAACAACCTTAGCAACGACTGTTTCCGATAACCTGTGGCTATGAAGAAATTTTGGATCCGTCAAATTTTCAGAGTCATTACGTCGCTGAACTCCTCTTCGATCAGGATTGTTTTGTAAAAGATCTAAATAGAGCAATTCCGCCTTGAAAGCGCGATTCACAGCAGCCATTTTGGAACAGGTTGATAAATGCTAATGTTAGCCATTTAACATTGGAAATGGCTGATGTTAACTTTAATACGCAGTTTAACATTTGTTAATGTTAACATTTGTTGATGAAACACAAATTTTCTTAAATCGTATGTTAAAATGATTTAACACCTCGTTAAGTACTAACATGTGTTGATGAAACCGGGCCTCAGTATGCGAGTGAAACTATAAAACTTCAACGGCGTTAAATACCAGTTCAATGTTTCTGGTTAGATTAGGCTTTTAAGTAAAAAGCAACTAGTTACTCCCAGTGTATTTTTGTGAAATCCATGATTGTACTATCACGAAGCGTCATCGCATGAAACTGTAAGTACATTGTTTAAAATCTGCTAGAGATTAAGTTATAATGGTGTCGTCACTGCCGTGAATATCAATTTGGAAGTATGTGCGAGCGTGTGGTTGAAAATATTCTTGAAAGATCTTTCTCAGGTAGACCTTTCAACGAAAGATGCAGCCTTATAAAATGGTAATGTTGACTTTAGAGAGTGTAGTGGGGCTACGATTGTTTATATTTAAAACACTTCTTTGCAGCTGGGGTAATGAATATGTTCACCACACACCATTGCTTACAATTTCTCTCAGTTCTGGATCTGATTTTTGATTATCACTAAGTTCGTGATACAGCAAATGGAAGATCAGGCAGAATGGCACCGACACCCAAAGTACCAACCACTTCAAGGGTCACTTCCTCGGATTTATCTTCAGCATCATTATCACCTTCAAACATACGACTTAAGCTGTCAGCGATGACATTTTCAGTACCTCTAATATGTTTGACGCTGAAACTGAAAGAGGAGATACGGAGAGCCCACCGAGTGATCCTTCCGGTTCTCGTGGGACGATTCAAGACCCACGAGAGAGCTTGATTATCAGTTTCTAGATCGAAATTCACATGTTCTATGGAGGGCCAAAACTTATCTAGAGCAAACAGCACCACTAAACACTACAATTCATACACTGATTATTTGCTTTCCAAACTGGTTAGTATCCTAGCTACATAGGCAACATGCCTACGCCCGTCGTCATACTCTTGGTGAATAACTCCAGCGGTAGTTTGCCTGAGGCATCAGTCTGGACAACGAAACTTGGATTAAAATCAGGGATGACTAAAACAGGGGCATTCGTGAGAGCAAGTTTTAAAGTCTTAAATGCTTCTTGCTGAGGATGTCCCCAGGTGAATTTAACGTCATTGAGTGTGAGGTAGTTAAGAGGAGCAGCTATTTCAGCAAAATTCCAAACGAACTTTGGAAAAAGTCACCATTCCCACAAAGCGCGCGATTCCTTTGACATCCTTAGGAGGTTTCAAATCTCGTATTGCATGGGTTCTGGAGTGGTCGACGGAGGTCCTATCGGAGGAAACAACGTGTCCTAGAAAGGACATACTAGGTTTAGCGAATGCAATCTTTGACAATTTTACAGTGAGTCCAGCTTTCCTCCAACGCTCAAGAACTTCCCGAACATTATCCATGTGCTCTTCAAAAGTTTTGGAGAAAATCATCTAAAAAGAAATGAATTCAGCAACCGGGTAAGAACTGCAGCACCACACGATAGTACAAAACCTTAAAAATGCATATAGGTTCCAGTCAGTAATAAAGGCAGTAAGGGAGATAGATGGCTTAGACAGAGGCACTTGATAGTACGCCTGTTTAAGGTCCAGTACCGTAAAGAACTTCGCTCCAGAAACCAACCCAAAACAAGTGTGCAAATGCGACAACGGAATAGACAGAAGGACGATCTTACGGTTGAGAGCACGGTAATCTATCAATGCTCTAAACCCGCAAGAGTGTTTAGGTACCAGGAATACAGGAGAGGCATATGGAGATGTAAAAGGCCTAATAACACCATCCTTTAGCATTTGATCGACAATCTTCTTTAACTCAAGCATGCGTATGGGAGAAAAACGGTAAGGGGGAGATATAACTGGTTGGTTGTCAGACAACTCAATTTCATATTCTGAAACATCAGTCAGACCCAATTTACTGGTAAACACTTCTGGAAATTGATGACAGAGTGCACGGACTTGATCAGCCTCCTCATTACTAAACTGGTTAAGATCAAGATGGTTAATGTCATTAGTTTCATAGGGGCAAGATAACCAACACAAGCAAATTTAGGAACCTTCGAGGGAATATTAATCAAGTTAAATCTAATACTTGGGGAAAAATTTAAAAAGAAATTTCTGCTTCGCAGATCCAAAACTAGCCCGGTACTAGATAAGAAGTTAGTCCCCAGAATCACACTGCAAGAGAGGTTAGGGGCAATTAAGCGCCTGATTCTCCAGGTAAAATTTCCTATCCTCGTCTCACATTCACAGATCCCAGAAGTTCCAAGTTATTACTATTAGCCGTTACACATTTTACATCAACATGTTGCAAGTTAGGCAACTTACAAGAACACTTCAGTTGGTAATACCATGCAGAAATCAAGCTCATCACACTACCAGAATCAATAAAAGCTACTAAATATTCATTATTCACTTCAACGTTTGTAAAAGTACCTTGGGAAGCTACATTACCAGAGATCTTGTTAAACTCTTGTGAATAAACTACCTTTTCAAAATCATCAGAATTTTTAGGATCATGAAATTTACACACCTCTTTATTAGCCTTTAGTAACTGACCTCTTTTTTGAGAAGAAGGAGAAGGGCAATTATTTTTAGAGTGTTGCCTAGAACCACATATATTGCAACAAATATTATTATTACGTTTTTTAGAAGGGCATGCATGCATTCCTGAGATGGTCTTTCGACCCACAATTAAAACATTTTTAACATTCACACCTTTATACATCTGAGAGGGAACAGGGCACAAAGGATCGACAGGAGGAGGAAGATGAATGGGTCTGGACGCATCTCCATGCTTCACGTCTTCCGCAAAAGAATAACACAGCTTCCAGTTCACCGACGTGTGTCGGGCACATAGTCAGAGAGAGATAGGACCTGCACGAGGGCGAGATTCCTTTCCAAATCCTATCCACCACTTCTTCCTCAGATACTGAAATTTTGAAAACTTTACAATAGAATCTAAGGTCCAAGACGTAGCTCAAGCGATTTTCATGCAGGAATTGTGTTCTAAAGCAAATTTTAGGAGTTAAGCTCTGGAGAGCTGAAGACGGGATGAATTTAGAGAGAACAAGTTCTTGCAATTCAGTAATTTTTAGATTCCTCGAAATAGCTTCCGAGATTTCTCTTTTCAAAATTCCCTCACAATGGGGAGGAGAGGTCGAAGTAAACCCGGATCATCCACAGAATAGACATTACCCGACTCGGTGAACTCGACTAAGAATCTAAACTCCTCAATCGAGGTCACAGAAAAATGCTTTACCCCATAGAAAAGCTCTTTTAATGGGTTATAAGACGGTGTAGAATTCAACCGGGATACCACATTTTCTGAGACAGAATAGTTACCACAACATGAAGTTTGGTACGTGGGAGGGGAAACGACATGAGTCGAGGAAACTTCAGATGTAGGATTATAGCAGCTTTCTTTTTTCAGTAATAGATAAGTTTTTCATATCTCTACTCGCAATCATTAAGTCTAGTTCTACAGAGATACTAGTGGCAATGGTCAACAATGTCACGCACTCTGAAATTAATTCGGCTTCGGGATGGATCGCCAACAGGTTTTGAATACGTCCTAGATAGTGATGCACCCTAGCCTTTAAGACGACTTATTTGAGCCTTGGAGGGGGTTTGCTCAATAACTCTTCTCTAATAATTTTAATCTCAGTTAGGGAACTAATAATAATGTTCAAAGACTCACCAACATTGTACGGCAGGACGAAAGAGGGGTTAACTGGCATCTGAGTTTTGGTGGACAGGAGAGCAGCACACTCAGCAAGAGTCCTAGCTGGTTTAACGCCACGAATAGATAATTCATACTTGATCTCCGCTTTCCGTAATTGATTTGGGAAGATCACGGCGCAGGACATCGTGATAGTCATGAAAAAACAAAATTAAAACATTAATTAAGATAAAGGCAGTTCCTTTTAAGCAATGTTTTATAATTGGTTACTATTTGTCTTTCTTTGAACTGCTAAGTAGCTCCGAACCATACAGTGACCATGTCAAAAGGGGAGGATGCAATAAATATTCAGTTAGCTACGAGCACAAGAAACACAATAAATCAGGACTCTGCTAAAACTCACAGCAATATATTTCGATAAAGGGGACAGATAACCTACATGAAACACAGAGCACAAGAAAAGGAAAAAACAAATCTATGCTACAACTCACTGCAACAGCCGCGCAATATCCCAAATATTGTCCAGACTGCCAGCATAATTATTGTTATTTATTTATTTTCTGCTAGTGGCTTAACGTCGCACCGACACAGATAGGTCTTATGGCGACGATGGGATAGGACAGGCCTAGGAGTTGGAAGGAAGCGGCCGTTGCCCTAATTAAGGTAGAGCCCCAGCATTTGCCTGGTGTGAACATGGGAAAGCACGGAAAACCATCTTCATGACTGCCGACAGTGGGATTCGAACCCACTATCTCCCCTAACCGCACGGCCAACTCGCTTTACGCTGACCTTACGGAAGTAAGGGCAGAACAAGACAAAGGGTGGAAGTGAACATCACCATAAACGCACAACAAATCAAGGGGAAGAAAGATGTTACTCACCACAAACTGGGAAGGTGACATCAAACTCGTGGATAAATTTAAACTGCGTCACTACATTGAATTTTGAGCGATAAACAAAGAAAGATAACGCCATACTTTTTTTAAATAACAAAGACGTTTTAATTAAAATCAGCATAATAATTTAACATAGACCATCCTCGATAAAAAGGGAAACTAATTGACAAATACCTTTAAACGATCGGCCGATCCTGATTAGTAGATTGAGAACAAATTGCTTATAATTTCTCTTACAAAATGGGTTAATCTTCATAGACCTCGGTATTGGATTTTCAGGTAACTTCACTTTTTGATATCTTAAACGTGATTTTTCCTTTTACTTGGAATTCGATGAAATATAATTATTTCATACCCTTGAATCTGGTGAAAAAGAACTTAAACCTTAGGGAAATATTTACTTAAGGAGTTTTCACATGGAACGATTAAGCTCACGTTTTCCAGACAGGGTTAAATTGAGTTATCAAACCATACAAATGAAAAAGAATAAAACATTGACAAGGTGAGAAATACGCCAAAGCACGTTAATGGAATCGAATGTGAAATAACACAACCAAGATTAAATCTCTATCAGGAAAATCAAATTTTTTCGATCCTCAATCCACAACAACCCAATCTCAACTCAACAATCAACATTCCCATGGCAACAAAACAAACAGGCCAACATCTTAAAGGGATAGCCCAATCCTGAGGCCGAAGTACAACAATAGCAAACCAGATAGGGACAAAAGAAAATCAGAATAGTTAGAGTCCCAAAAAAGAAAATAAATAGAAAATTAAATTAAATAGAAGCAAAATAAGAGAGGGAAAAATCCCACAACCTAAAATTCATTGTGAAAACTACCTCGCTTAATAACCTTCCATAATGCTATTTTAAGCCATACTAACTAGGGAGAGGTGACCACCCAAGTTAAATAATGGTAATAAAAAGGGAGTTACAATACAAATTGCGAACATGAGTTAACAAAATTTTCATCTTCACTATTATTACAAGCATTTTTGGAAACACCGGTTTACATTTTTCTTTTAAACCCTATAAACATTAGCACCCAGAAAACGCTAGTTCCCAGAATATAGTGGACGCCATTTTTAAACTTACCGCAGATCACACGCAAGTTCACGATCCAGAAGGTTGTTAAAACTTAATTGAAATACAAGATGATATGTAACGAGAAAAATCAGATAATGATAATAGATGGGCTGAACTTAACAGTCTTGAAGGTCTAGCAGGAATACCAGGGCATATTTCACCACATGCCATTACTTACTACCACGAAACTTGAAGAAAAGCACTTTAAATTAATCACTAATTTTGAGAGCGAGGATATATCCAGTTGTAATAAAATCGTAGGAAAGAAAGGCTTCTTGGGGTATTAACTCCGTAGGGTTAATAAATCTATCCTAGATCCATGAAATTAGTAGAATCTACGGCGTGGCGTGAGTACCAAACACGACCAGTCTCCATGCTTGCAGCAGACAGAATCACACGATGGCTGGCTCGGACACACACAGCCAAGACCATCTACAATAATATCAGACCTTAATACAAAAACAACATGACCGGCGCATCGGTTCCATGTAAACATGCCTGTAATGCATAAACATAACCTTTTGATTATCGTATTGAATTGCTAAGCTGTCAATAATAACGAACAGAATACTTTACTTTGGGTAATAGACCAATACTATCTAGAAATAACCTATACAGAATTTGGATAAGCAATATGTGAATAATTAAAAATATACATATTTTCTATGAACTAGTATGGTAAGGAAATATGTAATATAGGATTACATTCTAAAATAACAGTCCTGGAGGAATATTTGATGCGTTTAAATTCAGTCAATTAATTAGTCAATCACCAATGATCCGAATTTAGGCCTGTCGCCCAAGTGGCAGTTTACGTATCAATTGTCTACCTAGTCTTTTCTTAAGTGATTTCAAAGAAGTTGGAATATTATCTAATTGATGTAGATAGAGTAGGGGTCACCCTTGGTAAATTATTCCAGACAGTAATTCGTCTTCATATAAATCTGTACTTGATTTAGAAATACATTTATTTGAATGACCTTTCTATTACCATACGCTTTTAAATATAATAGCCTACCTCGTTTAAAAAATTGTTAGAAACATAACTGTACCGGGCGGTACACCTCCACGCCGCTAATTTAAAATTTGCGCCAGTTGAAACTCCTCTGCTGGAGGAAGTCTGAACTTTATATACGCTATTAATTCGCTACCTTCTCAGAAGATGTCACCACGTGGAAAATTTTGAGTTTTTGAACTGTGTCATTTTTGATGTGTTTTTGTTTTGCTTGAAGTAAGAAGTGTGAACTTTCTCTTCTAGAGGACACTACTGAAGATCAACAATAGTGCACCCTAGTGCGGAGTCAAAGAACTATTTTGTTGGAGAAATTTTTATTTCAAATGTTCGTTCTTTGCTAAATTTCTTTCAGTCATTGGTTAAGTTGGCAATATTAACCCCTTCTTTCCCCTTGTTTTAAATCTAGCCTATCCCGAATTTCTTAAATTAATTTTCCACCAATTATGTGTTTCTTCTTAGTACTGTGTAGGGGGTTTATGGATGAACCAATAAAATCCTCGTGGGAGGGTGTTCTCATTCCCCTAACGCCTAGAAACTTCCGCGAGAGTATATAAACTGCTGATTTTAGGGTCTCCGGGCCACTTCTGTTCCATCTTTCAGTGTATTAAGTACATAGCAGGAGGCGGGAAGCGCCTCTTTCCTCGGCAGCGGTCAACAACAAGGTAATGGCCGATTAATAACTTCTTTCTTTGCTAGCTCAGCAGTTTAACTCTCGGGGCGGGTTCGAAGCGTTCCACCATGTAACCTTTTCCTAAATGTAACTACTCTTTTCATATATTCTCTTTTAAAGCTACATACTGGGATAGAGCTCCCACTCATATTGTTTTGAGGTGAACTTATTTTTCTCAACCTATTCTTCGTTAACGTAAAACAAATTGTTCTCTTCTTAAGTCACCTCTTTAGTATGGGATTAGCCCTTGTATTAACGGCCTAGTGCCAAGTAGGTCTTAATCAAAGTGTATTAGGAGTGCAACTTCGCCTCCTCTCAAATTGTTATTTTAGAGGTCATTTAATTAACCTTCTTTTCATTTAATAGACCTCAGTAGATTGGGTATTTTACCTCTGTGTTTACGTCCGGTGAGGACAACTTGAAGGTGGAGTTTGGTGTGGCCTGGGAGAGGCTTAAATTTGAGAGCGAGTGGCTCTTTTGAAAATTGAGTTTTGTATGCCTCGTGGAGGCTTTTCAGTGTAATTTGGAGCAAGGGCTCCTAGGCATGAATGGGGTTTTCTGCCCCTCTGTTGAAACTTGTGTTTGGGGGTAAAACTGAGCTGATTGCCCTAGCATTGTGAAATTAGGGCGCGAAGCCCAAAACCTGTAAATATTGTAACTACCCTTTGGACTTGCTACTTTGTACCTGCCATGCTTGTTATTTCTTTGTTTTGAAAAGAAAATATAACCTTGTTAAATTTTAAATTAATTTTACTCTAGTAGCTTGAGACCTGTTCACGTATAACTACCACAAAAACTCGGTAACACTAACCTCGTAGCGAATTTCAATTCTCTCGTAACAATGATTCTGATAATGATCCACCAGACTGCTACATCTGTTTCACTTCAGATGATCAATAGGAGAATCGATTTGAAATTCTCTGGTAGCATATGCATTTTCGTATAAAGCACTTTAACACACAAATCCTTGGCAAGGTAAATACGTAGCCTACTGTAAGTGACAGTATATCAGTTGATACCTTGTCCTCTAATATAACAAAGAGAATATAATCTTCATTCATAGATAAAATAAATAGCTTTATTACTTTTTATAAACTCACTTTTAAAATCTTCAAAAGGTATATAGTAATTGAGAAATGTACTAGGATTGGCACCAACACAGAGTTTTGGCCTTATCCGAAGAAAACAGCTCATCAAGTACGTGGAACACGTCCTTTCTATTGACAAATTTATCCTCGAATATTTTAAATGCACCCTAATAAATTACTTGTAACTACGAAATCGTCACGATGTATTAAGTACACTTGATCTGAATGTGGGTGGATCTGCTGTAATATGAATTACATCAAGGCATGCAATACGATCGACACGTCCTAGTATATAAGTATAGTTATGAAACCAAATGACAATAAAAACATCACTACACTAACGTTTCCTAATCAAACCAAACCAACAGAAAGAAATAAACAGATGCTTCGCACATGCTTATGTTTACATTTGAACAAACTGATCGGGACGCCATTTTATCTAATATCGATAGCTGCATTGTCTGATATATTGTAGTTGGTCTTGACACAGCATCCCTCGATTCGCTGCCAAGAAGAAGTGCGCAAACAGACTGCGCAGTAAGTTAGAGTACTGTAGAGGCTGACAAGTTAAAGACTGCGACGGGAGAGGGCAGCACCAGACGGAGGCCGTAGCCAGAGACATTCATATCCGACGAAACCATAAGTAAGGTTCAAATGAGTAGAAGCTCGTTTTCAGACGTAGAAAATATGAACAGTTCGTGACTTAGAAACACTTTTTAAGTAATACTAGCAAAAACCTTGTCGAAAAGGTACGGTAATACCAATTTCCACGGTAATAATTCCAGTTCAAAAATGTCTATGGAGGGGCTTAACCAGGTTACTTTCGTTATATTGATAAACAAAGAAATAATAGTTATTTGCGCGAGAACCACGGAAAGTGATTTTTGACCTTACAAGTGAGATCGAAACGAGTTAGGTGATCACTTTAGTGGCTGTTGCGTACAATATTTTATTTCATTCTATGATGAATGCATTTATTTGAAATTAAATGTAAGTCCAGTCCTTGTCCCTTTTCTCTACGTAGCGAGGTTTCACTATCGGGTGCCCTTCTTGACGGCAACAAAGGAATTCATTATATGAAATGTATGACATGATGTATGATGGAAGGGATAGTATGAAACCCGGTGCCGGCACAATCTGCTCCTGTCGAATAGCACCAAAGGGTGTACTCAAAGCTTTACGTCTCCATCCGATGGACGAATCACCATCAACACCGTTTTGAATTTAATCCAGGCTTTTGGCACGCAATCTAGATTGGAAATTGTAATCCACCTGTTCCCCTAACCTGCCGGCCAACATTCTGACGGTGAACATTTTTCTTATCAACGGGACTCGAACCGGCTAACCACGGTGTCGTGTTAGACCTTATAGACTTCAAGTCTTAACGACCATGGCCACAAGATGGGGTATTTTCTTTATTTTCAATATTTTACTATAAATAATTTTGGCTCGTCGCCACCCAAATCGTGTATGATCGAAGTGGCCGACAGCAGTACGTGAATAAATGATCAATATGGAGCGGTCATATAATGAACATGTATGTTCGAGAGGAAATTTGAACCAACCAGAGAAGCTGTTGGGAAGCGAACCGAAGTTAACCAATCAGAGACGCTTCTTAAGTACGAGTGTGTACAGGAAGTAGCTATAGAAGTGAAAAGTGCCATTTTCCATACACTTTTGAGTGTGGAAAGAAGTCAAATTCGTCATAGTATAGAATAAATAATGTTTAAGTTGTTATTTGTTTCCTCTTCCTTCCTTTAGACAATGATGTGTTTGTTTCACGGTGGCTTATTTCTATGGGAAGAGATCAACGATTTAGATGCTTTATTAATGTAGATTTATTAAACACATTGTGTACATACATCTTAATATTGGATTAGAATATATTTTTTCACATCGTATCTCTATTTTAACAGTCCTTAGCAAATGTGTTAATCGGTTGTGTTCTTTTCGTGCAGTTCGTTAGGTGCTACCTAGAGCAGGTCATACCACAGAGGGGACGGATACAACTTTCATCCGGAACATGGAATCTATTTAGACATATCCTTCCATGCAATAAGTAAACATTAAATCTTGTGAGGACGTGGCGTAACGTGTAGTCTGTTCCGCTCCATTCCTTGTTTCTTATTATTTCTATTTCATAGAAGCCTTCAGGGGTCTGCAGGGCTTTCTGCCGTCTTTCTTCCTAGACAGCTTCGATGCGGTCGTGTCAGGAATTCCAAAAGTGAGCTTTATATCTTCTAGGAAGAGAGGTTCATTTGCTAAAATAAATGCCAGTCGGTTCCCTGTAAATTTCAGATCTGAAGGATTGGTTTTATGCACATGGCCTTTACACTTTCAAACCGTTTAGATTTTTCAAGTTAGCTTATGCCATATTAGTTGTATACCGTATGTAGCAACTAGGGCAATTTTAAGCTTGAATAATGCTATGGCAGTGTGTACTGAGAGGTTCTGTGGTTTGGGGTTCTCGTACATTGCCTTGGTTGCTGCCGCCACTTTTTCTTTTATGTGCAGAGTATTTATTGCGCATGTAGTCAGCAGTGTAATACCTAGGTATTTGAACGATGTCACAATGTCAAGTTGGTCATATCCCTTTCTGAATACATCATCCTTTGCCAGTTTTCCTCCCCTCCTGAATTTTATTAAAAAACTGGCACTGTTCTTGTCGGCCCATGTTCTGAGGTTGTTAAATGTAGTTTGGATGTCTGTGGGGTTTCTGGATGACAGAGCCATATTATCTGCGTAGATTATAAGTTTCATCTCTACAAACTCTAGTAAACTTATGATATCAGCTGTCATCAAGTTGAATAGTATAGGGCTCATTTTGTCCCATTGTAGGACTCCTTTATTCTGCGTTATAAGTGGCGAGGTAGAGGTCAATCATAAATTTTCACGCATTTTACATTCAGTATAATTTTTATGACCTCCAATTTGTATGAGTTGTTTCCTGTCAATTCTGTCGAAATATTTTGCGTAGCCGATAAAAATGACGTAGAGTGGGGAAGATGGTTGGGCTAGCGCATTATCTATCTGAACTATGACTTCTTTGATGAATTGTAAGGTCGATTTACGTTCCATAAACCCATACTTGTTGGATGGTATCTCTTATTATTCTTGCCCTAATACGATTTTTTGTGGTCTTTGAGAGTAATTTGAAAATATTACACTCCAGTTCTATTCCTCGGCATGAGCTTGGGTCGTCCTTTCTGCCTTTGCCTTAGTATATCGTGACTGTATTTGCCTGTCTCCAGATGTTGGGTATCCTTTGCTTTCCAGGCATTCACCGAACAGTAGCGTCCGTGTACTTACAGTGTCCGTCATCGTTACATTTAAATGCTCTTTAAGTAACCCATCTGACCCGCAGACGTTTTTGTCCTTGGATTCCTCACTTCCTTTGCTGTAATAGGCTGCATTGTTTGCGCTGGTAATTACTTTATCTCGAAGTAGTTCGATCATGCGTTCTCAAGCAGGTCTCGGAAGTGTTCCGTCCATTTATGAGGGCTGATTAGGGACGTTTTAGGTGTAATTTTAGTTGGTTTCCATATTCTGTAGGATTTTTATTCTACTCCCTCGATGCGTTTTATCTCCCAGCAAGTTGTATTCCTTCTTTTTCGTCCGTATTGGTTCCTACTTGTGTCTAGATCTAGTTTTATGAAGGCACATCAGCGTCTCCTGTCATAGGGTGTAGCATTCGTTGTCGAACCAACTTTTAGCGATTCTCTAAATGTTTTGTTTGATAGTTGAAGACAGTAGAATTTGCTGTAGTCTTGTCAAAGCTTAGTCTAAATTCCCTTGCTTGATTAATACCTCTATTTCCGGCATGACTTCCTTTTCATATCCTAAAGCTCCTCGTCAATTTTTCTCGAGTACTTTGGTGGTGTTGCTTCCAGAGGTTTCCTGGGTTTGTGCTTATTTAGATGGAGGTAGGTTTGGACTGGGAGATGCTTCTTGATTGGGTTATGGAGTACAACATTTTGTTCGACTTGGCCGATACCTTGATTGCTAATGAATACTAAAACATTCGAGCTTTTCCATTGTGCACTATCAATGTGTACTACTTTTCTGCGTTTACTACTCTAGTCTTAGGCCGGAGTTCATTAGGAAATCTATAACCTGTCAGTTTCCATGTCTCTCTTGTCAGTTCGGTAGTTTAAGTCTCTGGCTACCATAAGAGGCTTGTCATGTATTTGGGTATAAGTAGGTTATTACTATGTTGATGAGCTGAGTGGATAGCGACATTGTGAACTTCGGTTTGAGGACCGTTTGTATTGACTGTTGGTATGGTTTAATAAAACAGATGACACCTTCTTCGGGACGCCCTATACTTCCCTTTCTTGCTAGAATGTGGGCTCCATAGTTTTTATCGATGCCAACTTCTTCAGTAGTAAAGGTCTCTGTAAGCATCACAATGCCGTATGTATTCCATCTAGGGCTTGTGTCTATGGAGAGCGATGATTTAAGTCCCGTCACGTTCCATTACATGACTTTAAGCATGATATTTGTGTTGGGGCCATTTCCCTTAGCATGGACGCTCGCATGGTCAGCAACCGAATTGACACAAGAGCTAGTTGGTTTGCTAGTAGAATACTGTGCCATTTCACTGTTATAAGAAATTCCGTCCGTAAGAAGGACAAAGATGGAGTCCAGGTCTCCGAGAATAATTAACGTCAAAATGTCTGATGATACCACGAGCAAAAGCAAAAGTATTCACCTCAGGCGCTAGAGAAAAGAATTTAGATCCAGAAGGCAGTGAAAAAGAACGAATGTGAAGATTGTTACTAACAATTATTGAGAAAAAATAAGAAAACGAGATTGAATTGCTACTTCTAAATCAGAATCGAAGACGGAAAGCAACTACGTCGGAGTTTAAAGAAGGTATCGACGAGAGATCATTTCAGCAGAAGCAAAGAACAGATTTATTGGAAGCTGCATCGCAGATCAAGCAGAAGATTATTAATTTTGTTCCGCGAACCTTAAGATACGTGGAAATTCAAACATAAACTACGTCAAGCTTACGTCACGGCAGTCTCTGCTGACGTATTACCCGATATCACCCAAGTTAAAGAACTACAGAAGTGGGAATCCTATAATAACTCCTGGAAAGATAAAGGAGAATAATCTGTTCATTTCAAGTCCTAGAATTATACTATCCCAAGATTATTATTTGTCAAGTAGATCAACTCTTTCAAAAGAAACAATATTTCGCGTTAAACAGATTATCACAGCTGTTCATGATGGCAATGCTAATTGATTCTGTTTGCTATTCTATTCCAACTAGTCCAGAGATGAGCAAGATGTTCTAAGAAGATGATAGGCCAAACTGCCCAAATGGGTGCCGTCGGATGACGTTGCCTGCCGAGAGATGACTAAGCCCAGAGGAGAATTATGCCAGTATTTCCCATTCACCTAGGGAAGTAAAAAGAGGCGTGTTCCGATGTCCTGTCAGCTGGACATATGCCGACGACTGGAGCTGCTGAATTCAGATAAGTCTTACTTTTAAATTAGTGTAGTAATGTTTTATATTCATATGTAAGTGTAATATGATTTGGTAATTCGTTCCGTGCGAAATAATGAAGCGACGAAAGTGGTGTATTGAATTAGAGCAAAGGTGGATAGGTAATCTTCGTACATGAATGACAAATCCATAGATAGGTAGTCAATCAGTGATGAAAGCCTACGTTCGAGATGTGATCCATGTAGTGTGAAATACTGAGTTCGTTAAGGTGACAGTGAATTGTGCGCTATGTCAAAGAGAGATTTAGGTACGCGGATACGTTGGTTATGACCAAAGAATGTCAAGTTAGGAACCAGCAGTAGGATATGCTTGCTAAATAGACAAATATGTTTACAATAATTTAAGGTTATGACGGAGTTAAGGTCATAATGTCGTGAAATATGTCCATGAACCGTGAGCAAAATAACAGATGCCACGATTGAATGGAGTGGACACGTATTTCGTAAAAGAGACAGAATATAGGTTTGGAAGTATAATAACGATTATTTTAAGAGAAGTTGATATGAGATTGATAATTTAGAATGGTAGTAGTTATTGATTCTTCGTGAATATGAGCACGGTGATGTAGTAGTGGACTTAATGGTTTTAAATTGAGTCTTTACTAAGTGGAAATGAATATGTAGCATTTATATGTATTATTTCCCTTACAAGCAAGCATGAGAAAGTTCAAGTAGGATTGGAGTGACACCTGTTGGTTAGCGTACATACTTGGTACTACCAATGAAGTCTCAGTTAGGAGGATGAACTAGACATATGCACTATGTCACAGATGTTTTCTAATTCTGATCTATTCTCAGGTGAAAGGAAATGTAATAACTTCTTAGGCAACATCCTATCACTGATGACTGACTGAAGATGTAGGAATTGTATCTTATGGTCGAGTCTTCACAATGCAGACCACATTAACTAGTATACTTTCGAAGAGACTAGTAGAGTAGTCGTTAGAATATATATAATGTCGCACGTATGTTCAATTTAAAATAATGAGAAGATTCAGATCTTAGAATGGTAAACCATTTATAAAAATTACATTAATTTAAAAGAAAACTTATCAGTATTCACGCAGAAGAAGAAGAAGAGAAATAAGAAGTATGAATATTCATAATTTTAAACCAAATGTTTGTGGATGTAGTAGGGAACTATCCTCCCAAGTTGACATTTATAGGTATTTATTGATATGTTGTGAAAGATGGGAATAATTATGTTAGCAGATTAATATGAGCTCCGAGTGAGAGCCAGTAATTAACCCAAAGACTTCATAGGCAACATAGGAGGATTCCAATTCATGAGATATGGTTTTAGGCCTAAAATGCGTCCTGAATATCTTGAAACCACCCTCAATCTACACTTTAGCTTGTAAGGTATCATATTGTAAATATTTTTGTTTGCTAGGGTGCACCCAAATAAGTTTTAATTACCCCAATATATTTTTAATTAATTGTTTCAGTCTATTAATTTTTCACTTTATTCCAATTTAATCATTTCTTTAAAAGCCTAAGATGGTTAGTTCGACATCTTTGGTCTTATGATTTTTAATTTGTTAATTACGAGCTGAATTATAGTGATGTCCAGTTAAATAACTGGTTATACGGACTTCAATAAGTTGCCGTATATTACATTCTGACCTTGATTTTTTTGGGTCAATCAAGATCTAAGCACTTAGTGCAAAAGATTTCAATAGATTCAGTTTAAAAAAATAACTAACTTAAACAGCATTTCTTATATAATGCATAGTGGGTGCCGGACGTATCAATTACCGGTAGATTCAAGATGAACGTCACTTGCATGTATTTTTACCCGATACTGACATCTCTTCGATTTCTCCTTACGCCAGAAATGTGGATGTGGTAATGGAAATATTGATACGGAGAGGCTAAGAGAGGAAGTAAAATGATTAATTATGCATTCGGGTAGAAGAAATAGATTGATTTGACAAATTAAGGCCATGTTCGCTAGAGATGGATGAAATAGTCAGATGATCAGGCAGTTTCCTCTATTATAAATTATTTAGGGAGGATAGCCTAACATTCGACCTTTGGATTGAAACAAGTATATAATAAACAAGATATGTAAAACTTAAACCGTTCTTTCAATGTGTATCGTAGCGTAGAGACTTAGATTTAAGTGGATGAATGCTACAATATCTGGGTAACGTAAGAAATTCAATAAGTAACGTATATGGGTTGTTTCTATGTGTAATTTAAGATTTATTTGGCTCCGTCTGGTATGTCTTTCTCATATTCGGAACTCATAGCCCAAATGATAGATAATGTTAGCCAAAAAAGATCGTAATTAAGCTAGCCTGGATCTTATGCGTCCTCTCAGGGAGCCGGGGACGGCGCAATACGTAGGGGCGAAAAGTCACCCCTTCTGGCCAGAAATTGGGATTGTTTACAGTGTACATTTTAGTAAATGGTACCGTACTGCTATTCTGAATGCCTTGTCTGTCATTTTGAGTATAAGGGCGTGATTTCTCGAATGTCATCTATGCTGCTTTGTGAAATGTGCTTCCTTATATCTTCATCAGTTGTGGCGTTGTCTAATCTTCCAATATAAAACCAGCTCTACAGCTCTCAAACTATTACTTTCTTTACCTATTCTTTTTCTAACGCCTCTACACACGACACAATCTGCTGGGTAGTTGGCGCGGTAAATCGAGTGCTGCTCTCCACACGACACAATCTGCTGGGCCCAATCTGCAGTGAGCTGTGTGGCTCACTCTGCTCTGAAAACACGCCTGTTCATGGCTCTTTCATCTTCTAAGTTTCAACTAGGAATTACATCGACTTTGTTATCACTGAAGTCAATATGAAAGAGAAAATATTCGGCTAGGCTCCATGACTGAATGGTTAGCGTGCTGGCCTTTGGTCACAGGGGCCCCGGGTTCGATTCCCGGCAGGGTCGGGAATTTTAACCACCCTTGGTTAATTTCTCTGGTACGGGGGCTGGGTGTGTGTATGTGGTCTTCATTATCATTTCATCCTCATCATGACACGCAAGTCGCCTAAGGGAGTAAAATCGAAAGACCTGCACCTGGCGAGCCGAACTTGCCCTCGGGCACTCCCGGCACTCCTGGCACCATGCGCCATTTCTTTCTTTTCTTTCGGCTAAAAAGTGGTTATTGCAGAGGAAATAATTTAGTCATACAAACATTATTAAAGAACTAGAACCATTCGATTTTAGAAAGTTTCCACAAAGGGATATAGACACTTTCAGTGAACTGTTCGATGTGGTGGCGCCTTTAATAGAGAAACAAGAAAGTGTGAGTGTTCCAGAGCGATTAATTGTTTCTTTAAGATCTTTAGCAATCGGAGCGAGTTACGAAGATTTGCAATTTAGTGCGGCCGTGTCATTACGTATTTTCCATTTTCCCTTTTGAAATAGAGGTGGTCGCTTCCTCATCGACTTTATATTTTATCTAGGAAAATGTATAACGCTTGTTTGCGCATAATATGTCTATTGAGGCAATTGGAACTTTGTATACTTCCAAAATTTCTTTCCAAACCTCTTTTTCCTTTTACGAAATTATCGACTGTTATAATCTTCTGATATAATTGAATTAATCTACTCACTGCACTCAGTCAGTACGTAACACGTGCTAGGTGGCCGCGAGGCAGCTTATGACAAATCGGCCCCCGAGCTGTACAACCGCCCTACAACACGACCCAACTTGCAGATCAGGGTGCGAAATCGCGGGGGGGGGGGGGGGGTAGGGAGGGATTTTCCCCACCGACGATTTTATTTCAAAGGTTCCCCCCACTAAAATTGCCCGGGGGGATTCTTTCTTTATAAAATAATGAGTAAAATGTAGAACACATACAAATTATTACTGAAATTCATGAGTTTTACTGTAAGTTACATATTTTCATAAAAACATCAGCAATAATTCAAATGGCTGCCAGACCTTGAGCAATAAAACAATCCAGACCTGCATATTTCACTCTTACAAGTCCATCTGAAACCCGGGCAAAAATATAAATTACTTGAAGCCCTCCTTTATCATTGCTCTAAGTAGCTCGAGATTACACCTCTCCTGTACTTCTTGCAGAGGGTGTGTTTCCGATAGGTAACCAATAGGACAATATTCACTTAAGCAGTGTACAAACCGACAAATAGGTTCAGTCAAAACTTAGCCCTGTTAGAGGAAGGTTCCGTTAATAAAGGAATACATCAGGACAAATCGCGCCTCATCTGGCCTCTCTTAAGAAAGCGACAGTCTCTCATAAATTTCTCAGCTGATTGGAATAACGCTTATCATTCTCGTTATAACAACAAAATTTTAAAAAGGATCTTAAATTTACATTTTCTGGGGGAGTGGGTAATTAAATTACAGGGGAAATCATCCTCTGCTACAACATCATCAAAACATCACAATGACTACTACTGTATATTATTACTTTCATGGAGTCCACATATTAAGCAGATAGCAAAGAGTATGTTAACGTCCATGGAGGCTCAAACTCCTTAGCTGTGTAGCGAACAGGTACTGTCAATTAGATAATTCTCCACACTCCCCACCTTGAGCCGTATCACGGTTGCTCAACTCCAATGGATGTACCAGTTGAATGGGTCTTCGAAACACTCTTCCTTCTTTGTCAGTCAGCTCACAGAACCTGATCTTCCCATCTCGTCCTATGATGAGTTTGGGGATTCTAGCTAGCTTCCAAATTTGCCTTGGTAGTTTATCGTCGCTTAGCAGCGCTAGATCTCTTTGTTGAAGAAGTTGAGTTCCAGGTAAAAAGAAGCAGGTGGAAGATACAGAAGAACGGACTACCTCAGGGAAGCGTGTTGGCACCAGTGCTTTTCAATGTTTACACAAATGGTCAGCCTCCTCCTGCCGGGACGAATAGTTTCATCTATGCTGATGATTGTGTCATCACTTCTTAGGGGGATAACTTCGAGGCGATTGAACAAACATTGTCCACAGCTCTAGACACTCTTGCTGGCTATTACAAGAAGAATCAACTAACACCAAACCCAACTAAGACGCAAACCTGTGTTTTCCATCTAAACAACAGAGAAGCTTCTCGAACTCTGAAGGTCACTTGGCAAGGCATAGCATTACAACACAATCCTACCCCGAAGTACCTCGGAGTCACACTGGTGGACCGTGCCTTAACCTACATCAAGCAGAAAGTGGCTGCTAGAAACAATATTGTGCGGAAGCTAACTGGAACATCTTGGGGAGCACAACCAGACACAGTGAGGACATATGCCCTTTCTCTCTGCTATTCTGCAGCTGAATACGCATGCCCGGTGTGGTACAAATCTTGCCATACCAAAGCAGTTGATGTAGCACTCAACGAAACCTGCCGCATTATTACTGGATGTTTGAGACCTACACCTTTGGAAAAAGTGTATTGCCTTGCAGGGATAGCACCTACCGATATTAGCCGTGAAGTGGCAGTCAAGAAAGAAACGAGAAAGGTGTTGACATGGGAAGCCCACCCTTTGTTTAGATATGAGCCACCACGCCAGCGGCTCAAGTCTAGGAAAAGCTTCTTGAGAGTAACCGAAGTACTTGCAGGAACAGCGCAGCAAGCAAGAATTCAAGAATGGCGCGTCAGGAGTCAACATACGAGGATCAGCCAATGGATGACCCCAAAAGAGGAACTCTCTCCTGGCCATGTCACAGATTGGGTGAATTGGAGAGCACTGAATAGACTGCGCTCTGGTGTTACGCGGTGCAGGGTAAACCAGAAGAAATGGGGTTTCGAAGTGGACAGTACCTTGTGTGTATGTGGAGAAGAGCAGACCACAGCCCATTTGCTTTCAATATAGTTCATGCCCATTCAGCTGCACAACAGAAGACCTGGTTAAAGCGAAGTCAAATGCACTTGATGTTGCAAGGTTTTGGGCTCACACAGTTTAATGTGGCTCTTCGCCATTGAAATTTTTATGTTATGTTTTATGTTTTTTCCTTATCTTTAATTTTAAACTTATGTATGCTTCTGACACGATATAAATAAATGGAAACGATTTAGATCCAATACATACTCGTTCTTCCACTGCTTTCAAAATGTGTTCAGTGCAGACTGTTTTTCTATCCACATCTGATTCTTCTTTTGCTTTGTTACTATCCTCAACATAGGTCTTTCTGTCCGGTAGCCTTGTTGTGTTATCACCAATACGAAAATGTGCTGGTGTCAGCGCACAATGCTGAGGATCGTTTTCCATATACGTCAAGGGTCTACTGTTGATTGTTGCTTCAATTCCGACGAGAACTGTGTAAATTTCTTCATCATCGAACCGCCTGCTTTCTAAGGCTTTCTTCAAACAGCTTTTCACTGTTTGTACCATTCTTTCCCAGAATTCTCCCCACCAAGCAGCGCGTTCGACTATATATTTTACCATTCAAAAAATGCACAATGTCTTCTGTTTTCAGATTTTCCCATAATGTGCTAAGTTCTATTTCAGCTTTTTTAAATGTTCGTGCGTTATCGACCAAATTGTTCGACATAAGCCTCTTCGTCCAATAAATCGCTGTAAGGCGTGAATGAATTTCTCCGTACTCATATCTGTCACAAACTCCATGTGAACAATGCAATGTATCTTTTCCGTAATATGCCTCCATTCTCGGAATATAACGGACCTGCGAAGTCCACACCAGTGGTCTCAAATGGTCTGCTAGGAGTTAGGCGTTCTACTGGAAGAGGGGGTTCAACTTCCGAAGCTGCCTTTGCTTTCAGTTTTTTGCACGGTATGCACTGTCTAATGATTTTCTTGATGATCTGTCGTCCTCGAAGTATCCAAAAGTCTGTCCTTAAAATACTCAACAAAATTCGAGTTCCTACATGAAATTGGGTTTTATGTTCTTCTTCTACCAACAGTTTTGTGAAATGGTGGTCGCCATTTAAAATAATGGGATGTTGCTCGTTTTCATCTAAACTAGCAAACTGTAAACGTCCACCAAATCTTAGAATGCCACGTTTGATGAATGGAGAAAACTTTCTAATTTTGGACTGCTTGTGTAGTTCTGACCTTTTCTGTAGTGCTTCTATTTCTTCTGAGAACGATTCTCTCTGTGAATGTTTAATCCAAAACAGCTTTGCAGTTTGGTTTTCGTCTAATTTGGAGTGGGCCTAACGTTTTTTCTTGATAGCGTGTATTTCGTGTACATCGCCAAATCCATGCTGTGATCCTGAGAACTTTGGTTTATATAATCTACTATATCTTGTAATATCGAAAATCGCTTCTGTCTGTTTATCTGCGGTAGCATGGGAAACTGTTTTCTTTCGTTCTGTTCCTGTTTTATCAAGTTCTGTTTTTTTATATTTAAACTGATTTCGGCCAATATTCTTCTGGTTTTACAAGCCAGTCTGGACCATGCCACCATGAGTTACTTTTACACAGTTGATTTGCTGTTAGCCCTCTTGTTATATGATCTGCAGGGTTTTCCTTGCCGGGGCAATGACGGCACTGTGTTGGGTGTGACCTTCGATGAATTTCATGTTCGAGACGAACACTTTCCATTCCGACTCGTTTCCTCTTATCCAGTGGTTGAATCGGTCCAAAATTGGACGTGGTGTAATTCCAAGTGTAGTTCACGTTTGGCATACTCCGAAAGACTAACTGCTATGATAGCTCCCATGAGTTCTAGTCGTGGTAAGGATATTTTCTGAACTGGTGCAAGTCGACTTTGGCTGTGATTAATTCGATCCTGACATCTTCGTTTATGGTCGTCTTGATGTAAACTGCTGCGCCATATATTCGTTCGCTGGCATCACTGAAAATGTGCAATTCTCTGGTCTGGTCTTGCTTGATCAAAGATCCTATCCATTGTGGAATTTTAACAGTGTGTAGACTTTTTAAATCTTCTAGCCAGTGGTTCCACTTCTGAAGTAAATCATGTGGCAAGAGCTCATCCCAGTCGAGGTTTCTCAGCCAAGTTTCTTGGAAAATAATCTTTTCTTTAATTGTTGCTGGTGATAGGATGCCTAATGGATCATAAATTCTTGCTGCAGTCTTCAGGACAACTCTTTTAGTGCAGGGCATGAGTGCTGCTGTACTTACGGTATTCGCGAACGAGAAGTAGAATTCATCTGTATCCACATCAGCTGGAATGCCTAAAATAGATGTATTATAGCGCACCACTTCTTTCGTTTCTCGCCACATCTGGTTCATTGAGTTTGATAACCATTTGGAAAGTGGAATGCTGATCTCATTGAAACAATTTTTCATCTTTGTATAAATGTCTATCAATTCTTCATTTGTGTCTTCGCCTGCTACTAGGTCGTCAACATACACGTTGTCTTCTAGAATTCTTAATGCGTTTGGATATTTGTCCCTTATCACCGTTGCTAGTTGTCTTAAAGTTGATGCCAGCAGATACGGACTGCATGTCAGCTCAAATGGGAGTCGACAGAAACGGTATATTGTGGTCTTGTTGGTTCTCGGCCATCCTTCTTCTGAACGAATCATTTTAAACCAGGAAAAACGAGTGGAATCTCTGTCTTTCTCATTCAGAATCAACTGTAAAAAGCTCTGATTTCCGTCTGCTGCACTGTATTTGTTGAACCTTCGTAACCGAAGTAAGGTTGCTGTTGAATCTGGATTCAGATTGGGGCCAGATTCTAAGTTGCTGTTCAAAGACAATTCGCCTTTCTCATGCGAAGAAGCGTCAAATACGATCCTCACTTTGGTTGTTCATCTCGAATTACTGCATGATGTGGCATGAAGAATGTTTTGCCTCTTTGTGATTCCTCACTATAGAATTCAACTTGTTCGTTCTCAATGTGTTTCTGCATTGCTTGTACATAGCGCTCTTCGTATTTCTTATCTCTTACAAATCGCTTCTTCAAACTATCGAAACGCTTTAACGCAATATTCCTGTTGTCATGTAGATTAGGTTCATCCTTTTTCCAAGGTAGAAATACTATGCACCGTCTTTCAGTTATCGCAAATTGTTCATTGGTTGTTGTCAAGATCTTCTGTTCCTAGGCTTTGAATTTGCGAGTTTCGTCATCCCTAATTCCGATGCTCTCTAGCTCCCAGAATCTCCTCAATGGGTTGTCTGTTTCTGAGTGAATGAAGTATGAAGTCGTTTCTTTTATCGAAATCCCAGTGCGACTTCCAAATAGAATCCAACCAAAAATACTTCTGCGAATAGTCAGTGAGTCTGATAAGCGGATGTTGTCATCTTGGAAGATACGTTCATGGTAATCAGCGCCAACTAATATTCCAATAGAGATGTTTTTTCAATATTTCATCCACATCTGCAAATGTTAAACTGCTGAATTGTTGCCTAATATCCATTGGGACTGGTCTCAGAGCTTGAAAAGTATATGTAGCTTCTAAAGCTTCTATCTTGATTGCAGTTCCCGTGGCTGCTCCTGTAAGTTGAAATCGTACTCGGTTGTGTATTGTTGCTTTACCGTGATGTTCAAGCGTTGAAATAATTAAGGACTCTTTTCCAATTTTAGTTTATCTGTTAGATCTTTGAAGATATAACTGCGTTCACCTCCGGCATCAAGTAGTATTTTTGTCATATGCTGATTGCCGTTGCGATCAGAAATCCACACTAATGCTGTGTTCAAAAACATCACATGCAATTGTGTATTCATTGTCTCTGTAGTATGGACGGCTGTAACAGTTGTTTATTTCGTAAGTGACTCCCCTGTGGTTACTGCCGTTATTGTATTCAAAGGTGACTTGCAAATGGATTTATGATGTCCTGTGTTATTACAGACTCGAAATTTCTGATCTTTCTTTCTACAGTATTTCATTTTGTGTTTTTTGCCTAAACAGATGAAGCATCGTCCATCTTTAATTTTTCTGATCTGGCTGCAACCGAGACTATTTTATGGCATTCGTCACTCCAGTGGCCTCTTCTATTGCAAAAGACGCATGTGATTGGGTTTGTTTTTGTTTCATCGCTGTACGTTAGTTTAAGATGACCTCTCCACTGTATTTATCTTATCGGTCATAAATAACCGTGCAGCTGCGATAAGAAGCTGATGAGTTTCGTAGCGGCCTGGGTGACCGCACGTCTATGGTTTGAAGCAGTCTTCAGTTGATAGTGCTGTGTGTAGCAATGAGTCAGCGTGCAGGTACTTCGGCGAGTGTCCGAACATGTGATGCAAATTACGAAGGAAAAATTACCGAGTGGTTTGAAGAAGACATGAGTGATGTGGACGATGGTGATAGTGAAATAGAGAGTGATCACAATACCAATACTGAGACTGAAGGAGAGGGAGAAGAAGATGAAAGTTCCGCGCTACTGCCTGATGATTCACGTTCTAAGTGTTTTTATGGTAGAAATAGGTACAAATGGTCGTCTGCGGAACCTCCACAGAATGTGCGTACACCTCGTCACAATATCGTGATTCACCTTCCCGCTTTGCGCCCTTCAGCTCGAGTTGGAAACAGTGTGGATCCTGTTACGGCATGGACACTAATATTTAGTGAAGAAATTGTGAACTTACTAGTGCGATGGACAAATGTGAAACTCAGTGCAATGAGAAGTAATTATCGAAAGTCTACCCGACCAGAATTACAAAATGTTGACGCAGTTGAAATGAAAGCTTTTCTAGGCCTTCTTATTTATTCGGCGGTTTTCAAATCTAACAAAGAGGACATCGCTTCAGTCTTCGCAGCTGACGGTACGGGCCGTGAAGTATTTCGTGTTGTGATGTCAGGTACAAGGTTTCCCATTCTCCTGTGCAGCCTGCGTTTTGACAATCCTGAAGACAGAACGCAGCGGAGAGAGACAGATCCTATTGCACCCATATCTGAGCTTCTGAATATGTTGATTCAGAACTCAAAGGTGTTACTCCATTGGTACAAATGCAACAGTAGATGAGATGCTAATTGGTTTCAGAGGTCGGTGTAAGTTCAGAATGTATAATCCGAACAAGCCTGAGAAATATGGAGTGAAATTGATGTGCCTAACCGATTCGAAAAATAGTTATTTGTACAATGCATACATTTATGCAGAGAAGGACACTGATGGAATAGGCCTTTCAAGGGAAGACAGAAAATTTTCAAAGCCAACTCAGGCAGTTCTTCGTTTATCGGAACCAATACAGGGTACAAATAGAAATATAACAGCTGACAATTGGTTCACCTCAGTGGAGCTTGTTCAGTAGCTGAGGAAAAGGGGACTCACTTATGTTGGGACAGTAAGAAAGAACAAGAAGGAAATTCCAACTAACTTCTTGCCTTCCAAGCAGGGAAAGGTCGGTTCCTCTGTGTATGGCTTCATGAAAGACATAACTCTTCTCTCACACGTTCCGAAAAGAAACAAAACTGTTTTGTTAGTATCCTCTATGCACCATGGGAAAGCAACTGATGCGGACACGGGGAAGGAAGAGATGATTCAGTTTTATAATTCTACGAAGTCTGGAGTAGATACTTTGGATCAGATGTCAGCCAACTACTGCACAGGTAGAAGAACAAGAAGGTGGCCGATGGCAGTCTTCTTCCGTATCGTCGATATTGCAGCTGTGAATGCGAATATCTTGCATCAGTCCTATCGCGAGAGCCCCCAAATGACCAGGCAACATTTTCTGAAAGAACTTGCTGCTCAACTCACTAGGCCACACATGATAAGAAGATTATCAAATCCCAGGATCCCAAGAGATATTCGAGGCGCTATCTCTAGAATTTTGAGCATCCCTGCGGAGCGTATCAATATTTCCGAGGAGAAGCTTGAAAAACGGATAACGTGTCGTTTGTGCCCACCAGCAAAGAAGAGAAAAACATATTACAAGTGCTACAGATGTGAAAAACCAGTATGCTTGGAGTGTACAAGGAAGATCTGCTTCGAATGTGTTGAGTGAGAGTAACATTGAGGGCCAAGTTCAGTGCTTGCAATTTCCACCCCAACAAGAGATCTGTCTAATGTGTCGTTAATTTTCCGTGCAGTGGTTATCAAACATCTTTAATACCCAAGTTAGGGTCAATTTTTGTTGATAGTGTAAAGGATATGTGTGTGTTTAAATGGAACAGTGTATTCTGAATAACGAAAATTGCTGCGACTGCAATCTGAAGGTATGAGGGTTATACAAATTAACAAATGGAAAATATTTTTGTGGCTTTGGGTTCAATAAAGTGTAATTATTCAAATAAAAGCAGCTAGCAATTTATCTCATTAACCGTCCCTTCCGTAGTCAAATTAATTTTCATGCGGTCTCAGTGACCTCACGTCCATGTTGATGTCACTGAAAATGTACGTCAATAGTTAAGGGTTAAAATAGAAAGGTACTGCAAGCAAATATACTGGCAGGGCGATAAGCGAGGTGTGGCACGTGTTTACTTTTCCACCGCGGTCATGTTGACCGCACGTCCATAGTTAAGGGTTAAGTGGATTATTTTGCTGTTCAGTATGCTTACTCTTTTTATTTATTTCTTGTATTGACTGGTGCGTAGATTCATGTTGTAGAGAACTCTTCTCCTAAACTGTCACTGAACTCGTTCAACTTTTCTGATTTTTCTTTGCTGAGTACCCATTTGTCCAGGAAATTCATCAGGGCATCCAAGTTACCATCATCGCCCTGCGTAGTGTACCAGGCGAATTTTGTTTCATCTGGAAAGGCACGTAAAATATCTGCAGATAAAAAGGAACCAAGCATTCAGGCATCAAACCCAAGTCCTTTAAGAGCTGCAATATTCATCTGGCAACTGTTATATATGCATCTCAACTCGGAGTAGTTGGATCTGAATTTTTTCTCATGGTACGGAAGAAATCGATATGTTCCTGTTGCTGTAATTTAATGTTGTCGAAACGTTCCTTCAGCTTCTGAAGTACGATCTTGTAATTTTCCTCTGACATTTTCAGTCCACTGATGAGATGCCTGGCTTCTCCTTCTGCCAAGTTCCATAGATACAGATGTTTGTCAACTCCGTAATTGCCGAATTATTATGAATTGCTGATTCAAATCGCTGATAAAATCTTGGCCAGTCTGAAAAGGTGCCCATGAAAGGTTTAATTTCAAGTTTAGGTAAGCGTGGTCTCACGATTACAGACTGAAGAATAGCTGTTTCATTCTTTGCGTTTGATTGCTGCTGGGGAAACCTAATTTCTGTGATCTTCTTCTTTGCTATTGTGATTAGTTTTCGGCCTTGTATTTGACGATATTCACACCCTTCGGCACCCCGTTCGTTCGCATCGTCTTCCTGGAACGGCTGTATCCGTTTCTGAATTTCGCTCAAATCTAATAGTAGTTCGTGTAATCTTTGCGCTAATATTTCCATTTCGATGTCTTCATATCCATCTTCGATCGCTGTTTGTAGTCTTTGAATAAGTCTAATTTCCGACGATCTGGTTGCTGTTCGAATGCGTCTTTCAGTCTGTAAAATGTTTCCATTTGAAATTGTAAACTGAGCAGTAGGTGCGTTAATATTCGTATTTTCCATGTTTCACTGAACGGTATTATGCACGAATACCGTTAATGAAAATAACACACACTACGCACATGGACATAACCGCAGTGATTTAGTTGGACCGGAACGGGCGGGAACGTCGTTCCGGAAAATATTTTCCCGCTTTATAATGACGTAAGATTTTTACATTCAGTAAAAAAATCTTATAATCTATACATGGCGCTGAAACGTCATGGGTGTACCTACTCTAGCGAATTAATATCGAACCTTACGGTTTTACACTCCTGGACGGTTTTCTGGTTCTCTAAGGTTGGCTACATTGCTACTGGATTCGGAGAGCGGGAAGTGAGCACAACAACCTTCTTCCACTTGTTATGTTTGTGTGAATCCAAGTTAATCCAAAATATTTACAATAAGATGGGTAGCATCGAGCCAGAGAACTGTAAAAGCTGTCTGGGAAAACTATAGTGCACTAGTTAAACATTTTAGTGAGGCCAAAAATGATCACCAGAGAGACTCCCAAGAAAGGGCAAAATTCCAAGGTCTAGTTAGTATATTAACATATGTGGAATTGCTAGAAAATATTGCAATTATGTATCTATACATAGCGCTTAAACGTCATGGGTGTACTGTTGTTGAGTTAGCTGATTTGACATCAGAGTTGCAGAAAAGAGAGGCAAGTCTGACAGAGGCTCAAAATGCAATCAGGCGCACTAGAAAACTGTTTGAATCTATGTGTAACTCAGCTTCTGGACAATACTACAGAACAGTTCGTAAAGCAGCAGAAAACAAAAAGTTTAGTAACATAGGATTACATGATTCTAAAAAAAGTTGCAAAACTTGACAGAATGAAGTTTTGCAGAAGTCTTGTGAACAATTTAAACAACAGGCTTATAGAAAATGTGTCCACATCATCTCATCTTGGTTCCAGCTCTAGTCAGCAGAGACATGAGAGAATCACAAAAGTTATCAATGATTGAAAGGTACTATACAAAAATAATTGGCCCTCCACTTCTACTTTGGATATCTGCTATGGTGATGAGAGTGTTGGCAACCTTTGTGACTTTTTCCACGTGTCAGACTAGAGGAGGTACATTAATGCTTTTAGAAAGTATGTCGTGACCAAGGAAATTCCAGTAGAGCTGATTCCTTTAATCAATACTGTACAGAACATTCCCATCTCTTCAACAGAAGCTGAAAGAGCTTTCAGTACCATGATGAGATCCTCACAGAAAAGAGAAATAGGCTGCTGGTTACAAGATCAAGCGGACTTATTTTCATAAGCAGCGTTGGACCTCCTGTGCATATATTTAACCCACAACCATAAGTCATGGCTACTAAAGGGGAGACGTTCAGCTGATAAAACAACTTGTCGGAAACATTTTGACACCCAATAAGAGTCCATTTGGAAATTGCTGAATTAATAAGGTGAGTTCCTGTAAATATTTTGTTCCAACTAAATCACTGCATAACCGTATTCCTGTCTTTAACCTATATCTGTAATGTAATTGGTATTTTACTGCAACCTGAAGATACATTGCATTCGTAAACAGTCCGGGTTTCCGTATTATATTTTTACGACGGTTAAATCTTAAGCGTTGGTTTCGTATAGTGCTGATCCTGTCAACAGAGGCTTTACACACTTGTAATATTCACTGTTTTTGCGACGCATTTTGAAACGTACACTGATGTTTCGTAACACTTCAAGTGAGTTTGTTCGTAATGTACATAATTACGTATATTCCTTCAAATGTATATCCGTTGCTTAAGAAATCGAATGTAAATAGAGATCTTACTTGCGTTAGCTATTTTCTTGTTGATACGGCGATGTTGCGTGATGCTGCTTACTGTTGTCCGTCCGCGTCTTTCTTGCCGCTGATCGTTCCGCAAACGGGTTTCGGCACCATTATGTAATGTTTTACTTCATGAGAACACTGAAATGTCATAGGTTGCTGATTTATTCTTACAAAGTAATCATCCTCTGCTACAACATCGTCAAAACATCACCATGACTACTATACTATTACTTTCATGGAGTCCATATATTAAGCAGATAGCAAAGAGTATGTTAACGTCCATGGAGGCTCAAACTCCTTAGCTGTGTAGCGAACAGGTACTGTCAATTAGATAACTCTCCACACCACCCAATCTGCAGGGACCCTGCACATCGGGCCCAGCAGATTGGGTCGTGTGTACAGGCTTTTAAGTGATTAATGGAGGCGTTCAGTTCACAAGGAAGCGAATGAAGTTCATTGATAAATTTTAGTACTATCGTAAGGTAGCATGATGTCACCTGACATGATGCGTTGACACGGCTGTTAGAGACCGAAGGTTGACATTAGGCGATGAAAGGCGTGCGTAGAACGTGCCTAGTGCCGTGAATAGTGTGAGGCAGAGCTGTCACGAACACCTTGGCAGCAGGTGCTCCTCACAAGGACAAACCTGAACAGTGCCGAGACCGGAAACGATGTCGTCAAGAGCAGGAACTTAGAGATGATAATAATTACAAGCATAAGAAGAATACATGTATCTGTTGTAAAAAAGGCAGATTTTAGTTAACATATTATCGACATTATCGTATAATGTATGTGCGTATTAATCAAAGAACAATCGGTAAAATTTATGCATACAATATTTAAGACCGGTAGGTGTCTGCCTGTATTTCTGCGGGGTAATCTTGAGAACCAACGATACAGCGGAGGTTGGTGCAGAAAATCAGTTGTGTGATGTAACCCATCCCCTTTCCAAATAATAAAAATATTTAGAAACATATGAGGTTTTCAAGAAGCTCTCCGCTGAGTTTTCCATACAGAAAGAATACGCAAAAAAAAAAAAAAGAAACACACATAGGCCTACACATTGCACATACAAAACTAATTAAACGCACAACATCTGCAATGAAAAAACACTCACGAACTAAGAACACGTCCCTTATTTTGACAACGTAAAATGTACAATTTGTATACTTCATCGATTTACAAATGTGGCTATGTGGCAAGTTGGGAATATTAAAAGACCTGGCGGGAACAGCTGATGGCTTCCTCTACAGTATTTTGTTTTCCCGTTTGCTTTGAGCGATCCCCTCTTAAATACTACCGCTGAGTCAAGAGGGTGCAACCTGTCACGTTCTCATTTCGATCGAAGTGTAAGTGTGGCCAGTGCTGCTTCTCTGTGAATGAACGAAGACTCGCTGTGAAGTGATATCTTGGCTGTTCTTTCCACAGCACTTCGGAAAAGCTGGGCACGCATGCGCATAAGGCAGAGTTCCTGCTTTTTGGCAAAAAGCTGAGAAATTCTCTCTGAGCTGTGATCTGCACAGCACCCGACGTGGAGCGCACGACTAGTTACCTGGTTGTGAGGGGAGTTGAATGATTCCCTACTCTTTGGCTGACGTCTTTTTCAATGCACTGTATTTGACTGTAGATAATACTACTTTCACAAAGAGGATCCCTAGTTATCGTTTGGTGGGCATAGCTTTGAATCTCGTCGGACTTTCTTCACAGACATTGATCACAATGCGAATTACTTTAATCTACGTCAAGCACGAGCAAAACTACGAGAAAGAGAAATGTCGCCCTAACCAATCTAACTCAACATTATTACTAAACACTTACAGAAGATACGGTTATGTCTAATTGTCTACACAATAAAATCTACAAATATCCCCAACCATGGGGTGATGACTAATACATCACTCATTAACTCGATTCCCAATCGCAACACTCCAGCAAACACGTAAAGCCTACTAAATTTCCATTATGTCCCTTTACGTAAAATACAAATACCCAAAGAAAGGAATATCAAACAAACATTAAACGATTGGTCTAATAGTTTCCCCCTCAATTCGGACAAGAAGAAAACATGTAAGCTGCACCCAGCTTTACTTAATTTTAAAGTTATGTACACAATGTACATAAATGAAGAACGTGCGACTACATAAGACTCATGTTAAAAGGGTACTTATCCTCGTGTGGAGCAGTTCACACCTCTATGGATCCATTATTAGGAATTATTCCTCTATCTCCCTGGTGCAAGTGTACGCAAATGATGCACAAATTTACTGTCATTAAAAACCGAGTGATATTGATACTGCAATTACTAAAATAAATTCCGACCTAAAACCTCTTAGTGGCGATGCAAATAAAAACAGTTTACTAAAAAAACCAAACCACATGGCACTACCGCCCTTGAAGGGCCTTGGTCTACCAAGCGACCGCTGCTCAGCCCGAAGGTCTGCAGATTACGAGGTGCCGTGTGGTCAGCACGACGAATCCTCTCCGCCGTTATTCTTGGCTTTCTAGACCGGGGCCGCTATCTCACCGTCAATAGCTCCTCAATTATAATCACGTTGGCTGAGTGGACCTCGAACCAGCCCTCAGGTCCAGGTAAAAATCCCTGGCCTGGCAGGGAATCGAACCCGGAGCCTCCGGGTAAGAGGCAGGCACGCTACCCCTACACCACGGGGCCGGCAACAGTTTACTAATAAACCCGAATAAAACTCAAGTTATTATTATCGGTACCAGTAAAAACCTATATTCCCTCAAGCAACGGGACATCTCTCCAATAATTTTAAACAATAAAATCATACGCTTCTCTACTTCAGTGACTAACTTAGGAATTATTATGACTGAGACCCTAAATTGGACTTAAAGGGGTGATAAGCACATGTAATAAAGTACACAAATACGTATATCCTCTGAAGCGATTCTGTAATGCATTCTCGATTCGACTAAGTACAACTAATTCACTCTCTTATACTACCTATACTTGACTATTGTGACACTGTGTTGACTGAAATTACCTGCGACAGTAACAAGAAACTGGACCGGAGCCTGAATAGCTTCGTAAGATATATATTTAATCTGCGATATGATGCTCATACATCACCCTATTATAAGGAACTGTCGTGGCTTCGAGTGCACCAGCGCCGTGAAATTCACATGCTATCACTTCTGCACGAAATACTTTCCACTAATCAGTAGCGGTTTCTGGTATAGCGCAATGGAGCAATGAACCTCCAGTTTATATCACATTGTACTTAACTACTTAATTTTCACAACTGCCTTGTCAATCTTGAAGCCTTTAGGCCGGTCTCCACTGATTAACATTTAACAACAACATGTTAAATGTTAAAAGTGTTAAATGTTAACTGGTGACACCATCAGCATGTTAAATGTTAAATGTCAAAAACTGTTTCATTTAACATTGTGTCTACACTTAATAAACATGTTAAACTTGACATCCTTTGTTTATATACAGGTAGTTCATCATATCAATTTATGGTAATACATTTAGATGGTGTCTAGTATTTTTAAATAAGGACAATGGAATCAGATGAAGAGGAATTGGCCTTTGTTATTGCCACTGTTGCTTCTTGTTATGATTTAGAAAATCAGTTTTATTAGGCACATTTCCTCCCCTCACTCTGCTCATAGCTTCAAAAGCAAACCACTTTGAAGTACAGGGTATAAACTTCGTCCGCTCCCGACTACCGACTTTTCTGAACTTTCTGCAATTCTCGACTGTACTGGGAGCGGAGGGACGCTAGTTTTTTTTTTCTTTTTCGATTTACTCGCGGGAACAATTATAGATATTTTCGAGTTCCTGGAAACTGTCGGCTTTCTTCGCTTTATATCTGTATTCCTCTGGTGAGACATCCCACAAATAAGGCCTTTTTATTATATCTCTAATTAAGTCCAGAGTAATCTCCTTGCTCTACCCCATTTCTGACATTTTAGTATAGTGCAGAGAGAACGACACACGTGCGTGTACTGTATTTGTAGCTTATAACAAAGAGAACGAGTATTGCGGAGTGTTGTAATTATAATCCTGCTTCATGAGGAGCATGTCGTTTGCATCGTTTAGGTTATGTGTTGGCATGGAAACATCATGGAAGTTGCCGAAGCTGTGCCGACAACGCACGAACAACGAATTGACTTGACATGTTTTCCACTTGGAGCGGAAAACACGCCAACATGTTAAAAGTGTTAACTCAACATTCTGAGTTAACATGCAAAGTCAATTGGAAGACACAATCACAATATACATGTCAACTGTAACATGTTAAATTAAACATGTTGGTGTTAAATGTTAAACAGTGGAGACCGGCCTTTTGCTAAACTCATCTATCCGTAATATACTCGTACTGACTTTCAATTCAAGCGAGCCGCGCGAAGTCCTGGCTGGATACTCGTCTGAAATGCACCCCCCATGCAAGGCCACATCTCCGTCCGTACCTTGGCGAAGGGTGTGGTGAGGTGCGGGGAGATACCGACCAACACGTAGACAAGACCAGGATATCGCAGAAACGAATATCCGTGATTTACGCATGCGCAATATGCCTCTCTCTCTCACCCGTCTTCGTAATCGCAAGTCGTGTTGTTGGGGTTAGAAAACTAGCACATGCCTGCCATCTGTTGCCCTTACAGGAATTTAACTACGGCAACAAAGAATAGTACATATAGTTAACACTAGTGTTGGAAAGCATCATTACTACCAAAAGTCACATTAAACTGCCAAATTCCGATTGATATTTTGTCCCAAATATATTACTAATACTTACTGAACATCTATTCATTTGTCTTCTTTGGAGTAATTACTTCTTGGAGAGAAACTTAACTTAAAAACCATTGAGGCAAAAAATAGCGGCAAAATAATAGCAATGAAAATGCTAACTGCCTAGCCCACACGAGTTCGTTAAATTAAGTTATCAACGTTGTCAACAGTGCGAACACACATCCCTGAAGTTTCCTTCTGTTTTTCAAATGTGATACTAGTGTTTATAAAACTTTGCAGTATTTATCATAATTCGTTATATTATTGAACGCTGTGCAAGCGTGTCAGTGTACTTTTGTGTCGTACAGAAACTTAATTTTTAGAACATAAAGAAGTTACAATCTTATGTCCGTGTGTGTATTTTTGTGCATTGTGGTTGCGTCCACAATCTTTGTGCTCGGGAAAGGTAAGGAGCTACAAAATGAGTATGAACAGTGTCCAGATACCTAGAAAGACAAAATTTTCTTCTCTCTCTCTCTCTTGAGCGTAAACTTGGGATTAAGAATGCCGGCCGCCCACTGCCTGATCTTGATATAACGATGCAGATTAAAAGTAAAGAAATCGTGCGTAAATTCAGAATGGATATAGGCCCTACGCAAAAGAATCGAGTGGATGTGTGGGTGCGAAATTACCAACAGGATGTTTTGTTTTCCCTGTTTATTCTTTGTGAGTGATGAAAGCGAAGGGACTTGGACCAAAGTCGGAGTGGTAGTATGTGGTGGCGAAGGGGAAGGGGGGGGGGGGGGGCACAAGAATTCTTCCTTCTGTTGAACCCCCAGTGACGAAAGTCACGCGCCGCCGCTGCCACTAATACTCCCAACTAACTTTCTTCACCTTTTTCTTACCTCTCGTCATACCATGACCACAATACAAGACCTGGCTCCTCCCTTGCCATACCTGTAAACCGCTCCTTCATAATCTCTGCGTCCAGGTCATGGAATTTGCTACCTGCGAACATTAGGGACAATCCCTCTCTTCGCAAGTTTAAAGTGGCGTGCCGCGAATATTTGTTGAGTGGATCCTGCTGACGTGCTGGATAACTGTTGAGTGAATGAAAGAATGAATGGGATGAATGAACGGATTATTGCAGTTACGTCACTTAAGAGTATTTTACTTTATGTATTTTAAAATTAAGGATTCTATTATAGTCATTTTTAATATTATTACTATTGTTTTTGCTATTAATATTATTTTTTTGTGTCATTTGCATTTGTAAGTACTGTATAAGTTATGTACATGTATACTTTTCTAGTGGTTAAGTGTAAGAGTGGGCCTTGAGCCCTAACTTTACCACCAATAAAGGCATTAATCTATCTATCTATCTATCCATCTATCTATCTATCTATCTATCTATCTATTCTTCTCTTGCAAACACATGCTTGTTCACTATCTCGTAAGTGGAAATTTCCTCGAAACATAGTTTCGCGCGTCCTTCTTTGCCTCGCGCTATACAGAAAGATATGATGCTAAATTATAAATTGCTAGGCTGAACCCGTTGAAATTAAACCGAATACTAAGTCCCTGTTCGGTAAAGTATATTTGTCTGGCACTTACAAACTGCTGAGTGAAAGCGTTTGTTTGATGTAGTTTGCAGTGGCTAAATACCGACTCCAGGAATTAACTTACAGACTGAAGTGTCTAGTACCTATTTGCAGACAAATTTAGGTCCAATTTCTCTGAAATGCATTGTTGTTAGAGTACCTCCTTAAATACTACATCTTCGTTGCCATAAGACCTATCTGTGTCGGTGCGACGTAAAGCCCCTAGCAAAAAAAAAAAAAAAAATATATATATATACTACATTTCTTGTCCTATGGTTCGGTGGCACTATTTGTACTTTCAAACTGTCAAATGATCCAACTCGAGACATTGCTACGTAAAGCTAGCCATGGCTAAATGCAGACTGGGGTAAACATAAAGCAACACGGTGTAAATTCTGTCCTTGAGCTTTGTTAATCGTCATACTGAATGCAAGGTGAATATGAAACTGGCTTCTTTGGAAGAGTAGTGTCGATGGTATTAAATCAATTCTAGGAATCAAAACTCTCTGTCCAAACAACTGTCGTGCATTTCTCGTACAATTGATCTTGTTTCGTCTAAAAGCATTTATGTTTCTTAATACCGTTACAATTGCTCCAGGTTTTAATGTAAGGATATGAGGAGATACGCCACTTAATTCTAAGCCGTACAGAAACTCTATGGGAAATTGGAGAGTTTCATTTTCATCGTCAGTACTTAAGTTATTTACAATGATGTACGTTCTGGCCGTTCCTCCGGAGAGGCCTGGAGCAGGTCTTCCAATTTGACGCCTGGGCGACCTGCGCTTCTATAAGGATGGGCTATGATGAATTCTAATGCTGAAGACGGCACACACACCCAGCCCCCGAGCCATTGCAATTAACCAATGAAGGTAAAATACCCCAACCGACCGGGAATCGAACGTGGAACCCTCTGGACCAAAGGCCAGCACGCTAACCATTTAGCCATGGAGCCGGACACTTTAGAATTGATTTGACAAGAGTGTTCGTTTATAGGGGGAAGAAAGGCAACTTTGGAGAAGCTTACAGCATCTTCTGTTTTCTTTAATGCTATTTGTTCGGGGCGTCGACCAAGAAAGATCTTTTGCACCTACTTGCACCATATGTTAGGAACCAGCGTGTATTTGGAAATTGCGGAAGTGTAAAGTGTTGAATGTGAAGAAAGGAACGTTAAGGACGACACAAACACCCAGGCCAGGGATATTAATCATTTACAATTAAAGAACCCCTGACCCGGCCGGGAATCGAACCCGGGGCCGCCGGGGGGGACAGGCGGACGCGTTGCCCCCTACACATCTTCTGGTCACTCAAATGTATTCCCGTGAAAGACGATGTCTTGCTTCACGATGATAGAGGTTGGTCAGTCAATAACAGATTGCTCTGGCAATTCTTGATTCATTTAACGATAATCTCCATTACCAATTTTCAGCACAAAATCAGCAAAGTCACATATTTTTTAACAGATAATAAAAGAAAAGTCATCCTAATAAGCCATGAAAGCCCTTGGAGGGGTGGAAGGTAAAGGCTTCTAAGTTACTATCCGTAACCCCGGCACTGGATGGGGTAGCGTGGTTAGCTCTACGCCCGGTAGCCTTTGCCCCTAGGACTGCTACACATTTTTGGTGTAGGTGAGTGAACCTCAGGGCCAGGTGCACCTCCAGAAATGGAAATCTCGTTTCTTAAATTTTACGACTTCCTGACGGGGATTCGAACCCATGTCTTTCCGGATGAACCGAGTACGCCTTTACCGCCTCGGCCAGGCAGCCCCTATTTTTAAACAGACTAAATATCTTAAATTCTGACCAAAGGGGAGAAAATTTTATATACTTCCGTATAACAGCTTGTTTGGAAGCATGCGGAACAACAGGCAATGCCTGACTAAAATCTCCATTTAGAACAATAACTTTCCCTCGAAAGAATATGGAATTACCCATGATAACGCACGTCAGGGCATGTACATAATGGAGTCTGGCCACCGGAGAGACCTGGTACAAGTCTTTTAATTTGTCACTTTATAGGCGACCTGCGGATGAGGCCCTACTTTTGATGAATTCTAATGGTGAGGATGGCACACGCACCCAGCCCCCGAGCTGTCGGAATTCACCAATGAAGGTTTAACCCCATAACCCGGCTGGGACTCGAATCCGGGACTCGTGGACCAAAGTCCAGCACGGTAACCATTTAGCCATGGAGCCGGACAAAACACGTGTTCTCGTCCCGAGATGCTGCAGCTGTTTTCAGGCACCCCCCCCCCAACGGAATTGAGCTGCATGTACAATTTTTTATCACATCCCAGTCCTCCTACCACTCTTAAACCTCTGGCAGTGCCAGGAATCAAACCCGTGCCTTCGAGTGCGGTAGCTAATAACACTAACCGTTACGCTACCGAGGTGGACAATTGGGTGATAATTACTTCATTTTTATCAAGCAAGGCTCGCAAAGCTGTGAATATTCTGTTGGCTGCCATTTATCACGTTGGCAATTCTCCACGTCCGCCTATGTGGTGTAGTGGTTAGTGTGATTAGCTGCCACCCCCGGAGGCCCGGGTTCAATTCCCGGCTCTGCCACGAAATTTGAAAAGTGGTACGAGGGCTGGAATGGGGTCCACTCAGCCTCGGGAGGTCAACTGAGTAGAGGTGGGTTCGATTCCCACCTCAGCCATCCTCGAAGTGGTTTTCCGTGGTTCCCACTTCTCCTCCAGGCAAATGCCGAGATGGTACCTAACTTAAGGCCACGGCCGCTTCCTTTCCTCTTCCTTGTCTATCCCTTCCAATCTTCCCACCCCCCGCAAGGCCCCTGTTCAGCATAGAAGGTGAGTGAGGTACTGGTCATCCTCCCCAGTTGTATCCCCCGACCCAATGTCTCACACTCCAGGACACTGCCCTTGAGGTGGTAGAGGTGCTATCCCTCGCTGAGTCCGAGGGAAAAACCAACCCTGGAGGGTAACCAGATTAAGAAGAGGAAGAAGAAGAATTCTGCATCCATTATACCCTCCTATTTTTATCTTTCGGAAATATAAATAACCTATTCCCTTTAGATAAGTGACTATTACAATTCAAAGTGTATTCGTATGTCACTGTATGACGATTCTCCTACTCCTTTTCGAACTATCCTACAATCAGCTGATCGTAATAGCCTCGCGCTGCAACGTGGATGAAGTGGCACTATTCGCATTCTATGACTATTAATGCTCTAAGCTTTTGGCTAACGGTTTTTAATTTTGCATCAGTGGTTCTATAATGCATATTTTCAACATTTTTCGTGATTCAAGGGCCATGCCTCCTTGCTTATGTGACCACTGAAAACATGACGGACGTTCGTTCAATTAGCTTCAGCCAGACAGCGCTTTCGCCTTCTATGTTATTCTACGGTAGCTCGTTGATACAGACCTTGGTAGAATGTCTGTGGTAGTGTCATTTGCTGAATGCAGAATGAATTACGGTATTGCCACCTCTTGTCAATTATTGGAATCGATTGAAACTGCTTTTTGAAGTCGAGAGAAAGCTTCGTCCGAATACTGAAACTATCAACGATAAAACTCAGTGACACGGAATGTAGATATATGTATCTTTAAAGCAAACAACTTGAAAATCGACCAGGTAGAGATCGTTGACGGACTGTAGACTGAAAGCATACTTGCTGCATGTGGCCGAATAACATTATGCGAATGTTAATTCCGTAAAATAAAATATGTACTATTAAATAGTCGGTAGATGCAGAATGGATCTCGACCCATAAGTGGCCACGGCTGGCCCGTGGTCCGACAACTCTGCACTCTGACCAGCAAACCGAGCAGAGGAGGGGTGGCCACGGCTCTACCGTGGCTCTACGCCTCTGCATTTGGGAGACGGGACAGGGCTGGACCTCACGGCTGGCCCCAACCGTTGGCGAAAAGCTCGGACTCGGTAGAATACAGTAACCGTTTGATTTCCAATTCCTGAAATGAACGTGTTAACACACTCCAACCGTCTGCAGTGCAGATCCTCAATTCCTCGTCGGATTGCGTTCATCTGTAAATATTTTTTAAAAATTACGATCAAGCCACAATTATCCTATTGGTACATGAGTCAACATTATTAAATTAATAATGCATCCTTTATTTATAGTTGCTTTTTTATAAATTGTTTATGAGAGATTTCCGTTGTTTTTTATTTGATATGAAGCAGTCTATCCTATCCTCAGAAGCACTTACAGATGGAGTTTCCGAATCATCGGACTTGTGACGAATTGGGTTTCAGTTTTGAATTTACATTTAATTAGCAGTTTCTGTACCCAATTCAACATCAGCTGGTTGATTTAGAGTAGGAAGACCTGGACCAGACTGACCACCAACGTCCATTGAGGATGTGGTATTTCCAGAAGAAGATACCTGGCTCAAAAAAAAAAAATAGTGTTTACAGGACATTGTGTTTTCTTGTGTGGGCTAAACATGTACTCGTTTCACCTCAATATTTATTTCTGTTGGAGGTAAATGAAATGTCGCATGGCTTTTAGTGACGGGATATCCCAGGACGGGTTCGGCTCGCCAGGTGCAGGTCTTTCTATTTGACTCCCGTAGGCAACCTGCGCGTTGTCGTGAGGATGAAATGATGATGAAGACAACACATACACCCAGCCCCCCTGCCGTAGGAATTAACCAATTAAGGTTAAAATCCCCGACCCGGCCGGGAATCGAACCCGGAACCCTCTGAACCGGAGGTCAATACGCTGACCGTTCAGCCAACGAGTCGGACAACTGTTAGAGGTGTTTGACTTACAGTCTACATACGCCCTAAAAATAACACTTCAGGACAAAAGCAATCACGAAAATATTATGTACTCACTTTCTGTGTCATAAACAGACATGTTATGTATGTATGTTGGGTATTCAGCCCGAAGGCTGGTCTGATCCTCTGCAGCTCCGCCAACAGCTGTCATAAGTAGCCTAGGCGTCACTGAAGAGGCGTACTAGGGAAATGAGGAGTGAGGTAGTTTCCCGTTGCTTTCCTCACCGAGCAAGCCGTTGCTATTACATATCAGTCTGCCAAGCCCACTGAAATGCATGCACCAACCGACCCTATGAGCGATATTTTCACACCATTCATAACAGGGACTGGCTGCATAAGCAATGGCATTACTAGCATCACTCATACCTCAGTCACTTTCATATTGTCAAAGGATGAGACTGAGACAGGTCAATGAAAGTAACAAATTTTATACAGACCATACCAGAAGACATAGTGCACTGTAAACACTACATCTCGCCAGCAAAGGCATCTGTTACAAACTGAAAAACAACATATATACTGCATAATTAATAATAGTTCCATTTACTGATATCTTGAGCGTACAAATGAAACACCGGTTAGGTACAAAAGTCAACATACACTGTGATGTTGTTCACTTTCATGCACGATTAAATATTTTGTATTGCCGCCTTTTGCTTCGATCACAGCTTCCAAACGTCGAGGCATTAGATTCCACCAATTTTTTGTGTCCGCAGATGTAAAGTTACTCCACTCTTGGCCACCTTCAGATCATCTTTGCTTTTGCTGTTGTAGTTTTTTATCCTTCGCTTTAGTTCTCCCCAAATATGTTGAATTGAGTTGATGTCTGGTGACTGGGGAGGCGAATGCAACTGTTTTGGTACATTGTAAAAGAGCCATTCTTTTACGACAATGGCCATATGCTTGGGAACATTGTTTTGTTGAAACACCCAGTCTCTTCCTAGTCCTAATTTCTCCGCAGATCGTTTCAAATTCTCCTTTAAGATGGTGAGATACTTCCGTTTATCCATAATGTCCCCAATAAATACTAAATTCTCAACCCCAGCTCCAGACATGCAACCACACACAAGAATATTTCCACCGCCATGCTTCACGGATGGGACAAGATGTTTCGTCTTTAAACTTACATTCCTTTTTTCACCCCCATCTTTTGCTTTCCAGCTCACTGGAAGATGTCGAACTTACTCTCGTCCGTGAAAAGCACTGTATTCCAAAATATGTAATCCTTACTTCGATGCAGAGTTGCAAACTGTAGGCGCTTCTGTTTATTTGCATTGCTTATGAACGGTTTCTTCCGTGCTGTTTTACTGTCAAACTCATGATTGTGGAGAAGTCTTCGTACTGTGATGGGATGAACAATATTGCCACTACTACTACTATTTGCGATATCTACCGCCAACTCCGTAGCTATAATTCTGGGATCAGCATTCACTTTTCCAATGATGTGTCGGCGCTCCCTGTAAGTTACTTTTGGTGGTCGTCCACATCTAGCTTTGTTTTCTACAGGTCCTCGATCATTGTAATTTTTTTACGGTTTGGACAATCGCATAGCTCCTCATATAACAATTTCCCCAATTTTTCGCAGTGAAAAAGCCTTTTTACTAAACTCAATGATATTTTCTTTCACCTCCACTGGTATTTCAGTTCTTTTCGGGTCCATGTTTCGCGATCGAATTCTGTATTGCAGTACACGTCTACTGTATCAACAAACCGCGCAACTTTCACTGTGTTCACTGCAACATCTCTCCTACAACTGACGACAGACTCGAAGTGTATGTTAACTTCTGTACCGCAGTAAACACATACTGTTGCGCCTATCACGCTTGTCCTGAACGATATTAGTCTGACGACCTTGCTTTCGTGGACGCAGACATAGAGTTGCACATACACCTCTGTGCATATAGAGTTGTACACAACATGCTACAAAATGGGGGTGTATGTAGAATTTAGTGACCCACTGTAGTTGTAAAATAAAATTTCACGTCAAATATTTGATCTAAGTAATTTCTAATTACCATTAATTTCCCACATTTTTCCTTGCTTTAAGAAACTAATAAAATTGTATAAGCACATTTCTTCAAATCAAATATCTGAGTCCCGGTACAGTTGGTTAGTTGTTAATCTTCTGTAGACAATATACAACGTTCGATCCTGACTCAGGTAGGAGTTGTTTAAATGTACCAGGTGGCTCTCGAACGCCGTACTTTCTACTTATAAATGCCCCGCATGCACAAATGATGAATGGGATGTTTACCAACTTATTTTCACAGGGGAACTACTGCCAGCGGGCAGGTTACATTAGAATATGAAGAGATAAGAAACGGAGTGTCGCTCGCAGCATGTTACTCAGCGCAACTGGTCGAATGCACCCATTGCATTAGTAAACATCGTTTTCGACCCCATAGTTCTAGGCTGGTGTATGGTACAGCCGCACTCTATTTGCTGTCCGCATATCGGCAATGGCTAGTGTGATCAGCAGCAGTGAGTACACAGACATTATTTTAATCTGGACAACCTGGTCGGAGTGCAACAGAATATCCAAACAGACGTACGCCTTCTATACACATATTTCGCCGAACTGTATTAGTTTTTGTGCCATACAGTCAACTCTTTTATCGAGTTGAATGTCTACACGTGTATAAATTAATAAGTTATTATATTTCATTTACTGCATATTTGGCGGATCTACAAAGAGTAGCGGTGATTAGGGGGTGGGGTGAGGAGGGACAGTCGCTCCCACTTTGTAAAGTAAATATTACATTTTATTCCACTTTAGCCAGCTGGAACTAGGAATAATTAAAAAATAGCTATTTGTACAGGCCTTGTTGTCTGATATGCTAAATCTTCCCTTTATTGTATAGCGCTACGGCAAGTAGTGGAGACTTTGCATGTGCTGTGAGGAAGGGTAGTGGGGGTACATATTTTTTTTTTGCCGAGGTCGTGGCCACTGAGTTATAATTCACCCGCTTGCCGCGCGCATTCGACAGTCTGGCAGTCTCTTTATTGTCTGTTAGTTTCGTAGTGTGTATTCAAATACTAAATGATTTTTAATTGCATAATCATGCCGTACATCTATGTAATTGTACCGGGCGAGCTGGCCCTGGGGTTACGGGCACGCAGCTGTGAGCTTGCACTCGGGAAATAGTGGTTTCGAATCCCACTGTCGACAGTCCTGATGATGGTTTCCGTGGTTTCCCATTTTCATACCAGGCAAATGCTGAGGTTGTACCTTAATTAAGGCCACGGCCGCTTCCTTCCCATAAGTTCTGTCTGTGTCGGTGCGACGTAAAGTCAGTTGTAAAAAAGATATATTTAATTGTAATTGTAATTTAAACGTGAGAGAATACTAACTTTACTTTCTTCTTCTTCTTCTTCTTTCTTAATCTGTTTATTCTCCAGGGTTGGCTTTTCCCTCGGACTCAGCGAGGGATCCCACCTCTACCACCTCAAGGGGAGTGTCTTGGAGTGTGAGACATTGGGTCGGGGGATACAACTGGGGAGGATGACCAGTGCCTCGCCCAGGCGGCCTCGCCTGCTATGCTGAACAGGGGCATTGGTGGGAGATGGGAAGATTGGAAGGGATAGACAAGGAAGAGGGAAGGAAGCGGCCGTGGCCTTAAGTTAGGTACCATCCCGACATTTGCCTGGAGGAGAAGAGGGAAACCACGGAAAACCACTTCCAGGATGGCTGAGGTGGGAGTCGAACCCACCTCTACTGAGTTGACCTCCAGAGGCTGAGTGGACCCCATTCTAGCCCTCGTACCACTTTCAAATTTTGTGGCAAAGCCGGAAACTGAACCCGGGCCTCCGGGGGTGGCAGCTTATCACACTAACCACTACACCACTGAGGCGGACACCAACTTTACTTTCACCGGACTAAATTGTTTCGTTTGTATTATGTTATTTTATATGTAAATGTAATTCATCTGCCCCGTGGATCATTCGGAATAATAGTTTTTTTGAGATTTTGATTCAATGCTGTATAATAAAATTTTCACCAGGTCTCACAAACATACTACGGGGCATTTACTTTACAAATAACATAACACAAATAAATAATTTAGGAACGTTGGTATTAGCTCCCGTTGAAATACGATTACAGCTGATTATTATTATTTTTTTTTTTTACAATTGGCTCTAGTCGCGCCGACATAGATAGGATTTATGGCGACGATGAGACAGGAAAGGGCTACGCGTGGAAAGGAAGTGACCGTGGCCTTAAATAAGGTACAACCCCAGCACTTGCCTGGTGTGAAAATGGAAAAACACGGAAAACCATCTTCAGGGCTGTTGACAGTGGGATTCGAAACTACTATCTCCCGAGTGCAAGTTCAGAGCTGCGCGCCCGTAACCCCACGGCCACCTCGCCCGGTATAATTAAATAGAAGTACGGCATGATTATGCAATTAAAAACCATTTAGTATTTGAATACTCACTAAGAAACTAACAGACACTAAAGATACTGCCAGACTGATGAATGCGCCCGGCAAGCAGGTGAATTATAACTCAGTGGCCACGACCTCGGCAAAAAAATATGTACCCTACTACCCTTCCTCACAACACATGCAAAGTCTCCACTACTTGCCGTAGTGCCATACAAATTGGTTAGTGGTGACGAACAGCATTTTGTGCGTATTTCCGTCAATAATTATGTTAATAATTAAAGAAAACAAACGAAGGAATTAGCAGATAAGATAACAAGGTTTGTACAAACAGCTTTTTAAAAATAATTCCTAGTTCCAGCTGGCTAAAGTGGAATAAAAATGTAATGATTATTCCACAAATTGGGGTGGGGTGGTGACTGGCCCACCTCGCCCCATACCCTAATCGTCGCTACTGTTTTTAGACACGCCAAAGATGAAGTTATTCATTTATACACGTGTAGACATTCCACTCCATGGAAGAGTTGTTTGTATGAAACAAAAACTAATACTGTTTGGTGAAGTACCTGTGTAGAAGGGATACGTCTGTTTGGAGCTTCTGTTGCATTCCGACCAGATTGTCCAGATTAAAATAATGTCTGTGTATTCGTCGCTGCTGATCACGCAAGCCATTGCTGATATGCAGACAGCATATATAGTACGGCTTACCATACACCAGCCTAGAACTATGCGGTCGAAAACGATGTTTACTAATGCAAGGGGTGCATTAGACCGGTACCGGTGAGTAACATGCTGCGAGCGACACTCCGTTTCTTATCTCTTCATATTCTGACGTAACCTGCTCGCTGGCAGTAGTTCCCCTGTGAAAATCGTTGGTAGACATCTCATTCATCATTTGTGCAGGATAGCGGTATCAAGAACGGCCTCGTTTTGCCCGCAGCTCTTCGTGCCCTGCGGTCGGAGGTCAGTCCCGTCACCACGCCCGCCGGTATTATTATTATTATTATTATTATTATTATTATTATTATTATTATTATTATTATTATTCATGTACGATAACTAGTTCAGAGAGAAAGTGAGTGATTTTGAAATGTGGTGTTACAGAAGAATGCTGAAGGTGAGATGGATAGATCGAATCGCGAATGAAGAGATACTGAATCGACTTGGTGAACGGAGATCGATTTGGCTAAATTTGACGAGAAGAGATAGAATGATAGGACACATCTTAAGACACCCAGGACTTGTTCAGTTGGTTTTTGAGGGAAGTGAAGGCGGTAAGGACGGTAGGGGTAGACCAAGGTATGAATATGACAAGCAGATCAGAGTATATGTAGGATGCAGCAGTTACGTAGACATGAAAAGATTAGCATAGGATAGGCTGGCATGGAGAGCTGCATCAAACCAGTCTATGGACCGATGACTCAAGCATATTATTATTATTAATGATGATGTGGTTGTTGTTGCTGTTGTTGTTGTTTAAAGGGACTTAACCTCTGGATCATCGACACGAGTCGGGCATTTTGGTCGTGTTTAAAATAACTGAAACGTGGGGAAACACTGCTTTTAGTATATTCTTGAATGAAATTGTCATCTGTTTGCAGAAGGCTGTTCTCCATTCCTTCTTTCAGCTAACAGTAAGACTAGAACCTGAAGCAAACACTAGGGGTGTTCACTACGACTGAAGAAAGTGACTGAAGAGGTATGAAGACATATAAACTAGAAATGGATTTTAAAAATGTATCCTTAAAATTATTACACTTTACTTCTCGTGGCGCTAAAATGTTAGGGCTGTGCGTTCCCCAGCGCTCCCGCAGAAAAAGGAACTTACAATCATACGTACACCTTTATGTGAATGAAAGGAAGCGGAGTTACGACGCGTGTTTTATTGCCACAATAAAACATTAATAACTCGACATGCATTGACTGATTGTGTAAGCAGCTGGTCGCAATTGAAGTATAATGCTAACATGAGGATGTGAATGGTGTTGACAGGCTGTTAGTCATCTTCACGAGAGCTATCTGGTAATTCGTTTCCTTCGGGAGACTATGCTTCATTTCAATGCTGCTTCATTAGTTACAGCCGCTGGCCCGTGATGGCGATCTGAGGACCTGGTTTTCTCCTTTCTAACATGATTTAAATCAGAAGTGGATACTTACCTACCAAGCCCGAACGTGAAGGGGGGCGGAAGAACACAACCACTGTGTGCCCTGCTGTCGTAAGAGCTAGGGAGCGCAGGTTCTCAGCCACCGGGCGTTTAGCTGAGTCCTGGCATTTCTTCCACTTACTTGTGCCAGGTTCGTAACTTTTATCTTTCGTATCCGACGTCCCTTGGTTGACCATATACGGTACTCTTCTGACCCCGATGGCATTAGCTTTGCGAGGCCTAGGGCGTTTTTCATGTTCACGCCCGTCGTGACCCTTCCCTTTCTCTTGGCGATAGCTTCATTCTTCGAAGGTTCGGAACTCTTCCTTCTTTCCCCTATGAATATTATTAGGAGAGGATGCTGCCAAGTATCCTTCCTTTTAAAACAATAATCACCACCACCACCGCAACGGTTTCAAAAGAAACTGATATTCAAGGCTGGGTTGCTTAACCGAGTGGAATTCGGCTCAATATCGGCTAGTGTTACTAGCATTTCAGCTCTGCGGAGAGGCTGGTCCCCTCCGTCTGCTGTCCTGAGAATAGCTTTCCGTGGTTCTCCATTCTCCTGCACTAAGGGAAATGCCGGGACAAATCCTTTTACAGGCCACGGCCGCCACCCCTTCACCTTCTCAAACCACCGCTTCAAATCTCCTTGGCCTGAGAGGGCATTACCCTCTTCGAGGCCCGCCGTACCCCTTTAGGGTACAGAATGAAAACATTTAAGTAGTAGTAGTATTAGTTGTTTAATCCACTTGTATATAATTATTTCACACGAAAAATTGCTTGAAAGTTATAAATGTACCACGAACATAACCATCCTTGAATCCGACTCTTTCATCCCTGTCCTCCCCCTTCCTTTTCTTGGATTAGCTGCACGAACTCTCCCCCTTCCTTCACATCCTGGCTGCCAGCATGGGCCGTTAAACGATACACAAGGTTTAAAAGAAATACCATTCGCAGTAAAATGTGCCTTTAAATTAGCGTTTAAGAGTAGTTCGTAATCGTAGTACTGAACATCTCACGAAGCAAATGATGTAGAGCTCTTGATTCTTCCACAGCATTAAAAATAGTTCCTTAAAGGCGCATAGCATGCGGCCACAATTCTAGGAAAAATGGACAGAGGGGAGAGGTCAGCACATTCTGTGCTAGCGAGCAGGCAGCGGCTGCTTATTGGATTGCAGCAGGAACTAGAACGCGATGTCGGCTTGTGCATTATAACATGAAAGAATGCAATGAAATTTTGAAAATATTGATCCACTATACAGTATTCAGTTTTCGTTTCTGCTTAATGTTAAGAACTGAAGATAGATAGCTATTTTAATTTTAAGAATTGAGTAATTATAGCCTATAGTTGAATAAGAGGTGAGGATGTTGAATTGTTAACAATTAAAACATTTATTTATTTATTTATTTATTTATTTATTTATTTATTTATTTATTTATTTATTTATTTATTTATTTATTTATTTATTTATTTTTATTTCACAGCCAGTTTCCAGTCGTTCGACCGGGTCAGGAATGCGATAGGATAGGAATTGTGCCGGCTGCCGAAGCCTGTCGCACTCCACTGGGGCAGATGAAATGAAATGAAATGAAATGATATTGGAGAGTGTTGCTGGAATGAAATATGACAGGTAAAACCGGAGTACCCGCTTTGTCAAGCACAAATCTCACATGGAGTGACTGGGATTTAAACCACGGAACCCAGCGGGGAGAGGCCGGCGTGCTGCCGCCTGAGCCACGGAGGCTCCCTATTTATTTATTTATTTATTTATTTATGTGCCTGTGTGAGTAATGGCTTCTTGCGAGGTGACCGACTCCAAATATTCATTGCATACAGTTCCCGTTGCAATGTTTTCTCGCTTACAGGTTGAGATTGATCTTCTTTCACTGACTGCAGCAAATCCTGTCCGGTTTGGAAGAGATGTAAGCGTTGATTCACAGCCATGCTTGTAGATATGTTGAACAGTCCGTTGCCAAACACCAACAAATCCAGCAACTTCACGCATCGTGTGGACATGGACACGGCAAAACACGATTGTCCCTTTTTGCCACTCTTTCACAATCTTACATCTATCCATGTTGACGTACACAGTCCGCTTGAAACTGATACTATTCTGCTGCTTTACGTCGCACCGACACACATAAGTCTTATGGTGACGATGCGACATGAAAGGCCTAAAAATGGGAAGGAAGCGGCCGTGGCCTTACTTAAGGTACAGCCCCAGCATTTGCCTGGTGTGAAAATGGGAACCACAGAAAACCATCTTCAGGGCTGTCGACAGTGGGATTCGAAACCACTATTTCCCGAGTGCAAGCTCACAGCTGCGCTCCCGTAACCCCACGGCCAGCTTGCCCGGTACAATTGCATATATGTACGGCATGATTATGCAATTAAAATCATTTAGTATTTGAATACACACTAAGAAACTAACAGACAGTAAAGAGACTGACGAATGCGCGCGGCAGGCGGGTGAATTATAACTCAGTGGCCACGACCTCGGCAAAAAAATATGTACCTCTACTACCCATCCTCACAGCACAGCGCTATAAAATAAAGGAAAGATTTAGCATATAAGACAACAAGTCTTGTACAAATAGCTTTTTTAAAATAATTCCTAGTTCCAGCTGGCTAAAGTGGAATAAAATGTAATATTTAATCTAGAGTGGGGGGTGGGAGCGACTGTCTCTCCTCACCCCACCCCCTAACCGCCGCTACTGTTTGTAGATACGCCAAAGATGCAGTAAATGAAATCTAATAACTTATTAATTTATGCAAGTGTAGACATTCAACTCGATAAAAGAGTTGATTGTATGGAACAAAAACTAATACTGTTCGGCGAAATACAGTATGTGTGTAGAAGGCGCACGTCTGTTTGGAGCTTCTGTTGCACTCCGGCCAGGTTTCCACCTTAAAATAATGTCTGTGTATTCACCGATGCTGATCACACTAGCCATTTCCGATATGCAGACAGCAAATATAGTGCGGCTGTACCATACAGCAGTCTAGAACTATGCGGTCGAAATCGATGTTTACTAATGCAAGGGATGCATTAGACCACTAGCGTTGAGTAACATGCTGCAAGCGACACTCCGTTTCTTATCTATTCATATTCTGACGTACCCTGCCAGCTGGCAGTACTTCCCCTGTGAAAATCAGTTGGTAGACGTCCCATTCATCATTTGTGCGTGCGGGGCATTTATAACTAGAAAGTACGGCTTTCGAGAGGCACCTGGTATATAGAAGGTGGCGCACGAAATGTCATACATCGGAAATGTTTTATAAAATGTGTAAACCTGGGCTCACAACCATGTCCTTTCGTGAACAGAAGCCTTATTTCATGCGTCATCCGACAGGCAGCACCACATCTCGCGCATGCGTACCGGCTGCCAGTTATACAGCATGGCGGACAAAGGGAGATTCTCGCGTGAACAGAAGGTGAAGATAGTGTTGTTTCATGCTGAAACAAGTGCGTAGCTCGGAGCCAGGAAAGGTTTAGTGTTCATTTCCATAATCGGTGGGCTCCTTGCCGGCAGACGATATACAGACTGGCCAAGCAATTTGAAACAGAAGGCAACATACTAGGGAGAAAACGGCCCCGCCTCAAGCCGGTCCGCTCACCGGAGAATGTTGCTGCTGTGAGAACGGCCGTGGCTCGGAGCTCCTCCAAATCACCAGAACTGCATGTGTTCAGCTGGGCATCTCTCGTCGGTCAATTCAGAGAATACTGCAGTCTGACCTTGACGTGTTTTCATACAAAATGACAAATGTTCTCGATTTCCTGAATGAACATTTCGGGCCCCGTGTGATGTCCCACCGATATCCGGAGCGTTTTCAGAGCGGCTCAATCTGGCAACCGCAAAGCCCCGATCTCAATCCCTGCGACTTCTTCCTGTGGGGATATTTGAAGGAGACAATCTACCGCCATAAACCAGAAAATGTACAGCAACTGCAAGCGGTCACTGTGACTTTCTTCCGAGGATTGAGTGAGGACTTGTGTCGTAGAGTGATCGCGAACATGCGAGTTCGTCTCGAAGCTGTTGTAACACCGAGAAGGTGGACATTTTGAACATGTCCTGCACACGGACTAACCATGCACATGTCAGTGAATATTGTAACGCCATTTTGTATTCAATATGTTGTATATTATATTTTCTATAAACAATTTCCAGTGTATGACATTTCGTGCGCCACCCTGTAGATTAAAATAAAAAATAAACTTTTTACACGCTTAACTGTTCCTTGCTGCTTTCGGATTAGCTTTTACAGCACGGCCCTTTCGTCTTTTTCTTCTCATTCTTGTATTTCAATTCTGACTAACTGATTTTAGGAACACGTACCAGACAAACATGTCAGTCCTGGCCCCAGCAGACGAACTTCACCTCCTAAAAAGAGAAGAGCTGAAGCTGAGGGAAGTTTAAGGGAAAACGTCTAGAAGAGAAGATTTTAATGTCTAGAGGCAGAACACGCTATAAACACGGAAAATCTGAAAGTAGATCACTTGAATACGCACGACAATGTTGCTGGTCACATTGTCAGCAATGACAATGGCAGCACATGTAATTTACCGCCAAGTAGCGGTCTTGCATCTTGCTGCGGGGTCGCGAATATCAATAATAATAATAATAATAATAATAATAATAATAATAATAATAATAATAATAATAATAATGTTCTGGACCGTCGTACAAATAGGCGGACCGCGTTGAAAACGGGTCATGGCCGGGTAATGACTGCAAATGGTGTCCGGCCGCAGATTCAGCACCGCCAAGGCACCCAAGACGACACCACGCGTGATCTCCTCAAGGATTTAATCCATATTAAAAATGCTTATAGGAAAAGATGACAAAGATTTAGGGACCCAATTGACCGGGCGGAATATCTGGACTTAGCCCGAGAAGTACGAAATCGATTGCTGGAAAAAAAGATTGAAAAATGGGAGGAACTTTGCCGTAGTCTCTCAGAAAACGAGTCAGATTGCGAATTTTGGCGGATTCTCCCAGAAAACGAGCGAGATCGCGAATTTCGGTGGACTATATATAAAACGTTAAACATTCAATTATAAATTTCAGTATAATATCGTAGCGAAGCACGGGTATCTTGCTAGTCTATCTTATATAAAAAAACTTGTCCTGACTGACTGACTGATTCATCATCGCCGAGCCAAAACTACTGGACATAAAGGAATTAAGTTTTGTAGATGCATTCATATTACAATTTTGGTGTTCGCTGAGGGAGGATTTTTGAATATTCCGTTGCTAAGGGGGTGAAAAGTGGGCTGAATTTTTAAAATGAGTGTATCTATATCTCAAAACTTTAAAAGTTTACAGACGTAAAAATTGGTATTTAGAATCTCCTTAAAAATAAAAAAACACGTACTTTTTGTTTTCGGAAAATCCCAATAGGAGGGGTGAAAAAGGGTGAAAAGGGCTTAAATGCCTCTAATGAGGAGACTTAAAAACCAAACGAAACCCCATGGCACTACAGCCCTTGAAGGGCCTTGGCCTACTAAGCGACCGCTGCTCAGCCCGAAGGCCTGCAGATTACGAGGTGTTGTGTGGTCAGCACAACGAATCCTCTCGGCCGTTATTCTTGGCTTTCTAGACCGGGGCCGCTATCTCACCGTCAGATAGCTCCTCAGTTCTAATCACGTAGGCTGAGTGGACCTCGAACCAGCCCTCAGGTACAGGTAAAAATCCCTGACCTGGCCGGGAATCGAACCCGGGGCCTCCGGGTAAGAGGCAGGCAGGCTACCCCTACACCACGGGGCCGGCAATGAGGAGACTTATATCTCAGAAACTGGAAATATTACAGACCTGAAAATTCCCAACGCTTATTTTTTGGTTTTGGAAAATACAATTCATATGGGGTTAAAAGGGGAGAAAATGTTTAAAATGAGGATATCTATATCTCAATAAACTTAAAAGTGTACAGACGTAAAAACTGGTATTTGGAATCTCCTTTAAAAATAAAGGAACAAGTATTTTTGTTTCCGGAAAAAGCCATTAAGGGGTGAAAATGGGGGGAAAGTGGTTGAACACCTTTTATGAGGAGACTTATATCTGGAAAACTGAAGATGTTACAGACATGAAAATTGGAATTTGGAATCTCCTTTGAAAATAAAAGAACACGTATTTTTCTGTTTTTGGATAATTCGATAAATAGGGGTGAACATGAGTGACAAGCGGGGTGGATTTAAAAAAAGACTATATCTGCAAATTATCTCAGACATGTAACATATTACATATTTGAAGACTGGTCATTGGAATTTCCTGTAAAAGTAAAGAAACATAAATATTTTTTCGGTAAATACACTTAAGGGGAACTGAAATAGGGGGTGAATTTTTAAAATTAGCATATCTACAGTATATCTCAAAAGCTTAACATGTTGCAGCCGTGAATATTGGTATTTGGGGTCTCCTTTAAAAATAAGGAAACACGTATTATTTTGTTTTCAGATAAACCCTTTAAGGGTGGGGGTGGGGTGAAAGATTTGAAAAATTAGATAAATGATTTGCATTGAATATATATACCAAAAAAATCTAAAGATGTTACAAAAGTAAACATTGATAGTTGGATTCTACTTTAAAAATAAAGAAACACACATGTTTTTGGTGTGGGGAATCAACTTGGTAAGGGGTGGGGGACAGAGATGAATTTCTTTTACAAGGGTACATATATCTCAAAAACTGAATATGTTATAGTCGTGATCTTTGCATTTGGAAGCTCTTTTAAACAAAAGGGTACTGTTTTCTTTGGAAAATTCGCTTAAGTGGGGAGTGTGAAAGGAAGTTAAAAAATTGTATTTTTTTCGGAGAAACATATATCTCAAAAGTGAAGGTTACAGACGAGGGAAGTGGTAATTAAAATATTGAAAAAAAAAAGAATCACGCATTCTTTTGGGTGGGGTGAAACCAACTGAACGGGTTGGGTGGAGTGAAAAAGGAGTTGAAATCTTTTCATGAGGATACTTATATCTCAAAAAAGAAAGATGTTACAGACATGAAAATGTGTATTTTAAATTTTCTTTCAAAGTAAAGAAACACGTAACTTTTTGTCTTTGGAAAATCCATTTAAGGGGGGTGAATTAATTGAAAACTTTAATTCTTTGTATGAGGATACTTATATCTCAAAAACTAAAGATGTTACACACGTGAAAATTAGCATTTGGAATCTCCTTTAAAATAAAGAAACACGCATTTTTGAGGGGGAAAATAAATTTAACGGGGTGGGGTGAAAAAGGATTTGAATTCCTTTTATAAGGATACTTATATCTCAAAAACTAAAGATATTAAAGCCGTGAAAATTTGTATTTGAATCTTCTTTAAAAATAAACACACACTTTGGGGAGGGGGAATCAACCTAATGGGTAGGAAAGGGGGGGGGGGTGAAAATTGAGTTGAAGTACTTTTATGAGGATATTTGTGTCTCAAAAACTGAAGATGTTACAGACGTGAAAATTAGTATTTGGAAATTCCTTTAAAAATAAAGAATAACGCATTTAGTTTTTTTCGGAAAATCGACGTAAGGGACGTGGGGTTGAAAATAAGTAAATAAGGAGTTAAATATGTTTATGAGGATACTTTATCTTAGAAGCTGAAGCTGTTACAGACGCGAAAGTTGGTATTTTGAATTTCCTTTCAAAGTAAAGAAACACGTATTTTTTGTTTTTGGAAAGTCCACTTAAGGTAGGAGAGGGGTGGAAAGAAGTCAAGAAGAAGTTGAATTATTCTTATGATTATACATTTATCTCAAAAACTGAAGGTGTTACAGACGTACAGACATGAAAACTGATATTTGGAATGTCCTTTAAAAATAATGAAACACGTATTTGTTTGTTTTCGTGGGGTGGGTGGGGGTGGGGGTGGGGGTGGTGGAAGGGCTGATCAAAGGGTTGAATTCTTTTTATGGGGATACTTATGTATATCTCAAAAACTGAAGATGTTAGATATGTGGGATTAGGGGGGTGTATTTATGTATTTATGTATTTATTTTTTCGACTTGAGAGAAGACTGTTTCTCACATGTACAGTTCTATGTCGCATGGTCACCTTAGCCCCAAAAGGTAATACCACAAACATGGTTTTCAAAGAATTTCTGGGGTAAATGAAAATTTTTGGGTGAGTTTTTATACTTTAGGAATTTTCAGATTATGTCTTAAAACAATGCCGAGAACGATTACTTTGATCACATTACGAAATCCACGCGAGTGAAGCCGCGGGTAATTGCTAGTATGTAATGTATATCTGAACTAACACCTTCATAAAGTTTGTTGCAACATACAGTAGTCACGTAACTTGATACATTACCGTGTTGTAAGAAACCTCACTGATACCTATTTCCTCGAACGAAAGCAAGCGATTGAGATTACCGGTACGATTCGCTCACTGCAGTTTCCATTGTAAGTTCAGAATCCTCCACATCACATTCACGTGTATCTAAATAATAAATGTAGACATTGTGTACTTCCATAGTAAATATGCACTGAATTTAGTTAACCTGTCATTAGTCAACAAGGGGTAGTTTGTAGTTTTTATTGCAGTTACTGATGCCCGATTAATAAGGGAAAGGCTTTATCGAAATATTCACTAGAACAAAACAAAAAAAACCACTATTGAACATCAGAGATAATATTCTATGTATCAGTTACTAATTTACAGTACCTTACGCTTCTGAAAAGCGTGGCTCTGTATGAGTCTATACTTCGAAACACCCCGTATTCCTAGTTATTCATGTCAGAATTTCAATGTTAACTAACAGAAAATAACTTCCTGGTGAAAATTCGTATTGCAGTCGGACTCGCAGGCTAGTTGAAGAAATTGAGGTTTTAATGCTGCCGCCAGTTTCCGTCCAGTTTCATCCACCGTAGGTTGTACGAATGGGCCTCCACCTTTTTTATGAATGTTGACCTAGTAAGAATGTACAGTTGGTTAAGTACGGTACTCTGATATCTCAACTGGTGATTAATACGTATTTCTGTACTTTATCGTCTCCAGCTAACTTCTTCGTTCGTCGTTTGACATTCCTGTAACATAATTGCAGTGTTTTCCAATCCCGTCGCGCCACGTTTGTGTGGGAATTGAAGTCTGAAGCTAGTGCTTTCCAGGCGTTTTCCTTCCCTTTCGTACTCATAGCATCAGTATTTTTATTTCCGATGGCATTCTTATATTTCGTAACAACCAAATCAATTAACAAGTCCTTTTCATTCGCTGTACAATTCGGCGCTCGATTTCTTTGTTCATTGACATCCTTGCCATGCTTTTCCATGTCCAGGTACATTTTCAGTCAATGTGTTTGAGATCTGATTGACGCCAAGATTGCCACAACATCAGGGAGAACAAAAACATGAAATAAAGCGACTTTACTACCAACATACCCCTGAATAGTTCGGAATTCCCACGCTGTTTACGTTCTATGATGACGGATCAAAGTTAATCCAGATTATGAGATCCGAGATCAACGTTATACGACACAATGAGCACCTTGAAAAGGATAATTTTCTGATCTAGAGTCAAAATTGATCCCGGATCAGCTATGTTTATACAACTGGCCCTTTAGACCGATTGTATAAACATAGCTGATCCGGGATCAATTTTGATTCGAGATCAGAAAATGGCAACGTCGTAAACAGCCTGGGGAATTCGAACTAATCAGGAGTGTATTGGTAGTAATGTCACGTTATTTCATCTTTTTCTTCTCTCTGATGTAGTGTCAATCATATCTCAAACACATTGACTGAAAATTGTACATGAACAAGGAAGAACATGACAAGGGTGTCAATGAGTGAAGAAATCGAGTCCCTAATTTTATAGCGAATGTCCGACTCGTTGGCAGAATGGTCAGCGTACTGGCCTTCGGTTCAGAGGGTCCCGGGTTCGATTCCCAGCCGGGTCGGGGATTTTAACCTTCATTGGTTAATTCCAGTGGCTCGGGGGCTGGGTGTTTGTGCTGTCCCCAACATCCCTGAAACGCACACACCACATATCACACTATCCTCCACCACAATAACACGCAGTTACCTACACATGGCAGGTGCCGCCCACCCTCATCGGAGGGTCTGCCTTACAAGGGCTGCACTCGGCTAGAAATAGCCACACGAAATTAAAACAGCGAATGAAAAGGACTCGTTAATTGATAGTTATTACAAAATATAAGAATGCCATAGAAAATAAAAAGATTGATGCTGTAAGTACGAAAGAGAAGGCAAACGCCTGGAAATCACAAGCTTCAGACTTCAATTCACACGCAAATATGACGCGAATTGGAAAAACCTTACAATTATGCTATGTCAAATGAAGAACGAAGAATTCTGCTGCAGACGATAAGGCAAGCATAGAAATAATATAAATAGTATATTTACGTATTAATGACTAGTTGAGTCAGAGTACCGTACTTAACAAACTGTACATTCCTAACAGCAGTATTTATTCCATTCAGCCCAGCTTCCTCGAAGACAGGAAGTTCCTCAAAAACCTTTCTCCTGCTAAAATATCTCCTACTTCAGGTTCACCACCTATGGAATCCAAGGTCATGTTATGTAGGACAATAGTTACCACTATAATATGCGGAACCCAGAGGGGAATCGTCTTTTCACAACCCTGAATGTTCTTTTAATTGTGGATCGCGATCTCTTATGCCATCTCTGTAGGTGTCGCTTCGCGTAATACTCGCTCTAACAGTAGGCACTATCTCCGAGAAGAAGTCCTTTCGGCATTTCTCCCGCCTCAAACCGAGCATGAACTCTAGAGTTATCGAATATATTACTGGCATGTGTAGATTCAGGCCACCTTGCTACAATGTCAATACAACGCAGATTAGCATCACATAACCCGTACATTCATGCAGAACCATCCATGCCTGCTCCTGAACACTTCAGCGATGTGATTGGCACGTGTGTACAGTCTATAGCACCAAGTATTCCTGGGGAATGACTTATGTCATAGAACTGACGCACGATTCTCCTTCAGTGTTGCCAACTGTACATCCTAAAATATCGCTAAATTCGTTGATGAAAGTCTCTAAAAATAGCCAAATTTTTGTCAAAGTCGCTAAGAAAAGTCGCTAACATAAAATTACCAGTAAACATGAATAAAATAGACATACCTATGCAGGACAAAATATTCCATCTTCATCGTCTTCCATTTCCTTCTCAGCAAACGATGTAGCTTGTGAAGTGGAAGGTTGCTGAGATGATGTAGCAGGTAATAGTTCAGCCGTTGTTGAATAAGCATTTTTAGTTCCTATCTTCCTGACGACCTTCTCTGGAATTTCGTAGGAATGGCAGGTTTTTCCTAGGCACTTAAGCGCATTCCTGATGTGCAAGATGGATGCTGCTGTTTCGACTTTCATTCTGTTTCTCACTTTAGATTTCACAATACCAAGTGTACTAAAGAGCCTTTCTACTTCGGCATTTGAATGCGGGAGAACCAAAATTTTCATAGCAAAAGTAGCTAGTTCTCTGAAGGGATTTTGTCCTGCCGAATCACTATACTGTAACACCTCTACCCAGAAATCTGTGGTATTTGAAACTTGACTCCATTTTATTGCGTTTAAATTACGCCACTGATTCTCAATGTGATCTATATCTGAGACACTACAACCCATATCTTCCGCTAACTCAAATATTGGGTTTTTGACAACATTAAGACAGTTTTTAATAGAAAGGAGAGCCATTTTTCTTAGGTTTTGAAAATTGTTCGGTAGCCTATTTTTTAGTTCTGTAATTAGCTTTTTTGTGAAGTTAATACAGCGGCCCCTAACCACTTCTACCTTTTCTACTGATAGAGTTTCCGCCAGTTTTTCGAACTCGTAACTCAGATAGGGTTTGGGATCCACGTAACTATCAATCTCAGTTGATGGAGAAAACAGATCAAATCGAGCAGTTGGGTTTAGGATTTTCCTTCCTAAAAACTGTATAAGATTCATTAGATCATCAAGTAAACGAGTAGGGTCTGCATTTTCAGATTCAAATACTTTAATTACTTTTTGGACCTCATGCAGAATACTTTTTAGATATGTAATGAACAATCTGTTTGATAAATCAGAGTACATTTGGAATAACAACTCTGAAGTATAACACTTTTCTTGTGTCCTTACTATATCGAAGTGTAATTTGAGCTCATCCCACTGTTCAACAATTCGCCGAACAGCAGGTTCAATGGATAACCATCTTGTTTCACAAACTTTTAGAAGTTTGAGAGGCTCTTCACTATTTATTGCATTGTAAATTTGCTTGTAAATGCCCTGTCTCTTGCTGGAATGAGCAAACCAAAGGTAACTTTCACGGACAATGAAGTCAACATTACGAGGCAAAGTGTCTTCCGTAGCATGAGTAACAGCTAGTTGTATGGAATGACACACGCACCTAATCATTTTCAAATGAGGAATATTAAACTCTTTTTTCATAAGTTCATATACCCCATTGTTCAGTCCAGTGTTCACGGAAGCGTTGTCTACACCTATACCTAATAAATTAGCAGGCTTCATTTGCAATTGCTGTAAGAGTATTCCTATTGCGTTAACAATAGCTGGTGCTGTGCCATTTGGTAAGTCTACCAAACCTAAAAATCTTGATACTATCCTTTTCATACTGACGCTGAAGTAACGAATTATGACACCCAACAACTTAGTAACGGATATATCTGTCGCCTCATCTATTATTAAACTATAGCCCTGATCGCCATTATCAGAAACCATGTCCTCAACAAAATGTGGTGCTAGTACATGTTTTATTACTTCAGTACATTTCGTTCTGTGTAAACGGAGATCTGCTGCTTTAGAACTATCGCCAAAACTTTTAACACACAGTTCTGACAAGTGATCTACAGTCAACAACGAGCAGTGCTCTGCAATAAACAATGCCAAATTTCCTTCAGTCCTAGCAGTACTTATGTTTACTTTTGTAAACGGAATTTTTTTCTGCAGTGGTGAGGTAAACGGCCCTGATCGCATTTTATGTTTCTGAGTTTCAGAATGTTTCTTTAAATCATTATATTTAGCATACAGTTCTGTTTTACAGTAGACGCAGTAGGCTTTGGACTTATCAGAATCTACCGGTCTTAACCATTTAAACTGATGTTCCCAGTCTTTACGGTAGTTTTGCTGATACTTTGGCTTACCCATGGTGTTGAACAAAAAACAAAAACACAGTTCACAAACAAGAAAATACGAAAATGAATATTTGAAATCGCACGTGTAAATTTGCGTAAATACACCTAACAAACCATGAATGACTTCAAGAAAAAACACATATCACAACAGAACTTATGATTACACTGATAGCTGCGAAGAGATCGATTCATTTTCTTAGCGTGCGCGCCTGAATCACCTCCGTCCGCTGTGTAATGTTACGCGTAACTAAGAGGTAAAAAATAAAAAATCGTATGACTGACTAATCTAACTGCGTTAATACTGTATTAACGCTGTCTGTGCAACTCCCAGCGCCTACACATGATGTCATCCAGCAGATAAGAAGAGGAATTGCCGAATGATGTCATAATGTGATCACACGAAATGACATACAAGGAAGTCCAGATTAAAAAATAACCGGTCATAAACATTTACGTACTGAACTGCAGTTTATACCGTTAAATTGATAATAATTTTATTAAACTATGAAATTCACCAGTTTTCCCTCTAAAGTGCTTGAATAATCGCCAGAAAAGTCGCTAATCGGAAAAATAAAATTTTGTCGCTAACAAGGTTCCCGAATTCCCTAGATTTAGCGACTTGTCGCTGAAGTTGGCAACACTGTTCTCCTTGCTTCTCTCTGGTCAGTCGGCATATTGATAAACTGGGGTCTCAACGCAGCACTTTCTCGCATCACTTTATGGATGACTCGACAAACCGTACGGCACCTTTATCAGTTTTGAATCAATCACTAGCTACGATTTGAAAACACCCTGTCGCAAAATCGCAAAGTCAATAGAATCTGAAACATCGGAGTAAGTGGCTGGTTTCTATTCGATCGTCTCATTAGAGCTTTTCGAAGTATACATTCCATAACCTCAACGGTGTGTTTGGTTAAACGGGATCGCTTTGGCGCTAAGTTCTACGAATTGATTTGCTCTTTCTTGGAATACTCGAGGAAACCGCCGAAATTCTTCATTATCGTCATCTTAAGAAAAATCGGAGTAGTCAGACATCCGTAATTCAAAGAAAGTATCGCGATAAAAATCCCTTCATCAGATACATACCGGCAATAATGCAGAACCTCATTGTTTTCAATTATCTTATCATGATTTATTGTCACGGCTCTATTTTTTAACTTCAAAAGCCTTCTTCTTTTCACGTTGATAAATGTGGCCTTCATTACAAGAACACTACTTGACCCGGATCACAAGGCTTGATCCAAGGAATATGTTGGATCAATTTTGATTCGAGATCTAGGCGAAATGATCTCGGATCAACGTTTATATAATATAAAATTTCCGGATCAACGTGATTTGGTGTCAGTTTTACTCCTAGAATTCCTTTTAGAAATGTCCAGCTAGGATTAAATGAGAAGATAAATTGATTATACCCTATCAAATCATGAAGGTAATAAATACCCTAATGCTGTGACGATCATTGGGTGATTAGCCGTTTTAACGACATTTCTTCCCACTTCGAGTTCCTGGTTTCTACCTGTAATGAAATAGTCAGATTAGGAATATTTAAAGACATGTAACATACAGAGTTCATTCATGCAATCGTATACAGCGTGATTCATTCACCCCTTCCGTTATGCAACCCACAATATCCATTCCGTCCTGAAACATCTGCCCTGCTGCTGAATTAAGGTCGTCCGGCGAAATTGCTTGGAAAGAAAGCTGTCCTGATTTATGATATCTTTAACGTGTAGGTGCCGGCCCCGTGGTGTAGGGGTAGCGTGCCTGCCTCTCACCCGGAGGCCCCGGGTTCGATTCCCGGCCAGGTCAGGGATTTTTACCTGGACCTGAGGGCTGGTTCGAGGTCCACTCAGCCTACGTGATTAGAATTGAGGAGCTATCTGACGGTGAGATAGCGGCCCCGGTCTAGAAAGCCAAGAATAACGACCGAGAGGATTCGTCGTGCTGACCACACGACACCTCGTAATCTGCAGGCCTCCGGGCTGAGCAGCGGTCGCTTGGTAGGCCAAGGCCCTTCAAGGGCTGTAGTGCCATGGGGTTTGGTTTGGTTTTAACGTGTAGGTAGATACCTCTCAGCCCCTTTTGTGAGTTCTTATGTAGACTGACCTTGCAGTCTCTACCTTTGCAAAAAATATTTTTCCAGAAATGATCAGACAGTTGACGAAATAAACGCCAGTAGTTCATCTCGCCTTGCCTTAACGTAATTTGATAAGAAGTACAGGTATTTTCTCTAGAATTCTTCGTCCCCTAGAAAGACTCGTTTGCCACATTCCTTCCACGCCAGCAACACGACTATCATGCCCGGTGTTGACTTTTTATAACGGCCTCAATGCTGATCTTGTGAATCAAGCACGGCTTCTAGTTATCTTCAGCTCCTTCACATGCAGGCAGCCAGTGCTTTGGAATGTACAACTGTGGAATCTTACGGACTAAAGGAAATGTTCAAAGTTGGTATATGTCTCTTTGGTAGATAAATTTGAGATTCTGATGAATGAATGAACCATGAGATCCAATTATTTTTGCTATAGGAATAGGAAATTCCTTCTGATTCGTGCTTCCATTTGAGATCTACTTTGAGGTGCAGAATGTAATAGATGAGAGGGTTACATGCGAATGAAATTCGCTGTCCTTAACTTCATGGAACAGTAAAATATTTAGCTTAAATTCGCTGTCCTTAACTTCATGGAACAGTAAAATATTTAGCTTCACTTGAGATTGAGCTTAATTTTTTAACAATTGCAATTCTTGCTCTATCTCCTTTTAAGCGTTTGCGATCATTAGTGTTTTTGATCTGTGTTATTGAGCTGGTCGTCTTTACTATTTCTGCTGAGCAATCTGTATTTCGTTTGATGACGTCCAGTTAATTCTTCGTTCTGCAAATGCCTGCAAATGTGGTTGGGTTCTCTTGACTAAACAAAGACCTTTCTACAAATTTTATTTGTCCATCTAAAGTTGTTTCACTTAAACGGTACTATCTAATCTTCTGAGAGCAAAACTTTGGCTCACGATCAGTGTCACACTCTGTATATCGAGCAGTGCTCTTCTTAAGAGGGCCTGGCCTCGTGCTCTGAAGCAGTCTTGCTGTGTTAAATGGATTAGGTAGTAGAGCGCTGGGTTTGATCCTGCCCCAGTTCGATGGTTTGTGAAGAGGTGTCGCTCGTGGGAAGCTGGAAATATGCAAAACTCGTTGTCGGAGTTTCTGAACTCTTACGGCACAAAATATCCGACTCCTCGGTGTCTTCAGGAATCTTGTTGGGACGTAAAGCAACATTATTAAATGCAGCCTCGGATGCCCTAGATTTTCAATGACATTCCCTCAGCGAGCTGAACCTGGCCTGCCATCAGCACCGTTCTCCAAATATCTTCCTAATTATGGCCGCATTCAAACCGGCCTCACATTCAGAAGCATTCTCAGACGCCCTAGTCGGGGACTGGTGTTTTTAGGCTCTGAAAAGTGTCACAACCTACCTACTGACTCTAAATAACGGTACGTTGTGCGACTTAATCGGCGAAATCATAGATTGGAAGGAAGTAAGATAGTCAAGAAAGCTGATATACTGAAAATAGAATAATAACTGAGGACGGCTGGATAGGACATGTATGTAAATACCATGTGGCTGCATTGGAAAAATTAAATGTCCCTCACTAAATTCTGATGTTATGAGTTACGGATTTATGAAAGCAGTAAGAGAGGAGGAATTTAGGCGCAGGGATTCTTAGGCATTCAGATAAGGTTACTTATGGTGTTATTACTTAAGCCTAAAGAGGCAAGGCATAGACAAGACAGCAGCCAGAGACGTTACCATGGTAACCGGTAGCTTCGTTGACGGTCTGCGAGGGTGTCCCGTCACTAGACGCAGAGCATGGAACCCGTTATTTCTCCGTTATTTGAAGAGGAAGCGAAACTATGTACATAACAAAAATTATTCAGAATAAAGGGGCGTTTCATATACTTATTGTCGCTGCGCGAGCGATACCTCGTATCCCGCAATGCTCTTTCTATCCATTTTTCCTTAAGATTTGTCTCACCTCCCAGCAAAACATGGATATGCAGCCAATGTCCGTTGTGTTCATATTCTTATGCCAGTTTATAAAGAAAAATGAACCTTACCGTGCCGTACTGTAGGAATGTATATTTTCACGAAGTATTTACGCACGTCTACAATATAATGCACTTATGGTTCATTCTCCTTTACACATCAGCACAGGAAAATGAACACAACGAACGTTGTTCTGATGGGCTGCATATCCATGTGTAGAATAGAAAGAAATGGATAGAAAGAGCGTCGTGGGATACGAGGTATTGCTCACGCAGCAATATAGTCTTCACGGACGGTATCCAAATTAGTTTGATCAGCCATACATCGACAAACAAGCGTCGCATGAGTGGCGGACACACTCAGATACAGTCTAGAGATTTTACGGAAAATCAATAGTGTATGAAAAAATATCAAATAACTCGTTTTATCTCCCTATAAAACCTCAGTCTATTCAATGATTTTTAAGTCATATGCAAATCTAAACCTGCTTCTGGATGAGTTGATTCTAAGTATGAGGTTTGATCGAGATCTATCCAGCCGCTTCACCGTGATGGTGGAACAAACGAGCAAACAGACAGAAAAACAGAAACGAGACCTCTGATATGGTCTTGAGATGACCAAAAACGGATAAATATTTGAGATATTAGTGAAATAAATGAAATTACAGACAGCGCCCTCCCTACAATTTTATTTATATAGATGTGTGTCAATGATACGTTGCTTATATGTTGTTTATTTTTCCATGTCGATGTCTTTTGGGGGAATTATATATTTAGGAAGGTTTTTCTGCTTAATTCGGGTTTGTTTTAATTTTTGACCCCAGTGTTTCTGATAACTTAAGGAGCGTAGATACGAGTCTCATATAATTAATATCACCTTGGTGATCATTTAAGGGCTTTTCTCACTTACGAGAACTCACAAAAATGAACAGTTTGCTTATGTTTTGGCCAGGGATTCGACCACGAGCAACCTGTATAGCTTTTTATTTTGATTTATGTTCTTGCCATTTCTTTAGCATATGAAAGTGGTGCAATAAACCAACTTTTACCATATTTGTTGTTGGCTTCTCATTCATTGTCGTTTTAGCTGTTCCCGTTCCTTTCGCTCACGAACACCCTGAGGGCTGCCGGAACAATTTAAGGGACAGGCGGCAGGGGACAAAGAACAACCTCAATAATGATCTTACAATATTTGTAGCCCTTGAATATTACGGAACCAATATAACATCATACTGTATGTTCAACAGTTTAATAACACCCCATAGTGATTGGTTACATCACCTACACTACGGATGCTCATTAGTGAAGATTCAAATAATCTGATCTACGGATGAGCACTAGTGAGGATTCAAACAACCTGCACTACCAAAACACATAATAATTAATCCATCATAAAAACTGAAATTCGACTGGATATAGTTAAATAATAAATGTACCAACTTCCCTGAAAATCTATCATCACACACAGATACTGTAATACGACCAGACATTAAATTCTAAGGACGAAACAGCAGCTCGACACGATGTTATAAAAATGACACAGTGACTTGACCAAATTTTTAAATAAATCTTTCGCTCCCAATATTTTAAACTTAACTATATCTGAGGCCCAAGGAACACACAACATTCAATAAGATTCACTTGGACACAGTGGGAATACCTCTATCACGAAATATCTAGACTAATAGTAATCCGATATGTGGGATCATCACTCTGAATAAACATCACTTCAGGTTATAGTAATTCCTCAAGGCGCACTCATGCATCTCCCTAGATAAGGTTACAATCGTACATAACGCACGACAGTGCCTCAGGAGTTCATAGACTAAACCCTGAACCACAAACTCGTGCACAAAGATAATGGCATCACATGGGTTCACAAACTAGCCATAGACAATTATGCACTTAAACTGAACAACACAAATCACCTGGATATTTTCCACAGTCGGGACAGGTGTATCTCATTCCAGAACTGTTGACTATAACTTCAGTATCTACGCCTGAACTCGGGCCTTAAATGTATCCTGAATGATGTCAAATCCAACTCTTCACTCCTAAATTCTCCGAATCCGCGCTATACCACTTCCTTCAGGATTAATACTTCTTTACGGGACAAACTCTATTATTATTATTATTATTATTATTATTATTATTATTATTATTATTATTATTATTATTATTATTATTATTATTATTATTATTATTATTATTATTATTATTATTATTATTATATTTTATTATATATAATTAACAATTTTACAATTGGTTTTATGTGCTTCTTCGGGACAATCTGCATGGAAGCAGTACTACTTAGTACATACGCACGTATGCTCCATACATGCTGGTGTGTACTTACAATGTTGACAAATAAATTTGACAGATATTTATAGGATGTTTACTATACGGTATATAAATAGTCAAAATTATTAGTAGACGATTTTCATTAGTTCTCTGTATATGGTGGATGGTTCATGCCAATAAACTTCTATACTATATGACAAGTGGCTAGGATTGCTGCTTTTTGTCATTCTCTGTAAGTGTGAGGGTAGAGATTAAGTGCTTCAATGCTCCTGTGTAGTGTATTTGGTGTAAATACCATTACATCCAACCACTTCTGGAATGATGAAAACGTTGTTTAATTTCCACATGGTTTTTATTTATATGGCCATATCTGTTTACTTGGATATCTTCTCTGTTTGTGTTGACTGGAGGTTGTGAGTATTAGGGCAGGCTATGCAGTATTTTTGTATCCGTCTCTTGGCACAGGCCAGAGCAAAGTGTGGCTTCCACCTAAGTCCCAGTCTCATCCATGGCTGTGACAATATCGAAGCTGCTGGGGTATGGGTGGTGCTGAGTAATGACATTTGGGGCACAACTAGTGTCCGAGTGTTATGAAAGGTGTTGCTCATAGGATCAGTCGATCTGCAGTGGCACCTTCTGGTCCAGTGAGGAAAGCAAGGGCAAACTACCTCACTCCTCATCTTGCCTAGTACGCCTCATTTGGGCTCTGCCATTGGTTTTTGCAGTTTCCCTATAACTGCATAGCCTTTGGTGGTGCTATTTGAGGAACAAACCAGCCTCTGGGCTGATGACCTAACAGACACATGTCAATTATACAGCAGATTTTGTTGTCTTTATCTACAAAAGTTACGTCTGGTCTATTGCAGGTACTGTAATAGTTTCATCAGTGATGATACTTCTATCCCAGTAGAGTTTGTAATTTTCATTTTCCAAGACTGATTGTAGTTTGTATTTCCAATATGCTGTAGTACAATGGATTAGGTTATTTTGTCGAGCTAATTTCTGATGAATAATTTTTGCAATTTGGTCATGTCTGTACCTGTAGTCTGTATTTGCCATTAATCGACAACCTGGAATAGTGCTGGATGGCTTCTGGAGATGTATTACATCGTCGGCACTGATCTGAATAGACAAGATGGATCATGCAGTATATGCTTTCTGTAGTTCCTTGTGCGAATGACTTGATCTTGTATGGCGAACATGAAGCCTTCTGTTTCTAGGTACATATCTGAGTGCGTCAGCCACGCTTGTTTGTCGATATATGGCTGATATAACTCATCTGGATACCGTCCATGAAGGGGTTTCATTTTCCTCACTTGTGGGGACTAAAATTTAAGTGAAGCCGGGGTGCTTAGGTTGAGGGCTGTAAAACCGTTATCTGCTACAACCATTGCACAATGTAGGGCAGAGGTTTCTAATTTATGTTTGAAGGAGCACTTTAGTGATGCAACTTGTTCATTGTGTAATTGTTCAAGATCTTTTAGTCCACGACCACTATCAGAACGTGGCAGAGTGAGTCTTTCTGAGGCTGATTTTGAATGATGCATGCGGTGGTTTGTCAGTAACACATTCACTTTCGTTTGAAGATCATTCAACTCAGTTGTAGTCCACTTTATGACTACAAATTAGTATGTGAGAACAGGTATAGCAAATGTGTTGATGGCCTTAACGATGCTTTTTCTTGTGAGCTTAGAACGCAGGATTCATCTTACTCGTTCAATATATGTCAGTCTCAATGCCCATTTTGTGTCTTTGTGTTAAATCCTTGCTGCTTTAGATCCAAGATATCAATATGTTTAATTTCTAGGTAGTGGTGAGATATTTGTTGCTTCAGAAATTGTGTATGCAGTCTATTCCTGGGGTCTTCCAGTTGTATAAATTGTTAATCGCTGGTACAACTTTCTTTAATGTGAGATCTGCTTTGGTCATGCTTTCAATATTCTCAGCTTTTTTCTTGATAATTTGAAGCCAATGTGCTTCTACATTGTGTTCTATGGGTATAGACCGTATAGTTGACCAGTATTCTCTTATGCTCTTCGCCGTTGGTATCCAATTGCTATTCTGCATGCTAGGTGTCTCAGGTGTCCTAAATTTGTTGTAAAATAGTTTCTCATTCCCATTAAAAAATAGTTTTGTGTCCTTCTTCCTCTTGCTGTAGTATAGCGGTTGATACGTTTAGCAAGCGCAGTTAGTTTTTGCTTCATTGTGTCTAGATGTTCGGTAATGAGAGAGTTTTCTACATCTTTAGTAGAGTGGTGTTTGGTATTACTCAATATTTTTCTTACGCGATTGCAAAGCCGGGGACTTCGATGGACATTGGTGTAGTGAGTAAGACGGTTGATGTTCTGTCGTAGGTCTTCAATTTGTAATTTGAGTCGGCGCTGCCGTGGTGGTTCTCTAGGTATTCGGTTCATTCGTCTATTTGCAGATCTCACTTTTCCCACATTTTCCCTGATTGCTGCCACTGCAACACAGTAGATTGCAGTATGTACCTGGAGGAATGTCTGGTGAGTTTCTAAATACGTTGGTAGAATGTTTGTATTCAGCTTATCAATTATTTGTGTGAATTTCTTGGTTTGCTTCTGTTTGGTTAGTATAGGTCTGAGTATGGGATATGTGACTCAGTAAGTGCTCTTTGGAATTCATTCTCTATTTCAGTTTGCCTTTAATTTTATTATTATTATTATTATTATTATTATTATTATTATTATTATTATTATTATTATTATTATTATTATTATTATTATTATTATTATTATTATTATCATTCTTAATTTCGAATAACACTAGACACAACACTAGGGACAAATATAACTTTCTGGACATCGCTGTGTTCAGCTGGCAACCGCCATACAAATACATATCAATCCTAACTGTCCACGCACACACACACACACACACACACACACACACATATATTTGAACACCTCACACAGGAAATCGACGTATTTATACTACATAACATTTATGGTGTCAACTTGCCCTGAAAGGGAGCGTTAACAACGACACAGTATACAGTCAACAATATAATAAAAACTTTCTCTTACAGACCCTAATTGAGGGATGTCCTTGGACCATCTGCCCGTTTCGCTGGCTACCTCATGACATCTACTCAGCCATTTTCACAGCAGCGATGACCATTCTTGCTGCACTCGTCATTTTAACACACATCTTCGTTACTTTATTTACAGCAAATATAATGTTGTATCTAACACAGAAATTATAATAATTCACTTCGTTTCAATTGGGACGATGGTATTTTTTGTACCCTTATTAGCTCCAAATTTCACCACACATGTCGTGGCTTAGATACAGCCATGTGGCTTAATTTGTATGCGATTAATGTACTTCTGGATTTAAATGCACACTCAACATTAATTATGGTGATCGTAACCAAATTTAAGCCCAAGCCACCCGTGATGGGAAATATTTATGTGTAATCGAGTCTTTTTTTAACTTGCTCTTCATCATAATGCATGTTTATGTGCACGACTTTGCTTTTAGAAGTGGTAGAACAACCAACTTGTAGTATCGTAGTCCAGTCACAAGCCCACTCTTGGATTATTGAATTTAGAGGCGTTGGGACTTGATAAGATCCCCTAAAAATTATTTTTACCTATCCATTAATGATGCTCATGGCCGAGTTAAATGACTTGTAAATAACGAGTGTCTTATGTGTTGTGAGTGCGATTTATATTGCGTTATTAGTTATTTTGTATATTGTTCTGGTTGAATTTATTATGGGATGTTGATTTCTCTGTGTTCTGTTGCAGAGGAAGATCATTTCAGCGTTGGTAGGATATTTATTTACAAAGGGGAAAGATTGTAAATATTTTAAAGATAAAGTGTTAGAGTTATAAGTGATCATCGAAATTGTAATATATTCTTAAAATCAAGAGACCAATATTTCAACTTCAACCTGTTTATGTAAAACAAAAACAACAACAAAAACAACAACAACAACAACAACAACAACAACAACAACAACGATATTTCAATTTAAACTCTAGTATATTTATCTAAAACAAGATTTCAGGTTTGTGATATTTGATGTGAAAGAAAAATGTCAACACATTAAATTTTTGTGTAAATTCCTAACGTTTCATCAATCAATTATTGCAAATTTATATAATTTCGTAAATTTAATGATCTTGTATTTACGCACGAGCAATGGTATTTCAGTTAAGGTAAATGAGACTGAAAGAATCGAGCACTTAATTCAAGGAAGGAAGATTAAATTTTTTGTACATTAATTTCTTTTAAAAAGAAGACTTTTATTTTATTACCACAGTCAAGTTAATAAGTTTAATTAAATAATTATTTTGTGGGTACCAAATTCAGTTGAAGTGAGTTATTTTCTATTGAATTAATGCGAGTATAATAATGAACATCAACAGTGAACGATCGTGTAGACGAATAGTTTGTGATAATAAGTGAGCGTGAAAAGAAATTTCAATTAACAGTTAAATTACTTTAAGATCTACTAATCATCAGGAATTCACATTTTCTGCTAATTATTTGGATGATAATTTTACTTTATGCTCCATATCTTTGGAGTGTTACTTGAGCCCTGATTATCATACTTAATTTATGTTCTGGCCACACGAACGGTCCACCTCATGGGATCCTCGTGACTGCCACTGAACTCGGGAAACGGGGCCATACATACATACATACATACATACATACATACATACATACATACATACATACATGCATACTCTCCTCCAAGATGACGGACGAAGTGAATCAGCAATTAGTGAGTTCAACGGAAATGAGTGGAAATATGAAGAAGGAACTGAAACGGACGATTTTTGAATCTTTAAGTACTATAAGGAATTCATTAGTGAAAGTTAAGAAAGAATTAGATGGAAAAACGAAGCAAAATATTGAACTACAGAGTGAAGTTAATGAAATGAAAATTGAACATCGTGCTAATCTAATTAAGAATGCCGTGTGTCAAGGAGTTTCGACTGACGTGCCAACGGAACGTACAAGCCTAGCATGGCTGTGTAATAGACAGGCAGTGCCATCTGAAAACAACCGCCGTAAACTGTTTTCGGAGGTAGTGATCGGAAAAACTGAGAAGCGCTACAAGTTAACAGTTAAGCCTAAAGGAAACCAGTCAGTCGACTCGGTCAAAAAACTATTAAAAGTCGAGAGTAAATCCCACGGAAATTAAAGTAGGAATAAGTTCTTTCAAAACCTTAAGAGACGGGAGATGTTTAACTGAGACGGGAAGCGTAAATAAATTAGAATTATTAAGCACAAATACAAACAATGCATGTGGGAAGCAATTAGAAGTTAATGTACACAGTTTAAGGAATCCTATATTATTAATAAATGACGTTCCGGAAGGCATAACGACTGAAAATGCTGAAACAACAATATCACCTTTAATTCCAGAGCTTAATCTAGTAGAGGGTAACATAAAGGCGAAGTTTATTTTCAAGACAAAGAGTTATGTAGGAAACTTGTTGGTTGAAGTAGGATCCGAAAGTAGGAAAGTTTTGTTGAAGACCAAATTGAAAATAGGCTGGCTGATATGTAGTGTCAAAGATTACATAGTCGCTAGCAGATGTTTTACATGCAGCAGGTACAATCACAGGTATAAGGATTGCAGAGGACAGGAAACTTGCCCCTTATGCGCTGGTAATCATAAGCTACGGGAGTGCACTGCATCTGACTTTGAATATAAATGCATAAATTGTATTACATATAATAATATAGCAAGAGCAAAATTTCTGAACGTCATTCGTCACTTGACAAGAACTATCGAAGTCTGCAAGCGCTTTTAGAAACATGCATTCGTAACACTGATTATTAAATGGAAGGTCTAACTGGTTACAATAAAAGGGAAAAATACATGTTAAAAGTAGAGAATCACTTTGGTCACTTAAGTGCAGTCAATAAACCTTCAGCACCCGCGGGTGGCGACTAACAATCTAATGCAGTTAGCCAACAAAGACGGGTCTGATATCCTGATCATTCAAGAACCCTACGTAACTGAAAATAGGATAATTGGTATTGCGAAGCGCTACAGAGAATATACTGCAGGTGTTGGAAGGAAAAGGACCGCCGTAATTGTCATAAATAATGCAATAGACGCTCTACTTATTACGCAGTTATCAGACGAGGACAGCGTTGCTGTAGAAATAGCTTATGGGAAAGTAAGGTTCTTCATAGTTAGCATGTATTGTGATATTATTCAACAGCTAGATGAAGAATTTGTCAAGATTGATAACATACTTAAGTTTTCTAAAGGACTGGGGGTATTTATTGCTGTTGTCAGTAACTCTAGATCTACTACATGGCACGACAGACTAACATACTCAAGAGGTAGAATGTTGGAAGAATATTTGATCAGCAAATAGCTTCATATAATGAATGAAGAATCCACCATGTACACTTTCCAAAACAGAAGAGCAATGTCGATTTGACACTTGTTGATAATCAACTGGTTACTGCCTTAACGGACTGAAAAATCGGTGAGGACGAAAGCTGCTGTAATCATAATATTTTAAAATACATTGTAGGACATGGTAGTTACAACAGGAGAGAATTTGAATATTACAGTATCAGATATGTAGAGAAAACTGAGAATTATAAAACATTCGATGATAAACTGCCAGAAGCAATTTCAAGAGGTATCCATTCTGATGCGGACGTTCATAAAGAAGATCTGGATGGATCGCTATCTTCTTTAATATCAACAGAGGACGACATTAAATGTGCTGTAGACACATTTTATGAGTCTTTAAAAAGAGCATGCAATCAGTGCTTCAGAATAAGAAAAACACCAAGATGAAAGACACATAACCACTCTGTTCCTTGGTGGTCAGAAGATCTTACCATTATGAGAAAAATAACTAATGCATTTAGAAGAAGATACCAATGGGCAAAATACAACGAAGAGCTGAGAGAATATCGTAAATCTCAGTACTATGAAGAAAAGGCAAAATATCAGTCGAAAATTAAACAACAGAAAATGAATTCTTGAAAGCAGTACTGTAATATGACATCTTCACTTAATCCATTGAATGGGGTGTACAAACTTGCCTCAGGTAAGAAGAAGCAAGGTTTAATCCTGATTACTCTACAGAAGCCTGATGGGACCCTAACTACAGGTCTAAGTGATACAATAAAGTATATGCTTGAATGCCTTTTGCCAGCGGACAATGACCAGAATGAAGACGACTCACAGAAACATGTTAGAGCTCAGATTCAGGATGATATAATGACACCTAATGACCGACATTTAACGCCAGAGGAAATTAGATATGCGGTAGAAACCATAGATCATAATAAAGCTCCAGGTGAAGATGGCAACAGTAGCAGGATTTTACTCCGAGCCTTTGAACAGTTTCCCAAGCTTGTAACTGCTTTGTATAACGGCTTAAAAATAGGATGTTTCCCGAAGAGATGGAAAAAGAGTTAAAGTAATACTACCATAAAACCAGGTAGAGAATTTAGCAAAGAAGTATCTGAATTCCAGTTAATATGTTTAATAAATATAGGAGGAAAAGTACCTGAGAAAATTCTCATTAAAAGATTAATGCATCATATCTATACTAACAATCTTATGAATCGCAACCAATACGGGTTTACTCCACAAATAAGTACTATTGACGTTGCGATGTTGGTTAAGGAATTTATTGAAGTTTTAAAATCAGGTCAGATAGTGGTGCTTGTTAGCCTTGACGTCCAAGGAGCTTTTGATGCGGCTTGGTTGCCGAATATTCTAAGAGCTTTAAGAGACTTCAGATGTCCAAGAAATTTATACAATCTGACAAGGATTTATTTCAGCCAAAGGGCAGCTTTTATGACCGTTAATGGCGAAGTTTTTGAGACAAATATAACTAAGGGCTGCCCACAAGATTCATGCTGTGGACCGGGATTTTGGAATATACAGTACAACGCTTTGCTTAACCTTGAATTTACAAAACGTGCATTAGCAGTAGCATTCGTAGATGATTTAATATTAGCCGTCAAAGGGGAAACCGTTAAAGAAATTGAATCCTATACGAACTTGGAAATGAACAGATTAGAAACATGGGCTAAAAATAATAAAATTTCAATGAACAGAAATCAAATACTATGCTCATAACGAGAAGAAAACGACCTCGGTAATAGTACCTTGAAGGAAGTCGACAGGATGAAATACTCGGGGATAATATTTGACGACAAGCTTAACTTTAAGCACCATATATTGTACCATTCTGTTAATTATAATAATGGATATTTAACGCTGATAAAAAAATGCGCAGCAGGACGCTAACTGCAAAGGCGTGATGCTATACCAAGCGCGGGAACTGAAGGGGATTCCCGAGGCAAGGCGTGGTCATGTGTGACGAAGGAAGAATATGTGAGGAAGAAAGAAAGAAGGATGGGATTTTGTCTGGGGGAGAGACCTGCCATCTTAACAGAGATTTTCAGCGGGAACAGACAGGCTCACCACATTACGGAAATTGAGATGTAATTCCTATATTTGAAGGTTTTACAGGAAAGTGAAAGGGTGGAAATCAGTGCCAGAATTTTACGAAGCCATAGGTACATCAAAGTCTATTAATACATAATCGAATAAATAACTACGTGGGAGGCCGACTGCCGTGAGAAAATATTTCGAGGCCACATGCCAATCTCAAGTTGTTTCCCGGGACTTCCCAGCGCGTCGCGTGGGTTCCTGGATTCTATAAGAGCAGAGAAAGGTGGAAGGAGGTATTCAGTCCATGATAAGATCGCTGTCCGTGCGCGTCGCGTCTCTGCTGATATTCGCGCCAGAAACCTTTGTCTAAGAAAAAGATTGTGACTAATAAGTGTTGTGGCGATAATTTGATTCAGTAGCTTCGAGATTTGTAAAATTCCCGGTAGCAATTTAAGTAAATGACAATACGTAGACGTGTGCGGTGAGACCGCGAGTGTTTAAGTATGTGACGCAAAGAGTGCTACCTGTGTAGACTTTCATTATGAGGCGATGAGAGAGGAGTGGCGACGGGCGAAAAAAAATACCAATAACAATAAGCTAGGATAGTTGGTTTTATTCCGGTCAGATGTAGAAGACTAGATTAGTGAAGCAGGAATAGTAAAGTCTGTTTCGAGATTCCAGATATCCAGGCCTGATTCCCATCTCAAAGGGAATAAATAGATCGGGAGGTGGTGTGCTGTGAATAAACTGAGTATTTCATTTTAGTGAAGAGCGGTGAGGTGTGCAGAAGACTGGTGTTACGAACTGCCGTCCACGACCCCAAGAAGACGACCAACGGGCCACCCAGGCGGAAGAAGACATCACGAACATGGTACACTGGAAGACTGGACCTAAGGGATCGATCTGGGACAACGCTGCCGCCATGACTGCTTAAGCATTCGCAGTCAACCCGGACGGTGAGGGAGAGGTCTCCAAGATGATAGATAAGTGAACAATAATTAATATATATGTGTAGGGTTGGGGGGTTGTTATGCAGAGATATGGTGATTAATTTGTAAAGAGTAAGGGATATGATTACGGCCCATTAGGCCATTTATTGAGATGTTTTCTTTATATATCATAGGGTAAGGCATATACATTTATTTTATAGAAGACATGGATTAAGGTAGCTTATGTGATAGTATTGCGGTGTACATAGTCGTAGGGAAGCTTAATTACGAACTTAGATCAATGTTTCTTAGTGCCTAGCATCAGACGATAGCTGCTTGTAATCATGGGTTATTTATGATAGTGTACCATTTCTCTATATTGGGAAGGGAATCTGTCTGCATAACGTAAAGCACGTATGCTGCCCGGATTGAAATGTTTTACTTCATGTTCGTATTGTGTTTGATCAACTGTGTGTGGGATGAAACTACACCGTTGGCTATGTCACGAATATCTGCGACCCCTCATACTCTGCCTAGTAAAGGTTTGAACCCTAGACTTGAGGGTTAATAGGAACACGTCACATTGGGTTGACGGCGAGGTTGATGTGTATAACAGAGTGTAATACTCCATATGGTATAATCGAGACCCAGGGTGGTCTGTCACGGGTGTTGGACAGTTAAAGAAATGTATGTGATTCCTCACTCATTATGTGGCGATCTTCGTCATGTGTAGAAAAAAGGTTGAAGCAAGAGCAGAGCTCTGCACGCTTGGAAACTAGGCTATGTTTTTATTTTTGTTTGTTGTGAGGGTGCGTTTCACGGCCAAGTCTTGGAGGTCGTTTCCCCTGCCTGCACAGCAGGGAGCCTCGCCGCCATTTTTAAATGGACGGTGGGGTGAGGAATTCTTTCTCGCAGGCGAGACAGGCATGCGGCGGCGGTTTCATTCATTCATTCTTTCTTTCTCTCTTACTTTCTTTATTTTGTTTGTTAATTGTGGTGCGTTAGGTAGAAACTGGGCACTAAGAAAACTAGCTTAATCAGTACATTTTGTATATAACGTTTGTTTATGAACCTAGGTGTGCATCCATTGGATATGTCATGCGAGATAGGAAAGGATATGCCTGTAGTCGTAGATTTAAACTTATTATTTTGTTGTATGCACTTCCCAAATATGTGTGGGGACCTTTTAGTGGCTTTATTTCTGCAGGACAATTTCTCACCCTGGCATCATATACTTTATTTGTAGGTACAGCGATGCTGTTCCGTGTAAGGACACATTTGTTTCCTTGGTTCACTTATCGTCTTCCGCACGACATCAACCAGCTAGTGTATATTTTTTTGATGTTTATCTTTGGATTTATGATGTGAGCCTTTGGGGCATCCATTTTAGCACTATTAGTGCAATCAATTGTAATATAAAAGAAAAGAAAATGTTGGTTTAAGAATACACAACTTTGGTTCAAAATGTTAGTAAATGCGTTTGTGTTCCTCATTTCGTAAGCATACGTATAGAACATTTTTTTTTTAAATCTCCCTACTCTCGTTCGCAAGAACCCTGTAAACGACCTTTTCCTGCCGACTGCAGTTGGGCTGGCGCATTCATCAAATAACAGGTAAGAAGGTAAGATCGACCATGCAGTGTTGTTTATGCCCTATAGGGTACAATATATCATGCAGCTGAGGCGTGCACGAAATTAATTCACGCATTGTCAAAATCAGCGAAAATATGTTGGGGGCTTCAACATGAGACTCTTCAGGTAATATATGAAGGAGCAATACAACCTGTGCTGCTGTACGGAGCATCTGTATGGATTAGAGCTATGGAAAAGGAATGCACCAGAAACATTTACGTAAGAGTGCAAAGGCTTTTTAACATCAAAATCACAAAAGGTTTCCGGGCTATATCTAATGAAGCACTGTGTATCATTACAGGATTGACACCTATTGTTATTAAAGCAGAAGAGAGTGCAAAATTACACACATTTTTGAAAGAAATTAGATGAAATAATTTAACAGATTTTGTAGTGGGAATTGAACACAGATTACACCCAGCAGAAAACATAGTAATTAGTGAGATGAACGAATCTGAAAATAACGCCCTTCAAATATTCAAAGATGGAAGCAAGAGTGACATCGGAGTTGGTTCAGGAGCAACTATATTTCTAGAAAATAAACTTATATGGCAGTTAAAATTTAAACTGGATAAATTATTTTCGAATAATCAAGCAGAACTGTTGGCAATCCTGAAAGCACTCGAATCTATTGAAACAGTGGTGTTAAAGGATCTCTCGGAAAGCTAAGATATTCACTGACAGTAAAATAACAATAGACTCATTAAAATATAATAACTACAACGACCTTATTCACCAAATCAAGGTGAAAGCGAAGATTCTTGCAAGTAACAAGTAGAAAATCGAATTCACGTGGATTAAGGCTCACGCTGGGAACTGCGGTAACGAACTTGCGGATCATCTGGCCAAGGAAGCGACGCACAACAGATAAAATAGTGGGTGTTACAGCAAAATTCCTAAAAGTGTTCTGATTAAGGAATTGAGAGATGGGGGTATAGGAAAATGGCAGAGTGAATGGAATCAAAACGACGAAGGGTACAGTAACAAAATCATTTTTTCCCAGTGTAATAGACAGACTTTCCCAACATATTTATTTAAACCCAAATTTCACAGCAATGGTAACGTGTCATGGAAAATTAAGAGCTTATTTTCATCGTTTAAAAATTTTAGATAGCCCCATATGTCCATGCAATGCCAGTGATCAAACTGTTGACCATTGATTATTTCATTGTGAATTACTTGAGAGAGAAAGAAGCTTTTTAATTAAGTATATTTTAGGTACAGAGTCATGGCCAGTGAGCAAAAGTAGGTTAGTCAAAAAATATTTTAAACAGTTCTTATGTTTCACAAACTCAATTGTATTTAAAAAACTGTGAAAAAGGATATAGTTTTGTTTACATTATCATTTTGTATACTTATGTACATCACAAAAGCCATCATATTAAGAAAGTATCTCACATGTAATTAAATAATTAAGTTTCATTTGTAATATGATTACTGATTACTCAAGCACGTAATATTGCTGTCATGTAATGGGGCACGCTTATAAAAAACATATACATACATACATACATACATACATACATACATACATACATACATACATACATACATACATATTCGTTAGTGACTCGACAGCCTTCTATTTACATATTTCATTGTGGGATCATCTTGTTCTACACCTCTTACCTTAAAATTATTAAAAACTGAGTTCAATTATCGTCGTTTTGATCCTCCTGTGCTTCTCTTATTCTCGTTGCCGGATCTATTATTCTCTTTGGTTACCTATCCTCACCATTCGTTTCAGAACTCGAACTGATTCACACCCACTCATTCGAACTCATTCTTAGCTTGTTCGGCATTTTATATCCTCATTTTGAGTGTCCTCCTGTTAATCTTTCTCGCTACTGTCATGTCTTCTCATATTAAAGTTATGAATAAGATATCCTGAATCATCTCAGCTTTCATTCGCACGCAGCGGAGCGGGGCAGCCGAGAGCTATAGTCACTGGCTTCTCACCAAGGAGGCTGCGATTCGGATCCCGGCCAATGCAAGTACAATTAAATGGAAGGTTACGTCCAAGTGATTCGGGTCCCATGTAAAACTAGAGGTGTCGTGGCTAATATCACGATATCAACAATAATATAAAACCAGTGCTGTAGTTGAAAAAATAGAGGATACTGTTAACATTACTTACCATTCACCGGGTGAGTTGGCCGTGCGGTTAGGGGCGCGCGGCTGTGTGCTTGCATGCGGGAGATAGTGGGTTCGAATCCCACTGTCGGCAGCCCTGAAGATGGTTTTCCGTGGTTTACCATTTTCACACCAGGCAAATGCTGGGGCTGTAACTTAATTAAAGCCACAGCCGCTTCCTTCTAACTCCTAGGCCTTTTCTATCCCAACGTCGCCATAAGACCTATCTGTGTCAGTGCGACGTAAAGCCACTAGTAAAAAAAAAGGAAGAAAACTTACCATTTAGAGGAAGGAGGCTCCAGATGGACACGCAAATACCCTTCTCTAGTAGGGTTTATTTCACTTATTTTACACATGCCGACTAGCCAATATTTTCAGACTAAACACTGGCACCGCGAAATTTATTTTAGTAGCTTAATGAACTGTTGAATAAGGCTAAGCATTGAATTTATATGAAAGCTAAAGAAATGATGTGGCTAAATAATACTTTAGAAGTGGTTTCATGGGCAGCAGTGATAGGTTAATTCCTCCTCTAGTAACCTGACATCAAGGCGGCTTCGCAATTAAAAAAACAAGAAAAGAATCACTGCAGCGGAATTTCTAAGGTGCCACACCAACTAGCTAATTCGAGGGCAAGCAGGGAAAGCGACTGCCCATAGTTTTCAAGAAAAGCAAACAACGAACAATTGTTTCAACAAAGGGAATAAAATACATTTTCAAACTAATGACATTTTTAGTTTACAGTACCTCTATTAATTATAAAAGTTTCAAACAACTGACAAATTACTTCAATTTTTAATAAAGATGAAAGGAGTATTTGCAATTGTACACATCTTTCCGATATGCTAACCGCATGTTTGTATCTATACCGGTTCCGGCTGAACTACTGCTTACTGCCATGCATCAAAGTCGTGTTAACAAGAGAACGATCTTTGAGAAGGACTATAGCATTAATTGCAACTACGAGCTGACTGCTTACCTTTGTTGATCTTGATTCTATTTCACTTAGTGTTACCATCCTAGGGCATATCCTAAATACTTGATTTTGTGTACATGTTGGTTTTTTTGTTTGTTTATTTTTTTAATTTACCACTTGACATTCTGACCTGGAAGTTTCTTCCTAACTGACATCACTGTAGTCTTGAAAATGGTTATTTTCATATCGCACTGTTTGCATTGTTAAGTCCAGCTCCTCGGCTGAATGTTCAGCATAGTTTCCCTTGGTCCCTCGGCCCTAGTATGTTTTCTCGACCGAGTCGGATATGTTAGCCACGCTTGGTTAATACGCCTAGCTCGGGGACTGGGTTTTTGTGATCGTCTTAATACACGTCTTCATTTACATACAACACGTATGTATGTTAGGTATTCAGCCCTAAGGCTGGTTGGAGCCTCAACACCTCCGCCATTAGCTGTCATAGATGGCCTGGGCATCACTGAAGAGGCGTACTAGGGAAATGAGGAGTGAAGTGGTTTCCCGTTGCTTTCCTCACCGAGCCAGAAGTTGCTCTTACATATCAGTCTGCTAAGCCATTGAAATGCATGCACCAACCTACCCTATGAGCAACATTCATAGCAGGGACTGGCTGCATGCCTCAGTCACTTTCATACTGTCAAAGCCAAGATCGATGAAAGTAACAAAATTGCTCTAGCCTATACCAGAAGACATAGTGCACTGCAAACACTAGGTCCCTCCAGCAAAGGCATACATACAACACATCACACTATTAACTACCACAGAATAGTGAATGCTTCCCTCCACGTAGGGTTAGTATCAGGAAGGGCATGGGCCGTAGAAATGGACTTAATCTACATAGGTGCCGACCCCAAATAATTGGCAAAAAGATCAGGAAAGATAAAGTTCAATGGATTTTTAGATTGCAAAACGTGCCGAACTAAAGTCAAGAAAAAACGAAGCTTATTTATTAACACACTATTTATTTAATTTTTTCGCAAGAAATCGTTCAAAACTTTCGAACAATGCGATAGTTTGGTATAATGCAGAAAGCTGTGCGAAGAAAATAACTCTTTTGTTATGAATATCCTATTGAAATACGAGTGGTGAAAGCTCTACCTTATGCCACGGAGACCGCGCTCCTGTTGTAGTCGCCAGGTAGGCACAGTAGATTGCAGCCAGGCAAGTATGAAGTGCAGTACTTAGCTGTGGTGGGGGTTGAGGGAGGCACAGCACTCGCACTGTGTGCTTTCACTACGAGCGTCTAGTGGTAGTCCAGTCCTAGCACCAAACAGAGAGAGCGCATGCCCTAACTCCCGCCTCCTCTTCCCGCGTGAAGAAATCTTATCTTTCCACAAGACAGAGATGTTCCATTCGCCCCTTCTTACGAGAGATAATCAGCTGATTTAGTGGCTGACATATATTTAAACGTAAATACACAAGGAAATGGATAATGAAAACCCAAAATTAGGTGATAATTAATTAATGACAATAAGTACGGTAAAGAATTTTAGCCAAACGAAATTATCTTCCGTATTTTAAACATGTTACGTCTATTTTGCATTCAGATTTTAAAAAAAATACTACAGGTAAGAAGCGATACCGAACGGAGTGGCCGAGTAATGGTATGTCCTGAGTATGGTTTTCTATGGTTTGCCATTTTTACTTTCAGGCAAATGCCGGGATAGTTCCTATTCATAGGCCACAGCCGATTCCTTCCACCTCCTTACCCAACTTTATTCACCCTCGTTCATTTCATCTTCATGTCCGACTCTTTGGCTGAAGGTTCCCGGGTTCGATTCCCGGCCGGTTGTGGGATTTTAACCTTCATTGGTTAATTCTAATGGCCCGGGGGCTGGATATTTGTGCTGTCCCCAACATCCCTGCAACTCATACACCACACATAACACTATCCTTCACCACAATAACACGCAGTTACCTACACATGGCAGATGTCGCCCACCCTCATCGGAGGGTCTGCTTTGCAAGGGCTGTACTCGACTAGAAATAGCCACACGAAATTAAAAGTTCATCTTCATTAGCTCCTCAACTCAGGTAGGCGTCAGGGCATGCGGCCGTAAAACATGCATAAATTTCATATCACCTCATCCCCGACCTCGTATCAGGAAACGGAACTGAGGTATAGACATATATACAAGTAAGAAGCAATATCATGTGCTACAGCCAGTGCCGTAACCATGCTCTTTTAAATTTAATTAATTAATTTGAATAATTTCACTCACCATTTTAAAACGGACATCCTTATAGCTTCCTTGGGTTTTGATATGTCATTTGCCAGTAGATTTTAGTACGTAGCCTAAGTACCGGAAAGATGGCAGTGGTAACTATAATTTAGTTCGATCTGCACATTTTTTCACAGCTGTGCGTCTTATGAAGGAATGATCCTCGCCCCCATAACTTTCTGCTAAAATTAGTAACACACTAACATTAACACTATTAATAAGCACTATCAATTATACAATTGGGTTAATTTTGATTGTCACTCACGATTACGAAACCAGCAAGTTCCCCAGAAATAATACATCGCACATAAATTAAATTGGAGTTAATGCCGGAGAGAGGGTACGATAATATCACTAAGAGAATGTATTAGTTTCTGTCCTTAAACATTTAACATTAATTCTGGACATCTTCATCATTTTCAGCAGTAGCATGGAGAACCAAATTTGCCGCAATGTTTTGTGCTTCTTGGGTGGTAGGTCTCGATATGCTCTTTCCTGATTTTTTCTTAGATTTTTTAATTTGAAACAGTCTTTGGCGGGGTATGTTTTTGTTACATGGCTCAGCACTGGTGCTTATTCTGTGCTGTTCTCTATTTTTCTTCTGTCGAATAGCAGCCAGTATGGCATTTATTGGTGCCATTTGCTTTTCTATAGCCTTAACTTCCTCGTATGTTTCTGTATCGTTTATGATTTTTGTTATTGTCTGCAACAGTTGCTGTTTCTTAATTTGCAGAGATACAGACACAGCAGAACTTTCAGGCTGTCTCAATGTCTCCGTAAGTATGCGAGCCTCATTTTCATGTGCGTCATTTGTGTCCATCACTAGATTATCCGTCACATCATCTTCCTTGACTTACTCTCGTTGTTTGTTCTGCACACGGCAAATCAAATGAATATGTTTACACATATTCCATTTGACGGCGGAATCCGGACAGCTGCATATGTATTTGTGTATACATGCATTGCATTTGTTGTACACAATCTTGCAGTCACATGTTTCCACTATCTTCCGCACCCTGTACATTTCCTTTGTAGACGAGAAAGAAGAGATCACGTCCCATGAGCCAATATCGTTTTCCATGTCAAGTTCTTCAGACATTGTGGTACTTGCTTTGTGTCTTTGCCGACTTTCTGTGATCTTAGAAGTTATTTTGCCTTTATGGATGATGACCAGTCGATCAATAACTTTGTCCCTGACAAAAGTCATTAAGGGTGTATCGATTTATCAAGGCGTTTTACGCTCTTGCCGTGCAGATATATATACTTAATTGTCTTGTGCATTGCTTCTATATGCATATTGGTATTTTAACCACAGTGCACTCTATAGCAGTGGGCCCACATCTCTTTGCTTGGAACATAGAAATCTCGACAATAGTTGCCAAATTCTGACGTGTCAGGATCTTCACACAACATTTTCAAACCAGCATCTAACATAACATCAAATGAAGCCGATTCTCTTTCTTCCATTATTGTTCTTAACAACGTGTATACTTCAACTTGTTTTTTCTTCTTTGTCACTTTTGAAAGATTCTTCCTCCAGGCTCTGTCAACATGCCAGGTACAAAATAATCTCTTCTTAGGTATGTCCATAACAGCACACCAAGCATTATAAAAAGCATCTGCCATGTCGGACATAAACACATTGGAAGATATTTTGTTCATTTCATTACGGATATGTTTTAAGAAAATAGATAACACACCTTGGTCAGACCTGTTCGAAATTAAAAAGGCGCAGGGAAATCCTTGCCTTAAGTCGTCCAGTACTATGAGAGTAAAAAGCGATAGCTGCAGTCGCTTAAGTGCGGCCAGTATCCAGTATTCGGGAGATAGTAGGTTCCAACCCCACTGTCGGCAGCCCTGAAAATGGTTTTCCGTGGTTTCCCATTTTCACACCAGGCAAATGCTGGGGCTGTACCTTAACTAAGGCCACGGCCGCCTCCTTCCCACTCCTATCCCTTTCCTGTCCCATCGTCGCTAATAAGACCTATCTGTGTCGGTGCGACGTAAAGCAAGTAGCAAAAAAAAAAAAAGAGTAAAAAGTTCATAACCATAACTATTAAGTCCATGTGTGCCATCCATGCACACACAGTCGCTTCCATATTTTTCAAGCATACTACGTTGTGCATCGTTCATTATCACCAATACGAAGTCTTCTTTCTTGAGTCCGTGGTACTCCTCTCCTGGTTGTTTATACAATAATACACACATGTTGCCGCTTTCTTCCATTTCCTGTACCCATGCACTAACACTAATACCATCATCTTGATGTCGCATCACATCACTGTTCAAATTGAAACTTTGTTCGATATTATGCAGGTCTTTCTTAGTGATAAGATGTCTCCTGTCTAAATCATCTACAATAGAATTTCGAACTTCGTCCAAAATTGTATCCATAGGAATATGAGCTGCAATTTTAGAAGCTATCACTTCGCGTTCTTGCTGTTTAAGTTGTAGATGCCCCAGATCACCCTTATGACTTACATGTGTACTTATAAAAGAAACCTGACATGCTCCGTCTTGCGAAAGTGTCATTTTCATGCTTACTGGGCAAAACCCATTTACCTTGCAACTTCCTTGGATTTTAACATGTCTTTTGCCCGTAGATTTTGACACGTATGTACCGGGCGATGGCAGTAGTAAGTGTACACTTTTGTTCCATCTGCACGTGGTTTCACAGCAATGCGCCTTATGAAGGAAGAATTCGTCTGATTTTCAACGGATTCTTTCCAGGACCTGAAATCTGTGAAGGAAGTAAAGTGTTTCTCTTCGGAGGCTAGGTGAATGTCATGGATCTGTTTGAGATGCTGAACCATGCCTTTATCTGTAGGTGCCGTAAAATCGCAAATACAACCATTCAAATTCTTAATCATCAACGAGGGAAGTAGTAACTAATGGATCCTTCGTTGATATTTTCGAAGACCTGACAAGTCAGCAAACCGTTTGTCACACAAATTGCACATATGTTGTCCCTCTCCCTTAGAGTTTATCTTCTTATGGACTAATTTTCTCACTTCAGAAGGATGACACTTTTTTAATATGTCTGTGTAAACTTCGGGTATGTTCATACTGCCGGTCACACTCCGAACACTTAAACATTTTGTAATCACGATTGTCACTTTTCGTTAAAAGCAATCAACGACTAGTTCTCACTTATCATGCCATTTAATGACTGACTTAGAACGCGAGGTAAAATATATTTATCGGGAGATAGTGGGTTCGAGCCCCACTGTCTGCAGCCCAGAAGATGGTTTTCCGTGGTTTCCTATTTTCACACCCGGCAAATGCCGGGGCTGTACCTTAAGGCCACGGCTGCTTCCTCCACTTCCTATGACTTTCCTATCCCATCGTCACCATAAGACATATCTGTGTCGGTGCGACGTAAAACAAATAGCAAATATATATATATATATTTATTTACGCGTCCAAACAGTTATGTTAGGTTCACGATTGTCACTTCTCACTGAAAGTAATCAACGACTAGCTCTCACTTGTCATTCCAACTAGACTGACATAAGAAGTGAGGAAAAATATAACTGAGTTAAATGCACGCGCGCGAACAGTAAACTTACTACAGCGTACTTCATACTTAATAAAATTAGAAGTTATATAGATCTTACAAAAACGTGTATTAGCAAATATTTTCTAGAAATGCAATGCTAATTTAGCAATATTGGGGATGTGTCAACGAGCGTCTAGAGATAGTCCAGTCCTTGAGATAAGATTTCTTCACGCGGGAAGAGGAAGCGGGAGTTAGGGCATGCGCTCTTTCTGTTTGGTGCAAGGACTGGACTACCACTAGACGCTCGTCTTTCACTCAGTCAGCAAGTGGCAGCCACGGTGTTCGTGTCGGAAGTGCGCTATAAGCTAAGTCTAACCGGTACACGTGCCGCCGCCAACATGAAGAAACCTGAGGTTGTCGACGAGAGGAAAGATATTAAATATGAGGAATGTGAAACTGAGGTAAGTAGCTTCATTACTGGCTATCGTGTAGAATAACTGCTCATCTCGAAACTCCAGTGAAAAGTGCATGCAACTGCAGTGGCAGAATACACCAGGCAATTCTTCCCAGTATGAAGGAGGAAAAGTAGCACAGTGTGAAAGACTAGCGCCTACCCTGTGGAATATGATTATGGTACATGACATTTGTGTGGAGGTTCGTTTTCAGAACTGAGTGACTCGGTATAAGCCCTTGCCTTTTCAGCCCAAGTTGGCGAGTACATTCCTGGCTGAATCTGGTGGTATATGAAAGTGCTCAAACACGCCAGCATCGTATCAATAGATTTACCGTCTCGTAAATAACGCCTGTATGGCAAAATTCAAGCATCTCGGCGTCTCCGAAACCCTTACAAGTAGTTAGTAGGACTTTACGTCTATATGATCATTATTCCTGACAGTTTCGGAATGCAGATAAGATGCCATGGCATGTGCCATTCACTGGAATACTGTAATACTTCAAACATCAGCTTCAATATTAATGCGGAAACCACGACGACTAGTTTTTATGATGACGATGGCGACGACGCGTAATAATAATAATTTTACATCACCTTATTACAGTTCTTACTCCACAGTAAAATATTAGTCTTTTCGCTTACACACTTCATGTTCATACAAATTGTTCTGTTGGAACCTTTTTTAGGAGCAGATTATTACCTGGTAGTACTTCTCCATAAAACAGTAATCATTATTTTTTTTAGGGAAACCTGGGAGGCAGAAAGTCATGTAAGATCAGTTATTCGGCTTGGCCTACGTTGCTATAGAAACCATTACAACTTGCTGCAGCGTTCCCGAATTATGAAGCGTTCCTCGTTGCCATGGTTATCGCTACATTACTTAAGGCCGATGTAATGGCAGGTCTCTCTAGCGACCACAGTTAGGAATTTCGATGCTTCAAAAACACTAGAAGGCTGTAATTATTAGAATAGTACGTTATTGTAATTATTAAGATATTAAAAGAAACAAATAGGAACGAATGGATATATATTCATTAATAATTATGCAATTTAGAATAAACCCTATTATACAAATCGGTGGGATTTGAGACTTTTGAAATTGGACAGAGATAGCAAATGCGCTCTGTTTTATTTTAGTTTATTAAACAAGAACAATTCACGTATGGTACTTAAAATCTGTGTAGTGCCCATCTCTGTGTTATCCGAGGATTTTCACTAATTTCAAATGAACTGAATAGTTGACACAATAAATATTCCTGTGATTTTTAATTATGATCAGATCTTTTACATGTTAAATCGTCCGGTAAAAATCTGTTCCACGATGGGATGGGACACTACGTCGTTTATTACTCGGATTAAAATGCTAAGACTTAAGTTATCGATACGTATTCGAGGCATTCGGCATCCTTCATCATCATTCTCATATATAGTGAGCGTATAACCTGATAACCTGTGTTATGTATGGTCTGTAGTCTTTGGGTGTGTATTTGTATCAATCTCACTAAATACTTAACGATTTTCGGAGACGACAGAGGATGGAAATTTGTCCACAGTACTACTGCTTTATACCGGTAAATCTACCGACACGAGGCTGACGTATTTGAGCACCTTCACCGCCGAACTGTATCTGGATCGGACCCTCCCACTTGAGCACAGAAGACCAGCGGTCAACCATCCAGGCCTCTCCACAAGTGTTATTGTCTTGGGTTATGAAAGCCTTTCATAGCCTCGAGGTGAAGTGCTAACCCGGCACTGAACGTGCATAAACCGCGGGGAAACACGAACTTCCTCGTTCAGTACTATTGGGGAGTGAGAAAAAAACGTTCACATTTTCCCGAAATAACGCGGGAAAGTCAATAATGTTGTCTAACGAATAAGGAATGAAATTAAAGCAGCTGGAAAGTTATATATGAATTATTTTATTGAACTTTGAGCAGTGCTCGCCTTGGGCTTACATTCATTTATGTGCAAGAATTAGAGTTGTAACAGACTTATTCGAAGACACTACTTATTCTACCTGGCTTTTTCGCAATATTTTGGGGTCGGCAATTTATGGGCATTTGGCCTAGTTTTACTATTGGATGTCCTTCCCGATGCCAAGTCTATGTGGAGGGATATATTCACGACTGCGTGTTTCTTTGGTGATGTGTTGTATGAAGATGACGAGAAGCGTATTAAGATGAGCTCAAATACCCAGGCCCCGAGAGAAATCAACTATACGCAATTAAAATCCTCGGCCCGGCGGAAATCGAACCTGGGGCCCTCTGAACCGAAGGCCAGTGCGCTGATCATTCAACCAAGGAGCCAGACCATTCCAAGACATCACTATTTGTCCATATATTATCTGCTTCTGAAGCCATTTAGTAATAATGTTACTGATTTTACGTTCAACTACTTTTAGGTACGCCGAGGTGCTGGAATTTTGATCCGCAGGAGTTCTTTTACGTGCCAGTAAATCTACCAACAAGAGACTGACATATTTTAGTACATTCAGATAACCTAGTATCGAACCCGCCAACCAGTGCTTCTACCGTCTGAGCCACTCAGCTCGGCCAGAAGCCATTTATATCATGTGCTTCACTTAGGTATATTTTCCTTTTGATACTCTGTGAAATTCATTCGCTCCAAAATAATCTTCCAGTGAACAGCTGTGTCCACAGACAAGAACTAGGAGATAATGTTACAGCTGATAAAAGAACTGGGAATGTTGACAGGGAGACGTAGAAGGAAATTCTAGGCTAATGTATGCATTGCATGAATGTAAGTAGGAAGGAGGGCAACATGGTTTATTCACATTGCTGTACTACGTCTAATGAAGTTACTATTTATTTATTTGCTAGTGGTTTAACATCGCACCAATACATTTAAGGTTTTCAGCGGCGCAAGAATGGGAAAGGGCTAGGATTGAGAAGGAAGCGGTCGTGGCCCAATTATGGTACAGCCCCACCATTTGCCTGGTGTGAAAATGGGAAACCGTGGAAAACCATCTTCAGGGCTGCCGACGGTGGGATTGATACCCACTATCTCCCGAATGTAAGCTAACAACTATGCTATAAATAATAAATAATTTCGTGTGGCTATTTCTAGCCGAGTGCAGCCCTTGTAAGGCAGACCCTCCGGTGAGGGTGGGCGGCATCTGCCATGTGTAAGTAACTGCGTGTTAATGTGGTGGAGGACAGTGTTATGTGTGGTGTGTGAGTTGCAGGGATGTTGGGGACAGCACAAACACCCAGTCCCCGAGCCACTGGAAATAACCAATGAAGGCTAAAATCCCCGACCCGGCCGGGAATCGAACCCGGGACCCTCTGACCCGAAGGCCAGCACGCTGACCATTCAGCCAGCGAGTCGGACCACAACTATGCTACTCTAACCGCACGGCCAACTTGCTCGGTCTGCTAAGTTAAATTGATAAAAACGTGTATAATTCTCTTTGACAAATTAGTTGGAAGTTGGACATTGTGATTTCGAATGACGTTTTATTAATTCAGATAAAGTTATTTGGCCTCCAAGTAGCGGTGGTTTGTATTATCGAAAACAGCGGTCGGAGTGTTGTGTTTGCTTCGTTACGAAGCTAGCCTCCGATATGTATCCCGTTGCTCTGTCCCTGGTTACCGTTTTAATATCAGCCCTTTTGGTGTGCACCTCAGCTGATGTCGTTTGGCTATATGCAGTAATTGCTCGCGCTGTACCTCACATACAACATGCGCTAACCACGGCGAAGTGCTACCAAACCAATTTTAATGTGATATTTCAAAAATTACTTTTATATCACTTTTAAGTCACTTTACAAAGTTCTACAAAAGACTGTTAAGTTAAAAGCTCTAGACGGATAAATAAGTACCTCCATACACTCGTTCTAATAATATTAAAACATGATTTTCACCAAAACAAGTAATCGTTTCTAAATATCTTTCTGATCAGTCGGGTCCTTGCGACCCAGAGAATCGCGCACTTCCTTGGACAAATCGTTATCTCCTGAAAAATGTCTAAATCCACCAAGTATTTTTAGGTGTTCAAAATATGATTGAACTCGGCCTTGCCAGGAACTACTGCTTGTTTATGCCCTGTGCCTTTCACACTAACGGCTCTAGCCTCTGAACAATCAATATACATTCCATTCTGAATTCGTCCTATTGTTTTTACATGTTTAGCATTATCAATTTCTTCTCTAAAATTAATATTTTTCCTGTCGATAATGCAAGACTAATGTGATGAGTGCACTCGGTCCACTGACATGCCCGCTGTTCGCCCCGCTGCTATCTATATAGTAACTGCGATAAATAAACACTAGCGCAGCTTCGCCCAAGTGCAAGTGTATTTTGAATCCGAACGGAGGAAAGTCTACACTTTGCCAATAAATAGGCGCACCTCTATGCTTTTAAAAATAATTAAAGTGATGACATTCGCTACAAATCGCCCTAATCGTTGCTTGTCGCTTTCATAATATTAGGTTGATACATAAGTCCGTAGCGTTCAGCGTTGCCAACCGTACGATCTGGATCGTACATGTACGATAATTCGATCCTGTGTACTATCGTACGATCCAAGCCGCGGGCCGTACGTCCATTGTACGATCCTAGGACGTATCGTAAATTTGGTATTGTTTTCTCTTTAAAATGTGTAGATTTGTGTTCCTTTTTTAATCATGCTAGTTATGTTCTGCCATAGATGACAAGTTGGAAAGAAAGGAAGAGGCTTTTCGAATAAAAAGATTCCCAAAGAGAATTAGCCAATTTACTCCTTTCAGAGTTATTTCACGGTCTTGCGCCTATAGGTCATAGTATTCGCCTTCAGCAGATTACGATGACTGGAGGAAATTACCCTTTGTCAATATCAACGATAATATTAAAAACTGCTCTGAAGTAAATTAATTTTGGGCTAAGTTACAGGAGGTGAAGAACACGTTTGGTGAATGTGAATTTACCGCACTTCTTGAATTTTCACTCTCTGTTTTGTCACCTCCTCACTCGAATGCTGATTGTAAAAGAGTATTGAGCAAAATGTATCTCATTGAAGCCAAAAACAGAATTAGGCTAATTACTTCCATAGCAAATATTTAAATGGTTATTATAAGTTGTAAGATCCTCTCCTTAAACAATACGATCTTTCTGGGGTTATTGTACAATCCTGACCATCTCAGAGGCTTAATTACAACAAACAATGTTTTATTATAAACCACCTATTCAATACACCAAAATGTTATTACATTTAGAGTTTCCTCATTAATATGAAGTTATATGCGGGATATGTTTCGCTCCTTTATAGAGCATCATCAGCCAATCTAGAATCTAAAAGGTTGGTTTATGTTCGTAACTAATGACTTAAAAACTATTTGTACATTTTAAAATCTTAAACTCATATTACTAAAATATCAAAGAAAGCAGAATCATTGATGGCGCGCCTTATTAACGAAGACATAATAGTGAAAAAGTTGATAAAAAATACATTCATTTAAAATTAGTTACTTGCATCTCAGAGGTTGGCAACGCTGGTAACGTTTGTATATAAATTGTGCTACTGAGATAGCACGAGTGTTTTTACCGACTGTCAATTGCCATTTGAGTGCTACTGTGGTGCTTTGAATTGCACTGCTCTAAAGAACGTGATGTGTTGGATGAACGGTCAAAGATGGGTGTCAAGTGGCGAAAAACAATTCCGATGTATTCTGTTCGAGTTTAACAAAGAAGCAAAAAGCAGTTGAAGAGACTCGAATCATTTGTACTGTACTGTATACGGGGACGATGCTATTGGGAAGAGGGTTTAATAGTTTTAAAACGGGGTGATTTTGGCCTGAAAGGCAATCCACATTCAAGAAAAGCATCTGTCTTTGATGAAGACCAACTCAACGAGTCGATTCATGATGACCCACGTCAATCAATCCAGAATTAGGAAATGTAATGAACTGTAACCCGTCAATCGTCGTGCGACTTTCACACTCCACGGGAAATGAACAGAAATGGGGGTAGTGGATACCATATGATTTAAGTGAAAACAACAAACAATAATGCGTAGTTATTTGTGCGTTCTTGCTTGATGGTATGAAATGGCGTATGGCTTTTAGCGCCGGGAGTGTCCGAGGACAAGTTTGGCTCGCCAGATGCAGATCTTTTGATTTGACTCCCGTAGGCGACCTGCGTGTCGTGATGAGGATGAAATGATGATGAAGACGACACATACACCCAGCCTCCGTGCCAGCGGAATTACCTAATTATGTTTAAAATTCCCAACTCTGCCGGGAATCGACCCCGGGATCTCTGTGACCGAAGGTCAGCACGCTAACCCTTTAGCCATGGAGCCGGACTGCTTGATGGTAATCGGTTAGCTCATGAACAGCATCGAACATTCTTGTCCAGGATTGTTACGGGTGACGAGAAATGTTGCCTTTATGTGAACATTAAAAGAAGCAAAAGGCATGCGTCTGCCGACCCCCCCCCCCTTTTCCCTCACCGCTCCTCCTCACTCACACACACAAAAAAGCAAAAGTCCCAGAGCTAGTGTCCATTCAAAAGAAGGCCATATTAAATATTTGGTAGGGCAAAGAGCATATCTGGGATTTGCTCCACAGAAATGTAACAATCACTACTGACGTTTAATTCTAGGACATTGCAAGGAAACTGACCAGGATGATAGCAAGTGTTGCTGTTGCACGATAATGCCCGTCCGCATGCCGCTTACGTGACAAAAGTAATTACCGAGGAGTTTGATTGGGAGGTTTCTCCACCCCCACCCCCACTCACTGACCTGATCTTGTCCCGATCGATTTTCACCTCTTTCGCTCCTTATCGTACAGTATGTACGGGCGCTCTTTTCATGATGAAAATGAAATTCGAATTTGGCTTGTCGTCTCCTTTAACGGCAAACCAGTAGATTTCTTCAGGCGCGAATTGAAGAATTGTCCAGTGTTGACAGAAAGTCACTGATAATGTAGGATATTATACTGTATTACTGATGATAATGATTAGCGACACTAGTGTGTAGTTTGTATCGTCATTGTATTCATTATCCATTGTCACAGCTAAAACGCTACGGACATTACAGTACATCAACCATAACAGAGAACTGCGCAAGTTTCTTGGCAAGTGTGTTACTCGACTATTGAATAAGGTAAGGTAAGGGTGTATTCTGCCCGAAGGCAGGTCTGAACCTCCGCAGAGGTGTGCCTGAGCCGGAGTTTACGTATGGTAAGTTGGCCAGTTCCTTTCCGCTTCTCCATTCCCTTACCCCCCACCAACCGCGCGTGGTTACCCATCCAAATCTTGACCACGTCCAATGTTGCTTAACTTCGGAGATCTCACGGAATCTGGTGTTTCAACATGGCTACGGCCGTTGGCCGACTATTGAATATTAAGAAGATAAATATTTTATGACGGAAGACCATAGCACGGAACAAGGTGTACGACATATGTTAACATTGATACTTTCACTGCCCGTACTTGTAGACATGATATAGGCTTTTGCCGTGTCAACTGTCAAGAAAACAAGGTGAAACTTAACGCGGGGCAAAGTCCTCTGCGAAACGTTACGAGTTTCAACCTTGCTTCTTTGACACGGCATACGCATGTCTAGAGGTGTACGAAGTTCGACGCTGATAAAATTGGCTGACTTTGTGCGTCAGAAAGTGCTGTCACATACGTGCGTCATTCATATTGAGATGGCACGAAACTGATTTTAATTTGATAATTCGACGAAGTCGTTGGCTTGGATGCATGATCAGTGTAAAGGTCTTCGTTTCAAAGAGCGCAGGGTTCGATTTCCAGCCGGACCAGGAATTTTAACCGCGTCTAGTTAGTTCTTCTAGCTCGGGCGTTGGGTGCTTGTGTTCGCCTCAGTACACAGCTTCCATTTATTCACAACACATCACACTACCAACCAATACTGAATACATCTTCCACAAAGGGTCGACATCAATGAAGGCATCCGGCCGTAAAACTGGACTAAATCCACGATCCCAAGTAAGGCGGAAGAGGCCAAGAAGAAGAATTCGATGAAATCGTTTAAATTACACGAAAGAATATAATTATTTTCCTTTTAGGTTGTATATTACTCTACAATGATAGGTGAAGTAGGAAGCTGTTGACGTGGATCTATCTACAGTATATTCGCAATAACAACACTAAAAACAAACCAATAATTTGATAAATAACGTTATTGGCTTTAGACTCGACTACCTATTCTTACGGCTTTTTGGAGACACCCAGGTGCCGGAATTTTGTCTTTACATGACGATAAATCTATCGACACAAGGCTGGCATATTTGAGTACCTTCAGTTACCCCCGGACTGAGCCGGCGTCGAACTTGACATTTTGAACTCAAAAAGCCAGCGTTCTATCGTCCGAGTCACTGAGCCGGTACCTTCAAACCAAGCAACCTTTACTAAAAATCTTCACGATTTGTCGCATCCTTTCGACCGAGGAAATCATGCGCCATACCTGCATCATGCCAATGTCACTTCGCATGTGGGTTCTGTGTGTACACTGAGTACTCAACAGCTCCGCCATTAGCATAGATGGAGTAGACGTCACTCAATAGGCGTCCCTGGGAAATGGGGAATGAGGTAGCATCCCGTTGCTTTCCTACTGAGTCAGAAGTTGTTCTAGCGTATCAGTGCCAAGTCCACTGCCATGGATGTAACAACAGACGCTCTGAGCGACATATTCTCACCATTCATAACATGGACTTGCTGTATAAGGAATGATATTAGTCTTCTAACATCGCTCATCTCAATCGCTTTCATATTGTTCAAAAGGATAAGCCACTCGAATTGCTGACTGCACTGATTTTCACATCCATCTAATCCTTAAGTCCAACTCATTGCCACTGATCGTAACCTGCTAATATCCACAGTGCTACAAATCCTAAAAGGAAACTTTCTACTGCTGACGTAACCTAAACTGTCAGAATTCTTTGTCTCATGCGGATATGAGGTTCGCATTTTCTTCAGTAGACTAAATATGTTATAGAATGAAATGCATCTCAGCGTGAGTTTACACGTACGCAGCTCAATACTGTAATACGAGCCGCGTTCCAGTGCAAATGACTCCTTCGCCGTATGCTTCAGATTCTTGTGGCAACTCTTCACATACACGACATGCTGGGAAGTATTTTTTATCTTACGTGATAAAACATCGACCTGATTTCCTGCGAGAGGGGATCAAGAGTTTACTGAAGTATAAAGAGGTCTGTACTAACAAAGTTGATTTATCTGTTCTGTTTGTCTAAACGTAGCGTGCTTCAATCGAACAGCCAGACAGAATAATAACTATAGGTTTGGAATATTAGTCTTATTTTTCTATTCCTTCTTCTTCTTCTTAATCTGCTTTCCCTCGGACTCAGCGCGGGATCCCACCTCTATCGCCTCAAGAGCAGTGTCCTGGAGCTTCAGACTCTAGGTCGGGGGATACTACTGGGGAGGATGACCAGTACCTCGCCCAGGCTGCCTCACCTGCTATGCTCAACAGGGGCCTTGGCAGGGGATGGGATGATTGGAAGGGAGAGACAAGGAAGAGGAAAGGAAGCGGTCGTGGCCGTAAGTTAGGTACCATCCCAGGATTTGCCTGGAGGAGAAGTGGGAAACCACGGAAAACCACTTTCAGGATGGCAGGTGGGAATCGAACCCACCTCTACTCAGTTGACCTCCCGAGGCTGAGTGGACCCCGTTCCAGCCCTCGTACCACTTTTCAAATTTCGTGACAGAACCCGGAATCGAACCCGGGCCTCCGGGGGTGGCAGCTAATCACACTAATCACTACACCACAGAGGCGGACTTTTTCTATTCCTGCTGTCTAAATTCTCTTGCTTTAATAAAAACAGTGTTATTATTTTGTGGTTAAATTCCAACTCAGCTTCTTCCCTCCTAGATGATGATTCATCGGGCGAGTTGGCTGTGCGGTTAGGGGCGCGCAGCTGTGAGCTTGCATGCGGGAGATAGTGGGTTCGAAGCCCGCTGTCGGCAGCCCTGAATATGGTTTTCCGTGGTTTCCCATTTTCACACCAGGCAAATGCTGGGGATGTACCTTAGTTAAGGCCACGGCCGTTCCTTTCCCACTCCTAGCCTTTTCCTATCCCATCGTCGCCATAAAACCTACCTGTGTCAGTGCGACGTAAAGCCAGTTGTACAAATTTTAAAAAAAGACGATTCATTAGGTGATGTTGGGAAGAGTCTGTAAATGTTAGCATATAACACTTCATGAGAACTTTTAAACTGAACTGGACAAATCACAATTATCACAAACGTAGTTATTATTATTATTATTATTATTATTATTATTATTATTATTATTATTATTATTATTATTATTATTGTTATTATTATTAGTATTATTATTGAAGTGGCTACGTGATTGTTGATTTCGAGATCATAGCTATGACGTCTCCAGTTTTACGTGGAATCTGAACAACATGGACGCAAATTTTCAATTAAAAATTACCCTCATATATTGGTCGGAATCGAACCTCGACCATCATTCTGAGGGGCCAGTGACGATTTCGCTCCCCTATTACGCACCTTATTATTATTATTTAATAATTAATGTTATTTGCTTTACGTCACACTAACTATATTTTTACGGTTTTGGGAGACGTCGCGTTGCCGAAATTTAGTCCAGCAGAAGTTCTTTTACGTGCCAGTAAATCTACCGACACAAGGCTGACGTATTTGAGCACCTTCAAACACCACCGGACTGAATCAGGATCGCACTTACCAAGTTGGAGTCAGAAGGCCAGCGCCTCAACTGTCTGAGCCACTCAACCCGGCTATTATTATTATTATTATTATTATTATTATTATTATTATTATTATTATTATTATTATTATTAAGGTTGATGACATACCGATACTGACTTACAGCTTTGAGTCCTGGAGATTGACAGAGAGGACAAAGAGTGAAATAGAGGCGATACAGATGCGATATCACTGAAAATTAGAGAATAAGATCAAGAGAAGTATGGTCCGAAACACATCCATTTGGGAAACTTTAAGTGTGAAGCCGCTAGAGAAAACCAGCATTGAACATCAGCTGAGATCGTCTGGTCAAGTGAGTCAAGTCTAGCGGATGTCGGCAGACCGCATGTCAAGGCAAATGAAGGACGTGACGGTAAAAGGAGAGAGAGGGCGAGGATCGCCAAGAAGTAAATGCGGGTACAGTATCAATGAGGCACTGCAGGAGAGAGGACTCTGAGCCAGTTTCAATAGTAGAAACAACACTTCACACTGCAGTTAACAGCTCACACCTTCACACGATGGGTACGGTAAAATGAAATGGCGTATGGCTTTTAGTGCCGGGAGTGTCCGAGGACAAGTTCGGCTCGCCAGATGCAGGTCTTTTGATTTGACTCCCGTAGGCGACCTGCGCGTCGTAATGAGGATGAAATGATGATTAAGATTAAGCCCCCGTGCCAACGAAATTAATCAATTAAGGTAAAATTCCCGACCCTGCCGGGAATCGAACCCGGGACGCTTGTGACCAAAGGCCAGCACGCTAACCATTTAGCCATGGAGCCGGACGATGGGTACGGTCAAGTTTCTGTTTTAAATTGATTGTGACTAGAGGATCCATTTGGATAGAAATCTCTGCAGGAGTCAAGTTTTCTTAAGGAAACTTTCGGTAAAGTTTGGCTTAGTTGTCATACAATAAGTGGAACTAAGAGAAACATGGATCCTTATTCAACGTCCACTTGACAAGACCTCCGGTGTCTGCAGGTGACTAGATTTCCTTGTCTAAACACAGAGTTGGATTTAAAAAAATGTTCACTCGGTTCACCTCCCCGCTAAGAACGGTCAGATAGTCCCCAGGCTGAAGTCAATCACAGAAACCGCTTTAAACACTTCATTGATGTGATTTGAAAGTACATTTAAATCATATTCATAGGTATGCTACATGATCAAATCTATTTCTTGAAATAACAGTTTACACTGCAGTCAACTCCTTCGCATGATGGGTACGGTCAATTTTGGGCTTTGCTGATGAATAAGGACTCGGTAAATTAATTTGAAACGGGAATCGGTACCCTGGAGGTCGTACTAATAAGACAAAATCATCCATGGTGTAAAATTATTAATGACAGTGAGATGGATATAAACAGACACTTCAAGGGGCAACTGATCAGTGACAAACAAAAAAATGGCTTTCAGTCTTTTCGACTGCACCAGTTTGTGTTTCTGATCATGTTGTGAAACATTTTTCCGTATTATTTCACTTAGGTAATGCTGATTTTGCGCTATGGTGGTGTAGAACGTGATGAAAAACAGAAACACCTGTATTCATGACCAGACTCGAATCGGCAGCGGAATCATCGCAGATTCATAGTCTAGCATGTTAGCCTTGAACTATACCGCTACCTATATAGCAACTAACATCTACCGAGCAAAACGAGATTCTTGCCAGACTGACGGTAATCGACCCTGTCTAATTGATGAAGCTCAAGTATACCTAGTGATTCTAGGAAGACACCTGTCCACAGACTTACAGAGCAGTTGCTCTAGTCTTTTTGTTACCCGCTACAAACTCTACTTATGAAACGCGTTTTGGTGATTATGACTGTAAACTTCATGCAAACTCGAGTTCTACTTTGCGAATTAGGTCTGATGAGTCCTTCATAGCAGGGTTTGCTTTGATTTGAAGTCTGGGCTAGGTGTTGTGTTGCCCACATCGTCCCAATTTCAGGGGCAAATAGAAAAGTAAAAAGCTTCAGTTATACGTACATTCGCTATTAGCAATATGTCACTCAGACGGACGTGGGTTCGATTCCCCATCAGGAAGTCGAAAAAATTAAGGAACGAGATTTCCACTCCCGGAGGTCTGCATGTGTTGAGGTTCACTCAGCCTACGGATGAGGATGTCGTTTCGCTGATCACGTGGTACTCCAGTTCTTGTATCCCATCAGTCTGGGTAGCTGTCGTTTATTTTTAAATCATTCTCCACCCTGAGGGGGTGGGGCAGGCCACCTAAAGGGTGGGTTAAGATGTGATGGAGAAGGGAGATGGGTAAAACGATGTGAAAATGAAGGAGGTGGAGGGGGAATTGTGCCTCTTGGCTAATATTTTTTTGATAAAGTAGAACTCGTGATTTTCCTTGTGAGTAATGAAAAATGAATACAAAAACTTGTTAAGTCTGGAAGCTAATCTAATTCAACAGTTTCCTGGTAACCTGCATTTAAACATTTGCACTTGAGCAGCACACGGAATAGGCTAAATGATAATGGAACGCGGCTTCTCACTGAACAATATTTAATAGAACTGAAGCACTTTCGCACTGCTGATTGAAGTATTTGGAGATTTTGCTCCCTAAGCATGTCTTGAACCCTTTCTTTTAATCGTCACATACCGAGATTGAAATGCATATGATTTGCACAACCGTTGGCACGAAGAGATGTAGCTGTTATGCGCACTGAGGTAGGAGGTAATACTGTAGGCGGAAAGAGCAGCCCTTCAATGCACAGTAATTTCTAGTCGGTGAAACTGGAAGTGCCCGTGTGAATTCCTTGAAAGTCCAGATTTAATGCCTGCTTGGTTGTGGTTTGGAGGTGAGAAATAATTAGAAATAAATAATGAAATGTATATATGCATGCATGCATATGTACAGTCCTCATCCCGAAGGCTGGTTGAATCCTCAAAAGCTACACCATTAGCTGTCATAGATGGCCAAGGCATCACTGAAGAAGCGTACGAGGGAAATGAGGAGTGAGGTAGTTTCTCGTTGCTTGCCTCACTGAGCCTGAAGTTGCTATTACATAGCAGTCTGCCAAGCCCACTGAAACGCATGCACCAATATACCCTGTGAGCAACATTTTCAAACTGTCTGCATAAGGAATGGCATTGCTAGCATTGATCACATCTCAGTCAATACCTGCCTTAGCCCAATTCCTGGATAACACTCTACCCTGGTTCCCTTTCCTCCACATACTTTCCCCACACGCCTGACAATTGAGTCACCCATGACCAAAGCCTCAAACCCACCCTCATTAGATCCCCTCCAGTCCTGGTCGCCCTTAACTTCCTGACGCCTGCAGAACTCACTTCTTCCTCCCTTTTCTCTCTCTCACTACCCTGTTCCACTTTCCTCGTCCTATCCTCTACTCAATGTTTCCCTTTCCTACCGGTCCCTTTCCTCTTACCCCGCCCATTCTCTGATCTCCATCTTCCCTCTGCTGATCTACCTGCAGTGACGCATACCGATTCCTCACCGATACCTCTCCTGGGCCTACTGCCTGAGGAAAACCCTTAGCCCTCGTTGTGCTTGGCCTTAAAATGTTAGCACTCCTGTCTTCCATATCCCCTTCCTTCCTCTCCCTCTCGCCTACCTGCTGTGTCCTGTACATTGATTGAGAGAGGCCTGTTTTCATTCCTGTTCTCCGTTACAAGTCTAATTACCCCCATCAAACTCGCTATCAAGTAAAATAGCATATTCTATGAATATAAGTAGGCAGCCTATATATACCGGGCGAGTTGGTCGTGCGGTTAGGGGCGCGCAGCTGTGAGCTTGCGTCCGGGAGATAGTGGGTTAGAACCCCGCTGTCGGCAACACTGAGGATGGTTTTCCGTGGATTCCCATTTTCACAACAGGCAAATGCTGGAACTGTTCCTTAATTAAGACCACGGCCGCTTCCTTCCCACTACTAGGTATTTCATATCCCATCATCGCCATAAAACTTATATGTTCCGGTGTGACGTAAATCAAATAGTAAAAAAAGAAGTAGGTAGGCCTATACATGTCAGACGATGGAAGTAATGTATTCTATACAAAGATTTCACGACGATAATGCAACCAAGGAAACAAAGTGTTAGAATAACTACACTATAATTATACTAGTTAAATGTATCCTGATTATAAAATACTAGGAATAAAAGGCTAGCTGTAAATGAAATGAAATGAAATGGCGTATGGCTTTTAGTGCCGGGAGTGTCCGAGGACATATTCGGCTCGCCAGGTGCACATCTTTTGATTTGACGTCTGTAGGCGACCTGCGCGTCGTGATGAGGATGAAATGATGACGAAGACGACACATAAACCCAGCCCCCGTGCCAGCGAATTTAACCAGTGATGGGACCCCTGTGACCAAAGGGCAGCACGCTAACCATTTAACCATGGAGCCTGACGGCTAGCTATAGAAATGTACAAATACACTAAATAGGCGTACATACTGTTATATACACATTATTACTACTACTCAATAATAATGTTACTTGGTTTACGTCCCACTAACTACTTTTACGGCTTTCGGAGACGCCGAGGTGCCGGGAGTTTGTCCCGCGGGAGTTTTTTACGTGCCAGTAAATATACCGACACTAGGCTGGCGTATTTGAGCACCTTCAAATACCACCGGACTGAGCCAGGATCGAACCACCCAAGTTGGGGTCAGGAGGCAAGCCACTCAGTCCGACACTACTACTACTGTTATTATTATTATTATTATTAGTATTATTATTATTATTATTATTATTATTATTATTATTATTATTATTATTACTTGCGGACAGAAAAGGCAAGCAAGATACTGTCTAACAAGAATAGTTACTCTCCAGGTCTAAACTGTAGTGAAGTCTATGCTAATTACAACAACAGAATTTTTGTAAGAGCCAAATTTCTAGAGAGATATTTCCCCTACTACACAAATTTCCCGTATTACACAAATATTTCGCAATAATAAAATAAGCACGCCAATTTCTAATAAAATAACTACAGTACAAACATTCTAAACTGAGTTCAGACGTATCCTAATTATGAAAGGTTATTAGGTCTACTACGCGCTAACAGAAATGAAAATTTCCGTTAAAAGTTCAAATTCGGAAGAACTACTCAGGCATTACACAACAAAGCTGAATATATAGACAGATTATTATTACTATTTTATCATACTATGCTCTAGTAGATATGTAAACTGCCGTTAGTTAAAAATGTTGAAATATCGAAAGGGTTATATGAGGATAACACACGAATATAGCAGGGAAGATACTGCCTAATAAAATAACTACACTGCAATTCTCAACTGGGACGCTTGTCCTAATTATAACAGGTATAATAATTATAATTTCGTGTGGCTATTTCTAGCCGGGTGCGGCCCTTGTAAGGCAGACCCTCCGATGAGGGTGGGCGGCATCTGCCATGTGTAGGAAACTGAGTATTACTGTGGTGGAGGATAGTGTTGTGTGTGGTGTGTGAGTTGCAGGGATGTTGGGGACAGAACAAACACCCACCCGCCGAGCCATTGGGATTAACCAGTAAAGGTTAAAATCCCCGACCCGGTCGGGAATCGAACTCGGGACCCTCTCTGAACCGAAGGCCAGTACGCTGACCATTCAGCCAACGAGTCGGACATTACAACAGGTTAAGTGACAATAGAGCTGTAGCCAGACTCTGGTAGGCGCTGAAAAGGTACAGATGACTCAAGTTGAGCTGAGCCGATGGTGTTTAAGACCTTATTTGCAGCTTCTTCACTGTCGACCTTGATGATAATACCTTTTTCTATGGGGCGAGTCTTCTTTCCGGATGTTGAGTTGAAGAAGAATGGCATGGATTTTCTGAGCCGAGTAGCTGTCGTACTACTACTAAAACGTTTTCATTCCTCCCCTGAAGGAGGATGCGAGTCACTTATACGATGACGCCATCTCTCAGGCCAGGAGATTTGTCCCGGTGAAGGAGACACTCGGAGAAGGTGAGTGGTTTGGCGGCCGTGGCCTATACTAAGAACCGTCGCGGCATTCGCCTTAGTGCAGGAGAATGGAAAACCAGGGAGAAACCATTCTCAGGACAGCCGCCGGTGGGGACCAGCCCCTCTCCGTCTTCCGAATACAGAGGCGTAGAGCTACGGCAGAGCCGTGGCCACCCCTCCTGTCGGAGAGCAGAGTTGTCGGACCAGGGACCAGTCGTCGCCACTTGTAGGCCGAAGCCGACTCCGCAACCGCCGACGTAGCTTCGTATTATTATTACAAAGGTTTTCATTTCCCATCCTGAAGGGGCTTGTAGATGATTGAGGACTAACGATCTGTGGTAGGGATAATAATAATAATAATAATAATAATAATAATAATAATAATAATAATAATAATAATAATAATAATAATAATAATAATAATAATAATAATGACGTATGGCCTCCGGAGAGGCCTGGTGCCGGTCTTTTTCTAGTAGACGGCCTATTAGGCGACCTGCATGTCTGTGAAGTTGAGGGCCCTACTGTACCGTACCCAGGGGTAAATACCCTCTAGGACGATGCCTCCATTCCTGTATGAACATTCGACTAACTCAGGGTTGGGCAGAGTGTGGGTTGGTTGTCGATTGGGTCAGGATAAAAAGTCGAAGTTCTACACTAAAATAGCAATCAATGACAGGAAATGGAGGTACAACACGAATGAGAAACAATCATAAGGGGTAAGATGGATTTATTAATAAATATCCCCGATCAAATCACAAGAAAAATAATTGAATCAAGAAAAATAAAAATGTGTAAAAAAATAAACTCAAAGTACAGAAATAAGTCGAAATTAAAAACGTTAATTGAATGATTATACAAATTTGACATTAAAAAAAAACAAGTTCAACAAAGAACATTTATATAAATCAAGACTGAGTTTCTTCTTATAGTCCAATGTTTATGTTGTATGGCAACAAGTGTACGCAAACACTGCCATGTGGTATTTCCGTATGGAGTTTCACACTATCGCATCCCAACGATACGGTTTCAAAATTAAGTTACTCCCGAGAGTCGTCAAACTATTTCCGTAAAATAAAAGTTACATTATAAGAAAAATTACGACGGAAAGAAAAATAATTAAGACGCACCGGACGCTATGTAAGTTATGCAAAATACTAGGGGCAAATCCTACACTATATTTACAGCAATTCAAATAATCAAACTAAACATATATATACATCGGATATCGAGTACAGTCTTAAATGCTACACTGCTTCTAATGTGAATCCCGGTTCACTACAAAAGATCTAGACAGAACTAGATAAACCAACAATACTTCAGCACTCGGGCTGTTCCCTTTAAAAACAACGAGACAAGGTATACAATCATAAATAATAATGTAAAACCATCCTGTAAGGGAAAAACATATAAATAATCCTTGATATCATGAAGAAAGCAATGGGCAACATTGCCTCCTTCTGCTGCGTTTGAGCGCTCAACAGCGCGGTCATCCGTCATGTACTTCCGGGTAGATTACGAGCTGTAAAGAAATGTTGAACTCCACTATGCTAAAGATTGGATTTTGTCTCCCGAGGCCGCCACAAGGAAATACTGTCTCTTTCACACATACCGATAACACAGGCCAGGAATCAGCTTGCCATGAGATAACGCCCATCATCAACTACACGGAAACTCCCGTATATTCATTCCTTCTTAGCATGCTTGGGCCATTTAACAACATCAGACTCAATAGTCTGGAATTTACACTGTCCATTCTGATCACAATAAACACTCAGAAGACACTAGGCAGGCACACACATCTGCACAATACTCTTTATCTTGTCAGGCATACCATCAGCCTGCACCAATACATTATAATTCAGCATGCAATTGTTATATCATTATTCCTCATGAATCCCACTGGCCTTTCCACATAATGAGACGCAGTTCGAGTCCTTGGCAGACCATCAGGCAAACATAATCCAACTTAACTTCAAAGATCTTAATTTAACAACGACGTTCTGCAGCTCCTTCTGGCAGCTTCTGTAAAACCATGCATCATGCAAAATAGCTATACCTGTCTCTCTGAATAACCGAAATAAAATGAATTGATACGTGTTTGACGTAATATGAAAATGAACCTGTCGATCTAGCCCTTCTAGCACATATTTGAGGAAAACTCGGAATATCCTACGCTAAGTGCTATATTTACAACAATAACTGATCCTATCAATCCCTCATTTTCCCAAACATCTACTCATAAAGCAAAATGAAAATAAAATAAACATGCATTATTCTCGTATCCGAATCTATCATAGTAACAAAATTAAACAAACACATGCCGTCAGGCTTACTTTGAATGAAAAATTAAAATTCTATCTACACTGCCCTAGTACCTTAACATAACTTACATATCATGCCGTAAATAATACATGCGTCTTACTTTACATGACTCTCGGGAAACCAGGATAGCAGCTTACATCCCCACTGCTTTATGGGTCTACTCCATGTTAATCACAGCATTAACATGTGGGAATGCACTTCCTTCCTCTACAGGCGTATCCATCATCTTGCTGGAAAATAATTCACTGGAACACAGAAGACTATTATTGATAATCTCTTCGCTGCTTAATGCTGCGAGCCGCAATACCCTTTCTTTTACCAGATCAGCTAACACACTGATTCACATATATATAACACACTTCACTTAATGGGTAAAAATACAGTTTTTAAAGCAGCCCACGGTTCGGTACGGAAGTTCCACGCGAATACGCGCCCGTCGCGAAATAGTGAAACAATAGCATGTTTCCACTACACTTGTTACTCAGCGGTCACTAAACACCGTCTTTATCAATAGAAAGTAAACTCTGCCAAAATTGTACTATTTCATTTACTCAAGTACAGTAAATTATTGCGACTGCACAATTTAAAGTATCAATGAAACTCAGTTACTGTTACAGGAATGATACCACGTCAATCACGATCACCAGCCACAAAGTTAATGCATCCGCACTGTTCAAACTTTTACTACAGAGATACAGAGTTGGTGCATCCGCACTGCTCAAATTTTTACTACCGAATGACGCTCTCCAGAGCTAAGGTTACTGAGGAGGCTTCGGTGACGCTAATAATGCTGGGGTTCCCGGGTGTCTGAACCAACCACCAATCAGAGAGTTCGTCATGTATGCTGACATAATATTGGTATTGGTATTTATTAATGAACATAACAGGCGTTCAGCCCCGAGTACATGTTCATAATAATAATAAATAAATAAATACTAAATACTGCTACTGTACACCTTGGCCGTGCCATGAAGCCTGTCAGATACTCCGGAAGCGTGACCTCAAAAGTTAGGTCACCACGGTAGTCATCCTCCATCTCTTCATGCCACGTCCAGCTACTCCCCTGTCTAATTCTAAATTCACACTTAAAACATCAATAACTAATAAAATTAATAAACGTAGTCCAACCTAAGCCACCCCTCTCCCCCATATACAAAATCAGATGAACAATAAAACAATAAGACCTAACGCTACAGTTATAGACCAGACCTCCTTAGCCGGGTCTATATTTACATTCCACTGCTGGTGTTGCAACTTTACTCACTCGTCATGCAACCTTCATGCTTCAGCATTTTCAACACCTTTATTGTTCCCTGACCTACTCCAAAATAAGCTACAACAGCAACATTACACGATTGCATACCAAACCGGCCATCTTATTCCGTCATTGCGTTCCAATCAACCATACCGCAACTTTTACCAATCCGCGTTAACATTGCTTCATTTCATTTCATTCCGTCATAACACTCCATAATAAAATTACCTCTCATCTCCAAAAATTTCGGCAATGAATAACAAATACCAATCACGCCTCCAAAAATTTTGGCCAGCAATACTCCAACACCACATTTCAGCAATACCTCACCAACCCTACCTCATATACCACCTCTACTTCTTCTACAAATACACTCACCTTCTGCCATCCACCATCTTATACCACCACTTCTCCAACACCACATTTCAACCCTATAACATATCATAATTTACTCTATTTACCATACACTCATACTCATCCTATTACCCATCATAAATACTAAGCCTTCAATACTTCCAACACCACACTTCAGCATACCAGCTCTACTCCTTCCACAAATACACTCACCTTCTGCCATCCACCATCTTATACCACCACTTCTCCAACACCACATTTCAACCCTATAACATATCATAGCTTACTCAATTTACCATACACTCATACTCATCCTATTACCCGTCATAATTACCTACTGAAAACTCCATCTTCTACCAAACCAAAATTTACAAATAGCCAAGTTACATTACTACATCTCCATACCTTTCCAACACCACATTTCAACATATACCACCTCTACTTCCAACACCACATTTCAGCCCTAACACACACTCGTCTGCCATCACTCAGCATTTATACCAGACACCAATACAATCTCAATACCACCACCTCTACTTCTTCTACAAATACACTCACCTTCTGCCATCCACCATCTTATACCACCACTTCTCCAACACCACATTTCAACATATACCACCTCTACTTCCAACACCACATTTCAGCCCTAACACACACTCGTCTGCCATCACTCAGCATTTATACCAGACACCAATACAATACACATAATACCAAACCATCAGCTCCAAATATCAACAAACTGCCATCCACCATCTTATACCACCACTTCTCCAACACCACATTTCAACCCTATAACATATCATAACTTATATACCACTTCTCCATCACAACATTTCAGCCTCCACGCCCTTAATTACTTACTTACTCGCTATATTATTGTTTTTTACTTCTTGTAACAAAACCCTCATTACTTTTCATAGCTCTCATCATGTCCGTATATCTTCTATCTCTCCCTGCGCTCCTACTCATATTCTGTACGAGGTACTCACGGGTTAACTCTGGCCTTACTTTTATACCCTGGTCTTGTCTAACTACACCACTACACTCAGCTCTCTCAGCTTCTTGTTGCTCACTCTCCTTTCCCCCATCACCCCTTTGTTCTTCAGCCTCTCTCCTGCATTGTCCGTCCACTGCTCTTTCCTTACCGTTGTTCATACTTCCACTTAGCACCTCGCTCTGTCTCTCTTGTATGCTGACATAATACTTATTGTAGTATATTTACAAAACACAGTTCATACACTAGCAAATCTCTTCCACCAATTTTTATAATACATTTCCAAATATATCTGACTTCAGAAACTGTGGAAAAACCGATCTCTTACAGAAACTGACTTTATCCACTGAGCACGTTGGTCATCCTGGAATTAAGATTTGGCGCGGTGTGGCCTCCAGGTTTGCCAAATCCCTAAGTTCCCATTGACTGAAATATCCTGCTTGGTCAGCATCTAATACACGTGTCGATCCTTGCCAACGCTTGGGTACGCTATCTTTTCTCACGGTCATACGGAAATATGAAGCAACATCCAGCGAACCACTGTCTTGCTCAACATCCGGTATCAACTATCTTAGGATACGATGCTTTCACATGTTAGACTGTAACTTTTCTGAATAAATTTCACATGTTTGGTCAAATAATATTCCAATTATTCTTATGGGCCGGTAGGATACGGCTCACTACAGTACCTAGGATGATTTCTAATGTTGAGTACGCCACACACACACACCCAGCCCCCGAGCCATTGGAATTAACCAATTAAGGTTAAAATCCCCGACCCGGCCAGGAATCTAACCCGGGACCCTCTGAACCGAAGGCCAGTACGTTGACCATTCAGCCAACGAGTCGGCCTGTGGTAGGGATGAATATTCGGTACGGAAATTGTTAAGAAGCGGAGGAGGTCTTCAACTGTAGGTGGTGAGAAAAGGGAACGGCTGGGTGGTACATGCATGTCGATGGTTCGAATAGGGGCTATGTGCTCAGGTCGATTTTGGGGAGATGCGGGGCGGCGTTTGCACCTGTGTGAATATGCTGGATGATAGTCTTCACAGGTGTGACATAGGGGAGATTGATGGGTGTTGGGGCAACTGGATGTAGAGTGCTGACCGCATTCAGGATGTTTCCCTGTGCACTGAGTTGTAGGGTGGTTATTCTCTGTCAGGCACAGCTCGAGACTCCGCTGGGCAACACTCGGTACACCGAGTAAAGGAATTGGTATTGAAATAAAACATTGATACTGTATAATACATTTTTAAGACTATACACATATGTACAGGATGTAACGTTTTAACAATATGCTGGATTGGTCTCTAAGGCTGGAATAGATTGTGCGTTCTAATACTTGCTAATTGTGGCTAACGGGGGAGGGCTATTTAATGGTGAATTGTGAAGTGGTCGATGTGGTGTCTTAGGGACCTTAATATCCAAATGTAATAGTGACCTATGAGATGGACTAAGTTGCTAATAATGGATGGAGAGTGTGTAGGGTACCCAAATACAGTCGTCTCTACGGGAGTTGGCCGGTCTGTGGGTTGGATGAGGATGTGGTAATAGAGGAGCGGGTATAAGGGATGCCGAGGGGTCTTAAAGGGTAACAACCAGAGTAGGGATATGGGGGGTTTGTTGGGGGTCAGGGCTTCATCTAGGAATCATTGGAACAGGAAGGAGACGTGGGTGTCTAGTTTGGGAAAGGTGAGTGTCTCATAGAGGTCTTTGGTGTGATAGAGAGGTGGGAGAGCTGTCATCTTGACAATTGCTATCCAATTATAATACGTTTTCACTTCTGGTTTGTCGGATATTCCTGACGTTAACGGTGATTTGAAAAAGGAAGGTAGATAAAGATCACGTCGGATACTGCTTGCTTTCCATTCTATCACTCTGTACTATTTTCAAATAGAAGGTTTTTTGTTCCCAAAGAAATGTCAAGCAAAAGAGCGTATAATGTGTTAATGTTTCAAGATAATTCAGACAAATTTATGAGATGATGAAATTGGCCTCCTTTTTTATGAAACTATCATTTTTTTTTTTTTGCTAGTTGCTTTACGTCGCACCGACACAGATAGGTCTTATGGCGACGATGGGACAGGAAAGGGCTAGGAGTGGGAAGGAAGCGGCCGTGGCCTTAATTAAGGTACAGCCCCAGCATTTGCCTGGCGTGAAAATGGGAAACCACGGAAAACCATTTTCAGGGCTGCCGACAGTGGGGTTCGAACCTACTATCTCCCGAATACTGGATACTGGCCGCACTTAAGCGACTGCAGCTATCGATCTCGGTTATGAAACTATCAAAACATGAAGCTTGTTCGCTGATTACTTTGTTTTTGTTTAATTTAAGGCGAAGATAATGCCTTTAGGTATAGCTTTACGTAATAGTACTGTTGTGTAACAATATAAGATTATATTTCTTAGTTAAACATCGTTAACTGTCTATAATAAATTACGAATTGAATCTATAGAGCGAGTAGTATTATAACTTGTTTGTAAAGTAATCGCCGATTTTGCTCTGTTTTGGGGAGTTGTTTTCGCATTTTTATGAAAATAACAGGACCTAATTGAGGTGAATAAATGTGGAGAGAATAGCAGGCGTGGCATGTTAGTCGGAGCGTATTGGCCATCTACCCACTGGTCGGTGGAGTTACTTCACTTGCTGTATACAGTACAAGTACTATTGGACTGACACATTTCCAAACCTTTCTCCACCATGCCGTTTGGTGTAAAATGACAGTTGATATTGTTAAAAAGGAGGGTATTCAGAAATTTTCTTTCGTTGGGTGTGAGGGAATATGCGAAGGAGTGGGGGAGGGGGCGGTCTTATTACCTATAAGTATACTTCAGAATACATTTTACAGAATCCTGCAAAGGGTGGTTTTTCAAAAGGTTCAGTCCGATGGTATTTGAATACCCCTGCAGGACAAAGTTGCGGCACTTCAGCGTCTCCGAAAATTGTAAGTTAGTTGGATATAAAACCAATACATTTTTATTAATTGAATCAGAGAATGAAAAAGAATATTTAAAACATGAACTTTTGATAAATTATTTATTTCAATGCATTTAAAGAAATTAATATCTACTTAAATGCTATCAAAGACAAATGGAATGGCATTTGCCTGGTGTGAAAATGGGAAACCACGGAAAACCATCGTCAGGGATGCCGACAGTGGGGATCGAACCCACTATCTCCCGAATGCAAGCTCATAGCTGCGCGCCACTAACCACACGGCCAACTCGCCCGGTCAAAACAAAGTGAATAGCGGTGCGTCCGTGTGTCGTTGTGAGGTACACAGACTACTGCGGTCATTTGAGCACGTTGTACGTAAACCAATGCATGCTATGAGACATCTCAACGGTGTTCAAGTCGCAAGGGCCATCACTTTGATCCAGGAAAGATGGACTTTCCGTCGTGTTGCTGTGGATCTCAATGTCTCTCCGTCAGTTATTCAACGCTTGTAGAATCGCTACAATGAGACAGGCCAGTTCACAGGGAGGGTTGGACAAGGTCGTGGACGCATGACAACCCCACAGGTCACAGGATGACCGAAATCTGACCATCTGTGCGTTGCGGCGTTGTTCAGCAATTGCCAGAGAACCGCAACAAGACCTCAGGAGGGTCACTGGAGCCATGTTGTCTGACCAAACAGTAAGGAACAGGTTAAGAGAAGTGTCCTTACGACCCAGACGTCCTGTTTGAGTGTCCCGTTTAACGCAGCAACATCGCGCAGCTCGCCTTCTATTTGCCCGTACCCACGTCAACTGGCAACTTCGCCAATGGAGACCTGTGTTGCTCACAGACGAGTCCAGATTTCTCCTGACACAGCGTGATGGACGTCAACGTGTATGGAGACGCCGTGGTGAGCAGTACATACCAAATGTTGTCCAGGAAGGCGACCGATTCGGACAAGGTTCTGTGATGCTGTAGGGTGGCATCAGTATTGATGGCCGTACGGATCTTGTCGTCGTCCGTGGTAATCTTACCGCTACGGGGTACATCGAGCAGATACTGCTACAACTTGTGTTGGTTGCTGCATACGGTGTTGGCCCTGAATTCGTACTCCTGCACGACAATGTCAGGGCTTAAAATGTCATGGCAATTAAAGGGTATGCCATATCCTGGCCATCTCTATCTTTATCTGGTTCGCTTTTCGGACGAACTGCTTGCCCTTTATTACTTATGTGTATTCACTTACTTCGGCATCATGACCGATTTTGACTTTTATTGTACACGCAAACTTAGTCCAATAAGTTTTTGTCTTGGTGAAGGGTTATGGCGAGCGACACAATGTTTCTAGTGGCTTGTTTTTACAAGCGTTATTTTAAACGTTTTAAGACGTAAATGCATTTTGTCTCGGAGGTTTCCAGCGTGCTTTATTGAAAATATACGTGCGGCTTGATTAAGGTAATGTAACTACTTGCTTTTTTATTTTTCGATTTCTTTCTGTTATTTGAAGTTGACCTCGTGGATCATGTTGGTTTTATATCGCCACGTGGCAGTATTGTTGGCCACTATTTCTTGCTCTCCGTGGGTATTTATTTATTTGGTGGTCCGTCTCGTTCTTCCTGTTGTTGCCCATGTAACATTATTTTTATCAGCTATTTTATTCTTTGTGTCACAACTCGGTACATTGATTTGTGTCTTACTGTAATTGAGAGTCTGTATTGCGTGAACGAGCTCTGTTGAACCTTGGATATGTGTGTTACGTCGATTTTATTCTACGGTTCATGTGTGGAAGTCTCTTTGTTAGTATTCACGTATCAAATTACTCTCCGATGTCCAGCTATGTTGTTGTATATCGGAAGAGCCTGTACATGGATGGTTTGTGCTGCTTTGGCATTTGAATTGTATATGAGAGACGTATTGATGATATGATTTTGGCCTTCGATGTTGTGCGGGTTTGGCTTCGAATATCTTCGTGATACGTTCTTTATGAACGGTGCTTCTACATTTTTGGGGTCCTTTTGACCACTGTTATCTTTTATGCGTTCCCTGCTTCTTGGTCACCTTTTTAACCTATTGTGTGAGTGTTCGAATGTGAGATATGTAGGACGCATATCGTATTGCCTAGTTGTGTCGTTTGTTCTTATTTTTGCATTTTTTGAGCACTGGCGTTGTTTGGGTGTGTATACAGTGACTTACACAATTATACGGACAGACATGATTTATTACATTTCCCTTTGTATTAGTGATTTCAGAAATAATAAATCACTGATATACATTGAATACAAGTTTCTGTAAAGAATATATAAACTAAACGTCCATCATTCTTCTAATGCACACTGTCAATGAATATATAATAATTAGAAAGCAAAATAAAAACAAAACCAATATTGCACAAATTTATTCGGACACTTTCCTTTTTTACTTATGATCCTAAAGGTTCAGCGCCTGGTTGTCTTTCCTTTCATTTTAATTACTTTCCTGAGTCGACTTGGCATGCTGTCCACTAATTTCCGGGTGTAATCGGGAGATATCTTCTGCCACTCTTCTTGAAGTCGGTTTTTCAGCTGTTCTCTGGATGTGATTATTGTTTTTCTTATTTCTGTATCAAGTTTGTCCCAAAGGTTCTCAATCACATTCAAGTCTGGTGATTAAGGGGGAGGATGAAGCACCTTTGGGCAGTTAAACAATAACCACATCGTTACATTCCAGGCCATATGCTTAAAATGTTCACCAATCCACATATTTTCGGCACTCTTTTTCATATTGTCCCTCAGTATTCTAAGGTATTGAAATTGGTCAATTTTACCTCAGTTAAAACCAATTCACCAACTCCATTCGTCGACATGCACCCCCACACTATTACATGTCCACCGCCATCCTTCACAGTTGCTTTCTGATTTTTCTCGTGAAGCTCAGTATTAGGACGCCGCCAAACTGTTATCCTCTCATCAGACTGAAATATATTAAATTTGCTCACATAAGTAAATATAACGTCATTCCACCACTCATTGTCCTTTCTAGCATGCTCTTTGGCAAACAGCATTTTCTTTCTTCGATTTATATGATTTATGAAGGGCTTCCTTCTTGCAATACGGCCGTGAAAGTTACCTCTTCTGAGCACCCTCCGTATTGTTTCGGGATGCACTTTCTTTCCGGTGTTTGCGGCAATCTCCGCAACGAGTTTTGGAGCACTTAACTTGGGTTCCTTTTTTGTCTTTCTGGTAATACAACTCTCTTCTCTCACAGAAAAATTTCTTGGACGTCACGTTTGCGGTAGATGTTCAATTCTGTCTTCCTCACGGAATCTTGTGATAATATCAGAGACTGTACTTTTCTTCACTTGTAACATTTCAGCAATTTGACGACAACTTTTACCTTTGGCATGATCGAAAAATTACTAGCTGCCGCTGTTCGGTTGTACTCTCTGTTCCTCTGCGGGTCATTTTCTCTTAAGTTGTGCACAGTACTCTAACTCACTGAATGTTTACGTTCATACTGTCCGTGGCTCTTCTACACACGGCCTCTGCATGGCAACTGACTTGTGTCCGAATAATATTATAGAAGCACGTTAACTGAGTTCTGAGATTCCAGGGTCACTGGTTCTCTCCTGTTTACTTAAAGTACACATTTCAACGCCGTGTTGAATCTGTCAAATTAGGTTCTGTCAGAAACTAGCTTGTGTGAACATAATTTTCTCTGTACCTTAGGGCCACTGTGTAGCAAAGGCTATAATTAACGTGTCCGAATAATTATGTGAGTCACTGTATGTTCCCTTAGCAACGCCTTGTTTATCTCTGATCCCGGGCGCCATGCTTGCGTGTGCCTCATTTTCCTTGATCTTTGGTTCGGTCATATTTTATCTTTCGTCTTTTTTATTTTTGAGTTCTTTGGAAACCATTGTTGTGTGGCACCTCATTGAATGGCCGTGTATCGCGATCTGTAAAGACTCGTCCTGTTGATATGGATATCATATAATGTATTACTTTGGGCTGAGATCTGCGTCACGGATTGATTCTATTCTGTTCCTAAGGGAATAATTTCTTTTGTTGTTTTCTGATTTATTTTATTTTATGTATGGTTGAACCTGTTGGCTGGATCACATTATGAATAGGCACGATGCTTTGTCGATAGTGAATGAAGTTATTAAGCTTATGTATTGTTTCCATCAGGGCCTGTTTTCTTTTTTCTTATTTTATCTCGTCCTGATTTTCGAGTGGCCATTTACTGTTTTGATTTTATAATTATTTAATAAACTTTTTTGTTTTCTACTTGGCGTTATTATTGTAGGAGTAGGAGGGGTAGCCTTTTAAATTTTATCCTTTTGATTTAATAGGCTCGAGTTCAGTTCATGACTTCGTCTCTGGTCATTTTAGACTCGGTCCACGCGAGCATGATAGGTAAGTATTTATTTATCACCCCGTTACCTCTGGTTGATTTGGGCTTCCACTGATTTTTTGTTGTTTTCATTTTCGTTATCTTTCTGCCTCTGTATGTGTTGTGTTTCCGGCTACTTATTCCTTGGTGCTCATCGTGCCGTGGGCACGCGAGCAGAATAACATGGGGCTGGTCCAACACAACATATCATGTTCATCGTACGAAAACTACTGGATTGCTAGGGGGTGCAAGGGACATTAACATTCTTCTTCTTATTCTCCTCTTATTATTATTCTACCGCTTTACCTCACACCTTGGTGAGGTCGCGTGTGCGGATTGTGCCGTACATGTGGACATGGCCCTGTTTTACGGCCGAATGCTCTTCCTGACGCCACGTTAAACAATTATTATTATTATTATTATTATTATTATTATTATTATTATTATTATTATTGCTATTATGCTTGTTGTTTAAAGCGGCCTAACATCGAAGGTCATCGGTCCCATTATTATTATTATTATTATTATTATTATTATTATTATTAATATACTTCTTGGCCTTTTCTCCGTTACTTAATATCGTGCTACGTGTGGATTTGGCCCAATCTTAGGGCCAAATGCCCTTCCTATAATCAAGTTAACCCAATGTGGATGGATGTCGTCACTATTACAGGTTCTGTGATGATTGGTGGTGTAACATAGTGCAGAGTGTTGTGTGCAAATGAAGATGTGTGAATTAAGGCGAAAATACTCACCAGGGGAATTAACCAGACACGGCTTAAGTCCCCGGCCGGGGATTGAAACCGGGACCCTCTGCACCGGTGGGCGAAGGAGTCGGATTATCGTTATTATAACAGTATGTTCAAAGGACAATATGCGTTTAAAATATTTTCATTATATACTTTCAGTGTTTAGTCACTAGTAAAAAATAATTAAAAAGACAGAAAAGAACAACGTCTGTCTTTGAAGACCAAGAGCGCAGCAGTTAAACGTTACGGTGAAGCTGCTGGGCGTGATAAATGAGTGACCTCGTCGGTGGCTTCTTACCTAGGCGGCCGCGATTCGAATCCCGACAATGCATGCGGGATTTTTGTAATTATAGATCACATCCGTAGGGTTCGGATTCGAAGTACATCTAGATGGTTCCGTGGGTGCGATCACGACATCAATCTACTGTATAGCAGTTGAAAAGACATTAAGTAAATAACATTATTATCCCTTGTTGTTTTTATTATCTCCTAGCTTTTTCCTAATTACAGTTCTGTGGTGTTTTGTAGCGGATGTGTTGTTTGTAAATGAAGAGGTGTTATTTAACCCTGGAACACCACAGCGGGGTCTGAGAAACCCGACGTGAAACATCATTGCACACATTTTTACCAGTAGAATTTAGGATGATTCTTGCAAATTAGTTTGGTACCTCTCTGTAGGGTCTACGCTAAAATGGGTCATTCCAATCTGTCAATTACAGTCTGATATTGCAACTGAAGACGCTGAAACCAGCAGTGAGTTGAAGCGTTCACAATGCGACAAACCATTTTGTCTTTGTAACACAGCCATGTTGTGTATCGAATATGAACAGCCCCTCCCACTCCTCCACCTTCCACCTCACGCCTCTCCTATTAAAACCTGTTAGAGATACACTAAGATATAGTTTTATTATTATGAGACATTTTTATTTGAGTAGATTATAATAACCGATCTACTGAGTTAGTGAAAAGTTAACTTTCTTGTACATCAACTACTTTCAAAGTGTCGTCGCTAACATAACATACATTATTAATGAGTTATTTTCCTGCATCATTAAGCTATACTGCAGATAACTAAAATATTAAGAAGTGCAAAAAGTCGTACACTGTGGTATTAATCACAGGATTTGTCAGACCCTTGAGGTATCCTTGTGTACATTTCAGGTTCTGAGACAGAGTACAAACTGTATGTAGAAGAATGCTAAAACATAGCAGTTCTTCATATTTAAGACACAAGTATCGAAACACATGTGATCACTCTCTCTTTTCTTTACTTTCTTTCTCGAGAGTAAAATGGTGTTCCTTTTAGTTTATATCAACTTTTCGTAACGATTCTGTTCTAAAGGAAATGGAGGACTTTTACAATGACTGTATTTATTACCAGTAATAAAACAGCACCCGCCGCGCATGCCGTATTGTTCACGGTTATTATTGCCGTGATTAGGGAATGAGGCGGTCTATAAAAAGCATTATTTTCAAGTACTGATTTAAACACAACTGATCGAAAGCAAGTAACAGGATGATGTTCAATTCCTTCCCATTCTAGACTTACTAGGAAAATATTTTCTGCATTCCATCTTCTGATCCCGTGGGATTCCCCACGTGAGTGTATTGTGTAAAACATGTCAAATAAGTTTACGGTCGTTTGAGAGTCCGTGTAGTATGTTTAGTTTACATTTCCTTGTTTTTATTTTATTTTACTTCAAACTGGGCGAGTTGGCCGTGCGGTTAGAGGCGCGCGGCTGTGAGCTTGCATCCGGGAGATAGTGGGTTCGAATCCCACTGTCGGCAGCCCTGAAGATGGTTTTCCGTGGTTTCCCATTTTCACACCAGGCAAATGCTGGGGCTGTACCTTAATTATGGCCACGGCCGCTTCCTTCCAACTCCTCGGCCTTTCCTATCCCCTCGTCGCCATAAAACCTATCTGTGTCGGTGCGACACTAGCAAAAAAAAAAAAAAAACTTCTAATATTTTTTGATCGCATGTTCCTCGCTGGTATAGTTTTGAAACTATAGATCCAGATTTTTGTTGTAGGTATCCATAGGATTTGTATCTGCATATGAGGTGTATGAGGTGAATTATTTTGATAATAACTAAAATTAAGTCTGATAAAATATGAAATATGAGAAACTTACCTTTTCTTTCTTTTTTTTTTTTTTTTTTTTTTGAGCGGCTTACGTATTATGAACTCAGTGAATACATGTGTTTATTCTACTTCTTATAGCATTTAAATTAAAGTAAATACGCATAAAAGATAACTCAGTTCATTGTATTTCATAAACATTTTCAAACAACTAGTAGCAGAATAGTTTCTGTAATAGCAGATTATGTCCTACTATATTTTTGCTTCGGCCGGTTGGCAGGAATTAACGTACCTGCTACTGAACTGGAACCAAGGCTAGTTCTGTGCAGTTGGCAAGTCTCCCAGTCCGGGCCCCTTTCTCTCATGTATGTCTACCCCTTAGTCCCGTTTCCTGATGAGGTGGCATAATGTTTTACGGCCAAATGCTCTTCCTGCCGCCAACTTTAGTTGAAGAGCTAATGAAGATGAAATTAATTATGGTGAATGAAATTTCGTAAGGAGTTGGAGGGGATCGGCTTATGCATAGGAAGTGAAAATGGCAAATCACAGAAAACCATTCTCACGACATCCGACGGTGGGGATCGAACCCACTCGTTTCCCGAATGCAGAGCTCGGCTCCATAGCCCTAGCACGTTAACACGCGCGGCCACTCCGTCCGATTGTCGTGTACGCATGATGCGTTTAATAACCTTGTTAAATAATCCGATGTAGCTACTGAACTGACTTCGAACGAACGCTCATTCAGTATAATTGACCAAGTCTTCCAGTCCTCTGCTTTTGTAGCTTGAACGTCTCATATTAATGGCCCTGTTTTAAATGGGTTCTCTACAGCTGAGCAATGTTTATCTTCCAGCTGCTGACCGACGTATCGACACGCCTTCAGGCCTTGGATACGTAGTAGTGCTTGTGGGCAGAGCACTTTGGGCATGCGCATACGTTCCGAATGTACAGTGTTCTGATGTGCAGCAGGCCCGTGGACACTGCCACGTGAATGAGAGAACTACAGTCTGTAGTCGAGAACATTTCGTGGGACAGTTCAGCTATTGTGACCGGTTTATGTCCCTTTGTGACGTGTTTTATGGCGACACTGGTAAACTAGACTACGTCATGGACACACCCCTCATGCATGCTACACTATACTGCTGTGGAAACAGCTGAATTCTAGAGGGAGGGTAGCGACGGAAAAATCTATTGCAGTGGCGCAATCGTATTATTATTATTATTATTACCGACCTGATAGCGGCAGTCGCTTAAGTGCGGCCAGTATCCAGTATTTGGGAGATAGTGCGTTCGAACCCCAGTGTCGGCAGCCCTGAAGATCGATTTCCGTTGTTTCCCATTTTCTCACCAAGCAAATGCTAGGGCTGTACCTTAATAAAGGCCACGGACGCTTCCTTCCAACTCCTAGCCCTTTCCTGTCCCATCGTCGCCATAAGACCTATCTGTTTCGGTACGACGTAAAGCAACTGGCAAAAATTATTATTATTATTATTATTATTATTATTATTATTATTATTATTATTATTATTGAGTCTCCGTGGCTCAGGCGGCAGCGCGTCGGACTCTTACCGCTGGGTTCAGTCGTTCAAATCCCGGTCACTCCATGTGAGATTTGTGCTGGACAAAGCGGAGGCGGGACAGGTTTTTCTCCGGGTACTCCGATTTTCCCTGTCATCTTTTATTCCAACAACACTCTCCACTATAATTTCATTTCATCTGTCAGTCATTAATCATTGCCCCAGAGGAGTGCGACAGGCCTCGGCAGCCGCCACAATTCCCATCCTCGCCGCAAGATGGGGGCTTCATTCATTCCATCCCCGACCCGGTCACTGACTGGAAAACAGATTGTAGGTTTTCATTATTATTATTATTATTATTATTATTATTATTATTATTATTATTATTATTATTATTATTATTATTATTATTATTATTATTATTATTATTATTATTATTATTATTGTACAAAGAGTGGTAAATTTTCAACGGTCGGAAAAGGGCTAAAATTGGGACGTTAGTAGTAAGAAAATTAATGTACAGCCCTTGCATTTTTGTGGTGTGAAAGTCGGAAACCACAGAGCTGTCAGTGGTGGGGGTTCGAACCGGGTATCTTCCGAATGCAATCTTAGAACTGTGCGACCCATATCACATAGTCTATTCGTTTAACATATTATTATTACTAGTAGTAGTAGTAGTAGCAGTAGCAGCAGCAGTAGTAGTAGTATCTTCGACAGCTGTGGGGAACTGTTCTTTAAAGGCTAGTCGCAGTAGGCATTTTTTAAAAACATTTGGGCACTAGTAATGTCCCTCTAAAGTTATATTTTAACATATCATCAAGTATAGCAGGGGATGGCTGCCTAGTTGTAGTTCCTCTTAAACAATCATCATGATCATCGCCAACTACCATCAGTCGTAGGAGACTCTTAAGGACAAAATTTTGCCCTAAACGGATTCTTAATGTCCTACTAGATCTTTAAACACAAATTTATCACACTTTACGCATTAAATGCTAACCAACTGTGCTGACAATTGATTACGTAACAGACCAATTAATTGTGTTACTCATAAGTCTGCTAGAAAAGAACTAGGAGCCAGTAGCGTAGCCAGGACCGACCGATGGAAGGAGGTGGGGGGAGGGTACGGGGGTTATAGTTATAAGATGATGATAGGGCATAATGAAGGTGCTTGTGCGTGTGTGGTACGCGTATGCGTGAGTGTCATTATGACACTGATACAAGTGAAATATGTTGATATTCAGATTGCAGTACACTACAAAATCTTACATTAAAATACAAAACTAGAACAATATGATCAACGCCAACCGTTTTACAGTGAATGGTATGTTGAGATCATCCAACTCTCTGGGCTTCGCAGAAAATATATTGAAGAGATCTGTGGGTTTTAGTCTGACTCGTTGGCTGAATGGTCAGCGTACTGGTCTTCGGTTCAGAGGGTCCCGCGTTCGATTCCCGGCCGGGTTGGGTATTTTAATCGCTTCTGATTAATTCTGCTGGCTCGGGGACTGTGTTTTGTGTCCGGCCCAACACTCTCCTCTTCATCTTCACACAACACACTACACTACCAACCACCACAGAAATACGCAATAGTGATTACATCCCTCCATATAGGGTTGGCGTCAGGAAGGGCATCTGGCAGTAAAACAGGGCCAATTCCACATGTGCAACGCAGTTCGCACCTGCGACCCCACATGTGTGGGGAAAAAGTGGTAGGAGAAGAAGATCTGTTGGTTGTACAATTATGTCTGTCTGAATGTTCAAAAGAGCCAATACATTGAGTCGACTTTCACTTGTTTATTGTCAGTTTCCCCGCCTCCCTTCGATTCGTCGCTGCTGGGAGCCCTGCGGTACCGGTAAGCGCCACAATAATGAAAAAAAAAAAAAAGAATTGCTTCACAGCATGCCACAATTCATGTTCATATTCTGAAAATCACCATAATCTTATGATGATCTTATCCATGATCGTTATTCCTCCTTATTCAGGTGCAGACTGGTCACAGTTAACTGTATTTTTCCACTACATTTTATTCCTCACTGTCTTAATTAATTTATAACTTAGCTTCTTCAGTCTGCCGAAACTAACTTTGAGTAATAAATGTATAGACTACCTAAGAAAGTAAAACAGTTGTTTCTCTTTCAAGTTTGCTTTTGATTTTACGTCTCACTATTTTCCCGGAGACGTACAGGTGTCGGAATTTTGTCCCGCAGGAGTATATACTTTTTTTAACGTACATCTACCGAAACGAAGCCGACGAGCACCTTCATGCAGCTCCGGAACCGGTATCGAAACCATCACATTGGTTTCAGAAACCCTCCTTCTGTGGGTCAATGGCAGGGTGTCGGAGTCAGGATCCCAAGATAGCACGTTCAGACCCGGTAGAGTTAGTCGTATTTTTGAACACCGTTAGAAAGTCCATTCGGTACAGCATGTCGTACGATGACGACTTGCGAAAGATTTCTGGTGTTTGTTTAGTCGACAAAAATAAAACTCAGCCATAGATCGTCTAACAGATTTCTAGTTTCTCTGCCATCTGCTAGAGTAAAACAGAATGTCGAAATTGACATGTTTTCAGTCTAAATGGCATCAAATCAAAACGTTCACATAAGGCAGCTGAAGCTACATTATTATTATTATTATTATTATTATTATTATTATTATTATTATTATTATTATTATTATTATTATTATTATTATTATTATTATTGTTGTTGTTGTTGTTGTTGTTATTATTATATATCAGCCCGCCTGGTAGCCATGAACGTTAAGGCGTTGAAGTCTAAATGGTCTGACACCGTTTTTAGCCGGTTCGAGTCCCTTTGATCGAAAAAGTTTTCACCATCAGAATGTTAGCCTGCAGGGTAGGGGACGTGCTGGTATACAATTTCTAATCACTATACAGTATTGCGTGCCAAAACCCTGGATTAAATTCAAAACCTCTCCACAGTGCTCATATGGAGTGAGGGCATACTACAGTACACTGTTTATGGTGATTCGTCGTCGCATAGAGATGTAAAGCCTTGAACAGACCCGTTGGTGCTATTCGGCAGGAGTAGGCTATGTGCCTGTACCGGGTTTCACCCTCCCCCTTCCTATTATCAAATACCCCCCTCCCCACCAACCCTGTGGCACTACAGCCCTTGAAGGGCCTTGGCCTACCAAGCGACCGCTGCTCAGCCCGAAGGCCTCCAGATTACGAGGTGTCGTGTGATTAGCACGACGAATCCTCTCAGTCGTTATTCTTGGCTTTCTAGACCGGGGCCGTTATCTCACCGTCAGATAGCTCTTCAGTTCTAATCACGTAGGCTGAGTGGACCTCGAACCAGCCCTTAGGTCCAGGTAAAAATCCCTGACCTGGCCGGGAATCGAACCCGGGGCCTGCGGGTAAGAGGCAGACACGGTACCCCTACACCCAGGGCCTGCATTATCATATATCAGGACATTCATTTCATATCATTGACTCCTCTGATGAGGTTGACGTCAGGAAGGGCATCCGGTCATAAAAACCCGTCACGACAGATTCATCTCACCTTATACCCGACCCCGTAGAGAAACGGGACAAGGGTTGGACAAACAAGTATTGTTATTACATTTCAATATACAGTTTCTGCTGACAGTTACAAAGGGTATGGTGATTATTGTTGTTTAAAGAGGCCTAAAATCTAGGTCATTGGCCCCTAAATTACAAATGGTAAGGCAACAACATAGTCATATTGAAACACTGGATCTTGAGAGAAATTAAGCACCATTGGGTGTGGTCAGCACTTGGATGGAGGAGGAGCGGAAATAAACTGGCCACTCTACCATAAGTAAATCTCCGACTCTAGGTCAGAGATCCTTTGGCTTAGCTGGAAAAACTGATTGGGTCGCCATCGTCCAGATCTGGATAAGGTTCTACGCTGGATAAAACGGTGACAACTTGAGATCGACTGATGTTGGACACCACCATTATGCATACATACAACATCATTATAGACCGTTACGCTTTTCAGCGTTCAGTCTGCAAGCCTCTGTGAATTTACTAAACGTCACCACAATCCTCGATTTGCAACTAGTGCTGTTGCTTCATTTAGTTATATACCTCTTATCTTTAAATCGTTAAAAACTGAGTTTAATCATCGTCTTGGTCTCCCTCTACTTCTCTCACCTTCCATAACAAAGTTCATTATTTTCCTAGGTAACCTATCCTTTTGCATTCGCCTCACATGATACCACCACCGAAGCCGTTTTATGCGCACAGCTTCATCCATCGAGTTAATTCCTAACTTAGCCTTTATCTCCTCATTCCGGGTACCCTCCTGTCATTGTTCCCACCCGTTGGTACCAGCAATCATTCTCGCTACTTTCATGTTGTTACTTCTAACTTATGAGTAAGATATTCTGAGTACACCCAGGTTTCGCTCCCGTGAAGCAATGTTGGTCTGAAAATAGACAGATGTAAAGATAGTTTCGTCCTGGAGCTGACTTCGTTCTTACAGAATACTGCTGATAGCAACTGCGAACTAACTGCATTAGCTTTACTGCACCTTGATTCAATCTCACTATATTACCATCCTGGGAGAACACACATCCTAAATACTTGAGATTATCTACCTGTTCCAGCTTTGTATTACCAATCTGACATCCAGTTTTCTTGGATTTCTTACCTACTGAAGTACTGGCAGTTTAGTCTTCGAATGGCTAATATTCATACCATACTCATTGCACCTATTTTCAAGTTCCAAGATATTAGACTGCAGCCTTTTGGGACAATCTGCCATTAAGGCCAAGTCGTCAGCATAGGCCAGACTGCTTACTACATTTCCACCTGCCTGAATCTCTCCCTGCTACTTTATACCTTTCAGCAGATGATCCATGTAAACTACGAAAAACAAGGGTGAAAGATTACAGCCTTGTCTAACCCCTGCAAGTACCTTGAACCAAGAACTCATTCTGCCATCAATTCTCACTACAGCCCAATTTTCAACATAAATGCCTTTGATTGGTTTTAATTATCTACCCTTATTTCTACAGTACCCCAGTATGGCGAACATCTTTACTCTCGGAACCCTGTCATATGCTTTCTCAAGATCTACGAAACATAAACATAACTGTCTATTCCTCTCGTAGCCTTTTTCAGTTACCTGGTGCATACTGAAAACCTGATCCTGATAGCCCGTCTGTGGTCTGAAACCACATTGGTTTCTCAACGACTGATCGCACCCTCCCTTCCAAGATGCCAGTGAATACTTTGCCTGGTATACTAATTAATGAGATACCTCGATAGTTGTTGCAATCATTCTAGTTCCCTTGCTTATAGATAGGTGAAATTACTGCTTTTGTCCAATTTGAATGCATCTTACCAACACTCCATGCTAATCTTACTACTCTATGTCCTTATCCAAAGTCCTATCTGTGTCGGTGTGACGTAAAGCAGATTGTAAAAAAAAACCACTAACTACTTTTACGGTTTTTGGAGTCGCCGAGGTGCCGGAATTTTGTCCCTCGGGTGTATTTGAGCGCCATCGAATACAACCGATTTGAGATGGGATCGAGCTCGCCACTTTGAGCTGTCTGAAGGGGATATTGGAACTTCACCGTTACACAATACAAAAACGAGGTTAGTGGAGTCTGTGGTCTTCTCAGATGTTTATATAGCGCTGGGACATGGAGTGTCCTGAATCGGAATCTATGAAATATAATAATTTAGGAGGATACTGGGAATTTCTTGGTTAGCTCGTTACACAAATATTGAAACGTTTTCGGATATAAGGTCGTCTGATTGCCAAGTTCTCCGATAGCATCCTGCGGTATTTTGGGCACGTTTTGCACCGAGTAAATAGACTATTAAAAGTTGATCGTGGAGGGTAAGGACCAAGAAACACGATCCCACGAACGTGTGCTAAGAAAGAAAATTAATGTACCGTACGCAAAACTCTCGTCGAGAGTCTACTTTAAGGAGAGGCTTGGCGGAAACAGGTCCATTAACAAACTGCAGCATGACTGACAGTTAGGTGTCACAAGTTAGAGAAAGAGCGCATGGTTAATCATGCGCAGACAATCCGCAGTCTGAATAAACAGGACATGGATATTCCATGTTTTGCTGTTGATAGGTTTCAAAGTTTGCGATGATGATGATGATGATGATGATGAAGCTTGTTGATTAAAGGTGCTTAACATGTAGGTCATCGACCCAGTTACGGTTATAAAGCGAAGTATCGAAGAGAAAACGTCCTGAATTGAGGACTTGACTTCTAACTCATCTACTATTCCCATCTCCAGCAGAGGACAAGATAGAAATTAAATAATGGCTGGGAGAATGGTCTAGCACAGCGTTTCTCAACCTGTTTCATCACGAGGGCCAGTAAAATATCAGAAATAATTCTATGGTCCACTAATTTGTAGGGGCCTAACTTTCTACGAGTGTGTATATCATTAACATTTGGGGTATTATTGTGCCATTATATCATAATAAGTCTAAAAGCATGTTTTGAATTCCTATTGACACACATTTATGAAATTGGAAGTGAACTATTAAAGGTGAATTACATATTTAACACACACTTAATATTTATTAACCAAATGTATAATATTGTCCGCCTCTGTGGTGTAGTGGTTAGCGTGATTAGCTGCCACCCCCGGAGGCCCGGGTTCGATTCCCGGCTCTGCCACGAAATTTGCAAAGTGGTATGAGGGCTGGAACGGGGTCCACTCAGCCTCGGGAGGTCAACTGAGTAGAGGTGGGTTCGATTCCCACCTCAGCCATCCTCGAAGTGGTTTTCCGTGGTTTCCCACTTCTCCTCCAGGCGAATGCCGGGATGGTACCTAACATAAGGCCACGGCCGCTTCCTTCCCTCTTCCTTGCCTATCCCTTCCAATCTTCCCATCCCTCCACAAGGCCCCTGTTCAGCATAGCAGGTGAGGCCGCCTGGGCGAGGTACTGGTCATTCTCCCCAGTTGTATCCCCGACCAAGAGTCTGAAGCTCCAGGACACTGCCCTTGAGGCGGTAGAGGTGGGATCCCTCGCTGTGTCCGAGGGAAAAGCCGACCCTGGAGGGTAAACAGATGATGATGATGATGATGATGATGTATAATATTATGAACCTACAAAGGGAGAGAGTAAACTGCAGAAAATAAGGAAGGAACAATAATATTGACATGATACTGTGTAGGCTTTTGGGCTTATGCCGTGTCAAGGAAATAAGGTGAAATTCTTTACGTTTCGCAGAGAACTGTGCTCTGCGTCATCAGAAGATAACCTCGGTTCTCTGCGAAACGTAAAGAATTTCACCTTATTTCCTTGACACGGCATAAGCCCAAAAGCCTACACAGTATCATGTCTATAAGTACGGGCCGTGAAAGCATCAATGGCAACAATAATATTATATCATTACTCACTGTTAATAAGATGCCTGAGCTTGTCACTTTTTGCCGAGTTTAATATCAGTCAAATTCAGTCTAACGTCAGCACATACCGTAAGTCGGTTTCTGTTTTTATTCAAAGGAGCAATGGAATTCCCTTCTCACAGAGATAGGTTGTTGATAACTGCATGACGATTTTCGATGCTTCTTCAGATAATTTGGGATACAGTAGTTACTTCTCACTGAAGGCTAGGTCCAAAATGGAGGCAAACCAAGGTCACGGAATTGCATTTTAAGCTGACTGTCACTTGAAACTCTATAACTGTTTTTCTTCGATAGTGAAAGGTTATTCTCGTAACCGTAAGCCTAAAATGAATCGCGAACCCATATACAGTACGTTACTCATAAAAGTTATTTGGAAAAAATCTTTCAAATTTTTGTTTCACAGTTTTGAGTTGGTTACAGGCCCTTTCAAGAAACTCAGAATCGACTATATTATTCACAAAAACTGATTCCAGTGTTGGAAAAGGAGAAAATTTCCTGTCTTTTATGTAACTAACCCTTAACTCAATTTTTTCTTGACTGCCTTTATTTTGTCATAGGCATCAAGAACAGTAAGATTTTCCCTGAAGGGAGAGATTTAGTTCATTTCTTTCTTTCTTAATCTGCTTACCCTCCAGGGTTGGTTTCTCCCCCGGACTCAGCGAGGGATCCCACCTCTACCGCCTCGAGGGTAGTGTCCTGGAGCGTGAGACATTGGGTCGGGAGATGAAACTGGGGAGAATGACCAGTACCTCGCCCAGGCGGCCTCACCTGCTATGTTGAACAGGGGCCTTGGTGGGATATGGGAAGAGGGAAGGAAGCGACCGTGGCCTTAAGTTAGGTACCATCCCGGCATTTGCCTGCAGGAGAAGTGGGAAACCACGGAAAGCTACTTCCAGGATGGCTGAGGTGGGAGTCGAACCCACCTCTACTCAGTTGACCCCCCGAGGCTGAGTGGACCCCGTTCCAGCTCTTGTACCACTTTTCAAATTTCGTGGCAGAGCCGGGAATGTAACCCGGGCCTCCGGGGGTGGCAGCTAATCACACTAACCACTACGTCACAGAGGCGGTTTAATTAATTTAATTTAGCAAAAATATCTGAAAGGTAGGATAATGCTATTAACCATATAACAATGAGTGAGGCAAAATCAGAATTAGATTTACTTACAAACAGTAAAACTTAGTGCCTTAATGAAAATTACCTTCCTAATACTTTTCCCCTGGAGAGCCAGTGAATTTCACAATGAAGGTTATACACTGAGGGTACAACCTTACTCTCTCTCCCCTGTTAATACTGAAGGTAGTGATTTATACTTATGTTCTAACTGGGTTCGATTCAATGTCGCTAACCACACAGTTTAGGGACCCTACTTTCCGATACGACGTCTTACAGATACTATTAATCTTGCACGCTGGTACTATACCGGGTGGTCCACCAGCCCCTTGCGACCCAGTTTTATGCATCCCTTCACATTTACTACATTTCTGAAAGATGTCGGTCCCTCTCCCTAAACAGGGTTAATATAACGAGATGTGTGTTTACGGGCTAAAAGACGGTAGGAATCGCCACTATTAATTCATTATGGGTACCTGGAATGAACCCGTAAAACGGGTACAGATATGCAGAACACGTATTTTAAAACAAGAGGTGGACGCACAGACCGGGAGCACGGTACTGTATAGGCTGGGAAATGACCGTCGTAGGTCAAGTGTTGCAGTAGCTCACATGGCAAGCGGGCGGGGAGATATGCGATAGTGGACAGGGCTCGAGGTAGGAGGCTCGAATCCCACATAAAAAGATTTTTTTTTTTTTTTAAACAGCCAGTTGTCTGGGATGCGGTAAGGTTGCATACCTGATAGCTTCCAAGGACTGATTTCTTTATTCGACCCTGTAAAAAAAATCGTATATATCGTTGCGTTGGGTATAGTGCTGCGTTGGATGAGGATGAGGAGATGATGGTCTGTGGCCAGTTAGCTACATCGTACATGTTCCAAGCTTTGTAGACCACAGGTAGGGCAAAGTATGCCCTATGGGAACGATAAGAACACGCGATGGCAGGTAAATATGTAGCTGCGCGAACTCTCTTCCTTCGAAGCACTCACAACACAAAGTTTATTCACTGCCTCGAGATACAGTATATTCCAGCGACGAGTATGTGGATATGTTACTTATCTATGGAGAAGCTAGACAGAATGCATACCGGTACCAGGCACAACGCCTGTACCAAGAACCCCATCCGACAACGACAACCGACGGACATGACATTTCGGAGTGTGGAAAGACGCCTGCGGGATACTGCATCCCTGGGAAGGACATGACCTGTTCGAGATCATCCGTGACGTTACCCGCCATATCGTTAATACTGCGACCGACAGTGTCATTTGAAAAGAATCAAATTAGTATCTCTTAGTAACTTGTTTCCAAACATAGTTTTTCACACACCTTTTATTGCTGGAAGGAGTATAAATCTTTCCCGATAGAATGAGGTTTCCCTGTTTTGGCTATCCACAAACTTAAGAGGTAGGATGCTTCAAGTACCTCTCTATTAATCTATTAATCTATTAATAGAAACTTATCTTTCCCACAATCTAGTGTTGAATTCTAATTGAATCAAACATTTCATTTTAAAAAATGAGTAAAAATTGTTCATATAAAATGGATACCACACTGTGTAAGCCAAACTTTCTGACCATGAATACTCAAGGATATTTCCAGGATATGACTCCATTGTTGCTATAATAGTCTATTAATTTAATAAGTTTCCATTCGGCATCAAAGAGAGCGGAGTTCCTTTGAGGATTAAGTTAATGACCGTTTTTGAGGGTTTGGTTGTAGGTGGCTTACTTTTGATATCATGATGCACCAAGTAAATCCTAATTGCAAATACGAACGGTCATATTTCCTTGTGTATATTTTCTTTGATCTGCTTGCTTCAACTTTCATAGCAGACCTACCACATTTACTCGCCGCTACAACACGTTTCACAGTTAGCATCGTCTGTATCACTTTCTTTTCTAAGCCAGTTTTCTATTATTAAACGAGTTTCGGAAATGTAACATTAACATTTTAACTAACTTACGACACACTGTTTGTACAACTATAACTTATACTTCTGAAGATCTACTGAGCTTTGATTTAGGGAGAAAATCCATCATTTTTTTGAAATATGGTCAACATGTGTTTACTCGAAATAGGAAGGAAACGAGGGAGCAGTCAGTTCATATTGCATTATTGTTTATTTCACCGCTCTTACGTTACCAACCCTAGCAATTGTTATCGGCACGTACGCGGTCCATTTAGACCTACGACTACAATAATAAGACCCTCATAAAATAGCCGTTAACTTAAGCCTTAAAGGAATACCGCTCTCTTTCATGCCGACCGAAAACGTATTAAGTGAATAGACTATTATAGTACCAATGTAGTCATATCCTGAAAATACCATATTTTTTCTGGTCGTTAAAATATTTATGATTTGATAATTTGCCTTATAGCTGAAATGAAATGGCGTATGGCTTTTAGTGCCGGGAGTGTCCGAGGACAAGTTCGACTCGCCAGATGCAGGTCTTTTGATTTGACCACCGTAGGCGATGAGGATGAAATGAAGACAACACATACACCCAGCTCCCGTGCCAGCAAAATTAACCAACTATGGTTAAAATTCCCGACCCTGCTGAGAATCGAACCCGGGACCCCTATGACCAAAGATCAGCACGCTAACCATTTAGCCATGGAGCCGGCTCTCTTATAGCTTATTGCGCCATATACAGTACGGTGTCAATTTTATGTGAACAATGTTTACGAATTTAGTTTTGTTATGCTTTTTAATTCAGTTAGAATTTAATTCTTAATTCTACTTGCAGATCATCATCATCATCATCATCTGTTTACCCTCCAGGTTCGGTTTTTCCCTCGGACTCAGCGAGGGATCCCACCTCTACCGCCTCAAGGGCAGTGTCCTGGAGCTTCAGACTCTTGGTCGTGGGATACAACTGGGGAGTATGACCAGTACCTCGCCCAGGCGGCCTCACCTGCTATGGTGAACAGGGGCCTTGTAGGGGGATGGGAAGATTGGAAGGTATAGGCAAGGATGAGGGAAGGAAGCGGCCGTGGCCTTAAGTTAGGGACCATCCCGGCATTCGCCTGGAGGTGAAGTGGGAAACCACGGAAAACCACTTCGAGGATGGCTGAGGTGGGAATCGAACCCACCTCTACTCACTTGACCTCCCGAGGCTGAGTGGACCCCGTTCCAGCCCTCGTACCACTTTTCAAATTTCGTGGCAGAGCCGGGAATCGAACCCGGACCTCCGGGGGTGGCAGCTAATCACGCTAACCACTACACCACAGAGGCGGCCCTACTTGCAGATCACAGGTGATAAACACTGGTCTAGTGTATAGGAATTGCTGATGACAAGAGATATCCCATGCCCCCAGAATTACCCAACATACTCTCTCCGTACGGTAACCTTGACAACGCGAGCAGCCCTGGATGGTGTCCTCATCCTTTGACTTGAGCTGTGTTGTCTATGACATTAGAGGCCTCTGACGTCAGTGCCTTTATTTCTTCTGGCATACAAAGTTAACAAACTGCGATCGTTACGCAGAGAGCTTTATGCTGTAATAATTTATTGTCACTGATAAGTGAAACAGCTACCTTGTTGGGGGTGACGTCACCTTGAAATATACACTGAGGCTACTCCTGAATTCTAACAGTTCTACAGGAGGAAACTAAAAACCCATTAGTCTTTATATATATATAAGGTGAAATACTACTACTACTACTAATAATAATAATAATAATAATAATAATAATAATTGTACCGGGCGGTACACCTCCACGCCGCTAATTCAAACATTGCGCCAGTTGAAACTCCTCTACTGGAGAAAGCCTGAACTTTAACAACCATATTAATTCTAAGGTTTCTCAGAAGATGTCGCTATTGTAAATTTTGAAGTGTTCTGAACTGTGTCTATTTCGATTTATGTTTGTTTGCCCTGTAGCAAGAAGTGTGGACATTCTCTTCTAGATGTCCCTACATAAAAACTATAACTGTGCACCCTGGTGCGAAGTGAACGAACTGTTTTTGAAGAAATTCTATATCCCTAAGTTTGTTCTTCGTTAAATTTCTTTCTTTCATCTTTTGGGTTGGCAATATTAATCTCTGTTTCCGCCAGTTTTGAAATTAGCCAATCCCGAAATTCTTAAATTAATTTTTGACCAATAACGTATGTCTTCTCCGATATGGATATGTTGCTTTAAGCTATCCAATAAAGTTAAGGGGGGTGTGGGTACTCAGTCTTGAAAGGTCTCGAATGTTCCACGAGGGTATTTAAACTGCTGATTTTCTTGTCTCGGTGCCACTTCAGTAACATCTCTCCATGTGTGATTATGTAGCAGGGGGCGGGAAGCGCCTCTTTCTTCGGGCAGCAGTTCATCTATAAGGTAATGGCCTTTCTATAACTTCATTTCTTGCTAGCTCAGCAGTTTAACCCGCGGGGCAGGTTCGAAACCTTTCTAATGTAACCTATCTTTAAAATGTAATAGACATTTGGTAAATTTTGGCTCTTTAACTATAAATTGGGATAGAAAGTGCCTAACCCTCTCGAGCTCCCACTCATATTGTTCTGAGGTGACTACGTTTTCATTTCCGTTTTTCCTCCATTCGTAATGTAAATAAGTTTGCTTATCGTGTCACCTCCGTAGTCTGGGATTAGCCCTTGGGTAAGCGGCCTAGTGCCAAGTAGGTTTTAAAAGTGTATTAGGAGTGCAAGCTACGCCTCCATTCAACTCAGAATTTTGGGCCATGTAATTGACCTGTTTCTTTACTGAATAGGCCTCAGTAGGTTGGGTATTATTACCCCTGTTCTTGTGTGCCTGGAGGGCAGATTGAAGGTGGAGTTTGGTGTGGCCTTTGAATAGGCTTGAACTTTGAGAGCGGGTTTGCTCTTTCTTAAAAGTGGATTTTCTGTGTGCCTCGAGGAGGCTTTACTGGGTAATTGGGAGCAAGTGCTCCTTGGCATGATTGGGGTTTTCTGCCCCTTTGTTGAACTTTGTACAAGCCCAAATCCAGTAACAAACTGTAATTGTACTTTCTTAATTTGTTGATATGCTACTGGGTACCTGTTGTACTTGTTATTTCTTGATCTTGAAAAGAAAATATAACCTTTGTTAAATTTTAAATTAACTTTAATTTCGTAGTTGAGACCTATTCCCGCCCGCACCTTCTTTCACCTCTGACTTCCACGGATAACTTCCGTAACAATAATAATGTAACTTCCGTAACAACAACAACAACAACAATAATAATAATAATAATAATAATAATAATAATAATAATAATAATAATAATAATAATAATAATAATAATAATAATAATAATAATAATATGGTTATGTGGTTAATGCCCGTTCAACTAACAGAGATGTTAATAGGCGCAGTAGTGCCAGGATTTCGACCTGAAAAATCCATTGTGTATAACGTCAGTTGGTACAGTACAGCTTGAACGGGACTGTCGCATAAGAATTGTTAATACCAACCGACTGCACTGGCATTTGATCTCACAGTGTTGAGTATAGAATGTGAGCATCTAAATACTGAACGAGTAGTCGCAATGTTCATTTTGTATCCCTCTGTATAAAATTGTTTGTCTGTACTTTTTAAATATTAATCTGATTCTCGGTTTTTATGTCGGGCATTCAAGTAATGTCGGGTTCTGTTTAGTATTTCTCTGTCACACGATTATAGGGAGAAAGCCGGATGGAATGTCATGAAACTTGGAATTTGCGTTAAAGTTAAGGGTATTAGAATCTTAACTTCTAATCTCCGATCTGATTGCTTCGTGTTAAAGCGGAGGGAACTTGAGAGAAGGGCTTGAATACGAAGAGAACAAAATTCACCAGTAAATTCCTGATTATTAGTCTAATTCAAATACTGTAATGTGCCTTACTAAGGGTGTAGGAAATGTGTTTCCCATTACTAATCTCCTGTACATTTTTCCATATGACAAATAAGAAACGATGTGCCTTAGCATTGGGCGAGACGTACTGGGAAGGGAGCGAGTAGTAGGTGATATCAGACACGTCTGCCTGTTCCTCCCTGAGATCTCATTGTCAAGAGTGAGCTGCGCATGGACGTCTTCTGTTAACTGATGATGATAACCATGAACTAGTTTTCTTTATGTTTATCTTCAACCCTCTGTTGCAAGCAGCGTTCACTTTGTCTAATAATACCGGAATGTCCTGTGCGTTGTATGCTAACAACTCAGTGTCGTCCGCGTAATGGGCGTTGTTCATACGCTCCCCGTTGGTACTGATGTCTTGGTAGATGGATCTTCCAGAGCTTCTCCGAGGATAGCCTCTGAGTAAATGTTGAAGAGTAGAAGTGATAATACACAGCCTTGTCGAACGCCGCGACGGATATCTATTTCTATTAGCAGGTTTTCTTCAATCTTGACTGATCCTAGTACAAGTTGACAGTGATCCTCATGTCTCTGGTGTCATGTCCGATGTACTGCAGAATCTTCATCATCTTCCCGTGCTGAATTTTGTCATATGGCTATTCATAGTCTATGAAACATGCACGAACGTCCTTGTTTATTTCTAAGCAACATTGGTCAAGCACTTGCGTTCAGAAGAGAGCATTTCTAGTCCCGAGACCATTCATGAATCCGAATTTGTATTTCAGTTGTCATTTCTTCACACTTGGCGCGGATCCTGCCGTGAGTAATCTTCACGACTATCTTCAGGATATGGTTCATTAGACTGATGATTCGATGCTCTTCGCGTCGTCTGGCATTTGTCGTTTTGCAAAGAGTGATACAAGTGGACCTGAGTCAATATTCTGAGATTATTCCGGTGGAGTAGATTTTGTTGAAAAGCTCTGTCGGAGTACTGATTCTTCTATCGTCCAGGAGTTTTAGGAGCTCTGCATCACTTCATCAGGTCCAGGAGCTTTGCCATTCCTCACTTGCCAGATGCTATGCCACACCTCGTCCTTCCTGTTCTTCAGGTCTCCCATCGCTGAACAGTTCTTCTGTATGTGAATTCCAGACCCTGAGTTTGTTAGTGATGTTAGTCACGGTGCGGTTGTTCTTGTCCACCAGAATATGATGGCCTCTCTTCCGATTTAACCCGAGGCATTCCTTTATCATTTTTATGTAGACTGAAAGTGGCATTCTTTTGCTGCAGTTTTACTTCTTGATAACTTTCTGCTATCTACTGTTCCTTGACAGCCACAATATATTCCTCTTACTTTCTTTGTGCTGTTGGTTTTATTTATGCAGCTCTCGGTTTTACCGCTTCCGCCACTCATCCATGAGTTCCAGTATCTCGTCGCTCATCTTGATCTTTTTCTTACAGGTTAAGGGTTGTTTTCCTGCGTCTATGAAAATGTGCTTCACTCCTGTCCACAAGATTTGAATACCTCTATCAAAGTTCTTAATTTTGTTGAAACCTTCGGACAGGTCTTGCTGGATCCTCTTCCGAATCGCTTCGTTCTTGATCTTGCTGACGTATCTTCGCAGTTCTTATGGTCTTACGAATTGCTCTGAAGCACAGTTATAAGCATACCAATGCAGGGTTATGGTCAGATACGATATCTCCTCCAGGGTGTTTTTACCTATTTGAAGTTGTTGTGGAAGTACTGGTTGACCAGTATGAATTTAATCTGGTTGCGAACGATGCGTTCGGCGGTATTCTGAGGTAACAGAGTTAACTAGTTGAATCAAGTACTGAGCACGACGAGATGTTCTTCCTGGCTAAACTGTACTAGTCTGCCACCCCTTTCGTTGCTAATGCCCAGACCAAAAGGCCCGACACGTTTTTAACTCTGCCTTCTCCGATCTTTGCATTGAAGTATCCAAGAATGATGTTCATCTCATGTTTCTTTGTGATTATGACGCTTTAGTCCTGATTGTAAAACTCCTCCACCTCTGCGTCGTCTTTATTAGCCTTGTGTACATATAGACCTACCTGTATGATGCTGACGTCCACTGGATTGGCCTGGTCTGTACGGCGACTCGGTCTGAGTTGCTGCGAAGTTTCGAACAGTGTGGTTTACAGCTCGCGGCACGATAACAGTCACCTCTTGGCGGTGACTGGGGTCGTAATTTCCAGCTTAGTATACAGTGTGCTCGCCCGTAGTGCATAGTACTCTGTCCTGAATCTGGCCAATGCATCTTACTAATTCCCAGAATGTCCAAGTTCATCCTGTCGATCTCGCGAATGGTATATGCAATATTTCCTATCTTAAACACAATTTTTGATGACCGACCCGGAGATTCTATGCGCTCTCTGGTCGCCTAAGGTCTGATGGGGACTGAGGACTCTGTTTCTTGTGTTCTCAGCCATGTTAATTGTACTACAAATAACGTCGCCGTTGCCTTTCGCATCGTAGTATCATACCCATATCGCTGCTTCAGCTCCGCATGTGACTTAGCTGGCTTGAACCCTTTCGGTGCGTGATGTCCTATTCGGTCTCATGCCAGTTCTGTTGAAGCCCCTGACCTCCAGCTAGATGGGTTCCAGTGGCATTTCCTCCATTGAGGGCCATCCCTCCCTGATATTTGGCGTGGAGTCGCTGGCTGCATGGTCTATTCCGTTTTCATGGCAGGGAAACCGGGCCAAATTTCAAGACTGAAAAGAGGTTGTGAATATGTATTTTTGTGGGTATAATAATAAAAAATGAAAAGTGGTCGGAGGGAAAAATTCTGTAATTACTACGTTAAAGTAGCTTGCTTAAAAGTACAAGCAAAGTTAATATTGTACCCTTCTATCTGTCCTACATTATACCTGGCTAAGCTCTTTCTCCATCAGGATGGTGGGGCGTCCGATTGATCCTCTGAATCTTAACTAAAACTTATTCCATAAGGACAGGATCTGAGCACATAACTGTGAATGAGAACTATAACACATACATCTTATCGACTTTGGTCCGGAGATCATTAATCAACGATATGTTTATATAAGAGCCAGCCCGGTGGTGTGGGGGTAGCGTGCCTGCCTCTTACCCAGAGGACTCGGGTTCGATTCTCGGCCAGGTCAGGGATTTTTACCTGGACCTGAGGGCTGGTTCGAGGTCCACTCAGCCTACGTGATTAGAATTGAGGAGCTATCTGACGGTGAGATAGCGGCCCCGGTCTAGAAAGCCAAGAATAACGGCCGAGAGGATTCGTCGTGCTGACCACACGACACCTCGTAATCTGCAGGCCTTCGGGCTGAGCAGCGGTCGCTTGGTAGGCCAAGGCCCTTCAAGGGCTGTAGTGCCATGGGTTTGGTTTGGTTTGGATGCGTATATAAAAGAAAATATTTTTTCGCATCCAGAAGAAATCCTCCGGACTTGTACGGACATGGCAAGTTATATACACAAGTAAATACACATGGTGTCCCTATAACCCTCAAAAGGACAGTTCCTAAGGTTATGGTCGCGGACATAACAGCATAGATGGGACTAAAACCCAAGACCACGAAATGCGCATGGAGCTCCCAGCCAAACCAGCACACAACACACAAGCAACACTTAAATGACATAGAGATCACCACACTCAACAGCAAATCCACATCGACACCTGCAATTCAATACACGTATGGAAAATAACATAATATTCATAATAGGCGCACGGGTCACGAACCCTTTCACACTCGGTCTCACGGCTGATCAGCTGGGCTCTGCCTTCGGTCCGAGCAAATGACCCTTATAATTCCGACGCCCCTTTTTAATTATACAAGCTGCTGTATGGTTCAGTATTCCATATTTCTTTCTGCCGCCTAGCAAGAAAAGCTCGAAGAATTCCAACAGGACCAGTGACTAGATGGAATTTCAGATCGCGCACCGTAAATTTGGTATACGAACAAAGTGAATCCATAAGGGTGTGTTTATTAATGTTGCAGAAAACCCCATCTTATGCAACTTGGCTTAAAGAAAACGGGTTTCGTCACAGCTTAGAAGACGAGGAATTCATATTTTGGTGATCATGTTTTCATAAATTGATGCCACATGTGGACATTATGTACAACCAGTTGCAATCAAGAACAGCTGATGCTGTAAAAATAAAATCTGCTCTCTCACACTTCAAACAGGCGGTAACATCATAAGGGAATCGGTAGAAAACATTGCCAGTACTTCTGAAGAAACGTGTGCTTCAGAAAACAAGCGGAGGGGCGTACTGATGCCGAGGAAGTGTGCGATAGAATAACGCGTGAGGCCCGTGATCGCTTCCAAACCTTGGATCGCCTGGAAGCAGCAAACTTGTTAGAGTCCTCCAACTTTGAACGATTTTCCAAAGCGTTTCCGGATAAAGAACTTGGTGTGACTGTTAAGGCCTATAGCATGCTGGAAAAGAAGAGGCTCAGAGCAGAATAGGCGGTCCTGTATTGTAGGTGAGATTTTAAGAATATTGGTGGGGCAGTCCCACTTCTGCAGTTCATAATTTCTGGTAATCTGCAAGGTACATTCTGCGAAATAACTAAGCTTCTGAGGATATTAGTAGCAACACCCATGACTACTTCAGAGCCTGAGGGGTGTTTCTCATCACTGAAGAGGATCGAGACCTTCCTGCGGAACACCATGTTACAAGAAAGACTAAGTGCCCTCGCAATGCTCTCCATTGATAAGAAGATGGTCTTGTATGGGAGTTTCAACGCCAAGGTGATTGACAAATTCTGCGGCAAGAAGGAGCGACGTATGGACTTCATTTATCGTCGCTGAGTGAGTATTTTTCAATTTTTGAACGGGGGTGGGTGGGTTACAGCACACGAATGATTTTCTGCACCAGCCGTCTGTAAATGTAATGAATACTTATGTATTTGATTCATTATTCTAGCATATCAACTATTATTAATTTGTGAGATGTCCGGTTCCATGGCTACATGGTTAGCGTGCTGGTCTTTGGTTGCAGGGGTCACGGGTTCGATTCCCGGCAGGGTCGGGAATTTTAACCATCATTGGTTAATTCCTCTGGCATGGAGGTTGGGTGTAAGTGTCCTCTTCATCATCATCATCAGCATTTCATACTCATCACGACGCGCAGATCAAAAAGACCTGCACCTGGCGAGTGGAACACTCCCGACACTAAAAGCCATACGCCATTTCATTTCAATTTGTGAGATGCTGAAATGAATCTACACGCGTTCTTACCTGTTCGTGAATGTGGGGCAGTAGGCGATAGATTTAATAACGCCTTCTTGTCATGGCCGTTTTTTTGCAATCTCCGAAGAAGATACAACGTCACTCTGACTGGCGAGAACCCACGTTTACCTTGCATGATCATGTCGTCGAGGGATAGATGATGGCCTTGTGATCACAAGCTTGTAGGTAAACAAACGTGCTTCAAGATCTTCAAGTTCAATTTACATTCATGTGATAGTCGAAAAACAAAACGAGAAACAACGATCGCATAGTATAGTATAATTTCCTCGCAGATATACGTTCCTCAGAAACAATGGGACCTATAATGTTTGTTATAGATATCCACAGGGTTTGTATCTACATTGAGGGTGAATTATATTTTAATAATAATTAATAAATAAGTCTGGTAGGATATTACATGTGAGAAACATTCAATACAATGCACTCATTCTTTTTTTGAGCGACTATACACATAGACTTAAGATACTCAAGATGCACTCTATCCGGATTCTGTTTATCCAGATACCCAGTTTATCTGAATTGATTATGTAGACTTTTTAACTCACGATTTCAATGACCAATTCGGTGTAAGAATATCAGGAACTTCAACCAGTCAACAGCCGTTTGTCGCCTCACTGTTACTGTTTTCGTGTTATCACTTTCACCTATGTGCACTTGTTTTTATGTGCATTCATCAGAATAGTGCTCTGAAACATATTCAGTGATACATTTGACCACAGACTGTAAAATCAGCTGGACGTAACTGTCTTATTCTGATGAAGCCGGACATATTTCGAGAATGCGGCCCAAAGAGTTTAAATGCAAAAATAAAACATACTTTCGTGCTGAAATATTTGTTCTTTATACAGCTTATGAATCACTTTCTTATGTATTTCATTTATTTTATATTTATGCAATTTTTATTTTTATTTTTTTACAATTTGCTTTGTCCGTCTCTGTGGTGTAGTGGTTAGTGTGATTAGCTGCCACCCCCAGAGGCCCGGGTTCGATTCCCGGCTCTACCACAAAATTTGAAAAGTGGTACGAGGGCTGGAAAGGGGTCCACTCAGCCTCGGGGGGTCAACTGAGTAGAGGGGGTTCGATTCCCTCCTCAGCCATCCTGGAAGTGGTTTTCCGTGGATTCCCACTTCTCCTCCAGGCAAATGCCGGGATGGTACCTAACTTGAGCCCACGGCCGCTTCCTTCCCTCTTCTTTGGCTATCCCTTCCAAACTTCCCATCACCCTCCCCCCCAAGGCCCTTGTTCAGCATAGCAGATGAAGCCGCCTGTGCGAGGTACTGGTCATCATCCCCAGTTGTATCCCACGATCCAGAGTCTGAAGCTCCAGGACGCTGCCCTTGAGGCGGTAGAGGTGGGATCCCTCGCTGAGTCCGAGGGAAGAACCGACCCTTGGGGGTAAACAGATTACCAACGACCGAACAATTTGTTTTACGTCGCACCGACACAGACAGGTCTTATGGCGACGATGGGATAGGAAAGGCCTAGGAGTGGGAAGGAAGCGGCCGTGGCCTTAATTAAGGTACAGCTTCAGCATTTGCCTGGTGTGAAAATGGGAAACCACGGAAAACCATCTTCAGGGCTGCCGACAGTGGGGTTCGAACCCACTGTCTCGCGGATGCAAGCTCACAGCTGCGCGCCTCTAATCGCACGGTCAACTCGCCCGGTGCATTTTTATTATCATTACTTATTTAATTTTTATTTCTACTTTCTTTCTTAATCCATTTACCTTTCAGGGTTAGTTTTTCCCTCGGACTCAGCGAGGGATCCCACCTCTACCGCCTCAAGGGCAGTGTCCTGGAGCGTGAGACTTTCGGCCAGGGGATAAAACTGGGGAGGAGGACCAGTACCTCGCCCAGGCGGCCTCACCTGCTATGCTGAACAGGGGCCTTGTGGGGGGGGGGGGGTAGGGTTGGGAAGATTGGAAGGGACAGGCAAGGGAGATGTAAGGAAGTGGCTGTGGCCTTTAGTCGGGTACCATCCCGGCACTTGCCTGGAGGAGAATTGAAAAACCACGGAAAACCACTTCGAGGATGGCTGAGGTGGGATTCGAACCCACCTCTACTCAGTTGACCTCCTGAGGCTGAGTGGATCCCGTTCCAGCCTTCGTATCGGGAATCGAACTCGGGCCTTCGGGGGTGCCAGCTAATCACGCTAACCACTACACCACAGAGGCGGACTATAGGCCTACTCAAACCACTGAATAAACCACATCCCTCTTCGTAGAACATCGTTAAAAATCTCAACAGTGGATCATTTCCATTTCATTTTGTTAATTAACTTTCGCAGTGAAGAAGAACAATGAGGGAAGGCTATAAGCTACTGTAGCATTTCAATATTTCTAGAATATTAGCTTTTTTTTCCCTGCAGAGTGTAGGATTTCACAAGAACACACACAATCTGTAGGCTCGGTTTCAAATGACTTGTGACCCTCGAGAAGGGGCCAGCGTTACCTAGCAACCGACGAGGGAAGACTAGGGGACAACACTTCAATAGTAGCACAGAAGGCCGTGTTTGAATACAAGCATGTCATTGTCCATATCAGCTGAAGAGAAAGTAGTAATGGGTGGTGTGAGCACCTCATCGTTCACAGATAACTCTCGATCGGTAACCTCTCCAGGCCTGGAGTATCCGATAATATTACGTTCAGTTCGTTATCCGAGGTTTGAGGCAACAGGTATTTAGGCCATCGTTTAGAATCCTATATTAAACAATCAAAGCAGACCTCTGGCCCTAGAGCCTATTAGGACCTCTGTCTGCCAAGACAACCACTGCCGAGCCAGATGGCCTACAGATCCTGGAATTCTACGTGGTCGTATGATGACATCCTCAGCCGTATTGCTTGGTCCACTTGACCGGGTCTGCTGTCTCTTTTATCAGGCAGCTCCACAGTCGGGCTCACGAGGATGAGCACCGGGCGAGTTGATCATGCGGCTAGGGGCGCACAGCTGTGAACTTGCATTCGGAATGTAGTGGGTTCTAACCCCACTGTCGGTAGTCCTGAAGATGGTTTTCCGTGGTTTCCCATTTTCACACTAGGTGAATGCTGGGGCTGTACCTTAATTAAAACCACGGCTGCTTCCTTCCTACGCTTTCCTATCCCATCATCGCCAAAAGGCCTATCTGTGTGGGTACGACGTAACGCCAATTGTAAAAAAAAAAAGAAAAAAAGGAAAAAACGAGGATGAACCCTCAATCCAGAATTTAAATTATTAGCCTGGCTAAGCGTAGAACCCAGGGCCTCCGGGTAGAGGGATCCACGCTACCACTATACCACAGGTTTTACAGGTACAGATATCACGGCTTTATTGTCCTTTTTAGAGTTGATTTTGTTATGAGGTATCATGTATTGCGGATTAGTATTCTTCTTCTTCCGCAGTTTTCCCACACGCTGTAGGGAGTGATGGAGGCCTTTTCACTACAGTGTGTTGCTGTGGATCATATATGATAGTTTGCGTTTCCCAAAAATATATTAATGTTTAAATAAAAAATCGTAAACCCAGTCGACACTTTATGTTTAAAACATAGAATAGAAATGTTCCAGGACTGACATAAGAGGCGATTGGGAGTTAGAGAAGTGGTGGTGGTGGTGGTGGTGGTGGTGGTGGTGGCACAAAACTTTATAGAAAACAAAAAGTACACGTGTTTAAGGACTATATTGGGGGGGGGGATATTAATTTACAAAGAGCTACAAAATGGTAAGATTTCTTAATGCTGTCTGAGCGAATTTCGATAGAGACGTAAAGGTTGAGTCTACCAAATTTAGTGCGGTGACAATAGTACTGTCCGCCTCTGTGGTGTAGTGGTTAGCGTGATTAACTGCCACCCCCGGAGGCCCGGGTTCGATTCCCGGCTCTGCCACGAAATTTGAAAAGTGGTACGAGGGCTGGAACGGGGTCCACTCAGCCTCGGGAGGTCAACTGAGTAGAGGTGAGTTCGATTCCCACCTCAGCCATCCTAGAAGTGGTTTTCCGTGGTTTCCCACTTCTCCTCCAGGCGAATGCCGGGATGGTACCTAACTTAAGGCCACGGCCGCTTCCTTCCCTCTTCCTTGCCCATCCCTTCCAATCTTCCCATCCCTCCACAAGGCCCCTGTTCAGCATAGCAGGTGAGGCTGCCTGGGCGAGGTACTGGTCATACTCCCCAGTTGTATCCCCCGACCAAGAGTCTAAAGCTCCAGGACACTGCCCTTGGGGCGGTAGAGGTGGGATCCCTCGCTAAGTCCGAGGGAAAAACCGAACCTGGAGGGTAAACAGATGATGATGATGATGAACAATAGTACTATACAATAAAACTTTCACCAAAGGGACAATACTTACATTATGTATTACAATTAAATAGAAGTACGGCATGATTATAGAATTACAAAGTCATTTGGTATTTTATTACACACTAAGAAAGTAACAGACATTAGATAGAAATACACAAACACATTTATTGAGTGAGACTGCGAGATTGACGAATGCGGCGGCAAGAGTGTGAATTATACCTCAGTGTCCATGACCTTAGCAAAAAATATACCCCTGCTTCTCTTCCTCACAGCACCTGTTACACGTTGCTCAAAATCAATCAAAATCAAAATCAATCAATACTGATCTGCATTTAGGGCAGTCGCCCAGGTGGCAGATTCCCTATTTGTTGCGCTGTATCAATCGGTTAGCCGCAACGAACAACATTTGGTGCGTATTTCCATCAAGTATTTTTCTTAATAATTAAATAAATTAAAGGAAAGAACTAGCTGAAAAACAATAGGGATTATACACATTACTTTTTTGATAATTTCTAGTTTAAGACGATGTTTAATAACTCTTGGGTTATTCAGTCTCTCGAAACTTTAAAAAAAAGCCAGGTGGCTAAAATGGAATTTAAAAATATTTTATCTCCACAAAGTGTGGGGGGGGGGGCGAGGGGCGACTGCACCCCTCGCCCCCCACCTTATCACCGCTACTGGGACTGAAGAAGATACTTTGAGCAATGAGGCTCTGAGAGTGGACGACGTGATCGACCATGGACCGGAAGTGCTTCACATACCGTAAAAATCAAATTCGTGTAATTTCAAATATTGTTATCCCTGATATCAGTGAGACTATAAAAACTCTTCATTGTAAGCAGCTCCTGTCAGTACCATTTTCTGTGTATTATCTTCCTGTGTGGTCATCGGCCCGGAGGTTGGCTGGATACTCGAAAAGCACCACTGTAGGTAATCAATCAATCAATCAAATCAATCAACACTGATCTGCATTTAGGGCAGTCGCCCAGGTGGCAGATTCCCTATCTCTTGCTTTCCTAGCCTTTTCCGAAATGATTTCAAAGAAATTGGAAATTTATTGAACATCTCCCTTGGTAAGTTATTCCAATCCCTAACTCCCCTTCCTATAAATGAATATTTGCCCCAGTTTGTCCTCTTGAATTCCAACTTTATCTTCATATCGTGATCTTTCCTACTTTTATAAACGCCATTCAAACCTATTCGTCTACTAATGTCATTCCACGCCATCTCTCCGCTGACAGCTCAGAACATACCACTTAGTCGAGCAGCTCTTCTTCTTTCTCTCAATTCTTCCCAACCCAAACATTGCAACATTTTTGTAACGCTACTCTTTTGTCGGAAATCACCCAGAACAAATCGAGCTGCTTTTCTTTGGATTTTTTCCAGTTCTTGAATCAGGTAATCCTGGTGAGGGTCCCATACACTGGAACCATACTCTAGTTGGGGTCTTACCAGAGACTTATATGCACTCTCCTTTACATCCTTACTACAACCCCTAAACACCCTCATAACCATGTGTAGAGATCGGTACCCTTTATTTACAATCCCATTTATGTGATTACCCCAGTGAAGATCTTTCCTTATATTAACACCTAGATACTTACAATGATCCCCAAAAGGAACTTTCACCCCATCAACGCAGTAATTAAAACTGAGAGGACTTTTCCTATTTGTGAAACTCACAACCTGACTTTTAGCCCCGTTTATCAACATACCATTGCCTGCTGTCCATCTCACAACATTTTCGAGGTCACGTTGCAGTTGCTCACAATCTTGTAACTTATTTATCACTCTATAGAGAATAACATCATCCGCAAAAAGCCTTACCTCCGATTCCACTCCTTTACTCATATCATTTATATATATAAGAAAACATAAAGGTCCGATAACACTGCCCTGAGGAACTCCCCTCTCAACTATTACAGGGTCAGACAAAGCTTCACCTACTCTAACTCTCTCTATACAGTAAAGAGTTGCTGTATGTCAGATGTGGATATAACATTGCTACATTGTGCAATACTGCTGGAGTAAATGCAGAGTCATCGCTACGTCATGGCTACGTCATCGTGAGCATTTAACGATGAGCTCAGTTTCTTTGAGTTTGCTTTTAGGTAAGAGCCTATGAATGCTAGACCAAGAGGCATACTGTACAGTGGCTAGTCTTTTCTCCCTCCTCTGCAGGCCTATACTCCGGCCACGTCTTATCGTGAAAGCCAAGCAATACGACTCAACAGGTCGTTACGTTTACCACGTGTACTCCAAAATTGGCTGGCACGGGTAGCAGTCATCTTGGAGAGCCAAGACCCTATTGTGTAGTATGTGCCACAGGTTTTCTTATATACTCGTACACAACTTATTAATTGTGGAGTATATCAGCGGTAGGATATTCTTCCTCTGATTTGATTTTATTTGATTTAATTTAATTTATGACCGACATAGTCAATACTACCTCAATAACAGATTATTCACAACGTCAAGCGAGATACTCTAAGAATGGACATGTCAACCAGAATTTTTGATTGGACTGTCGATGGATTTAGTATTTTGTAACGGTTCAAATTCCGTTACAAGGTGATATCTGTATTATTATTATTATTATTATTATTATTATTATTATTATTATTATTATTATGTCCGTTTTATTATTATTTTATCTTGAGATTACTGTTATTGTATTATCATTCTTGTTCAATTCCATTCTGCAATGCTTGTCGCTTGCGTGATTGTAGTTAAATATATGTATATATACGTGTGTGTAGATTAACACTAAATACATGTACAGTAAAGAGTTGCTGTATGTCAGATGTAGATATGACATTGCTACATTGTGCAATACTGCTGGAGTAAATGCAGAGTCATCGCTACGTCATGGCTACGTCATCGTGAGCATTTAACGATGAGCTCAGTTTCTTTGAGTTTGCTTTTAGGTAAGAGCCTATGAATGCTAGACCAAGAGGCATACTGTACAGTGGCTAGTCTTTTCTCCCTCCTCTGCAGGCCTATACTCCGGCCACGTCTTATCGTGAAAGCCAAGCAATACGACTCAACAGGTCGTTACGTTTACCAGTGTACTCCAAAATTGGCTGGCACGGGTAGCAGTCATCTTGGAGAGCCAAGACCCTATTGTGTAGTATGTGCCACAGGTTTTCTTATATACTCGTACACAACTTATTAATTGTGGAGTATATCAGCGGTAGGATATTCTTCCTCTGATTTGATTTTATTTGATTTAATTTAATTTATGACCGACATAGTCAATACTACCTCAATAACAGATTATTCACAACGTCAAGCGAGATACTCTAAGAATGGACATGTCAACCAGAATTTTTGATTGGACTGTCGATGGATTTAGTATTTTGTAACGGTTCAAATTCCGTTACAAGGTGATATCTGTATTATTATTATTATTATTATTATTATTATTATTATTATTATTATGTCCGTTTTATTATTATTTTATCTTGAGATTACTATTATTGTATTATCATTCTTGTTCAATTCCATTCTGCAATGCTTGTCTCTTGCGTGATTGTAGTTAAATATATGTATATATACGTGTGTGTAGATTAACACTAAATACATGTACAGTAAAGAGTTGCTGTATGTCAGATGTGGATATGACATTGCTACATTGTGCAATACTGCTGGAGTAAATGCAGAGTCATCGCTACGTCATGGCTACGTCATCGTGAGCATTTAACGATGAGCTCAGTTTCTTTGAGTTTCCTAGAGAGCCCCGGGCTATTACACCATTGTATGTAATATCTGTCGCGAGGTGGGAGTAGATTATTGTTATTTCTGGAGATTATGTAGGTGCGTCAACATAACGTCTATAAATGGTGGCTGCATATTGTAGCGTCAGTCATTATTCTACTGGAAGGAGAGGCACAGTTGGCCATTAAGTGAACGAGATGGAGTGGCCTCAGTCAGTCAACGGGAGTCATTAGTTAAACGGGAGGTGAAGAGAGAAGAAGTGGATGGTGAACAGTGATGAAGTCATAGAAGGATACACTTGCAATGAACTCATACCATACAGACTTACAAAGAAGTCATATGATATGGAGAAGAATCAGTCACATGGATACATCACCAAATTAGGCGTGGCACATCTACAGTAAACACCAGATCTAAGGAATACGTCGTAATTACACTCAAAGTGTTGAAGGTACAGTCAAGTGAAACAGTGAGGGATATATTTCATATAAATTGTTAAATGTCCGGTCAAGAAGAATTCAAGTTCATGCCTGGTTTCTTTCAGTTGCAATGTCATACTGTCATATTCTCATCTGTTTTATCGCAACAAGACTTACTATTTTTATATACAATTTCAAGATTATCTTTTGTTCTATCAAAATTAATCTTTCGTTTAATTTAAACAGTACAATTTCTTAACTCCAAATTTAACGCCAATCTCCTTTTCCCAGAACTTATATGGTATGTTGTCAAAAGTAAGCTTATTACCCCACACCCTAGAGATAGTCAAGATTCTCATTCTATTATTGCTGCACTGAGTTGTAGCTGGCGCCCACCAAATAACGTATGTGTAAGTAAGCAGGTAAGAAGTAAGTGTGAGTACAAGGTCCAACGATTGTGTATTTTATTTAATGAATATTAATTTTCATATTTTCCATTTTAAATGCAGATATTTCAGATTTTTCAATTAAAATTAAGATTGATATGTTTTCATGTAAGTAAAAGAGTTAGGAACCTTCACAATTTCCCACTCCGATATAAGATTAGTTTACACCTGACGAATATTCGGCCAAGACACTCAATATATTACTCGGCCTAACATCTGTCATGACCGAGTAGACGTCTAGATACATAGCAGATTTTGGGCGCGACAGTTCACTTTCTACTTTGTGCAGACAATAACGTTTACAAAATGAGAGGCCGTCATAAAAGGGGGAGAATGAAGAAAATTTTCAAAGATTGCGCCAAACATGATTATTTCTACGTTGACTGAGCTATTGGAAGATGAGTTGGAGAATGACAAGAAAATTGACCTTAAGAAGGAGTACTCATGGAGCCTTAGTTGATTTCTTTGAATACTGGCAGCGTTGCCAACCACCGAAAATTGAAAAACCGGACAGAAATTCAAAATAAACCTTATTCTTTATCATAATATTGTACAGTACTAATATTCATCCAAATGCGCTAAAATTCAGTAGAATGAGTGTAGTAGTAGCAATTAGCAATAATATCAAATAGGAATACTTAACTGAAACATATTGAACCCTTTAGGTCCATATTGAGGGATACCTACTTTCCTTACCTATCAGCAAAGTTCATGAGATCTGTCTCTTGGGTCGTTTCGGGTTCTTCGTCACTTGCTGAGGTAAAGGTAGGGTTCATTAATTCTAATCTATCTACTGGAATGAAAGGTCTGTTTAAAAGATTCCTATTTATTCAGGAAAATTCTGAATAAATTTACTATGTCAACGGTGTCATAGTCAATTGTGTCCACTGGACACCACAATCATTTTTACATAAACGTCAGAACACTGGTGTGAGACTTTAACGTAACTGCCTGATGGGCATTCTTACTAGAAACCATTATCTCAATTATTAATCATTTAAGAAAGGAAAGTCTGGAAATCCGTAAATTCGGCTTCCATGTGAGACCACATGTACCATCATAGTGATTCGTTATGGTCCAGCCCTCGTAACACGAACTCTGGACTCTGGGAATAATTAAGGCCGTCCAATCGGTGTGTGCCACACAGTGGTTCTACGGCATGGACCCTTAATTGAATCGATGTGACCTGCGTCTATGTCATGGACCGACATCTACTCTTCTAAGTCACTTTAAAGTCATTGTGGATGATGACCGCAAGGAAATGATGCTACAATGGCATATGGCCCTAATCTAAGTCACTGAGGTTGATGACCCCCTGACCATCCAAGTTTCTAGGCTGAAGGCTAAACACAATTAAGTTAGATCGGTTTATGACCAAAGTTCCACTTTACTATCCCCAGCACATTCACTGCTCAATCAATCAAAGTTCAATAATTACAACAATAGCAATGCTCACAAACTTTGTGGCAGAAAAATCCATTTTCTTCGGATATGTCCCCTTAATCGTTACTTTACATGTTAACATTTCCCAGAAAACAAACTAAAATTTCCAGAATGCATCTCCAAGTTATTCGCTTGATTAAAGTTATTTCAAATGCGGTTTCACTGAATTTAATAATTAAATAAATTTAAATGATTTAACGAAATATTAACGAACAACAAATTTTATCTCCGCGGACTCTGGTTTCTTCACAAATTTCTACGCAGCTGTGATGTGAGTTCAATATTGCGATGTTTATCTGGCTGGAAAAGAATATTACATAATTCATGTCCAGCTACATATATCCTATCTCGTGATATCATGCTTAAAAATCTAATCTAGTCCTAACCGTTATTAACACTTGGATATCCTAATAATCTACGCACAAACCAAACAACTCGCCATATAATTACGATGTCATATCTCGTCATTACCATTATGAATTTTGCGCACCCCTCACAGACAAACCGATCGTCACGACCATCGCTCTATATTTTGGACAACCCTGAAATTGGGTTACTCTGTTCCTTATACTCAAAGTTCGTGATTTCAAATGTTCATTACGTCCCCAATTACAGTATTTCACAATACTTAGATCATTACCGGCTATGGATTTCAACTAAATCCAGCATTTTAACGTTTCCCCTGGTCGAGAATTACAGTACAATCTCAACTCCACTTCTTTCCCGTTATTATCCCGCTGTCCGCTGAGGCCTCTCACCCCATGCTCGCTTGGCAGTTACATGAAACACCTGTTTGTTCCAGTTGACTGGCTTCTCAAAATGCTCACCTTTTAAACTCTGCCGACATAATTAAACAAATACGATATTCTAACCAACAAAATGCACAGATTATGCTTCAAGATGCCCACACTAATTATACGCGTCGCCAATTGATACCGCTATGGATTTCTATGAATTTCTTTCCATTCCCAACATTATAAAATATTCCTCGGGCTATCATGTCCCGGCTTCAATGACAGGACTCTAACCTGATTCACACATCTCATCTCAACTCATATAAAACATTCCTCGGGCTTCCGTGTCCCGGCTTCAATGACAGGTCCAACCTGATTCACAAAACTAACCTCTGTTTCCCAGCTCCACAATTATCATCGACAAAGAACTGGAATAAAATCCTCACTAGAAATCCCGACGTCTAATATCGCACAATGCATTAATCATGAATAACTTCGCATAAATGATATCGTATTTAATAACTTGATTTTTTTACGAGAAATGACTGAAACATTCTACTAGATCTTCTATTGTCAGTCAGACACAGTTTAAAATTGGCATTAAAAAAAACGTTTCTCTCCGTGACCAAATTCATCACCCTAGGTTCTCATCCGACAGCGCGCTTCCACTCGATTGAAAATGAGTGACCATGGATTATTATTATTAACGTCAAATTGCAGACAGAAGAATTTTACGTCGAATGAACATCTTAATTTGACATCACAAAATATAGGCAGTACACTCACACGGATGACGATCTACATTGGACGTGATATCACTTCGGAACCCTATTCAATAACTTTTTACAACATTATACGGCCCTCGCAAGACTTCAAAAATTTATCCAAGTGGAAAATAAAACAAATGACTCTTTTAGTCGTACTCTCACATTTACAAAACTTAGTAGGGTGACCACTGCGTCGTATATCCCCATTCAAATACACTTTAAGAAATCACGAGACAGGATATAATAGGTAGTAAGATGGAAAGTCACCTACCTCATGTCGTTATGCCAGTATTCGTCTTAGGGCTCACCTGCGACCCTGGCATTTTATTTAGCCATTTTTACATTCATGGCTTCACAATTTATTATTATTTCTTCAGGTTTCCTGGAATAAAGCATAAAAAAAGAAAATACCTTCACTTGTTTGCTTGAACGCACACGATGGACTATAATTATTTCCGCACACGAATTACTTAATCACATTAGAATTTATTCAGTACTTTGACCGTCCTATCTGGTACAATTATTTCACTCAAGAAAACTATCTCCTCATGGAGTCAAGACTTAGCCGCAATGGCTAAAATCTGCAGTTGAACTCAGTCTACTTTCGTTGGTTTGATTTCGCAGAGCAGCTCAACAATTTTTCGTCCGCTTTGTATCACAAATGCCGGAGAAGGAAACTTCGTCATGGCGTCCCTTCATATTTATAGCAGTTACCCCCTCTCTTCGGATCTCTCCCTTTGCCGCCAAAAAAATTTATATAAATTTTCTGACTTACCTAAACTGTAATTTCAAGAGTTTTGAAAGTGACTACATGCTTGCTACATTTCTGGCGGTAGTGTTCATGGACATTTAAAAATTTTACGGGTTCGATTTGTGAGATGATTGACCTCCTTTGATAGGCACTATATTTTTTTGACTTGGCGTGGTCACGCCATGTACACGCGCTTTGAAATAGTTCATAAAAATGACTTGAGATTCTTCCGCCGTCGACACGTGTGGTTGACGTCACGTACCCCAGAGCGTGGGACCGAAGGTAATCACCCCCTCGTCACGTGTCAAATCCATGCTATCAAGAACCCAACTTTTAGTTTAATTGTTACATTATGCATAATGTTCTTAGGGCACAAAGGTCATGGGTTCATATTTCCCCCAAGACACGAATTCCTTTCGCACAGTGACAAGGAATTTCCTTTAAATACTCCAGATGGTGAAATTTCTAATTTTGACGTCTGATGAAACATGACCTTTGAATGTAAATTCCTTTCTTCTCTCTTATGCAATTGCTCATCTCCTGGTGTACGGATGTTGGTTGATGCCTCCAGCTTCCCGGTAGTTCTTGGTTGCTCGTAGAGTTCGGGGTTGCGGGGTAGATTTCCAGTGAATTGTAGTTGACTTATTGGAAGTTAGGTGGTTTGTCCTTCCAACTTCTCGACGAACTTGCATTCACATCGAAATGCGAAGTTTCTGGGTTCAAATCCCTGTCCTCATTACTATCGTTGTCATTGACTTTCTTCATTTTTGCAGGTGGATTACCGTTCTTCTTCTTCATCATTCTCCTCATCTTCTTCATTTTATCAGCTGGCTGACCCTTCTTCTTCTTCATCATCATCCTCATCTTCATTTTAGCAGCTGGTTTACACATCTTCTTCATCATCCTCATCTTCATTTTAGCAGCTGGCTTACACATCTTCTTCATCATCCTCATCTTCATTTTAGCAGCAGGCTTACACTTCTTCGCATTTGCTTGAGCCTTTCTTGACGGACTATAATCGTCAACACTGGCATTCTCGTCTGAACGTTCATCAATTCTACTTATCTTAGGCCTCTTCTTCTTATTGGCACCAAATCGTTTAGGTTTTGCTTTTTCCTCTTCAGACCCATGCCATAGATCAGAATGTCTGGATTTGTAATTATTCCATCTTCTATCGGCTTCATTTCCACGATGGCGTCTGCGTCTTTGGTAAGAATTTTCTCGACATTGACCCTGGTTCCTTCTACATGGATCACGGCGTCTATTCCACTTTCCGTACAGGTAGCTAGGCTGTTCCACGTTCTTACTATCCTGGTTTAGTATGGTTTCAAACCGTTGCTCATTATTCTCTTGTATGTCTGCCAGCGAAACATCCCTATCCGGTCTACTATCTTGGATATGATTTACAACATTCACTTGGTTTTCCACACGCTTAGTTACTTGTGGCGCTGATTTAGGAGGCTTCATGTCATCTAGCTGTTCCAGTGTAGTGTCCGGTTTAACATTCACTATTTCTAACTTCTCCTTCAATTCTTTCGCGTCCACCCTTATATTTTCACTTAGTTCCTTCAAGTCTGCTTGTTCCTCCTCAATACTCCTAGCCGTTTCTTCCTGAGTTGTACCTAATTTTCTCATATCCTCTTTATTCATCTGGATTAATTTAAAGTCAATGGCCTCAATACGCTGGTCTACAGTTGCCTTGACGTCTTCGGCTACCTGGTCTACTTTGTCATTTACGACGGCTATCTCTTTACACAACATTTCCTTATGTTCATTCATTGCTGTGAAGACCTTTGACTTATCGTCTTCACGCATGATGTTGAACTTCCCTACCTCTGTCTTCAGATCGGCCTTAAGCTCAGCTTGATCTGACATCAACTGCTGATGTAGTTCCCTACTTTCGTTGACGTGCCTATCGAGGTCTCCTCTAATTATGTCCTGATTTTCACTAAGAACACGATGTAGCTCGCGAGTTTCTATAAACTGCTGATTTATTTCATGTTTAAAGTCACCAATGTCCTTCCTAATATCAACGCTAGCTTCCTTACAACTATCCTGAGTGTCCTGCACTTTAATGTCAACATTTTGAACAACTTCCTTCATACCTTTTATTTCTACATCTGCACTATCTAATTTATTGTCCATGGTTCCTACGACTTCCTTCATACCTTTTAACTCATTGTTAATAGATTTTACACTCTCACTTAAGTCCTTCCTATCGGCTTCCGCAACCTTCCTATCGGCATCCATTCTCTCCATAAAGTCCTTCATCATTTGGACCACCTGCCCTTGGGCCAATTCTCCCTCCTGCATAAACATACTGTATTTAACAGAAAACGATAGGTCATCGGTGAGCCCGAGACTTCAACGGCGTATAATAAGACTACAACGATAAACATCACAACATCCTCCTATCTAACACATCACACTGTTAATGCAACATTCTCTAAAATTTTTATTTAATAAAACGTGAACTGCAATGTTCACACGATCAAAGTGATCAGCCAAAACACTCAAACCAGTATTCAAAATTTTGAGAAATTACACTAACACACTTAAATTATACCTTTCATTCAGTAGATAAATTATTCTCATAGTGGTATCTCCTAGCCTTACTCATCGGGCGTTTATCTATTTCTTCGAGTTCACTATCAACTCTGGCGCACGATTTTATCATCCATAATGTGGCACAGCCTCAACATGATTTCTCTTTTCGCCTAGTACACGATTTTTTCAAAATATCCTTATCGTTATCGTGACTTAGGTTCCCTCATCGTTATCGTGACTTATGCCCCATCGTTGGTGCGACATTTTAATGATCGACCAACGTATAACAATCCTACAATTGGTCATCGTTTCACTGATGTCAACCAACTTAACTTGTAGTTCTTCTCTCGATGTACTTAGGCCCTGTCTTAAGTGACTGAAGCCCCACGTTGGGCGCCATTTTAATGAACCCTTTAGGTCCATATTGAGGGATACCTACCTTCCTTACCTATCAGCAAAGTTCATGAGATCTGTCTCTTGGGTCGTTTCGGGTTCTTCGTCACTTGCTGAGGTAAAGGTAGGGTTCATTAATTCTAATCTATCTACTGGAATGAAAGGTCTGTTTAAAAGATTCCTCTTTATTCAGGAAAATTCTGAATAAATTTACTATGTCAACGGTGTCATAGTCAATTGTGTCCACTGGACACCACAATCATTTTTACATAAACGTCAGAACACTGGTGTGAGACTTTAACGTAACTGCCTGATGGGCATTCTTACTAGAAACCATTATCTCAATTATTAATCATTTAAGAAAGGAAAGTCTGGAAATCCTTAAATTCGGCTTCCATGTGAGACCACATGTACCATCATAGTGATTCGTTATGGTCCAGCCCTCGTAACACGAACTCTGGACTCTGGGAATAATTAAGGCCGTCCAATCGATGTGTGCCACACAGTGGTTCTACGGCATGGACCCTTAATTGAATCGATGTGACCTGCGTCTATGTCATGGACCGACATCTATTCTTCTAAGTTACTTTAAAGTCATTGTGGATGATGACCGCAAGGAAATGATGCTACAATGGCATATGTCCCTAATCTAAGTCACTGAGGTTGATGACCCCCTGACCATCCAAGTTTCTAGGCTGAAGGCTAAACACAATTAAGTTAGATCGGTTTATGACCAAAGTTCCACTTTACTATCCCCAGCACATTCACTGCTCAATCAATCAAAGTTCAATAATTACAACAATAGCAATGCTCACAAACTTTGTGGCAGAAAAATCCATTTTCTTCGGATATGTCCCCTTAATCGTTACTTTACATGTTAACATTTCCCAGAAAACAAACTAAAATTTCCAGAATGCATCTCCAAGTTATTCGCTTGATTAAAGTTATTTCAAATGCGGTTTCACTGAATTTAATAATTAAATAAATTTAAATGATTTAACGAAATATTAACGAACAACAAATTTTATCTCCGCGGACTCTGGTTTCTTCACAAATTTCTACGCAGCTGTGATGTGAGTTCAATATTGCGATGTTTATCTGGCTGGAAAAGAATATTACATAATTCATGTCCAGCTACATATATCCTATCTCGTGATATCGTGCTTAAAAATCTAACCTAGTCCTAACCGTTATTAACACTTGGATATCCTAATAATCTACGCACAAATCAAACAACTCGCCATATAATTACGATGTCATATCTCGTCATTACCATTATGAATTTTGCGCACCCCTCACAGACAAACCGATCGTCACGACCATCGCTCTATATTTTGGACAACCCTGAAATTGGGTTACTCTGTTCCTTATACTCAAAGTTCGTGATTTCAGATGTTCATTACGTCCCCAATTACAGTATTTCACAATACTTAGATCATTACCGGCTATGAATTTCAAATAAATCCAGCATTTTAACGTTTCCCCTGGCCGAGAATTACAGTACAATCTCAACTCCACTTCTTTCCCGTTATTATCCCGCTGTCCGCTGAGGCCTCTCACCCCATGCTCGCTTGGCAGTTACATGAAACACCTGTTTGTTCCAGTTGACTGGCTTCTCAAAATGCTCACCTTTTAAACTCTGCCGACATAATTAAACAAATACGATATTCTAACCAACAAAATGCACAGATTATGCTTCAAGATGCCCACACTAATTATACGCGTCGCCAATTGATACCCCTATGGATTTCTATGAATTTCTTTCCATTCCCAACATTATAAAATATTCCTCGGGCTATCATGTCCCGGCTTCAATGACAGGACTCTAACCTGATTCACACATCTCATCTCAACTCATATAAAACATTCCTCGGGCTTCCGTGTCCCGGCTTCAATGACAGGTCCAACCTGATTCACAAAACTAACCTCTGTTTCCCAGCTCCACAATTATCATCGACAAAGAACTGGAATAAAATCCTCACTAGAAATCCCGACGTCTAATATCGCACAATGCATTAATCATGAATAACTTCGCATAAATGATATCGTATTTAATAACTTGATTTTTTTACGAGAAATGACTGAAACATTCTACTAGATCTTCTATTGTCAGTCAGACACAGTTTAAAATTGGCATAAAAAAACCGTTTCTCTCCGTGACCAAATTCATCACCCTAGGTTCTCATCCGACAGCGCGCTTCCACTCGATTGAAAATGAGTGACCATGGATTATTATTATTAACGTCAAATTGCAGACAAGAATTTTACGTCGAATGAACATCTTAATTTGACATCACAAAATATAGGCAGTACACTCACACGGATGACGATCTACATTGGACGTGATATCACTTCGGAACCCTATTCAATAACTTTTTACAACATTATACGGCTCTCGCAAGACTTCAAAAATTTATCCAAGTGGAAAATAAAACAAATGACTCTTTTAGTCGTACTCTCACATTTACAAAACTTAGTAGGGTGACCACTGCGTCGTATATCCCCATTCAAATACACTTTAAGAAATCACGAGACAGGATATAATAGGTAGTAAGATGGAAAGTCACCTACCTCATGTCGTTATGCCAGTATTCGTCTTAGGGCTCACCTGCGACCCTGGCATTTTATTTAGCCATTTTTACATTCATGGCTTCACAATTTATTATTATTTCTTCAGGTTTCCTGGAATAAAGCATAAAAAAAGAAAATACCTTCACTTGTTTGCTTGAACGCACACGATGGACTATAATTATTTCCGCACACGAATTACTTAATCACATTAGAATTTATTCAGTACTTTGACCGTCCTATCTGGTACAATTATTTCACTCAAGAAAACTATCTCCTCATGGAGTCAAGACTTAGCCGCAATGGCTAAAATCTGCAGTTGAACTCAGTCTACTTTCGTTGGTTTGATTTCGCAGAGCAGCTCAACAATTTTTCGTCCGTTTTGTATCACAAATGCCGGAGAAGGAAACTTCGTCATGGCGTCCCTTCATATTTATAGCAGTTACCCCCTCTCTTCGGATCTCTCCCTTTGCCGCCAAAAAAATTTATATAAATTTTCTGACTTACCTAAACTGTAATTTCAAGAGTTTTGAAAGTGACTACATGCTTGCTACATTTCTGGCGGTAGTGTTCATGGACATTTAAAAATTTTACGGGTTCGATTTGTGAGATGATTGACCTCCTTTGATAGGCACTATATTTTTTTGACTTGGCGTGGTCACGCCATGTACACGCGCTTTGAAATAGTTCATAAAAATGACTTGAGATTCTTCCGCCGTCGACACGTGTGGTTGACGTCACGTACCCCAGAGCGTGGGACCGAAGGTAATCACCCCCTCGTCACGTGTCAAATCCATGCTATCAAGAACCCAACTTTTAGTTTAATTGTTACATTATGCATATGTTCTTAGGGCACAAAGGTCATGTGTTCAATATATTGGAAGTAAGAACATGCAACATATACACTTTGCCCTTTCTTCACATGTTGTAACAGAACGCAGTCACTTCCTATATTTTCTATGCTCTCCCATGACTGCCTGTACTTTTTTCCTTCTGGGTGTTTTAACATAAAATTTTAATTTTTTGGATGTCGAAGGACTTGCTTTAGTTTTGGAATCAGAAGTTAACCGCATCTTTGCGTTTTATTTCATTCATTCATATCCTAAGGGCAAGGCCTTTGCTGCAACTACAGTGGTCTCTCCTCTGCTGAACGTTTTGGGCCAACATATTTTTTCAAATTCAGCCTGTCCACGGAATAAATAAAATAAACACCAAAGAATATATATATATATATATATATACTTAATTAACTAATTAAGCTAACCAACAAGAAACTGAAGCACTGCACTGTCACACAAAAGAATGTGTAAGTACGTCACAATATTATTCGTAAGTTTGACGAATTCACGTTATCCATAAGATTTACAACTAAAAGCTGCATTGTTACATATTTGATAACACACCACACTTTAAACTCGTTAAAAAACGATTGGCGGAGTTCGGTGTGGGCTGATTCAAGAGTGTGACTGTGAACAAATATAAGACTACGAGATCCACAGTTTGGTGAAGTTGGAAGCATGGTAATCGCGGCCGCAGTGTGAGACAGAAAATCCCACGTGGCAGACTATTCAGACGCTTCATTGGTTGATCTGAAACCAGCTCATGAGCTCAAAGGTGAATCACAACATTCAAAGCTTGGGAGTCCCCTCGAGAAATGGAGGCCATGTCATACATGTCCAGGAAATGAGGTATATTCAAACAGGATAAAAAATAATTTTGTATACACAATCTGAACATTTCCAATAACAAATAAATGTTCATTTAGAAATTTCGCACACATTCGAACCATACACCGTACATAGAGGGTTGAAAATCGTAAGTGTAGGGTTCAAACCGTACGGTTGGCGACGCTGAGGACTGAAGAGTAAATATACTACATAGGATAGGAGCAATTCGATATGTTATTACAAAATATAAGTGATAACATTCAACGAGTAGACACTGTTACGAGAGAAGTCGAACCAGAAGAGAATGAAGTTACATGTGACTCTTTCCTTTTTAATAACAAGGAAAAGCGAGCGTGGTTGCTCATTCCCGCTCCGGTTCCATTTTACGTGAACACCTTATTAAAACTTTGTATGAAACACAAGTTTTTGCATACACAATCGGCACTCACCAACAACCATACATTTTAGGCAGCCCGAAGACGCCGAATAGTTTACTGCTGCAAGTGGTGGGGACATTATCTCGTCTATCGGCGTTACATCAGTTGGCCAAGCGCTGTACTTTGCGTTCATATTGCTCTCGGCTCTTGGCTAAATGGTTAGCATAGTGGTCTTCGATTCAGAGGGTCCCGGGTTCATTTCTTGGCCGCGCTTAGTTTAATTCTCTAGCTCGTGCTTTGGGTGTTCGTGCCTTTCATAAAACACATTTTCACTTATATACAACACATCACACCATAGAAACATGCAATAGTGAAGTTATCTCTCTATATAGGTTTGGCGTTAGGAAAGACATCCTTCGATGTAAGCTAAAGAGGCTAAATCCATTCAAAATGCCGACCACAGAAAATAGGGAAAAGCCTGGTAGAAAAAAATTGAGGAAGTATTGGGATGAATTTACTTCTTAGTTGAATGCACGTCAGGTATAATAATTATGATTTCGTGTGGCTATTGTTAGCCTAGGGTGGCTGCATAGGAAGCTGCGTGCTATTGTGATGGAGGATAGTGTAATGTGTGGGTTGTTGGGGACAGCACAAACACCCAATTCCCTAGCCAAGGGAAATTATCAAGATTAAAATCCTCGGGGAATCGAACATGGGACTCTCTGAACTGAAAGCCACTGCGATGACCATTCAACCAAGGAGCCGAGCAAATGTAAATTCTTGTCCTCTTTTTCAAGCACATATCAAGTGGAGGTGAGCTGCATGTACACGCCCCCTGCTAATCTAAAATTTCTACCATTACCGGGATTGCTAACATTACAGTACAGAGGTGGACGGCTTAAAGCACGCTGACTAAATGAAGTGACCTGCAATGCTAAAGTTATGCAGCTTGTGAATAAAGTTATGGGAAGATTTTAGCAAGAGCCGTTAGCACAGGTTACGTACTGAGCCCAATTGGCTCATATCATTGTCTTTAAAAATATTAGAAATTAAAAAAATGGCGTATGAGGGAATAGCCGCAGTTACATTATAGGCCGGATGTGTGGCGCCATTTCGCTTGCCCAGGTTTAAAGATAGTTCCACGTGTCAAGGTCATCTTATGATGAAATGGAAAGCATTGGAATATTCCATGAGGTGTGATGACCAAAGTCACCAGATTTAAGTTGGCAACATTTTCAGGCAGCATTAATGCATGATTATTCGTTTATTTTCCTTTTTTAAGTACTGTAGCAAGGATAGTTAGGTTTTTTTTTAGGTTTCATTTTATGCTGATGCCTAGGGGGGTGTGCATATTGTGATATTAGCGTGTGTTAAAATATGGTCTTCGCGAGTGTGAAAATAATGTGAGTAAATAATGATCTTCCATTACGGGTGTGAAACATGGTTTTTTTTGTTTTCTTCTCAGTGCGTGATCTTCTAGCAAATATTAGCGTGTGCGTGTGTGAATATTTAATGACGTAGGAGGTATCAGTAAGGATTAGTTAGAGGGAATAGATAGATTAACCTGGCATGTCGCATGAAAGTTTCCATGGCCAAAGTTTCGAACCTTGATCTTTCCGGCACATTACAGTGGGATTTTTGAAATAGATGTCATCAGTAAGTAACAGGTAGTGCTAACCAGTGAATTAAAATTTTGTGCTGTAGGAAATAAAGTGTCATTCTATTAATTTATCCGGAATATAGCTAGCTAGTATTGAAGCAGGGACCTCTAAGACACAGATTGCCAACCGCAGGGTCGAACCAATGATATTGTACAACGCCACAGATGTAAAATACCGGCATAGTGATATATGTGTTCCCGAGAATGTTGAATGAAAAAGGTAGTACAAATATACGTGAAAGATGGAACAAAATGAGATGTATTGAGAGTGTCATATATAATTAGTTACTGTTCGCACCGAGAGTAAGAATACGCAGATATTGTGGAGGAAACATATGGCTTCATTTAGAGCGGAGAGAGAGAATATTAAGTGGGTGCGGACAAATTAGAATGCCGTGTCAACGAAACGAGTCGGGCGTGAGATAAGGCAGCAGACCGGGACGGCGTGTTGTGTATTAGAGAAGCTATGGTAGCTGTAGTAGGGTCTTATAAGTAAAATATATTACAGTCATTTGTTAGATAATTCTGTTTTGTAGAACTTAGGACAGCACAATAAAATTGATTAATAACAGATATATTTCGTGACAGTTTATTGCGGCAAGCGTAATGATAGGTCACTGTAATGATGCCAAGTTGAGGGTCGGAGTTCGATGCCCGGCCGAGCCAGTGTATAATGATTTTCCCTGTGACTATATGATTGAAATTATGTTGTGTTTGTTTATGTTATATGTTCTTCAATATGTGGGCAATGCAAATTTTGATTTTGCAGTTGCAATATTTCTTGTGATGTTGAATTCAGTTCACGATGGTTGTTGATACTTGCGGCAATGAGGTTTATCCCATTGTCTGTAGAATCAGTGTAGGTTAAGATGTATTTAACATTATAGTATAGGGTTTCTTGCTACAGGGTAGGCATATGTTTTGTGTATGATAAAACAGCTAATTAAGCATATGTGAGATATTTATCATTTTAATGAATCGGTAAATTAATTTAATTCATTTATGTCAGGGTTACTTTTCGATTTCGTGCGTGCGTTCCATATTATCAGCATTATATGAGGGGAGGATGGTACTGAGAAAGAATAAGTTAAATAGTTTCGGACTCAAATTAGGGACTATTGTTATATAAAATTTGTGATGAATAATTTTATGATATATAAAATTTTGGATTGAATTACCAAATCTAACAAACGTGATTGGATAAATTTATGATTTTCAAGGTAACAATTATACCGACATTGATAACTGCGAATTTGTAAATTATAATGAATTTAATGGATTTAATTAATTAAAAGATGAGTTGTGAATTACACGGCGGATGTTGCTTAATGAATTTACACAGTCTCATACATTTCATTTTGAAGAGTGTATTTAAATAAATAATTTGGTATTTAGTAAATGGTAACTACAAGGTTTATACTATGGTGAGGAAATAATTTAAAGGTATGGAGAGCAAATACGAATTTGTTATTCAAAGAATGAACGGAAGAAGTTTTGGTTGTATTAACATTTTAAAAAGGTACTTTGACAAATTAACAAAGGTCATGATGATAGATTATTATAATATTTTATTATTGAAAATTTTGAAATATGGTGGTACCAAAATATGAGTGGAATGGAATTGGATTAAAATTTTTGAAGTACTGAAGTAGAGTTGATGAATAAGATGAAAGGGAATTGTAATATAGATGAAGTAATGTGTTTAGAAGGATTTGAAATCTATGAGTCATGAGGTTGATATTTATAGTCGAGGGTGATAGAGGTTGTGAACGATATTTGGTCCGAAGAGTTTATTGTTTGTATAGAAGTATATTTGCTTTGCCAAAGTTTAGCCTTTTCAATAAATTTTGCATTCGTAAATGTTCTCATTCGGATTTTATTTAATTATTTTATTTCTTCTCTTTTATCCTTCCCGCTTGATTAATTTTAAGGTTAGTTTATAATATCTGAAGATATCTCTGAGGGTAGTACCCAGTCAGCGACCCTGGGATGTCTCGAGCCGGCGCCACATTTCAAGGCAGGAAGGGTAGAGGGTTGAGTACATAATTTTATCAATTCTGTGGAAAGTTATATAACAAAGAAAGGAGAATATACATATTATAATTGTTGAGATTTCTTCGTTTACGTTGTTATATTATCTACTCTTTCGTACCGTACGTGTCCTTTGAAGCACATGGAGAAGGCTATGAAATGTGTAGGGGAGCAAAATATTATAATGTACTACATCGAACTGTTGATTTATTTTTAGTACAAAGGCCTCTTTAAAATAACTTGGATAAAGTTGTGTACAAAATATGATAAAATTGTTGAAATATCTTCCTTTATATTTTTATAACAAATAAATTGTCACATTAAAATGTTTTATATTTTCTTTGTATTTGAGCATGGATTAGTGATTCTGAAGAGAGTGATGCATTACAGTAGGCCATGAAGTGTGGTAAAGTTACTGTATCGCACAAGTGCCGCAAAATATCTTTATTTCACGCCTCGCTTTCTCTGTGATAGTAGATAATATATATGGTTGTCCTTTTAGGGAAAATGAATCCTCCACTTCTGTGTTTATGAGCCTTACCTAGGACGCACGAGTCTGTGTTGCTAACGAGATGAGGAGCTCTGATAAATTTGTGGTGACCTTTAGCTGAAGTGTTACATTGAGCAGGGAACAATAGTAAGCAAACGTCGTACAGGAGATAACCCTTGCTAACGAAACACGAGGTACTGTACATAGTAATCGATGTCTCTAAACTGAGAAAGTTGTAGGACGGTCACTTAAGGTTGGTGGTGGTGGTGATTATTGTTTTAATAGGAAGTACAACTAGGCAACCATCCCCTATATAACACTAATCAGAGGAGAAAATGGAAGGGACCCGACACTTCGAAAAATGAAGGTATCGGCCAAAGGAAGACAAGGGCCACGAAGGGCGTGAAAATGAAAGACACCTTAGGCCTCCAAACGTAATACCGTCGGGGTCTGAAAAGAACCAGAGTTGACCAAGGGAGGTCGGATAGGATAGATGAAAGTGAGGAGCATGACACAAGTAAGTGAAGCAATGCCAGGACTCAGCTGAGGGGCCCGTGGTCGCCAACCCACGCTCCCAAGTTAAGAGCCCCTGGGGCCAGTTTTAGTCGCCTCTTACGACAGGCAGGGGATACCGTGAGTGTTATTCTACCGCCCCCAACCACAGGGGTCACTTAAGGTTGGACAGTAAGGATATCTGTACCAAGTAATATTTTAAAGTTCAAATTTTCTGCTATCATTAAATATACTGTTATTTACTACTACTACTACTACTACTACTACTACTACTACTAATAATAATAATAATAATAATAATAATAATAATAATAATCTATCGCTTTTCCCACATCTGTAAGCAGGGAACAATAGTAAGCAACAGTCGTATCGGAGATAATCCTTGTTAATGAAACAAGAGGTACTGTACATCGTAATCGATGTCTCTAAATTGAACCAATGAGTCGGATAATAATAATAATAATAATAATAATAATAATAATAATAATAATAATAATAATAATAATAATAATAATAATTGTACCGGGCGGTACACCTCCACTCCGCTAATTTAAAATGTGCGCCTGTGGAAACTCCTCTGCTGGAGGAAGTCTGAACTTTATTTACCCTATTAATTTTCTAGTTTCTCAGAAGATGTCACCACCTGGAAATTTTTGAGTTTGTGAACTGTGTCATTTTCGACGTACTTTTGTTTTGCTTGAAGTAAGAAGTGTGAACTTTCTCTTCTAGAGGACACCACTGAAAAACTACAATAGTGCACCCTAGTGGGAAGAAAAATAACTGTTCTTTGGAGAAAATTTTATTTCAAAAGTTTGTTCCTTGTTAAATTTCTTTCTGTTATTGTTTTAGTTGGCTGTATACCCCTCTCTTTCCCCTTGTTTTGCATTTGACCAATCCCGAATTTCTGTTATTAATTTCTGACCAATCATTGGTATCTTCCCCCAACTTGAATATGTTTCTATACCCTAGCCAATAAAAAGTTTGTGGGAGGGTGTTTTCTTTCCCCTAACACCTAGAACCTTCCGCAAGAGGATATAAACTGCTGATTTTTGGGTCTCCGGGCCACTTCTGTTCCATCTTTCAGTGTATTAAGTACATAGCAGGAGGCGGGAAGCGCCTCTTTCTCCGGCAGCGGTCAACTATAAGGTAATGGCCGATTAATATATTCTTTCTTTGCTAGCTCAGCAGTTTAACTCTCGGGGCGGGTGCGAAGCGTTCCACCATGTAACCTTTTCCTAAATTGTAAATGTAACTACTCTTTTCATCTATTCTCTTGGAAAGCTACATTCTGGGATAGAGAGTGCTAACCCTCTCGAGCTCCCACTCATATTGTTTTGAGGTGAACTTATTTTTCTCAACCTATTCTTCGTTAATGTAAAACAAATTGTTCTCTTCTTAAGTCACCTCTTTAGTATGGGATTAGCCCTTGTATTAACGGCCTAGCGCCAAGTAGGTCTTAATCTAGTGTATTAGGAGTGCAAGTTCGCCTCCTCTCAAATTGTTATTTTAGAGGTCATTTAATTAACATTCTTTTCGTTTAATAGACCTCAGTAGATTGGGTATTTTACCCCTGTGTTTATGTCCGTTGAGGACAGCTTGAAGGTGGAGTTTGGTGTGGCCTGGGAGAGGCTTAAATTTGAGAGCGAGTGGCTCTTTTGAAAATTGTATGTTGTATGCCTCGAGGAGGCTTTTCAGTGTAATTTGGAGCAAGGGCTCCTAGGTATGAATGGGGTTTTCTGCCCCTCTGTTAAAACTTGTGTTTGGGGTAAAACTGAGCTGATTGCCCAAGCATTGTGAACTCGGGGCGCGAAGCCCAAATTCTGTAAATATTGTAACTACCTTATTTTGACTTGCTATTCTGTACCTGCCATGCTTGTTACTTATTTATTTTGAAAAGAAAATATAACCGTATTAAATTTTAAATTTACTTTACGGGCACTATAATTTCGTAGCTTGAGATCCATTCACACCCGCACCTTCTTTCACCTCTACCTACCGCTAAAACACGGTAACAATAATAATAATAATAATAATAATAATAATAATAATAATAATAATAATTCGAGCTCGGCACTTGCATTACTGACCCATGGGTGAGAGAATATTGTTTTTAAATTATGTCTGTTTATCACACTGTAAGCCAGCAAGGTTGGTTGTGTATCAGCTCTAGTGACTGATTGAAAATGTCAAATCTCTATAGAACACTTTCCCGCCTTGTCAATACTTTACAAACACTCTACATGTAAAGTATTGACAAGGCGGGAAAGTGTTCTATAGAGATTTGAATATAAGTCAATACGGACCAACATGGTGAAAATAATCAATTCTGATTGGAAATGTATCATTGCGCACTTGGAATATGTAATTTCAGGTACAGATAAAGTAGCACTACTGCCAAAAGGTCTACTGAGATAACTCACTGATTTTAAATTTCTACATATGCTGCACATTTTAGGATTTTTTAAGAAATCCTGTTTTAGAGGGAGCAGCTATTTCTCAGTGCAATTGAACTATATGTAAAAATCACAATAGCATCACTTGAATTATTGAGAACTACCCCCGACCCAGATGAAGACAAATTTGTAACAAACACCTCCATTACTAGCACTTCCCAAGATATACAACTGAAGAAAGTTCGGCCAGCTGCTAGTTCTGCTTATCGATTTGCAAAAAGAAAAACTGATTAGCCATCGTGTCGGAAAGATATTTGGTTCATGGAACTGTAGAGAAGTGCACAAACTTATCTGATACATTTGATGGTCAACTGGAACTGACCTGGAAAATTATGGTTCTGGTGACATCTCAGTGTTGACAGAACATTTCAGGGAGCAACTTGCAAAATGTGGAAACGGTGGGAACTTCACAAAATGCATACACAATTAGTGGTATGTGTTCAAGTTCTCGGAAGAGGAAAATAATTGTTCGAACTGTTGGAGTTGACAAGAAGATGACATATTTCCTATTCTGGGACAGCTATTGTGTGTATTCTTCCAGGCTCTACAGCATCGTGTGAGCGAAGATTTTTGTCAGAAAAACCTTACACAATACAGATTCAGATCGTCATGAGAAACAGACGTTTTATGTGATTTGATGATGTGTAATATGAATATCCCTTCAGTAAATGAATTTAATCCTTCAACGGCTGTGTACCAGTGCTTTTTTTGTAGCCAGACCACAAAGCACATCCATGGTCGTAAACGACTATGCAAGAATTAGGTCATTATTCTGTAAAATTGTAAGTCTGTGTTCAGTATGTTCTGAATTTTATCATTTACAGCTAGTCCTACTATAAATCTTTAATTTGATATTTCTGGAGGGTTTAAACGCTAAGATTATAAAAAAGCAATATCGAGGTCAACGCTAAGTAGGGAAACTCGATTATTTATAGATATTAAGTTGATGGGATTCCTTTTGGCTCCTAAATTATTGGGCTGGCTCCTCAAATTAGAGAAAATTTCTGCACCCCTGACCTGCACTACATGGATTACTGTGTTCCTACTTATTTTAAAGGTACCCAACCCTCTTTCAAGCGGACGCCCCTGTATAACGGACACTTTTTTCTGTCCCGAAGGTGTCCGTTACAGAGAGGTTCTGTTGTAAATACTAAAGCAGCTATCTTTCTGAGTTACCAGAGAAAAGACGAAACTTGATCAATATCCTAGCCCTAATTATGACAGGCACAGTACGGTATGTTATAATGGTGAACAGGGTAAGGAACATGCTTCTGAGCATTATTTTATCGGATGCACGTTATCAGTCAGTGCAGGTCTCTCTTATCACGTCAACCCAGGAAGCTTGCTCGACTGTTGCTGCACAGCCAACCGGTATTTATAGTGCTACGGTTTGACAGCTGATTCAACCAATCGATCTATGAAACCTATCGATGGACGATGGCGGGGAGTGAAGTGGGTGAGTTTTTAAACTCACAAAATGATAAACCGATGCAGTAGCCTTAAGCTGCTTCATTCTGGCTGTCTGGGACAGTCTCTGTTTATACTCTTTGTTTACGTTGCCTGAGATTTTAATATTTATGTTTGGCTTTAGGTCTTGTTCCACCGTACAGCCAGCCTCAACAAGTAATTTTGTCTGTGTTTATGAAATTCACTTGCTAGTAGTAGGCTATATATATATTTTTTGCTAGTTGCTTTACGTCGCACTGACACAGATAGGTCTTATGGCGACGACGGGACAGGACAGGGCTAGGAGTGGGAAGGAAGCGGCCGTGGACTTAATTAAAGTACAGCCCCAGCATTTGCCTGGTGTGAAAATGGGAAACCACGGAAAACCATTTTCAGGGCTGCCGACAGTGGGATTCGAACCTACTATCTCCCGAATACTGGATACTGGCCGCACTTAAGCGACTGCAGCTATCGAACTCGGTAGTAGTAGGCAGCCGTTCCTCGAAGGTTATTGTGTTGCAGCCTAGTTCATTTACAATGTCCTATTCTGGAGTGATATTCCTTGACACAATTTTGGCTTGTGAAGGAGGAGGGAGCCTAGCTTCATGTAGTCCATTTTTGCTAAAACTTTGTTTTTATGTACTATCATATAATGCTTATCAATATTTTTTTAACGTGGCGCAAGGTGCCCAGTCAGGTAGCATGCAAATATTGGAGTATCACATGGTCAACATGACGACGTCCTCACTCGTTTTGCTTGGCTATCGAGCCCGCTGCCTCTCAGTTGAGTGAACCCCGTTCAAGCCGTCGGTCTAGAACTGAAGTCCCTGAATCAGTCGAGAATAGAACCCGGGGCCTCCAGGTCTGAGACGGGCACTCAATCCCTACACCACGGAGCTAGTTGTATTCAATAGCTACAGTATGTGAATTTTAGGTGTTAAATCTGTCCTTAAAACGTATATCTGTAAACCGGATTGTGGTTTGTATGACTACTAGCATTTGTACCCGTTCTTTGCACGGGAATTTTAAATAGATTACACGTTTCCTTCATGAATTTATGCGAAGTAACATGGTTCCATTCGCACATTTAATGCAAGCGCAAAAGCGCGAGGCAGAAATGTAAAAAGTGTACGCCGCTCTCCACGAGTTGCTGTGGACCGCCGCACAGATGGCACTGGCAACACTACCGCCGCGTCGTGTTGTAAACAGAGGCATTTACAGCAGTACTACAGCGAGTAAAGAGTACAGGGAGTTGTCCGCTACACTACTCCCTGTGGGTATCGCTTGAAGCCAACAGGAGATGCAAATCTTCACCAGATATCAGTAAAGATAAGGAGTGGGCTATTATTACGGGCATACTGCAGTCTGAATGCTTTAGGGGAATGCACCAAACTGGGCTTAGCAACATTGCTTAGGCCTACTACATATTCTGGAGTGGTGGTGGTGGTGGTGATTATTGTTTTAATAGGAAGTGCAACCATCAAGTAAACCATCCTCTGGCAGGTGGAAACAATACAGGATTCAGCTAAGTGCCCCTTGGTCGCCAGCCCACACTCCGAAGTAAGGGCTCCTTAGGCCACTTGGACGCCAAACCACACTCCGAAGGTAAGAGCTCCTTAGGCCCCCTTAATCGCCTTTTACGACACGTGGTGGTGATTATTGTTTTAATAGGAAGTAAACCATCCTCTGTCACAAGTGGAAACAATGCAGGACTCAGCTAAGGACCCCTCGAACGCCAATCTACACTCCGAATTAAGAGCCACTTAGGCCCTTAATCGCCTTGTACGACACGTGGTGGTGATTATTGTTTTAAGAGGGAGTACGACTAGACTACCATCCTCTATTAACACTAATCAGAGAGAAATGAAGGTATCGGCCAAAGAAATACAAGGACCATGAAGGGCGATAAAATGAAAGACTCCCTAGCCCTCGAATCCTCTTATAGCCTCATGGTTGGAAAAGATCAAGAGTTGACCATCGGAGGTCGGACATGATAGATTAAAATTAGCCTGGCACAAGTACGTGGAAGCAATGCAAGGACTCAGCTAAGGGCCCCGTGGTTGCCCACCCATGCTCCCAAATTGAGATCTTCTGGGGCCCTTTCAGTCGCCACTTATGAAATGTAGGGGATACCATGGGTGTTGTTCTACTACCCTCACCTCCACAGGTACTTTTACGACAGGCAGGGGATACCGTGGGCCTTATTCTACCGTCCTCACTCATAGGGGGATACATATTTATAGGTGGTGGTAGTGATTATTTTTAAGAGGAAGTACAACTGGGCAACCATCCTCTATTAACACTAATTAGGAGGAAAAATGGAAGGGATCAGACACTTCGGAAAATGAAGGTATCGGCCAAAGGAAGACAAGGGCCACGAAGGGCGTAAAAATTAAAGACTCCCTAGGCCTCGAGTGCTCTAATTCTTTAGGTAAGAAGGGAATGCTTCTAAAATAGTAGGTACTGCCTTCTCCTTCAAAAAAACTTTCTTCATGGACCGTTCAAACAATTTCGGTTTGAAATGTGCTGAACATATTCTGGTGTAAGAAGGTACCCAATTTTCCCTTCTAATGGCCTTAATCCATTCTGCTCTCCTTTCTTCTTGAACAGGAAACCTCAAGAAAAATTGACGATAAACAACAAGTCTAACCTAAAAATGCTTACGAAAAATGGACGGTGCTTCTGAGACTCCGAAATTGACGATAAACAACAAGTCTAACCTAAACATTCTTACGAAAAGTGGACGGTGCTTCTGAGACTCTGAAATACTAGCACAATAACAATGGAGTACAGCACTGTACTACATATTACAAGCCATACTTAGAACCTTACCTGTGAAATGTTATTCCAGGAATATTTTTGGATTTCCGATTCGTGCAACCGTATGCACAACAGACATTGTAAGACTGCATCAACTAAATATTAGTATCTCTTTTATGTTTTAGTGTATCGTACAGTGTTTGCATCTGAAAGTTCCCGCAATTACAATTTGCGTTCATCGTATTCACTTCAATGAGCCGTGATAAATTAGACTATAAAAAAAAAACAGCATGCGTTCTCGCGCCTATTTACGACCACGCCGCTATGTAGACCACTGTCATTGGGCTTCACTCTCAGAGCTCCAAGGCATCTCCCTGTATTCTTTACTCCCGGTAGTACTGTTGCTTGTACCTTCGTAATCAACTGTACAGTATGTGCAACTCACGTTTAAACATGATTTCAGCAGCTGGACACTTTGGAGTATTTCCTGGACGATTTAGCTGTCTTGGAAGTAGCCAGCTCCCTTCGTATCTCCTTTGTATGGAAGAAAAATCCACACTTCAAGTAGTGAAAAACAAGTTTAGGTAGCAAAAACAATACATGATCTTCACAGCATCCTAAATGCGACTTCACTTTAGTAACATCTAAACTATCCATACACTCAAAAAAAAAAAGATATTGCTCCACAGACTCTTAGCACTCAATAGCTTTTTCGCAACAACCTTTTCCATTGACAACAGCACATTATAAACACTTCTCGATGCATACGTAAGATAAGTGCCGCTCTGTGTAGACCTATGGTCTTTAATAGTGTTGGCGAAGCAGGTACCGGTACATTACCAATCGGTTTGCCGTGGAGGACAGGAAGGAATATTTTACATTGCGTCACTTTGAAATATTTCGCACTATGTATCTGGCTAAATGATACACTAAGCATTCTCTGCCAAAACTCTGTTCACTTGGTAAACTGTTTTCCCAGTCCGGTATTTGAATTTCATCTTCTAGATTCACAACGTTTTCCCTGATTTTATCTTCAGCTTGTATTTTCACTGCACAATTTGTGTACACAATTGCTCTTGCAAGAATACGCATATGATTAACAGGAGACGTTAATGGGGATTCAACTCGGTACTCACAGTTTCCGTCAGAGGATAAAGCAAGTTTAGTTGGTACGTAGATGTAAATGTAGAAAGTCAATAGTGGACGGATGATCGTCGCAACTTAGTGATGGCAGGATACCAAAATAGCGTTTTAGGTGATCTTGATTAAATTTCCCCGTCAAAACGTAGCTTTAATTGTTTGTCCACAAATATTCAGAAAATTCTAAAATGTTTTCTAAGGTAACTCTAAAAAATTCCAGCGTTCTTTGCGAAGCGAATGTATTTTGTGTATATCTGAAGATTTTCTACCATTTCACTAAAGTGTCATGTGCCTATCATTCTTTATACAGTGCTTGACTAGGATGGATGAATTGAATGCGTCAGTTAGGCAGTTTAAATCACTTGTGAAATTTTCCGTTGCTTCACTGTCTTCTAAACCCTTTGAATTAATACCACAATAGAATTCTATACCGTTAGCAACATATCCACTAAATAGTTGAAATGCCAGCCTTACAGCCATTCTTTGAAATGAATTAGGATCCAAATGGGCAGAGGTGAGTTTATAGCAAACCTTCAATCCGGAAAATTCTGGAGATGTATCACATTCATAAACTTTCCTGTAAAATGAATAATCAATATCACAATTGTCATGGAAATGATTTCTTATACACTTAAATATATGTGGCGCGTCTGAAAATGCCCAAAGTTTTCTGCTACAGTCAGCTGGGTTGGAAAATGAACACTTTAGATTCTTTATGTTGCCGGAATGCCTTTGCTGGCAGGACCTAGTGTTTACAGTGCACTATGTCTTCTGGTATGGGCTAGAGCAATCTTGTTACTTTCATTGATATGTCTCAGCTTTATCCTTGGCTTTGACAAAATGAAAGTGACTGAGGTATGAGTGATGCTAGTAATGCCATTCATTCTGCAGCCAGTCCCTGCTATGAATGGTGTGAAAATATTGCTCATAGGGTTGGTTGTTGCATGCATTTCAGTGGGCTTGGCAGACTGATATGTAATAGCAGCATCTGGCTCAGTGAGGAAAGCAACGGGAAACTACCTCACTCTTCATTTCCCTGGTACGCCTCTTCAGTGATGCCTAGGCCATCTATGACAGCTGATGGCGGAGCTGTTGAGGATCCAACCAGCCTTCGGGCTGAGGACTTAACATACATACATACATGTTGCCGGATATTCCTAAGCCTTTCCATAACTTTTTATTCGACTGGCTACCATTTGACGAGAAACCAATGATTCCCACACCTGCTTGCTCTAATTGTATGATGACCTGAATAAGATTTTTTCGCAATTATATCACCACCACCAGGGGTGGCGTTCCGACTAGCGTATATTGCTATTGGTTGGATCCAGTTGTACAGAAAGGGAACAAACATGAAAACTAGATCACGATTTGCCAGCTGATCCTTGCTTTCCTCTGAAGTAAATGTTCCTAAATCATCAAAACCGTTCACTTGTAACGAATCCGAGTTAAAGCAAATTTCTTCTCTCAGATTTATCTCATCAAATATCAACATTCCTAGGCGTTCATGCTCCTTCTTCCCACTAAATAATTGAGCTATGGCAGCAGTAGCATGATCATTTATGCCATACGATCATTTAAGGCCCTTCACCAATTTTCTCAACAATGTTTAAATCTTGACGGCGGCATCAAAATTTTCTCACTGTTTGACCAAGTTGTAAAAATGAAATGGTATATGGCTTTTAGTACCGGGAGTGTCCGAGGACATGTTTGGCAAAGGCAAAGGCAGCAAGTCATGGTTTAAGCAGCGACCACCACTCTCTTCAGTCCGCTTACGGGTGAAAGGAGAAGAGCGCACACTTTTCCTTCTATACACTATGCGTAAAGTATGATGAAGCTGAACGAAGTCGGGACAGAATGAATTCGATTTTCAAATTTATTGTACGGTATAGTTCCTGGTCCGAAGGTGTTTGAAATTCTCCCTGCTTCTCAGGTTGCATATTGTATCTCTGACCACTGGCATGGCGCTCTGAAGTTCAAATCAAATCAAAATCAAAATCTCTTTATTTGCAAATGAGGTGTCTACCTCGGTGGCAAATGGTACACTGAAATACATTATTGTCAAGCACTAAATATTAAATTAACAAGAGAAGAAAATTTTCCTATAATACAATATTATACAATTTACACTAACATTTTTTCTATTAAACACACAGCTCATCCTTAATAAATTTATATTGTTTACAAAATTTTACTTATAATATCTCCTGTACTACTTACAAATATAGTCAACTGATACACAGTATGTGGAATTACTTCAAATGATACTATACACCTGGTATAAGATTAAAATTTACATTGCATTTATTTACTTTTTTTTTTCCTTTACCTATTCTGGAACCTAAGTAGCATAACGACCTTCTGCGTCTTAACCAGAGCCCCTTTTGCCACCACTTTTCAGAGTTCCTGAAGGGCCTTCACAGCTACCATAGCGGTCCCAGGGCCCTCGAAGTCCCCACTGTACTTCACCCCTACAGGCAGTCCCCTACTTTGGCTGTCCAAACTCCTTAGACCAGGGGATGGAATTAATTTATTCACACACATTTTTTATTTATATTAACCTGCACTGGTCGAATGCCCTCTAACATTTCATTTATTTTCTCTGTTGCTGTTTATTCTCTTCTTGAATATCTGTACAGATTTTGGAAAAGGATCAAACACTACCCCTGGTAAACTGTTCCACTCCTTCACACCTTTCCCAATGAATGAAAATTTACCCCAATCGCTTCTGCTAAAATTCCTTCTAATTTTATATTTGTGGTCAGTCCTGCCGATATAATTATTTTCCAACTGAAGCCTCTCACGGATATCTCCCCATGCTGCTTCTCCTGTATAGGCTCTATATAATCCTATAAGTCTAGTTTTCTCCCTTCTCTTACTTAAAGTTTCCCACCTTAGTTCCTTTAACATTTCTGATACACTACTCTTTCTCCTGAAATCCCCTGTTACCAATCTTGCTACTTTCCTCTGCACACTATCTATTTCTTTTATTAGGTATTCTTGGTGAGGATCCCAAACACTGTTTGCATATTCCAATAATGGACGAACCATACTTAGGTAACTTTTCTCTTTTAATTCTTTGTTGCATCCTTTAAGTAGCCTCATTATGACATGTAACGATCTGTATGCTTTCCCAACAATGTCATCCACATGACCCTTCCAGTGCAAATTACTTTCAAATCTTACACCTAAGTATTTGCACTTGCCATCTTTGGGGATAACTACCCCATCCAAAGTATATTCAAATTCAGTTTTAAAACTCCTGTTTGTAAATGTTGTAACAGTTTATTTGCCTCCATTAACCTTCATATTATTCCCTTCAACCCATTGTTGGATACTCTCAAGGTCCCTTTGTAATTCTGAACAATCCTCAATGGTATTAATTTCCCTATAAACAATTATGTCATCTGCATACAATCTTATTTTTGATATTATATTATTCCGTAAATCATTTACGTATATTAAGAAAAGTAACGGACCGATTATATTACCCTGTGCAATTCCCTTCCAAACTTTCTCTTCCTGCGATACGTTATTTCCTACTTTGACTTTCTGAACCCTTGAATTTAGAAATGTTTTTACCCAACGTGTAACCCTTACGTCCAATCCTATTCCCTCCAATTTCTTTAATAATATTCCATATTCCACTCTATCAAAGGCTTTGGAAAGATCTATGGCTATGCAATCTAACTGGCCTCCTGGATCTAATTGGTCTGATATGTCCTGCTGAAATCCCACCAGTTGTGCCTCACAAGAAAATTTATTTCTAAATCCATACTGGCTCCTCATGAACCAATTTTTTATCATCACATATCCCTCTGACGTACTTTGATATTAAACTCTTCAGTATTGTTGACGATACCTTTATTAATATCTTCCCTATAGAAAAGAATGAAATGGCTCTTTAGTTTATCCAGTTACTACCCACCTGAAGTGACTTGCACGACATGTTCCATAGGACATGCACTAAAAATCCAACTTTTCCTAATCAACTTCGTTATTATCCGTCATACGATAAATACATAGGCCTACATGGCGTAAAGGAACGGAAATAAAACGTTTGTTATATACAGTCTGTTGATAGACCTAATGTTAACGAAATTATTTGGGAATAATCTTCCAATAAATCTCAACTCCACGTGATTTTCATTATATTACAGTATATGAATCTGATAACGCAATCCTGAATGAGTAGATTCTAAATACATAGTTTGGTTGAAACACGTCCAGCAGTTTTGCACTTTTAGGAATATACAAACAGATTGCTAACCAGACAGACTGACACCAAAGGGAAAAGTTCTACCTCATGTTTACTCGGTGTTCAATAACATTAGGTGGGATTCATTTTCAAGCCGAGCGAAATAGTATGTATCCTCTGATTTTTGCCTGTTTTGGATCCTTCAAATAACTATTCATCACTTTCCTCAAAATATTGCAGGTTTCGAAAACCACTACCTTCTGCAATTCAACGTAGATGTTGTTCTTGAAGTTTAGGTTATGGGGAAGTTTTCTTAGTTTTGCAAGACTATTTTAGTAACGAGTTCTATATCTCTGATTAGCAGATACTTTTCCCAATCCATTGTTCCTAATTATTTATTTAATCGTATGGTGATTATAACTACAAATTTATAAGTCCAGGTCCAAGTGTTTCAGCCACTCCACAGCACTTTTTGAAAGATGAAACAGGTCGCTAGGGCTTCCGGAGTAGGCATGAAGAGGGCAGCGCAGGATGACATGGTCCATGGTCTGCTCCTCTTCACTGCATTCACACATTGGAGAATCCATCCAACCCCATTTATGGCGTAAGAAATTGCAGAGTCCATGCCCAGTTCTCAGTCTGTTGAGGCGACACCATAGTTTTCTTGGGAGGTCGAATCCCTTCATTTTCTGGGTTGGATTTAGGTCATGAGCATTTGTTCCAGATGTTGAAATTGACCACTCATCCCGCCAGCTCTCGTTTAGATTAAAATTATCCCTCAAGAGTCGGCCGGCGAGTATCCTTGCTGGTCTCCTAGATCGAAGTCGTCGTGGCGATGGGTAACAAATTTACTTCATAGAACTGTTCTCCCCAACAAATGAGGAATTCTGAGCAAAACATTTGCAAACACGCTTTTACCAAATTCAGTGAAATGTTATACTATGTCCAGTAGCTCTTAAGCACACTTTATATTGTTGGAATTTGGGAAACAATGTTTAAAATGTGGGACTCTGCACTTCCTTGACGGCGGCATCAACATTTTCTCACTGTTTGACCAAGTTGTAAAAATGAAATGGCGTATGGCTTTTAGTACCGGGAGTGTCCGAGGACATGTTCGGCTCGCCAGGTGCAGGTCTTTTGATTTGACATTGAGTGCGACCTCGGCGTCGTAGGAGCCGATTCTCGCGATTCCAGGCGTCATTCACGCACATCACTAGATTTTTGTAACTCCTGCCTTGTATGGATCGTGTTCTAATTCGCAGGCACCCAAAGATAAATTTCTATCGTTTTTCTATGAATAAGATTTTTCCGTTTCCCATTTGCAACTGTTTTCACGTGAGAACCAGACGTTCTGTGGCACTATTAACAGTATGAACAGCATAACTCTTTCCTGTCCTCGAAGCGGGACGGCTTGCTCGTGACAATCATTTAAACATACCATTTTCGATAACTCCGATCGAGATTCAACTAGTACTGAATTAGAAATAAATGTATTGAGCATCTTGTCGTAAATTAATTTGAAAATAGTTCTATAAATATTACTTGGAATCTTAAATGGGAATAAAATAGTTGTATAACTCCAGATATACATAGCTTGTGTCATCAATCTCTAGCAGTCGCCGTGAAGTGTGGAGGACGAAGTTCACTTCTTGAACTCTTCTGCTGCTCTTCTGGTTAAAGGTCGTGTTATCAGTGCACAGCGGGATACGGACGGTGATATAACTTATCTTATCTCTTAGCGGACTCCAAACGGGTTCTAATTTAGCACTGATAGAGTCTCAATTGGTGTTATTGAAAAAGATATAAGCCTAGATACTTTGATTGGTGTTATTGAGTAAAACATAAGCCAAGATACAAATACGTCGATTCTCATCGGCACTTTTAGAGCTATGCTCCAGTGACCAATCTGGTGTAAGAATATCAGGAATAACAACAAGTGTATTTCGCGACAATATAATTGTTTCAAATTATCTCACTTACGAACACTTGTTCTTACATTATCGCACCTACCTGCACTTGTTCTCATATATTGTTGTTGTTGTTGTTTTTGTTTGGGTCATCACTCCATAGACTAGTTTAACTACGTAACTACACCCTACACCTAGTTTAATCTGTTTTTCATATTAATGCCTTTTTCTACCCCTATCATTCTTACCGCCTACACATCCCTCAAAAACTAACTTAACAAGTCCTAGGTGGCCTCGCTGGCTCTTAACTTAGGAGAGTGGGTTGGTGACCAAGGATTCCTTAGCTGAGCCATGACATTGCTTTCACTTACTTCGCATTTTCATGTCCTTCGTCGTCCGTGCCTTTCTTTTGCCGATACATTCTTCGAAATGTTGGACCTCTTCCATCTCTTCCTCTGATTAATGTTGATGCTGAATGGTTGCCAAGTTGTACTTGCTCTTAAAAGAGTAATCGCCACCACCACTACCACCATCACCACCACCACCACCACCACCACCACCACCACCACCACCAAGTCCTGGGTGTCTTAAGTTGTGTCCTATCATTCTCTCTCTTCTTCTGGTGAAATTTCGCCAAATCGTTCTTCTGTAACACCACATTTCAAAAGTACCGTTTTCTTTCTTTCTTTCTTTCTTTCTTTCTTTCTTTCTTTCTAAGCTAGTTATTGTCCATGTTTCACTACTATACAGTGCTATGCTTCAGACGAAAGTCTTCAAAAACATATTTCTAATTCCCGTACCAGTGTTCGAAGTGAGTCAATTTCTTAAGAATGACCTTCCTTAATTGCCCTAGTCTGCGTTTTATATCCTCCTTACTTCTGCCATCGTTAGTTATTCTATTACACAAGTAACAGTATTCATCTACTTCCTTTAAGACTTTATTTCGTAGTCTAATATTTCCCGCACCACATGACTTCGTTCGACTGCATTCCATTACTTTTATTCTGGATGTATTTGTTTTCGTCATGTGCCCCTTCTCCAAGACTGTGTCCATATCATCCAACAATTTCTCCAGATCTTCTGCAGACTCAGATAAAATAACAATATCATTGGCAAATCTCAAAGTTTTGATTTCCTCTCTATAGATTGTGATTCCCTTTCTAAATTCCTCTTTGATTTTCTTTATCGCCTGTTCTGTATAAACACTGAAAAGGAGAGGGAAAACTGCAGCCTTGCCTCACTCCTTTCCAGATTGCTGCTTCTTTTTCATAGTCCTAGATTCTTATCACGGTAGACTGATTTTTGTACAGATTGTAGATAATTCTTCTTTGACGGTATCTGACCCGATTACCTTCAGAATTTCAAATACGGTAGCTTGGTTCAATCAACATTATTGAATGCTTTTTCTACATTTACGACTGCCATGTACGCGGGCTTGTCCTCCTTAATTCGATCCTCTAAGTTCAGACGTACAGTCATGATTCCTTCGCGTGTTCCTACATTTCTTTTGAAGGTAAACTGATCTTCTCGCAACTCAGCTTCAACTTGTCTTTATGGTCTTCTGTAAATAATAATGTGTTAAAATTTTACAAGCGTGAGATACAAATTGCATAGCATTTTTCCACACTTGTCACCACCTTCCTTGGGGATAGGTATAACAACATTGGATGTTCCTTCTTTTGTATCATACATACTAAATGGAATAACCTCGCCATGCCGGTTTCTCGTAAGGTAGTCAGTAATTGTGAGGGTATGTCATCATTTCCACGTGGCATGTTCCTATTTAGGTCTCTCAAAACTCTGTCGAATTCTGTGCTTTGCACAGGAACTGCACGCAGATAGGTTCGAACATATCACAACACATGATGACTGTTCCTTGATTCGACTCCAGATGAGTTCGGTAATTCACAGTCAGCACAGTCAATTCAGTTAATTTTAATTTTGTTATATTTTGAAATTTGAATGTTTGATTATTTCTCTTTCAATTGGTGTGTACATTTTTACAATATTCCAAGTAGAATTATTTTTTATGACTTTTTTGGTGCTGGCTCACATTGCCTTCTTGCGCTCCGTACCACGGTACAATGCTAGGTATGTGAATTATTTGGGAGACGGGGACTCCAAAGCTTTCAGAACCATTGAGGCACGAAAGCCGTACTGGGACAGTGTAAATATAACTAAGTTAGAATGTGTTCGGCACGTACTGAAGCGAATGGAGTCAAGATTGAGGCGACTGAAGGGCAGCATGAAAAGGAAAAGACTGAGTGATGTGAAAACACTGGATGGTAGGAATAGACTGACAGATTCAGTTATTGACCTTATCCAAAACTATCATGGACTAGCCATTAGACAGAATACTGATAATTAGAAAGAATGAGGAGAGCAGTGTGGGCATTGTTTTGTCATATGGCATTCACAGATGATAATTCTTAGCATGCACTTTGTCCACAAGGAGAAGAAAGTTGGTGTAAGTTTAACAGGGATAAGGTAACAAGGGAAAATTACAATCACCACCACAGTTTGCCATATACCATAATGGAGGATATGAAACCTGCTTTTTGGGATATGTCAGACATAAATCTTAAAAAATGTCTACATGGTCGAACATAGAATCCCAATGAATGTGTCAATAGCGTAACATAGAGCCGCTTGCCAGAAAGTGTGTTTGTAGGAATCAAGACCTTCAGTTGGGTGTGATTGATGCTATTGCAGCATTCAATTAGGGAAACATCACAAAATGGGAAGTTCCGTCAAGACTGAGCTTGAGTATAGGTCCTCGCACTGCAGTTGCTACGCTGCAGCTGGACTGAAAATTTCAGCCTTTTGAGAATGGCATGCTGAGCATTAGGGGATTTCTGCCCTTGACTAAGTTCTCATTTTAAATTGTAAATTTGAGCTGGGAGCTCAGGGATTATAAAACAAGGGGCTTGAAGCCCAGAATCTGTAAGCGCACTGTTTTTGAATTTTCCTAGTCTTGTTTAAAGATTGCTATTTGTACCTGTCATGTTGTTGTGTTCACCTAGTGAAAAATTGTTAAGTTTGAAGTTCTAAAAGAAATATAATCTTCAATTCAAGTTTTAAATTAATTTTGATATTGTAGATAGACCCATTCACCCCGGCACCTCCTTTCACCTCTTTCTGCTCCACGGGTAACCCCGTAACAATTATTATTATTATTATTATTATTATTATTATTATTATTATTATTATTATTATATTGTAAGCAATCTGTGCTTACCAGTCCACGCAAGTACGTTAAGAATGACAAGAAAACGACTGAAATCTCAGCAACCATCATGGAGCACGGCAGCCAACCTCCTTCGGAACTCTTTCAACATCTCAGATACCTGGAAACATCAATGGATATAATGTTCTTCTCTGTTACAACATGAAATTATTCAAAACCCATGTGTCCAGTCAGATGGGTTCTACTTTCCCAGACGTTAGTGGAGAATACTCAATCGACTAAAGACTGATCAAGGCATGGGGTTGGCAGATTTCACCGAATTGCGACTGTGACGAGCATTTGGAGACGGTTCAACATACGAGCATATTGCCTTGGAGTGGCCACTAAGAGGTTTCCAGGGCACTTCGACAGATCATCTCACATCCGTTACAGCCGTCCATTGGATCTTCAATCTGGATTTGTAACCGATATTCCGATCTTGTAATCTTGCACTATATATATTATAACCTTCCAATGTATGTCAGGATGAGATTGGTGGACACATTGGAAGCTTATGTCGAGAAATGGTGTCAATGAAATCTTATATCCGGTTATTACACCTCCAGATGAATTAGAAAGCAGTTGATTTGTCTAATTACGTGAACGGCATCGCTGAATTGAAGAAATCAACGGATTGATAACAAGCTCTAAACCCCGTGGTATCTTGGAATGTTGTAGACAGTTAAACATTGTAAAACATAGGGCAGGATTAAGCGAATAATACACATTCTTCAAGTAAAGTTTTCGAAATGCATGAACGGCAGTATATCTGTGACAGAATGTTACTGAGGGTCATGAAATACGTAAATAATAAGTTTATATGAGAGGGCCATACCTTGTACATCTAGTCTCGCACGATCCAACGATCGAGATGAAATAAAGAAACTGTCGATTACTAACCTAAATACGAGGCGGCAATTATTAAATAAGTTCCTTTGCTAGTACAGCTGATTTGTACGAGATCGTCTTACATTATGTGTCAAATGTTTCATATTGTCAAGAGCATATGGGAGCTAGAAGCTGAGGAAAATTCTGAAAAGCAAACCGTCTGCAATTATTATGTTGTAGTAGAATCTGTTTTGTCTCTGAAGAAGTTATCATTCTCAAACTGCATCTCAGTAAGATCGGAAGCAAGAATTCATAGGGAAAAGATTGTATTGAAGGAAATATAAGAGAGATATTGGCATATTATAAACATATAATATTGTAAAACAAGATATCTTGTTATTGAATGAAAAAGGCAAGTGTATCATTTAAACTGTAAGAATTATATTAAGGTGTATATCCTTGTTCTAATTGATATCTCTGAGTTTCAGGTAAAATGGAACCGTCAGCAGTTAATCATTCAAACGTAATGAGTGCACGTATCAACATGAACAACTAAAATAGAGGGACCTCAAAGGATCTGATCAGAAATGTGATGGACAATACTTGACAATGTTATAGAGTGAGAGCTGAACTCGGAAGGTGACACCGTCGTGGAGCAACAACCTAGGATGAGTACTTGAATGTCTTATACATATTCCGCCACGTAATTGCTTTTTTGTAGTTGTAGAGTAGTATTCATTTTAATGTCGATTTGACATGAACAAATTTAACTTGAAAGCGACCGTTATTTGTTGGACATTGCGTTGTAATACTTATGTTCGTTACGTCTAGTGCGGTGAGCCAGACTACATTGTGATATTATGCGATGGTTGTGTAAGATTTCCTTAATGTTTGCTAGCAAGGTTTTGCGGAATGATTTTCGACATGGAGGTTATTGGTACCGTAATGATGTTATGGTATTGAACGCTAATTTAACTTGGAGCTCAGAATACCTCGGAGGAGCTCGGTATTTTGCGATGTGCGATTCTGTGGTCTTCAAAATGTTATGTGCTTGTGTGGAAATACAGTGTTTTTGATAATAGAAGTGTGATACTATTGTGGTGACATGATGTTAATGCGGCAACGTATTTAGTAATTTACGTAATTGCCTGAATAGATTGTTCTTTAGTATTGTGAATTCGCTGTGCATGACGAGTTGTGCGATGTTGTAAGGTGATAATTATGGTAGGATCTTTGAAAGTATTTTCGTGGATAGAGAGATGTGACGATTATAGACGTGTCATTAGGATTGCGAATTTTATGATGATGTTATGTGAAGGTCCTGATGATGGTATTGACGGTAGGAATTATGTTGGTCATGCGTGAATTTTGATATTGTCGTGATGAATAATTTATTTAGGTACGAGGCCGTATTTTAGAATAAGGTTATAGGGTATTGCACTCACGAACACTAGTAGATGGTCATCACAATTATCCTATTTAAATACAAGATTGACCAGAGCGCACGATATTAAAGGGATGTTTAGGATCTTTGCAAGATAATCGGAAACGTAAAGATATTGAGATCATGTCGTAAAGAAAATATGATCTTCTATGGTAAGTAAATCATTTCTTTGCTAGTTGGATTTTGTAGATCAGTTGAGTTGACGCCTAGTGCTAATGTAGTATTCCAGGTCAACATCGCAGTGGTATCCAGAGGCGCAGAATCAACGTAGTTAGACAAGGTTATCGTAGACGTTGCAATGTCTCTTGATGTTTTTTTTTATCTAGGTGCAGTCACCGATGAATGTACGGGAGGATCGAGTCTGTCTTGTAAAGCATGATTTTGATGGATGTCATATTATGTTACGATCCTGTGTTTTCCAAACATTTCTATTGCATTTATGGTGATTTTTATGAAGTTAGAATAACGGTAATTTTCAAGTTGCTAGATAGACAGATACTGACATATAGTGCGATGATTTTTAAAGGAGAAATGACGGAATATTATGAGATATTTGGGTAGGAAATAACATTCTGAAGTGGACGATTCTATGATTCCCAGTGATTTATTTTTTTGAAAAATGCGAGATTGATATCTGATCTTTCCATGTAAGCTTTCAGCAGAGGGACACTTTGTCTCTTTTGTTTCGATTGATGATGTTGTATTTATTTGTAACAAGAGCTTGAAGTTAGGTATTTATTTTCAATTTAACATAATATTTTCCATTTATATCCGTTTGTGTTACCAATAATTTGTTTTTTTTAATGTAGTTGATGCATTTAAAGTTATTTTAAAGTCATTAAACGGGAGATCCTTCCATAAATAGAACATTTCACGGAGTTTTCATTTAAAGTAGCGTAGGAACATTAGGTTAGTTATTTAATTTAGGATAAGATTAAATGTTGGTCAATGTATCTCGTCGAATATGCCAATATCCTCGGTCTCTTAACACTCTATAGAGGAATATTCACGTAATTTAGGCAGAAATGATGATTACATTCCACGTTAAAAGCCACGATGATAACAGTCCACTTATTTAACCTGTGTCCCAACTCGTCGGACTTGCACGTCCCTTGAGTGGAGCCTTCATGGATCTCCGACTGCATTGCTTCGCCGCGGCTTAACCCAACAATGAGATACAAAATTAAAATTTACAACATGGTCACAGGGACTGCTGTCAGGGCACATATAGGTTATAATAATTTTACTTGACACCCAACTGTGGGGCCAGAGTTGAATTATTTTATTACCGAACGACTAGACTCCAATTACTTATCGCGTGGCAGTAGACTTAAAGAAAGGAAAACTCGAAAAGACATCGGTAATCAGAGAACATTGAATCTACAACATTGTTGGTGAAGAATGTTTGAAATATTTATTTAATCATATATGTTATGAGTAATATTGGAAGGATTTGACCGTTAATCAGTACTACGATTTTACTTAGTTTCATTTTATGACATTATGGAAGGATTTTCCGTAAAGTTTCAGCTCTTGTTAATCGGGATAATGAATCATTTAACTCGGATAGAGCGATAGGTTGTTCCGTGTCACTTATTGTAGGATGTCCGTCATATTTCGGGTCAGATCCGGAGAGACCCATACGTTCATTTATTGAATCTAATTCGTGAGGTGCTAGGCAGGTATAGGTGTTGTGGAAACACTAGATAAAGACTGTAGAGTGAGATTGAAAGTGATATATTATCAATAAGGAACGATATAGGAAATTACGATGGCGTCTCTTGCTCAAGTAAAACTGTTATTGGAGGAGCTCGCTGGAAAAATGAATAAAATGCAGGAATCGCAAGAGAGTACAGAAAAGAGAATTCAAGAAGCGCAAGAAAATACAGAAAAAAGAATTCAGGAAGCACAAGAAAATACAGAAAAGATAATTCAGGAGTCACAAGAAAGTACTGAGAAAAGGATTCAAGAAGTACGTGAGTCACAAGAAAGTACTGAGAAAAAGATTCAGGAGGCACAAGAAAATACCGAGAAGAAAATACAGGAATCACAGAGGACTACTAGAGCAGAAATTCACGAATCACACGAAAAAATGCAAGGAACTTTCGACAGAATCACCGATATGGTGCAAGAAAATATGAAGGTGATGCAAGAAGAGATTGTATCGTTAGGATCGAAAGTCGCTGAAGTACAAGGAGAAGTATTAAATTTAAAAGAAGAAGTGAATGCAGCGATGAACGAGAATAAGAGGAATTTTCAAGAAAAATTCGAAGAATTGAAGGATGATTTTAAGTCAAGCATCCAAGAGTTGCGAGTTCAAGTCGACCATGACCTTAAAGAGCTCAAAGAAGAAGTGGATGTGATGCAGGAGAAGATAAAAGAGACTGATAATGGTTGGGATGAAAAACTCAAGAAGGTATCGGATGAAGTCATTATCACCAATGAGAATATACGGAAAGAGATAACCCAAGCAAGAGAGCAGATCAATGACAGGTTCAATTTGATAACGGAAGAAACTGAAGAGAATAAAGCTTTGATGAATCAGCAAATAAAAGGATTAAAAGACGACTTAAATGCTATTCAAAAGGACGTACAGAACCTAAGAATTGAAAACGAAACAAATAGAAATTTGGTATCATCGTTGAACGACCGACAGACGATAATTGAGGATGGAAGGAAGACTGAAGTAAACAGTCAATTTGAGATACCACAGCTTTGTGTTGATATTAATGACAACGGGACAGTTCAAACAGGAAGTGGAACCCAGATTGTTAACATTATACGCACTTATGAAGATAGGCCTACGAAATTTAACGGAAATATAGGATCCAGTATGACTCCTCGTGGTTTTCTAAGAGAGATTAAGGAATATTTTAGGGAAGCAAAGGTATCTGCAGAGCGTCAGTTAAAGACAGTGGAGAAACACCTAGAGGGTGCACCACTCATTTGGTTTAAAGCTTTTCGCTACGTTTTTGAGGATTATGCAGGCTTTAAACAAGCTTTCTTGGAAAGATTCTGGGGGATCGACGTTCAGCAAGGAATCAGACTCGATCTATACTCAAAGAAATATTCTTTAACGGGACCGAGTAGGTTTGCCGAATACTTCACGATGCAATTTCATCGACTGAAGGAGCTTGATTCTCCACCTACAGAAACAGAAATGGTACGAGCAATAATCAAACAGTTCCCTGCGGATATACAGAGATTATTGACGGCGGCAAACATTCAATCAGCCGTGCAAGCGGAGTCGATACTCCGGCAAATTGACAGCACGTCAACACATACTAATAACCGCATAGTAAGGCACGTCGATCCGACGGTAAATGTGGTAACACCAGCAGGAGATGAAGGTGTAGAAAGAAACCAGGGATACAATAGTCACGGTCAAGGAGATAGACCTAGGACGAATGAAGGCTACAGAAGAGTGGAACATAGGGATGAGAAGAGTGACAAGACACGCCAGAAGTGGGCACCGTCTCGAAACGAAGAGCGGAGATATCCTAGGTATTACAGAAATACAAGGTGGAGTCGAAATAGAGATAAATGGCCGTACCGCCGAGATAGGTATCGAGAAAATTCAAGACAATCAGATATTCGACAGGACGAGGAGATAAACAAGGAAAGAGAAAGGTACCTTGGCGAATTAAGAAAGCAGCAGGAGTGCAAGCAATGGGAACGAGCGATATTGAATCAAGATATGAACGCTGATTGCGTGGGCGCGACTAGTCTGTCGTATCAGCAAGAACAAAGAAAAGAAGGTACTGATAAAACGTTAAATCCCGCAGCCACACCATTTGACAAGAATAATCAAGGCAATGACGGGGTGAAAAAAAAAAAACTTCGTTTTGGAATCAGTAACAAATAATAGAATTAGTAAGATAAATCCAAATTATAGGCAGCACGAATGGGTCATAGCAGGAATCGAATCGTGGGAATTTGAACCCGAGGAATTGTTGCACGAAGATGGTCTACCTAAAGGAATAAAATTAAAGAGAGGACTGCCCGTTATTTACGTCACAATATTGGGTATTCGAGTATTGTCATTATTGGATACTGGAGCAAGTATAAGTATCATCTCCAAACTACTATTCTCAGAGTTGCAAGACAAAGCACACTTGCCTGTAATTCCGATTGCCAACATGAAAATCAAGGGCATAATTCCAGACAAGGTCACGAAATGCAAGATACAAACTTATTTGCCAATAGAAATCGGAGGAAATTTAATGGAACATCCATTTGTAGTCATGGACAAAATCCAATATAACTTAATTATTGGATCAGATTTTATCAGAGAAAACAACATAGTAATTGATTTAAAGAAAGAAGAAATAAGGATCAGATGTGACGGTGAAAGAGGACAGGACATTACAGCTAGAATAGAAAACAAGGAAACGAGTGAGCTACAGAAAACCATGAACATTTCAATAAATGAAGCTGCACATGTTGCCGAGAAGATAATGGAAAGATACGACACAGAAGACGCTGTATGTGGACAGACAATCGACAGTGGAATAGGAGGAAATCCTGAACAGCAAGGGATAATTGAGAATCTGCTGAAAAGATATAGCAATGCTTTTAAGAGCCAGCCTGGAGCAATAAAGAACTTTGAGTACAAGTTATTAGTGAAAGATTGGAGGCCATTTAAGATTAAACCATACCCTATACCAGATAAATTCATGCCCGAGGCTAGGAAGGTAATACAGGAGATGATGGATAATGGTATAATATCTAAAGCACATACACCATTCGTTAGCCCTCTGGTAGTGGTAAGAAAAAGCAACGGATCAATTCGCGTGTGCATTGATGCGAGACAGGTCAACTCCAAATTAATTCCAGAGTATGATAAAGCCCCAGTAATAAAGGAGATAATAAGAGGATTTCGGAACAAGAGATTTTTCACGATATTAGATTTGACTTCCTCATACTTCCACATAGTCTTGGAGAGTAAATCCAAGCTATTTACTGGTTTCATGTTTGATAATCAAACGTATATCTTTGAAAGACTCCCATTCGGCATTTCTAATTCTGCGGCTGCGTTGGTACGAGCTTTAGACAGGAACTTGAAACCGGAAGTAAAAGAATTTATAACCATTTATGTTGATGACATCGTACTGGCGACAGCAACTTTCGAGGAGCATATAGTCAAGTTGGAACAGCTGCTAAGAAATTTAGATGAGGCTGGATTCAAAATCAATCGATCCAAGTCAAAGTTCTGCCAATCTGAAATCTTGTTTGTTGGACATGTAATTGATGGAACTGGAATAAGACCAAACCCAGTTAAGATACAGGCCATATGTAACTTTCCGAAGCCCAGAAGGATTAAACATATCCGACAGTTCTTGGGAATGACGAGATTTTTCGCTAGCCACTGTCCAAGGTATACAGAGATATTAGCTCCCCTACAAGATTTATTGAAGACCAATAATCGTTGGCGGTGGAATGAGAGTCATGATCGAGCTTTTCTTAACGCGAAGGAATTACTAGCTAACAGTATAAAACTTGGATATCCGGACTTCGATCGTGAATTTATCATACAATCTGATGCCTCAGCGGTTGGAGTTGGAGCCGTATTGTATCAGGAGAGTAATGGGGAGAATAATATCAACTATTTGGCCTTCGTTAGTAGGAAATTAAGAAACCATGAGCTTAATTATACGACCACTGAGCTTGAGATGTTGGCCATTGTTTACGCATTACAACAGTGGAGGAAAATAGTGTATGGGTATCCGGTAGTTGTTAGGACGGACCATAAAGCACTAACGTTTGTGTTAAAAACCACATTATCCAGCGAGAGAGTATCACGATGGGCACTTTATGCGCAACAATTTAATTTAAGAATTGAGTTCTACCCAGGTAAAAGTAATGTGTTGGCAGACAGTCTAAGCCGAAATCCAACAGAAGAGCCTCTGGAGGTCAATGTTATTGAAATAACTCAAGAGGATGAAGAATGCTTGGAAAGCTTAAAACGATTGCCGGAGTTGCAACTTGAAGATTCATCTCTGAAAGAGATTATTGAATATTGTCTAAGAAGGTCAGCTGATGATGGACCCGAAGATCAAATAAATGATTATGTGCTGACGAATAACATCTTGTATAAGTACATAGACAAAGATCGGAAGAAATTAAGAGTGGTGGTGCCACGCAAATTAAGATGTAAACTCATATGGTACATCCATAGAATGATTGGTCATGGTGGTCTAGATAAATTAGCGGCTACAATAGGAGAGACTTTCACATGGACTGGATTCCGGAGAACCATAGGGAGAATTGTAAAAACCTGTGATATATGCCAGAGGGTGAAATATAACTCCGTATTATTGTATCAACCACCGATAGCTGTAATACCAGACCGACCTAGGGAAGTATATGCCATGGATTTGTATGGGAGTTTACCCGTAGGTAAACGTGGAAACCGTTTTGTATTGGTAGTCCTCGATGTGATGTCAAAATTTGTATCACTTCAGCCCATTAGGAAGGCCAACTCTAAATCCATAATTAGGAGTTTAGAAAGAGTAACGATACCAAAGATGGGTAAACCAAAATGCATACTAACGGACCATGGAACACAGTTTACGTCAAACGAATTTGCGGAAGCTTTAAGGAAAATGAACATTCAACACCGATTTAGTTCAATAAGGCACCCTGAATCCAATGCAGCTGAGAGGGTCATGAAGGAAATTGCGAAGTATTGTAGGATTTTCTGCCATGAACGTCATTGGACATGGACTTCTTGTTTACCGACAATAGCCGATTGTATAAATTTTACTTGGCACGAGTCTATCGGCAATATTCCAAGCGTTCTTCATATGAATGAGCAACCAAGACGTCCCTGGAACGAGATCATTGCTAGGCCAGCCGAAGAAAGTCCTAGCGTCGAAGAGAACATAAAGCAAGCTCAGGCGTGTATGAAAAGGCAGGCCGAAAAACGTCTCAAGAAGTTAAGGCATAAGAAATTTAGAGAACCTTTGGAGGTTGGAACCTATGTTCTTGTAAGAAAACCAGCCGTATCTTGTCCTACGGAAAAATTCTATTCCAAGTTTGCACATTTGTATATCGGGCCGTTCAAGGTTATTGAAGTACTGGGCAAAAACGCTTATAAAATACAGAGTTTGGAGTCCAACAACATTGCTATTTTCAATGCTTCAAGTCTTAAGCAGTACAGTTTTCCGATCGTTGAAGAGGAGGAGGTTAATATCATCGTGGAAGACGAAAGAAACGGAGATGCTTGGGATGTTTATTCGCTGACCGACGGATCAGATGACGAATGATGAAGTCCAGACAGGATTGGAAGACAGGATATGGTATAACGATATCCCAAGACCAGAGTTATTTTCGTTCATTTCAGACGTGATAAAAGAAGATTTCATTGAAGAAGAGAATTATGATAAGATCTGGCATGAATATGAAATTTCTCCTTTCATACGAAATTTCATTTTTGAGTAGAGGAGGAATATAACCTTCCAGTGTATGTCAGGATGAGATTGGTGGACACATTGGAAGCTTATGTCGAGAAATGGTGTCAATGAAATCTTATATCCGGTTATTACACCTCCAGATGAATTAGAAAGCAGTTGATTTGTCTAATTACGTGAACGGCATCGCTGAATTGAAGAAATCAACGGATTGATAACAAGCTCTAAACCCCGTGGTATCTTGGAATGTTGTAGACAGTTAAACATTGTAAAACATAGGGCAGGATTAAGCGAATAATACACATTCTTCAAGTAAAGTTTTCGAAATGCATGAACGGCAGTATATCTGTGACAGAATGTTACTGAGGGTCATGAAATACGTAAATAATAAGTTTATATGAGAGGGCCATACCTTGTACATCTAGTCTCGCACGATCCAACGATCGAGATGAAATAAAGAAACTGTCGATTACTAACCTAAATACGAGGCGGCAATTATTAAATAAGTTCCTTTGCTAGTACAGCTGATTTGTACGAGATCGTCTTACATTATGTGTCAAATGTTTCATATTGTCAAGAGCATATGGGAGCTAGAAGCTGAGGAAAATTCTGAAAAGCAAACCGTCTGCAATTATTATGTTGTAGTAGAATCTGTTTTGTCTCTGAAGAAGTTATCATTCTCAAACTGCATCTCAGTAAGATCGGAAGCAAGAATTCATAGGGAAAAGATTGTATTGAAGGAAATATAAGAGAGATATTGGCATATTATAAACATATAATATTGTAAAACAAGATATCTTGTTATTGAATGAAAAAGGCAAGTGTATCATTTAAACTGTAAGAATTGTATTAAGGTGTATATCCTTGTTCTAATTGATATCTCTGAGTTTCAGGTAAAATGGAACCGTCAGCAGTTAATCATTCAAACGTAATGAGTGCACGTATCAACATGAACAACTAAAATAGAGGGACCTCAAAGGATCTGATCAGAAATGTGATGGACAATACTTGACAATGTTATAGAGTGAGAGCTGAACTCGGAAGGTGACACCGTCGTGGAGCAACAACCTAGGATGAGTACTTGAATGTCTTATACATATTCCGCCACGTAATTGCTTTTTTGTAGTTGTAGAGTAGTATTCATTTTAATGTCGATTTGACATGAACAAATTTAACTTGAAAGCGACCGTTATTTGTTGGACATTGCGTTGTAATACTTATGTTCGTTACGTCTAGTGCGGTGAGCCAGACTACATTGTGATATTATGCGATGGTTGTGTAAGATTTCCTTAATGTTTGCTAGCAAGGTTTTGCGGAATGGTTTTCGACATGGAGGTTATTGGTACCGTAATGATGTTATGGTATTGAACGCTAATTTAACTTGGAGCTCAGAATACCTCGGAGGAGCTCGGTATTTTGCGATGTGCGATTCTGTGGTCTTCAAAATGTTATGTGCTTGTGTGGAAATACAGTGTTTTTGATAATAGAAGTGTGATACTATTGTGGTGACATGATGTTAATGCGGCAACGTATTTAGTAATTTACGTAATTGCCTGAATAGATTGTTCTTTAGTATTGTGAATTCGCTGTGCATGACGAGTTGTGCGATGTTGTAAGGTGATAATTATGGTAGGATCTTTGAAAGTATTTTCGTGGATAGAGAGATGTGACGATTATAGACGTGTCATTAGGATTGCGAATTTTATGATGATGTTATGTGAAGGTCCTGATGATGGTATTGACGGTAGGAATTATGTTGGTCATGCGTGAATTTTGATATTGTCGTGATGAATAATTTATTTAGGTACGAGGCCGTATTTTAGAATAAGGTTATAGGGTATTGCACTCACGAACACTAGTAGATGGTCATCACAATTATCCTATTTAAATACAAGATTGACCAGAGCGCACGATATTAAAGGGATGTTTAGGATCTTTGCAAGATAATCGGAAACGTAAAGATATTGAGATCATGTCGTAAAGAAAATATGATCTTCTATGGTAAGTAAATCATTTCTTTGCTAGTTGGATTTTGTAGATCAGTTGAGTTGACGCCTAGTGCTAATGTAGTATTCCAGGTCAACATCGCAGTGGTATCCAGAGGCGCAGAATCAACGTAGTTAGACAAGGTTATCGTAGACGTTGCAATGTCTCTTGATGTTTTTTTTTATCTAGGTGCAGTCACCGATGAATGTACGGGAGGATCGAGTCTGTCTTGTAAAGCATGATTTTGATGGATGTCATATTATGTTACGATCCTGTGTTTTCCAAACATTTCTATTGCATTTATGGTGATTTTATGAAGTTAGAATAACGGTAATTTTCAAGTTGCTAGATAGACAGATACTGACATATAGTGCGATGATTTTTAAAGGAGAAATGACGGAATATTATGAGATATTTGGGTAGGAAATAACATTCTGAAGTGGACGATTCTATGATTCCCAGTGATTTATTTTTTTGAAAAATGCGAGATTGATATCTGATCTTTCCATGTAAGCTTTCAGCAGAGGGACACTTTGTCTCTTTTGTTTCGATTGATGATGTTGTATTTATTTGTAACAAGAGCTTGAAGTTAGGTATTTATTTTCAATTTAACATAATATTTTCCATTTATATCCGTTTGTGTTACCAATAATTTGTTTTTTTTAATGTAGTTGATGCATTTAAAGTTATTTTAAAGTCATTAAACGGGAGATCCTTCCATAAATAGAACATTTCACGGAGTTTTCATTTAAAGTAGCGTAGGAACATTAGGTTAGTTATTTAATTTAGGATAAGATTAAATGTTGGTCAATGTATCTCGTCGAATATGCCAATATCCTCGGTCTCTTAACACTCTATAGAGGAATATTCACGTAATTTAGGCAGAAATGATGATTACATTCCACGTTAAAAGCCACGATGATAACAGTCCACTTATTTAACCTGTGTCCCAACTCGTCGGACTTGCACGTCCCTTGAGTGGAGCCTTCATGGATCTCCGACTGCATTGCTTCGCCGCGGCTTAACCCAACAATGAGATACAAAATTAAAATTTACAACATGGTCACAGGGACTGCTGTCAGGGCACAATATCTCTTGCTAAAAAGTGCGTTTGTAAGAAACCTTCAGTTTGGTGTGTTTGATGCTGTTGCTACATTCGATCTGGGAAACATCACAAATGATAGGCTGCATTCTACGTTACCACTCATGCAGCGAGGACACAGTGCTTACCATAACGTCTATTGGCCAACTATTGTTCTCTGGTCGGTGGATGCAGAGTGGGTCTCAGTCCACATGTAGCCACGTTTCGTTCGTGGTCCCACAGCTCTGCACTCCCACCGACGAACCGAGCAACGGCTCTACCGTGGCTCTACGCCTCTGTGTTCGGAAGATGGAGAGGGGCTGGTCCCCACCATCGCACAGTGGGTAATTTCTAGCATCCAGCCGGCCAAAAGTAATATTTTCAGCCCTTGTCTTTGGTGCTCATTTTCTGTGAGTCGTGTTTATAAGACTCTTGGGTGCAGTAATTAAGTGTTGAAAAGTCGCGCTGTCTGATTATCTAATTTCACCGAAGGCCTAAAGTGGCTCTCCTCCCTTAGGGCATCATATTCTGGCGAGGCGAGCGCGCACTTATTATTAAGTGAGGGCTCAGTAAAGACGTCAGAACTAAATATTTTTTTAGCTTGCAATGTGATTATATTAGATGAAAGTATGTATTTTTGTATAGTATGTATATGCACTTAAAATTTAGGTACACGATGTCCAAGCGCTATCTAATTATACAAATTTGAGCTGACTTTCAAAATGGATTGCCTTTGATTTCCGCAATGAAAGTCTCTTAGATGAGTTATCTATACTTTAATGAATAGAAGACTGTGACTTTTTTCTGCGACCAGGCGCGACCATGAGAGTCATTAATTATTTTCAGAAGCCATGTACTCTGTAACCCGGAGGTCGGTTTTCGAGCTGCTGAGGAACAGCACGGAATATAAGCGGAACGATGATATTGCGAATGTTGCAATTGAACATTTAGGTTTTTAGAATTGTTCCGAGGTTATATCCAAGTCAATAAGGAAATCTATGAGTATTTTGTGTGCTAAAATTTGATCACGCTGGACAAAATATAGGAGAAAAAGGGACAAATTGCTGAAGTAAAATAAAAGTTGGTTCGAGCAGAGAATGAGCCTTGCAGAAGGACGTGCATCACAACAATGTCAGGATGAGCCTGCCATTAGCCTACTATAGCTCATTCCATGTTAAGAAAACAGTATTGCTCTTATGACAACAGGGTTGCCATATCGAACGGCTCCGCTCAACGCCATCACGGGAAAACGGCGGCACATAAATTTGTGAAATTCAATATGTAAGTTCAAGACAAAAGGCAGAAGAAACTAAGCTACAAATTACTTTTATGAACTGAAGGGAACGTGGGGTTTACAGGGGCCACTTTTGGTTTGTACAGAATCAGAGGTAAATTACGGCACATAAGAAACCTCAGCACTGAAATATAAGGCAAATTGCGAGAGAAAATAGACAAATAATTTTATGGACTTGAGGGGCGGGTGATGTATTTAATTGCATTTAATAAATTTATCCAGACAACAAAAGCTAGAAAACAAACGCAGTAAATAAATACTGCAGATGACTACAAAATATCACAGTATTAATGTTAAAGAGTCCGACTCGTTGGATGAATGGTCAGCGTCCTGGCCTTCGGTTCAGAGGGTCCCGGGTTCGATTCCCGGCCGGATCGGGGATTTTAACCTTCATTGGTTAATTCCAGTGGCCCGGGGGCTGGGTGTTTGTGCTGTCCCCAACATCCCTGCAACTTACACACCACACTTAACACTATCCTCCACCACAATAACGCGCAGTTCCCTACACATGGCAGATGCCGCCCACCCTCATCGAAGGGTCTGCCTTACAAGGGCTGCACTCGGCTAGAAATAGTCACACGAAATTAAAAATAAAAAATGTTAAAGAAATAAATCACACACGTAGGCTTATCGTATAACTCTCTTTCAACACAATACATTTACGCACTGATTTAAAGCCTAAAATACACACGCAAGAAATAAATACTGTAGATTACTTCACTACAGAAGTTCAGGGAGGAAACGCGTCTATTGGTTGATATCCGAAGCAAAGTGCTGGCAATACCAATGATGGAAACCGCTAAAAGATTCTTCAGAGAGGCTTCCACTTCTGCGGATATTACTGGAGGAGATATAAATTTAATAAACCATCTACGTACCATCGTAGAAACTCTTTCGTGTGGGTATGCCATTGATAAAGTGACATTTGGCATGTACGCAAAGGAAACTATACAGTTGTACTTACAAAAATACAAATCGTACTACTTTGCACAAACTCTTGGGTCATGGCACAGTATTATACCTATTAGACACCTCTCCGAGGAAGTCCAGGTGACCACGAATAAAGATAGGCTAAGAGGAAACCTTCCAGAAAGACACAAATACTGACCTTTCGCATAGGCTGCTTATATCATCGGACCCTTATATTATCAGCTTAGGGAAATCAAGGAGGAGGAAGCTGATTCCGCTTTCACGAGAAGTGCTCAACTTACTGTCTGAGCCTCCTGTATCTGGTTCTGCCGAAGGAGATAATGAAAGTGACGATAGCGATTCTGATGTAACTGCATCTAATGAATAAATTGTTTGGCAAGTACATGTATTCCTGTATCTGTTTTTAAACATTCTAAACAGCATGTCCCACTATTAACACCTATTTAATTTCTTAAAGCTAAAACGAAAAATGATTAAAATTACAAAGATTACTAATTCTATTCCTGGCGTAGTAATTTGTTCTTTGTACTTGATTGACCACACACTTAATTATCTCCAATAATAGCAGTTACATACTAAGTTTTATGTAAATCGGTCCATTAGTTTCCGAGATGATTTTTGACCGGCTAGATTCCTGAAATTACGCACTGTGCATTGGCTGTCTTGAGAATGGTTTTCCGTTGTTTTCCATTCTCCTGCACTAAGGCGAATGCCGGGACAGTTCCTAGTATTGCCCACGGCCGCCAAACCTCTCACCTTCTCCGAGCATCTCCTTCACCGTAACACATCTCCCAGCCTGAAAGACGGCGTCACCGTCTAAGAGGCCCCCTCCCCATTCAGGGGAGGAATGATAACATTTTAGTAGTAGTATTGTCCTCTTCCGACCCTGACTTTATCAGGTGTGTGAGGCCTAGGGTATCCTTTTTCACGTTCGTTGTGACCCTCTTTTCCTTTTGCCGATACTCTCATTCTTCGAATGGTCGGTTCGCTCCCATATGTTCCTCTGATTAACGTTCCCCTCAAAAATCGTTACATTACCCTGATTACCGTATGCATGCATCCTTTACTTCACATCGTTGTGCTTGCGAACAGCATAATGTGAAATATTTTAGCTTAGAACTTTGGCCGGTACATTTCTGTCATCTAAGATTCAATATTGTGCGAATATTGTCAAGGAATTCTCGCTCTTCATAACATATGTGCTGCGGGTAAGTATTATATTATCGCATTAGCGGTTTTCGCAGGCGCAACGGCGATATACTGTATTTACGAGAGGTTGTATTATCCGCGCACTTTTTAGTGATAGATTTACACCCTAGTGCTGAAGCGGTCGACTTTGGTTATCTTCGAGATTCGTATTGGCAACCTTTGAAACACAAACTAAGAATCGCTTATCATCGCTGTGCGCCATCTGGCGTACACTTTAAGTACTCGTACTGTTGTTGTTTACACAGCAAAGCCAAACCATAGAATTCATGCTAGGAACACGTTTCGCAACGGGAAATGTTATATAGTATTAAATATTGTGTGTGTGACACAGTTGTTTGCTTAAAATAATGGAATAACGTATGTGAGGAAGCACTTATGGAAAGAGTGAAAAAGTGGAAAAAATGGAAATGTTCTGGAAAGAATGAACACTATGAGCTATTTAAACAACAAAGAAAGGAAACAACAAGAATAATAAGGCAGGTTAAAAGATCTTTTGAAAAATCGCAGCTATTAGAAATTGAGAATAATTTTGTAAGAAATAACTCCCGAAATTTCTATCAGACCTTTAAGAATAACCTGAAAGGTTATCAATCCCGGAGCATTTGCTTCAGAGATGCAAATGGTAATATTGGCCTTAACAATGCAGAGAATTGTGAGATTCTGGCAAAACACTTCGAACACCTGCTGAACTGCCCTGAGCCAAATCATAAATTAGAATTTTCAGAAATTCAGGAAAATCTAGAAGCTGATTCACCTCCAACAGCGGAAGAAATAAAGGAAGCAATAAAAAATCTTAAAAATAACAAAGCTAGTGGGGAAGACTCCATAACAGCTGAACTATTAAAATGGGCTGAACCAAAAATTATAGAAGATCTACAAACAATCTTTGAAGAAATTTGGGAAACAGAAAAGATCCCAGAGGATTGGAAAGTGGCTCTAATACACCCATTACACAAGAAGGGTAACAAGCAGGATGTCAACAACTACAGAGGTATATCTCTCTTGCCAGTTGCTTACAAGATATTCTCAACAATACTACTAAATAGAGTAAAATCGACACTGGACAGTCAATTGGGTGAATATCAAGGTGGATTTAGAGAAGGAAGATCTTGCTCCGAACAGATTTTCAACCTGAAATCTATAATTCGACACAGATTAATAAACTCCAAAGACATAGTTGTAACATTTATTGACTTTAAAAAAGCCTTTGACTCTGTTGATAGGGAAACCCTAGATAAAGTAATCCGTGAATTTGGAGTTAAAACTAAATTGGCAAACCTAATTCGTGAAACACTTACAGACACTATCTCGAAAGTAAAATTTATGGGTGAAGTATCTCGACCTTTCGAAATAAATACAGGTGTCAGGCAGGGCGATGGTCTATCTCCACTCCTTTTCAATTGTGTCATGGAGAAAATTGTAAGAATTTGGAATGAAAAACTGAAAGAATCTAAAATATTGCCACTCATGCTGGGGAAGAAGAACAAAGGTGTTGCAATAAATTGCCTAGCATTTGCAGATGACTTTGCCATACTTTCAGAAAGCCTTACAGATGCAGCAATGCAAGTCAATCTCCTTGAAAAGACAGCCAACATGACAGGCTTGAGAATCTCTGCCGAGAAAACAAAATTTTTGACGAATATAAAAAGTGCCCCAAAGTTTTTAGCAACGGATATTGGTCGAATAGAAAAGGTAAAGAAATTCAAATATTTGGGTGAGACAATTCAAGAAAATGGTTTAGAAAAATCTGCTATAGAGGAGAGGATACAAAAGATGGAAAGAGCATACGGTATAACTAAGAATACTTACAACAAAAAGTGCTTATCAAGGAAACTTAAAATAAAGCACTACAACACAGTAGTGAAACCAGAATGCCTTTATGCCAGCGAATGTCTAGCACTGAACTACAAGCTTGATAAATTAGAAATATTAGAAAGAAGAATTATAAGGAAAATATTAGGTCCTCCAAGAATTGCAGAGTTTTGGAAATTAAGAAGTAACAATGAAATTTACCAGAACGTAGAAAACATATCAGAAACAATAAGAAAAAGGAGATTGCTATTTCTTGGACACATTTACAGAATGGATGACAATAGACTAACTAAACGAATCTTCAAGTACCTTTGGGAAAAGAAATCAACTACCACCTGGATTCAAGAAGTCAAGAAAGACCTGGAAAGGAACAACATACGAGAAGAAGAATTATTGGAAAGAAAGATTTTTAGGAAGAAAGTCTTACAAATGGAAGGATTCCAAGGGAGGAAGGAAAAGAAAACAGGCACAAAGTGGACTGAAGACAGGAAAAAGAAACACAGTGAAACAATGAAAGAATACTGGAAGAAAAGGAAAGAACAACTAAGGAAGAACAATTGAAATTGTAACGTGGTCCTTAGAAGGCCGGAACGCAAGAAGAAGAAGAAGAAAGGTTTATAAAATTCATATCGATCGATCATATTATCGATTCAATTCAGATTTCATTTCCATTCAGTTGGCAGTATTGACGGAACCCTTCTTACTTGTCCAACGAGTACAAAAATCTATCACTAAAAAGTGCGCGGATAATACTATTGCCAACATTCTTTCATATCCGGAAGGACAGTGTTCTGCTGTTTTGAAGTGAAGATGATGATTATTATTTTCACATGGGATTCTGGGGCTATAGCACAAATTATAATAATAAGAATCGTGAAATGTACGAGTTAGGCCTTGAGAATATTTCATTTTTCACCACCGCAGTGCACTCGAAATAAACTTTCAACTTCTTAGGTCGTGTTCAGTACATACAACTAGAGCCCTGCGCGGATATACAAAACAATATCAGCATCCGCACTTCCTTCACCCTCACCCGCATCCGCGAATGGTTATCGCATTCGCAAAATGGTTATCCGCGGATAATTTAAATATTTAACTACAGTATATTACACCCAAGGCATTGAAACGGATATATCTGTTAACATAATACAATAGGCCTGGAACCTGATACCAGAACCCCTACAGTCGCAGGTTTATGAGGGATTTTCTCTTGCGACAACTACCGACGTATTGACCCCTTGTTCCTTCCTTCCATTAACAGCGGGCAGGAGTCAGTTAGGCCTAGATCAGATTTACGGCTTTATAGTCTCAAGGCTCTTTATATATCACTGTTCTCTCATACTAATGTCAAGGGTCACCTAACCACAAGCAAAAACAAGAGTATACTTGAGTGAAAATCAATAAACGCCATTATTGAGAAATTATCAGCAAAATTGTCCGCACTGCCATACAGTTTGTATCCGCCAAGACACTAACTTCGCTCATGGCGTAAGAGCCCTGAAGGGCTATGGCCTACCAAGCGACCGCTGCTCACCCCGAAGGCCTGCAGATTATGAGGTGTCATGGTCAGCAACACGAATCCTCTCGGCCGTTATTCTTGGCTTCCTAGACTGGGGCCGCCATCTCACCGTCTGATAGCTCCTCAATTGTAATCACATAGGCTGAGTGGACCTCGAAACAGCCCTCAGATCCAAGTAAAAATCTCTGACTTGGTCGGGAATCGAATCCGAGGCCTCCGGATAAGAGGCAGGCACGCTACTCCTACACCGTGGGGCCAGCGTTCAGTACATATAGTAGGTCTAAATATCGAAGAGAAGTTTAATACCTAGGCTTCCATAGCTCAATGGTAGAGCATCCGTCGCGAAATCGGAAAGTTGTGGGTTGTCTGGTTGACCATTTTAGTTCTGTACTTAAGATATGGTAATCTACTAAAACGAGGCTTGCGTATTTGAGCATCTTCAAATACCACGGAACTGAGCCGGGATCGAAACAGGAAATTTGGCCCAGCGCTCTATAATCTGACCCACACAAGAATTAGTACACAACGAATAACTGATAAGAAGCAGTTTTTATAAGTGTGGTTCTCTCATTTCACAAAATTCTTGTTTAAATTGTCATTAAGATATACGTCCGCCTCTGTGGTGTAGTGGTTAGAGTGATTATCTGCCACCCCCGGAGGTCCGGGTTCGATTCCCGGCTCTGCCACGAAATTTGAAAAGTGGTACGAGGGCTGGAACGGGGTCCACTCAGCCTCGGGAGGTCAACTGAGTAGAGGTGGGTTCGATTCCCACTTCAGCCATCCTGGAAGTGGTTTTCCGTGGTTTCCCCACTTCTCCTCCAGGCGAATGCCGGGATGGTACCTAACTTAAGGCCACGGCCGTTTCCTTCCCTCTTCCTTGCCTATCCCTTCCAATCTTCCCATCCCTCCACAAGGCCCCTGTTCAGTATAGCAGGTGAGGCCGCCTGGGCGAGGTACTGATCATTCTCCCCAGTTGTATCCCACGACCAAGAGTCTGAAGCTCCGGGACACTGCCCTTGAGGCGGTAGAGGTGGGATCCCTCGCTGAGTCCGAGGGAAAAGCCGAACCTGGAGGGTAAACAGATGATGATGATGATGATGATGATGATGATGATGATGATGATGATGATGATTAAGATATCCAATATCCGTTTAAAAACCTGTAGGATAATCTCCGAGAAAGCAGGTATGTACCTCCGCTGAATACTTGCCTTTGACTTTTATAACAAAATTTAGGTTCCCTAAAGGAAATACAATTTCACGATTAAAAATCTAAACGCGACCTAGTGAGTTGAAAGTAAAACGCGGTCGTGAAAATTCATTGAATCGGCTCACAACGGGCGATAAGCGCGTTCTACAATTGTACGGCAGCACTGCCAGTCTTGTAGCTCAGATCCTATTCAACAGAACAAATATGACCTAAGCCACCAGAGCACCCGTCACGAAATCGGAAGGTTGTAAGTTCGGATCCCTCTCGTGTCCGATGTACTTAACATCTCTTCGATATGTAATGTATGTACTGAACATGACCTAATAAAATATTCTCTCGTTTTTGTTTAGAATAGAATACTCCCGTCCACTAGTTCCGGATCGACAGGAGCTGGTGGGAGGGTAATCAGTTATTGGAATCCAAATTATTTGATACATGCATGGTTTTGTTCAATTAATTTACCTATACTACCTTAAATATTAACCACTAATTACACCCGATCTCTAAATTGTAGTTTCTATGATTTTTTACTATGTATTATTTTTGTCCTAGACGTTAACATTGCTATATAGTCCAGGACAGCATGCATCTTACCCCTACTAATTCGTGCTAGTGCAAGTATTTATTTGTGTCACTAGTCTGAACAATAGACATTATGAATTAACTGAATGAATGAATGAATGAATGAATGAAATGAAATGATGAATTTCCTGATTGGCAATTATGAATAAGTGTTTGAATGGATAAATACAAGAATGAATGATTAATGAATGCATGAATGAATGACCTGGGTTCATGCATACATGAAAAGTGATCGCTCAGTCACGAATAACCACCAACTGGGGACACCACTTTAATAAAATATTCATGTTCTTTAGGCTCTTTTCAATTGGGGAATTACAAGCGTTTCGCCCTAGTGTGCCAGCGGGGATTGCCACACCTTTCGAAGACGCGGCTGACTGGTGCACCGTTGAGATATCACTGCGAGCCCCCCATGTAGGACAAAGCAGTGACGGAGCACTCCATACTACGTATGCAGGCCCTACCTCCACTCTCATTAAGTGCCTGACTGCGATTTTTATAACAACAGTTGAGATTCCTAAAGGAAATGCTGGTAATTTCACGATTGAAAAAAACCTAAAGAATTTTAATATTTTACTGCGATATTCACATCGATGTAATTAAATTATGGTTTCCTTATGGGAACTTAATTTCTATTATTATTCTTCTTCTTAATCCGTTTACCCTTCAGGGTTGGTTTTTTCCTCGGACTCAGCGAGGGATCCACCGTCTCAAGGGCAGTGTCCTGGGGCGTGAGACTTTCGGTCGGGGGATACAACTGGGGGAGGAGGACCATTATCTCGCCCAGGCAACCTCACCTGCTGTGCTGAGCAGGGGCCTTGAAGGAGGATGGGAGGATTGGAAGGAATAGACAAGGAAGAGGAAGGAAGCGGCCGTAGCCTTAAGTTAGGTACCATCCCGACATTTGCCTTGAGGAGAAGTGAGAAACCACGGAAAACCATTTCGAGGATGGCTGAGGTGGGAAATCGAACCCCTTCACTCAGTTGACCTCCCGAGGCTGAGTGGACCTCGTTCCAGCCCTTGTACCACTTTTCAAACTTAATTTTTGTTACGACCTAATAAGTTGAGAGTTTATTTCGATTATCTTAATGAACCTACATTAATTCGTGTAGGATTTCTGGAATCAGTTAACTGACAATAACTGGTGTGGGTTTATTACAAATAATAATAATAATAATAATAATATTAATTTAAAGTCACGCTAACTATTTTTGCGGTTTTTGGAGACGTCGAGGTGCCGGAAGTTTTGTCTTACGGGATTTATTTTACGAAGCGGTAAATCTACTGACTCGAGGCTGACGTATTTGAGCTCCTTCAAATAGTACCGAGCTGAGCAGGGATCGAGCCCGGAAATTCGGCTTTTAAAGCCAGCGCTTTATCATCTGAGCCACACAAGAATTAATACACTACGAATAACTGATAGGAAGCAGTTTTTTTTTAACTGTGTTTACCTCTTTTTCGTAAAATTCTTGTTCAGATTTTTCATTGAAATGTCCACAATCCGTTTTAAAATCCATATTATCACAACGTAATGAACTTGAGAATTGGAGGAATGTAACTTTTACGGTCAACCTAACCCAGGGATGGCGAACCTATGACACGCGTGCCACTAGATGACACGTGAACACAACTTTTGTGACACGCTGCATAACATGGTAAAAATGTTTAAAGTTTTTAACAAATAGGTTGAAAATCTACCAACATAGCATGTTTTAATATTGCGCTTTAACAAAGAAGTACACGCATGTTCATAAAAACCGGAACACCTTGAAAGACTAGAGACAGGAAGTTCATATTCACAGGACATATACATTAGTACGGTATGTTCTGAAGAAACGATTAACATTTGAACCATGTCGGCCCTCAGGTTCAAGGTCCACATCGATATCTCGGAGCACCACCACCGACTGGTAAATTGTGCCTGCGGCTCTCGTTTTAGCTATAAACCGAAGGTAATGGATCAGTGCGACTTGAGCAGACGTGCAGGATGCCTCGCAGATGTATACGAGAACCGTACCGTCAAATGAGTGAGTTAGAAAGAGGACGCATTATTGGCATGAGAGAACGTGATGCATCTATCCGGGAAATTGCTGCTCGTGTGGGATGAAATGGGTCGGCAGTGCAACAGGTGTGTACAGAATGGTTCACAGAAGGCCGTAGAACACGACGAGATGGGTCTGGTCGTACCACCCAGACCACACCTCGAGAAGATCGACACCTCATCCAAATGGCATTGCGAGTCAGAACTGCGTTCTCCTCGGCTCTGGTGCAACAGTGAAACAGTGTAACACATCGTGCGCTATCAGGAGTGACAGTCCGTCGGCGTTTATTACGATCTGGGGTACCGGCGAGTCGTCCAATTCTCCGCCTATCTGACTGCAATGGTGTATGGAACGACGTCACTGGGGACAGGAATGGCTGCAGATAGTGTTTTCGGACGAATCCAGGTTCTGTTTGTTTGAAAATGATGGCCGCATTTAGGTTCGTCGCAGACAGGGGGAGAGGCATCACATTGACTGCATTCGCACAAGACATACAGCGCCAACTCAAGGCCTTATGGTGTGGGGTGCATTTGAGTACAACCACAAATCACAGTTGGTGCGTGTCCAGGCCACTGTGACCAGTTTGACCTACGTGAATGACATCCTGCGACCCGTAGCCATACCCTTTCTGAACGACACCCCAGACGCCATATTTCAGCAGGACAATGCGGGGTGCTATTGGGTACAACCACAAATCACAGTTGGTGCGTGTTCAGGGCAGTGTGACCAGTTTGACCTACGTGAATGACATCCTGCGACCCGTAGCCATACCGTTTCTGCACGACACCCTAGACGCCATATTTCAGCAGGACAATGCGCAACCACATGTTGCTGCACGAATACGTGCCTTCTTGTTGTCACAGGATGTCAGACTGTTGCCCTGGCTCGCCCGATCACCGGACTTCTCGCCAATCGAAAATGTGAGGGAGTTATGGTGAAACGACGGGTGCGGCACTGTGACCGAATGCCAAATATGAACTGTGGAACCAGGAGAATGCAGCATGGATGGCTGTACCGCAGGACGCCATTCGCGCCTTATACGCGTTGATGCCATCACGCATGGAACATGTTATCAGTGCCCATGGAGGATCCAGTGCCTACTAGGCAACACGACACATGCTGAACCTAGGTGACTGAAATGCTAATTGTTTCTGCAGAACACATTAATGAACATGTCTTGTGAATATGAACTTCCTATCTCTAGTCTTTCAAAGTGTTCTTTTATGAACATGGGTGTATGTCGTATTTAATTCTATGGCCATATTTAAAAAAAAATTATTAGATTAAAGCAAAAATATATCTTATTCATAAAATTTACCTCCTTTTTGAAATGTAATTTTCAGTTATGTTTGCAAAATTAAATCAAGGAACATTCAGTAGAATGCAATCTAATACTTAAACAAAGTGAAATGAGGGGGTTTCATTAAAATAGCTGGTGGCAGACTAGACAAAAAAAAGTATTAAACAAAACCTTAATTGACACGCTAGTTGGAAATGGTTTGCCATTCCTCATCCTAACCCGACAGAGCTCACTTTCGGCACAGAAACAGCTACCTGAAGGCCACGCTTCTCCACTTCACAACTTAACCGCACTCCTGAAACATCAGCAAGCAGCTATACCAAGACCCAACAATTTAATATCATTTCACAAAGAGAACAAGTAAAAACTAAGCACCGCGATCATTTCTCGACTATGTTGACTTCCTAAGGTACTTGTCCACAGGTCTTGTTTACACTCTTCTTCTTCTTCTTTTACTGCTTTTCACACATCTGTGGAGTCGTGGGTGCGAACGGTGTGGCACATGTGGATTTGGCCCTGTTTTACGGCCGGATACCCTTTCTGTATGGAGGGATGTAATCACTATTGCGTGATTCTGTGGTGGATAGTGTAGTGTGTTGTCTGAATATGAAGAGGAAAGCGTTGGAAAAAACACAAACACCCAGTCCCCGGGCTACAAGGATTAATCGGAGCCGGCTGAGAATCGAATACGGGACCCTCTGAACCGAAGACCTCAACGCTAACCATTCAGCCAATGAGTCGGACTCTTGTGTACACTCTAAATCCCATACATGTATGTTATAGACCTGGTGTTATACCTCATGGTGCTGGAACCTTTATGGGTCTTCGTCTACCAAACGACCGCTGCTCGCTCCGAAGACCTGCAGATTACGAAGTGCGCGTGGTCAGCGCGACAAATCCTTTCGGCCGACTTTCTAGACCGGAGCCATCAGATTGCTCCTTAATTGTTCTCACGTAGGCTGAGTGGACCTCGAAGCAGCTCTCAGTTCCAGACAAATATCCCAGACCTGGCCAGTAATCGAACATGGGGCTTTCGCATATGAAGCACACTCGCTACCCCTAGACCGTAGAGCCGGAACCTGATTTTATGCATAACAGTAGGCTAATATGTAGGGTCCGGATTCTTATGTAATTACATATTCCATTCTTTTATTTGTATACAACTGAAAATGACAAATATCGGCGAAATGTGGTTCTGATATGGTTATACCTGTGTTTCTTTTGGCATACTTTTACATATTACATATGTTTGCATACTATGTAATGAATGTAACTTTTTTTGCATATCTAGGTAATTATTAAAATAAATTGTGTCAGCTCGTTTAACTTTCGAACTATAATAACTACAGTAAAACAATTCATTTCTTATAGAGTGTATTTCAGTTATTAAAGTTGGCTTTAAAATTCCTTTAATATTGGGATTTCTAACCCTTTGTCTTTGAAATACAGTAGTGTTGAGTGCCTCAACTGCATTCAACAGCACTAATCCTTTCTCAGAATCTGGGTTGGCTAAGTGCAGTCTCAAAATATCCGAATAGAAAATTGACAGGAATCAGTCTCAAAATATCCGCAAGAAATATGTAGCCGAAATAAAAAAGCTAATGAGTCTCAAAATATCCGAGAAGTGTAGAAGTGAAGGTAGTTGCATAGGTGACAGGGGTTTTAAAAAGAAATTTTTAAGTTCACTGGCTCTGCATCCTTATTTTGCTACGGTGAGGGTGAATTTTTATTTTGATTCATTTTATTTGGAAATTTTTTTCGACTACTTCGTCGACCAGTGGCTGAACTTGAGCTGTTTAATTGTCATGGAAAACGACACGGAACAAACAATGCTGTTACATCGTCTTATGGTGACGATGGGGCAGGAAAGGGCTAGGAGTGGGAAAGAAGCGACCGTGGCCTTAATTAAGATACAGCACCAGCATTTGCCTGGTGTGAAAATGGAAAACCACGGAAAACCATCTTCAGGGCTGCCGACAGTGGAGTTCTGACACACTATCTCCCAGATACAAGCTCACAGCTTCGCGCCCCTAATGTTCAATAGTCTGATAAAAAGGCATCCCCGCTTCAAGGGGTTTGTAGCTTGGAAGAAAAACAGCTAAATATGACGAAACTGAAGACATCGATTTTTTAAAATAATATCTCTTACGTCACCAACATGGACTGAAACCTGCGAGCCGGGCTGGGTAGTTCGGTCGGTAGAGCACTGGCCTTCTGAGCTCAAGTCGGCGGGTTATATTCCCGCTCGGTCCGGTGGTATTTGAAGGTGCTCGATATGTTACCCTCATGTCAGTGGATTTACTGGCAAATTAAAGAACTCCTACGGGACAAAATTCCGGTACCTCAGCGTCGCCGAAAACCGTAAAAGTAGTTAGTGGAACGCAAAACCGTTATTATTATTATTATTATTATTATTATTATTATTATTATTATTATTATTGAAACCTGTCGCAATATTCTGAAAAATAAATTATACATATTTTCACACTAAACTTCGTAAATGATCAATATCTGACAAAGCAAAAGCTGCATTTAAAAAAAATAGGACTACGCCTAACTTCGCGCGGGTTCGTGGAGTCCGTGGGTCTACTGACACCTTGTCGTATATGTTTGTGCAAGACTATACGGGAGTCCCACATCAAGATTGAGGTACAGTTTTTTTTTACAATGTGCTTTACGTCGCACCGACACAGATAGGTCTTATGACGACGATGGTACAGGAAATGGCTAGGAGTGAGAAGGAAGCGGCCGTGGCATTAATTAAGGTACAGCCCCAACATTTACCTGGTGTGAAAATGGGAAACCACGGAAAACCATCTTCAGGGCTGCCGACAGTGGTTCGAACCTACTATCTCCCGGATGCAAGCTTACAGCTGCGCGCCCCTAACCGCACGGCCAACTAGCCTGATTGTACAATTTTTAGAACAGGGTATGCTGTCAGGCAGTACTTCGTGTTTATTAAAATAATAACGTATACATACAGGGTATTTTAAAACTGACCACCATTGGATATTCGAATATTTTGAGACTCGTCGTCCAGATAGCAAATTGGCTCGTTAAACCAGTCTCTGGAATTCGGATGTTTTGAGAGTCGTATATTTTGAGACGACACGACTCCATGCAGTCTTGAAAGGAAATATAGGTTATTCAAGCAAGATCATCAGTGGCGAACTAGAAGAGCCCCCGGAAGACATTTCACCCAGTTAGTTTTATCTTTTAAAACATGCGCCTGTGACTTCCTGCAATGTTGAACTGTCCTTCTCAGCCTACAAGAGAATTTTATCGGATCACTGACAAAAGATCACAGTAAAAAACATGGGGACATACTTGGTGACATACTGCGCATCACGATAAAAATATTACCGTACTATTTGTATTACTTAATAGGGATTTAAATACAGATTGTATCCTTATTCTGTACATTTACTTGTTTCATTTTCAAGGCAGGAGTGCAGCAGGAAATTAGCGACGACAATACATTGTGTAATATACTTACTTACTCACTCCTTGACGCTACAGCCCCTGTAGGGCCTTGGCCTTCTGGACAATCCCAATCCACTTCTCTCTGTCGACTGCTCTTGTTCTCCATCTTCTAACTCCCATTCTTCTCAAATCCTTCTCCACGCTGTCCAACCATCTGATCGTGGGCCTTCCCCTCATACGACGTCCTTCTGGTGTCCCATCTGTAAATGTTCCTGACTCCTTTACTAGCTTTACAAACATATAAAATTGCATTTAAATTGAAAATATGAAATATTAATATTCATTAAATAAAATACACAATCGTCGGACCTTGTACTCACACTTAGTTCTTACCTGCTTACTTACACGTATGTTATTTGATGGGCGCCAGCTACAACTCAGTGCAGCAATAATAGAATGAGAATCTTGACTATCTCTAGAGTGTGGGGTAATAAGCTTACTTTTGACAACATACCATATAAGTTCTGGGAAAAGGAGATTGGTGTTCGGTTTCCCTATTAATTTTGAGGTTAAGTAACTTTACTGTAGAAATGAAACGCCAAATTAATTTGATAGAACAAAATATATTCTTGAAACAATATATAAAATAGTGAGAACTGCTGCGATTAAAACAGATGAGAATATGAAATTATGACATTGCAACTGAAAGAAACTAGGCATGAATTTGAATTCTTCTTAACCGGACATTTAAACAATTTATACAAAATATATCCCTCACTGTTTCACTTGACTGTACCTTCAACACTTTGAGTGTAATTACGACGTATTCCTTAGATCTGGTGTTTACTGTAGATGTGTCACGCCTAATTTGGTGATGTATCCCTGTGACTGCTTCTTCTCCATATCATATGACTTCTTTGTAAGTCTGGATGGTATTACTTCATTGCAAGTGGTATCCTTCTATGACTCCATGGTAAGCCTTTGCGTCCGTATCTTCAACTAGGTGACCGACCAACTTTGGCCTCACTCTCTCAATGACCAAAGACTAATGGCTCACTGAGTCTTCTCCTTCCCGTAGACTCCCGTTGACTTAATGATCGACTGAGGCCTCTGCATCTCGTTCACACTCCGATCAACTGTCGCCTCTCCTTCCAATTGAATAATGACTGACGCTACAAGATACAGCCACCTTTTATAGATGTTGGTTGATGCACCTAAGTAATCTCTAGAAATAACTATTATTTACTCCCACCTCGCGACAGATATTACATGTAATGGTGAAATAGCCTGGGGCGGCCTGAGTATCTGAGCTCATCGCTAAATGCTCACGATGACGTAGCCATAACGTGGCGATGACTTGACAGAAATGCCAGCAGTATTGCACAATGTAACAATGTCACATCCACCATCTGATATATAACAATTCTCACTGTACATGTCTTTAGTGTTAATCTACACACACATATACTGTCTATGCATACAGTTAACTACAATCATGCAAGCGACAAGCATTGCAGAATTGAATTGAATAAGAATGATAATACAATAATAGTAATCTCACAGATAAAATAATAATAGTACAGACATAATAATAATAATAATAATAATAATAATAATAATAATAATAATAATAATAATAATAATAATAATAATAATAACACAGATAAAATAATAAAATAATAAAAATACAGATATCATCCTGTAACGGGATTTGAACCGTTACAATTGAATACTTTCTTTACTGTCCTCTTCTCTGTCACTCTTTCTACATGTCCCAACCGTCGCAGTCTACTACTCTTTATTTCTGCTACTATATTTGGTTTATTATACAACTCTCTGATTTCCTTATTATTTCTGATTCGCCAGAATCCACCATCCTGTATTGGTCCATAGACATTCCTGAATATCTTCCTTTCCCATCTCCGTAGCAACTCCTCATCACCCTGTGTCTTAGTCCAAGTCTCCGCACCATACATCAACACAGGCCTCACTACCGTGCGATAAATAAACAGTCAGCTTCAGATTCCTACTAAGACTCCTTGCTTTAAATACCTTGCCTAAGGCAAAGCAACTATTACCAGATGCTATCCTGGCATGTATTTCTTCCTTCATATCATTGTTTTCAGCTACCATTGTTTGCAGCGTTCATATTCTTTCCCATTCAAATTCACATATTTTTTTGCTTCATTATACTTTTTCCTAGACATCAACATGTACTTAGCTTTTGACTGATTAATGAAAACTTACAACCTTTTTTCCAGTCTCCCCGTTTGTCAGCGACACGCTGTCTCGCTGCGCCCTATCTGCCACACGCAAGTCGTGATGGACATTTCATGTCACAAATTCCCCTTCATAAACTTAAATAAGTTATTGCTTTAAGTTAGGGAAGAGACAGGAAGGCTGAGTAAGTTATAGATTTTCTGCTGGAAAATTATGTGAATGTACACCTTCATAAGTCATGTCATGTTTACGTGAAGAATTGCTAATACTGTATTACGGTACATCTTTGATCGTTTATGACCAAGCGATTGATTGAATGATTGCTTGCTTGCTTGATTGATTGATTGATTGATTGATTGATTGATTGATTGATTGATTGATTGATTGATTTTAGGACATTATCCTTTATGTCTAAGTTGTCAGCCCTAAAGCAAGAAAAGAAAGCACCTCGACTTCTGAACCTGAGGTTATCAGAGTGAAGTAAGAAGAACGAAAGGCATCCTAAATCTCGAGTAACTGCTGCCTTCGGAAAGAACAAGAGTTCGTCAAAGGAGGCTGGACCGCATCGATGAGTGGGGTACGCGTAAGTGGAAACAAAGCTGAATTAGCCACAGCACGTCCAGAATAGAATAACAGCTCTACAGGAGCTTGTACTTCAACTCAAACGTACACACATAACCGTCATTACTTACTCAGTATAGTTGTGTGGTACAACATTTTGGCATCTCTGCGTTTCCATGAACCTTAAAAAAAAGTGGAGGCACATGTATGCCCTAGTGCACCGTCACTGCATTGTCCTACATAAGAGGCTTGCAGTGGTGTCTGAACGGCGCACTAACGCCAGCGTCTTGGAAAAGGTGTAGCAATCCAACTGATGAGCCCACTGCTACACTGGGGGCAAAACGCTAGTAATTTCACTATTGAAAAAGCCTAAAGACTTACTAAGCCTGAATGGTTTTAACCTTAAAGTAGTTATCTATATAAATAAAATTGTTTCTGTTTGTCTGTTTGTCTGTCTGTTTGTCTGTTCCACCATCACGTCGAAACGGCTGGATAGATCTCAACCAAACTTCATATTTAGAGTATACTGACCCCGGGGAAGGTTTCGATATGCATATCATTTTAAAATCTTTGAAAAGACGGGGGTTTTATAGGAAAAACTGTTTTCCTCCATTTTCTCTTATACTATTATAGGCAAAATATCGAATTTGTCGTATAAGGACGAGACAAAGCTCAATTTAATCCTCTTGACGCAAAGAACAAAACTCGGTAAGCCCTACGGGCCCGAAAACCATGTTTTAAGGCCCTAAAACCAACCGTTACGGAGATATTGGCACCACACTACCCCTGCTCTAGGAATCGGATAAAGAAATGAACTGCCGTAACCATGGCAACGTCAGCTCCAGGATTCTAGAGCAGTGAGATTATGCATGTACGTTTGGGCATAGCTGTCAACCAAAATAGGTACAAATAAGACTTAATATCTGGGAAAAAAATATACTGTTGTGTAAGGCACTCATAGGACTCCTTTGGGCGGGGATGGAAAGGGGGTGAAGAACGAGTGTAAAAATCTATATAAATAAAATTGTTTCTGTTTGTCTGTCTGTTTGTCTGTTCCACCATCACGTCGAAACGGCTGGATAGATCTCAACCAAACTTCATGTTTAGGGTATACTCATCCCGGAGAAGGTTTTGATATGCATATCATTTTAAAATCCTTGAATAGACAGGGGGTTTATAGGAAAACCAGAATGGTTTTTCCACCATCACGTCGAAACGGCTGGATAGATCTCAACCAAACTTCATATTTAGAGGATACTCATCGCGGGGAAGTTTTCCATATGCATATCATTTTAAAATATTTGAATATATGGGGGGTTTACAGGAAAATCAGAATGGTTTTTCCACCATCACGTCGAAACGGCTGGATGGATCTCAACCAAACATTGTATTTAGAGTATACTAATCCCGGGGAAGGTTTAGATATGCATATCATTTTAAAATCCTTGAATAGACGGGGGGTTTATAGGAAAACCAGAGTGGTTTTCCCACCAACACGTCGAAACGGCTGGATAGATCTCAGCCAAACTTCATATTTAGAGTATACTCATCCCAGGAAGGGTTCCGATATGCATATAATTTTAAAATCTTTGAATAGACGGGGTGTTTATAGGAAAACCACAGTGGTTTTCCTCTATTTTCTCTTATACTATTGATTTTCTGTAAACTTCGTTTACCGTACGTGAAACGTCTCTTCATTATAAACAACTTTCGTTATGTTCATAATTTACCTTACTCTTCACATGACGGAGAAATTTACAATTTTCTGCTGGTATCATGCTCTGCATTTAGTGGCCGACAGACCGACAACGAACCTACAGGTTACCATGGCAACGTCTCTGACTGCATGCCAGTAGGGAAGTAACGTATTGCCATTTTCCTCATCATGCTATTAAATTCGTGGTTGTTCCTTGGGTAGATGGCAAGAGAGGCATCAATCGGCTCATCTGCGGGATATTGGCGGAATATCGTTGGAGGTTATAACCGCCCTCGAATAGATTAACTAATAACACCATTAGTCATCTTCATATTTGTTTACCTAAGAATCACTGAACCTAAATTTCTCCTCTGTTAGCGCTTTATTATATCCATAACTCACGGCATTTATTTATTTGTCGTTATCCGGCTGTCCTCAGTTATAATCCATTTTCTATTAGTTTCAACATTCTTAACTGTATTATTTTCTTCCTTAATTACGCCGTATGTACGTGAATGCTAGAAACTACTGGATGCATTTCCACCAAGATTCGTATTTAGAATACACCTGTCCTTGATAGGTTTCAGGGCAAATATTGTTTCTAAATCCCTGAACTAACTGGGGGTTTATACGAAACCGAAACAGTGATTTTGCACTTCCAAAAAATATACACAACAAAAGTTTATGGAAGTCTACCTACCTTGGTAGAAATTAATGTCTAAACCTTTTTTTCTCATGTGCATCATTTCGATACGAGGATCAATAAGGGAGATATCATTAAAGGACCGTTTTTCTGTACAAGTCCCATCGGACTTAACTCACGAGCGGGTGCGTGTAAAGCGTATTCCTTACAACTTGAAAACTACTGAAGACATTCGAAACAAAATTTATATTTAGCATCCACCTGTCCAAAGGTAGGTTTTAAACGTAAATAACATTTCATGTTCCGGAATGGACTGGCGGTTTATAAGGAACCGAAATGGTGATTTTACTCTTCCACAATATATACAGAACAAGACCAACCTGACTGGAAATCGACCAAACCTGATGGAATTCCACCTCTAAACCTTTTTTTTCATGTGCATTTTTTCGTCAGGAGGATTAATAAGGGAGATATCATGAATGGTCACTTTTGCAGGTTAAGTCCAGCGGACATAGCCCAAAAGGTGTTTTACATGGAGCAGATTCCTTATCTATATAAATCAAATCGTAACGACTGTGTACCTCTACACTGACTATTTTGGCGAAATTTTCCTACAGCTTTCCGTTTAAGGGGTAATAATAACAATCTCCATAATTTTTGATTTCCTGAAAGTCCTAATTTTTACCCGCCTCGCCCAAAATCCACATTGTGGCATAATTTGCCAGAAGAATAAGAAGATAATTGAAATTTGACAAAATTATACGTTTTAGCCTGTAACGAATGAAAAATCCTATATCATTAAATTTTTCATTTTTTATCCCCGAAGAATATCGAAATATGCAGGCAATTTTAATGATGGTGCAGACCTTCGGAAATTCCTATCACGTAACGGATTGCACAATCTCCGTTCAATTTGGAATGATCTACAACCTTGGTCTTATGACTTTATGCCGTATCTGTATCCCTTTTACGTTTGATTTTTCTCTATTAATCGATGTTAAGTCAATTTGGAATTTTCACATGCATTATTCATACTTTCAATTACTTATATGAAATACAGAATCATCAAACTCTTCACGAAAATTGGCCCACTCAGTAGCCATATGTGAGCCAAATGCTACGTATGTAGCTGTCACATTATTATCCGAAAAGTAATGTAATGTGAGATGATCTTACAAAACCTTTACCCTGTTCCACGTTTCTAAATCTGACCCAAGAATAGATGACATATCATTGGACCAGCGATTTAGGCCACTAAATCCGGCGTGTCTTATGGTATAATCCTTTGTCGATATGACGTACGTTTAGTAGCAGTTAATCTGTAAATGAAGGTCTTCAATATTGTAAACACGCATATACTTTCGTATGTCGATCTATATATATTCACTGATGTCGATTTAGCGATCGAGAAAGGGTCGGTCTGCTATTGTAATCAGTACTCCCCACACCGACTTTGACTGGCAGTAGGAAAGGGTTCCTTCTCCAACTCCTGTGTAACTGTCATTAGTAAGGAAGGCCTACAATTGTAATGAATAGTTCCCTTCTCGATTTGACTTGCAGAAGGTAAGTGAGCATGCAGTTTTGTTTAAAACTCCCCTACCCGATTGTGTTTGGCAGTAGGCAAGGGTGCCCGCCATTATAAAGAAATGTACTCATCTAAAATGTGACTGGCATTAGGCATAGTGGCCTGCTATTTTGATGGAAACTCACCAACTTGGTGTGACTGGCAGTACGCTGGCTGGCAGTAGGAAAAGGGGCCTGTCATTATAATGATAACTGCACAACTCAATTTCGAGTGATAGTAGGGTAATTGCCTGCCATTATAATAAAAACTGTAATCTGTCTGGAGGTAGGAAAGGGGGGCTGCCATTTTAACGAAAACTCCCCAAATCGATTCTGTCCGCATAGTAGGCAATGGGGCCTGCAATTATAATGTAAACTTCCCAACCTGATTGTGAATGCCAGTAGGCAAGTGAGCCTGCCGTTATATCACAAATCCGTAACAAACACTTTACATTGGAAACGTACGGGGACCTCCCCATGCTCTTTCTCGGATAACGCTAAGAGACATGCAATTTTAAAACTACCTTATTTACTGCATGTACACTATTTACTTCGATATTCGAATACAATGTAGAATACCGTAGCGAAGCACGGGTACATTCGCTAGTTGGGACATAAAACCAGTACGATTATTATTATTATTATTATTATTATTATTATTATTATTATTATTATTATTTATATATTATTGCAGCGGAGCTCCTTTTTTATGCTCATATCTAATAAATTGATGGATTGTAATGAAAGATAGTTTGATCACTGGATATGAAACAGTACAGATGGAATCCAGTGGAATTTTGGACCACAAAGAAAAATTCCAGGACCCCATTTTCAGTATACATCAAAAAACAGTATATGATTCGAGAAAATTAGGTACTGTAGTTAAATTTTGCTGATCTAGAGAAGGCTTGACCATTGAACAATATGTTGAATGGTCATCATCATCATCATCATCATCATCATCTGTTTACCCTCCAGGTTCGGCTTTTCCCTCGGACTCAGCGAGGGATCCCACCTCTACCGCCTCAAGGGCAGTGTCCTGGAGCTTCAGACTCTTGGTCTGGGGATACAACTGGGGAGAATGACCAGTACCTCGCCCAGGCGGCCTCACCTGCTATGCTGAACAGGGGCCTTGTGGAGGGAAGGGAAGATTGGAAGGGATAGACAAGGAAGAGGGAAGGAACCGGCCGTGGCCTTAAGTTAGGTACCATCCCGGCATTCGCCTGGAGGAGAAGTGGGAAACCACGGAAAACCACTTCGAGGATGGCTGAGGTGGGAATCGAACCCACCTCTACTCAGTTGACCTCCCGAGGCTGAGTGGACCCCGTTCCAGCCCTCGTACCACTTTTCAAATTTTCGTGGCAGAGCCGGGAATCGAACCCGGACCTCCGGGGGTGGCAGCTAATCACGCTAACCACTACACCACAGAGGCGGCATGTTGAATGGTATCAAAAGAAACGTTTTACGGCTATATTGAAGTATCTACTCTGATAAGTTATGATAAGAGGCGCCTATGAAAGAGCTTCCGTGGCTCAGACGGCAGCGCGCCGGCCTCTCACCACTGGGTTCCGTGGTTCAAATCCCGGTCACTCCATGTGAGATTTGTGCTGGATAAAGCGGAGGTGGGACAGGTTTTTATCCGGGTGCTCCGATTCTTTTTTTTTTGCTATTTGTTTTACGTCGCACCGACACAGATAGGTCTTATGAGGACGATGGGACAGGGAAGCGCTAGGAGTGGGAAGGAAGCGGCCGTGGCCTTAATTAAGGTACAACCACAGCATTTGCCTGGTGTGAAAATGGGAAACCACAGAAAACCATTTTCAGGGCTGCCGACAGTGGGGTTCTAACCTACTATCTCCCGAATACTGGATACTGACCGCACTTAAGCGACTGCAGCTATCGAGCTCGGTGCTCCGATTTTCCCTGTCATCTTTCATTCCAGCAACACTCTCCAATATTATTTCATTTCATCTGCCAGGATTTAATCATTGCCTCAGAGAAGTGTGACAGGCTTCGGCAGCCGGCACAATTCCTATCCTCGCCGCTAGATGGGGGCTTCATTCACTCCATTCCTGACCCGGTCAAATGACTGGAAACAGGCTGTGAATTTTCAAGAGGCGCCTATGCCTCTTGCTGTTTCTTGACGAATGTGTGCTGTTGGCACACGGCGGAGCAAAATGTAGCTTCCACCGAAGTATCAGTCTTATTTATGGCTGTAGTAGTATGGTAGCTGCTGAGGCAAAAGTGCACAACTCGTGCGTTTGGATGCTTAGAATTAGGCTACATTATTCATGTCAATCATACTGTAACAGCACGTTCTGTCTCATAAATGAAAGCAGTGGAAATCTACCTCATTTTTCAACTTGCCTAGTACGCCTCTCTATAGCACCAACCATTGTTTTTTGCGGTTTTCTCCACAACTACATTACCGTTGGTGCTGTTATTTGAAGATTTAACTAGCCTTCAGGTAAACCGACAGACAGAAAACGTATCCATATGCTACGAGTCGTGCAAGACTCTAGTTGTCCTCACTGTTGTTATGCAACGTGTGCACAATCCTCGTAATGTTTTTTTTATAGAAGACCTAGATCGATAGAGTTCAGTTTGGTTATCAAAAGATCTAATTGTAGTGGCATAAATGGAATATTGTTCGGAAAACCAATATTCAAAGTTTAATAGGGTGGCGATGAAGAAAATAATATAGGCCCTACGGTGAAACCAAGACCAGCTACAATATATCAGATCTTAATGAAAAATACAACGTGGCGGAAACATTGGGCCGCTGTCTTCTGCGATTTGAAGTACATTTCTCGCTAATATAATTAACACTGATAATGTTCATAACCCTCGGAAAGAAGAATTAATATTTGAATTATGAAACCTATTTCCATAGTTAGAAAACACGAAACGATCTAAAATAATTTACTGTTACGTGTCAGCACTGTTGTAGCCCCCTTCGGTACTTCCTGGAAGGGACTAGGGAGTCAACTGGGAGCTCCCAGCCTGAGGGCATGGCCGGCCTCTCCCTGTATTGTTCTCTTCGTCTGATTCCTCCGTCCGCTTTCTGGAATGGGAAATGAGAAACTGTCCTCTACAGTCAGATCGTGAATATTCCGGTACCTCGTACTCATCACCCGAGCTATAAAGAGAAGGCTAGTCACGAACAGTCAGTCAGTGTTCAGTCGTCGGACTGGGGTGACAGCAGTCTCACCAGAGTCTGAACGAGAAATTTTTCAGGTGTCAAGAGTGTCGAGCGTCGTGTTGGTGTACGGAGTACTAACTGGAGTACTGTCTGTGTACCGACGTGGAGTGAGTGACTCGATCTTGACGGCAGTAATGCTGGTTATCGTCTGTGCCCCGCCGGAGTCAGAATATCGTCGCATACGGAGCGGAGTACTGTGTGTGTGTGTGTGTGTGTGTGTGTGTGTGTGTGTGTGTGTGTGTGTGTGTGTGTGTGTGTGTGTGTGTGTGTGTGTGTGTACTACCGAAGACTTTAGAAAGTCATGGAGACCTACAGTCAGTACATTTGGAAATGAAAAAATAACCAACATCGTAGAAAAAACACAACAATGAACAATTACGTTACACGAAAAACACAAGGCACCCATAACAGTGAAATACAATTTTCAGTAAATAAGAAATTCAGCAGTGTAGGCTACTTTAAATATGCATATCATTCACTTACATGACCCCATAACCAGTACCCTTGAAAATGACAAAATTAAACCAACATTCATAGGTAAAACACAACGATGTACAATACATTACAATAAGACAAAACGCCCAGGATATTGAAATAACATTCTCAACACATTAACATTCACCACCTAGTTCTATATGAAATAGACAATTAAAGGTGTATTTATAAGAAAACCAGGTTACAATGACAATACTCAAGATTGGGGACAAAAGTATACCTAAACTGGCACGTTACCTTCAGAAGAGGATCATCTACTACCATTTTCAACACTTCGCGCATTCCTTTGCCTTTTTCTCTGGTTGTTCATTTGCAGCATCACAACTACTTTTCTTTAAGTTTTTATATTGGTGTTTCATTACAGGTTCATTTGAGTCTCTTCTTTCTTCTAGAGCTTTACTCTAATAATTGACGAAAACATTGCCTATCACCTTAATGCACATGTTAATCACTATCCTCATTTTCACACCACAATGGCGCTCATCATCAAGGTTACATACACTACTCTCAATTAACTGAAATCCTAACACTACCAGTGCCTCTCTTTGATTCTGTAACATAAGAAATTCAGGTTCATAAGTCTAACTAATTAACACCTGGAAATGTGTGAACACGTTACAACACGGGGACATAATCGCCGATGATGGACACTTCAAACCACCTCTGTTCACTAGATTAGAATACAACATAATTTCCCTGTCTCTATCCACAAGCAATTCATTTTCAGCCTGCAACATGTTAACGCAGTCATCACAATGTTTACGTAATATTTCAATCACTTACACGCTGGTGTAGTTTGCAATGCAGACAAAAATTGATATCGTTTCAAGGGGAACTGTAACATGAATTATTAATAATTCAATCGTGGCCATTGTTCTATACATTACGAGCAAATTCTTTCACAGAAAATTTCACCTGGTTTCTCAGACCTCATCTTCAGTACACCTAACACAAATTTCCCTCAGACTCAAGAATTTGTTCCACAGAAAACGTGTGAGTGCAACCACTCAATCTTCCGTAGGCACCAATTCTTCCCTCCGAAATGTTTGTCTATAATTTGGCCGTAAGCACATGAGACCGGTGATATTTAAAGTGTATTAACACAGATCTACCACTATGGTAAGTGTGTGTGTATCTTGGCAGTGTATGTTTCATTTGTCAATCTTCCTTCTGTTTGTGATATGTACCATAAGTCTATGTATGTTTATAAACATCTAAGGAATGACATTTTCTTATCATCAGTCCCAGTAATTGTATTTGCATCTTCATTTCTGGTATAATTCCCTTTCATGGGATGCTTTGTATTACACATTCACCACCACTTTTGAATTCATTTTAGAAACTGAGTTATGTCATCAGAAATATCCACACCTAGACTTTTAAGCAAATCCAAACCAGAAACATTCTTAGGATCGAAGATTTTTACTGCTAATGATACATTCAGTCTCTCTATTTGTCTTGGATAGAGTGCCTTCTTAGATACATTTGGAACCATTTTTTTTTTGCTAGTGGCTTTACGTCGCACCGACACAGATAGGTCTTATGGCGGCGATGGGATAGGAAAGGCCTAGGAGTTGGAAGGAAGCGGCCGTGGCCTTAATTAAGGTACAGCCCCAGCATTTGTCTGGTATGAAAGTGGGGAACCACGGAAAACCATTTTCAGGGCTACCGACAGTGGGATTCGAACCCACTATCTCCCGGATGCAAGCTCACAGCCGCGCGCCTCTAACCGCACGGCCAACTCGCCCGGTGGAACCATTTTTAACAACATTCTCTTCTCTGAATGAAACAGCTCATTCAGTTCTGAAAATTTGGTCTCGGTAGTTGTAAATCTACAGATTGATTTTATACCAAAATCAACATTGAGCACTTGTGATCTCTCATCAACTTATGGTATAATGAACGTTTCATTTAACCTGTTCAACCAATTAGCCTATTTGCAATGCACTTGAGGATATGTACACTGTCAAAAAGAAGAAACAGGGATCTCCATGGATCTGCTGGATTTGGAATACCGGGCTTCAAGTTATTACTATGACATAATCCGCCTCGGTAGCGTAACCGTTAACACCGTCCTCAGTGGCCCGCGTTCGATTCCCGGTACTGACCGAGATTTATGAATGGCAGGAGGGCTGGTATGTGGTTAAAATGGAACATTCATCTCACTTCTATTGGGGATGTGCCTGAAAAGAACTGCACCATCTCCGGACGAGGACACGAGTTTATTAACTACTACATAAAATCTCAAACATTTTTCTATAGGTGCGATGGTTATTAGCAATCAAGCAGACAATATCGAAACCTAATTCGGCTTCTTACACCTTAAGTGTGAGATGATGCAGTGTCTCAAGAGTTCGTATTCTTTACCGATAAAAGACCAATGACATCTCTATTCCCAAAATATAATGATGAAACCATACATACTTGCATGGTAGATGCTGCATCTTATTCTGAACTACTTTTAGCCATTCCTAATTCACCAGCTTTGGCCCGCCTGGTAGCCATGATAGTATAAAACGGTCTGACACCGTGGTTAGCCGGTTCGAGTCCCTTTGGTCGAAAAAATTTCACCATCAGAATGTTGGCAGGGTATGGAAGGTGGTGGTATACAATTTTTAATCACTAGATTGTGTGCCAAAAGCCTCTCCGCAGTGCTCATATGGAGTGAGGGAATATAACGCGGTTGATGGCGATTCGTCCGTCGGATGGGGACGTTAAGCCTCGAGCAGACCCCTTGGTGCTATTCGACAGGAGTAGGCTATGTGTCGGCACCGGGATTCACCCTCTCCCTACTATCATATATAACGTCATTCTTTTCATCTCATTAACTCCTCTGATGAGGTTGACGTCAGGAAGGGGATCCGGTCATAAAAATCCGCCACGGCAGATTCATCTCACCTCATATCCGACCCCGTAGAGAAACGGGACACGGGTTGGGCATACAGACAAACAAACAAACTAACTAACTACTAATTCACCAGCTTTATATGTGAGTTTTGAGTTTAGATGAAGAACTTCATCAAACATTACTGACACTACTTTTCATTCTCTTTTAAAAGTTGTTTTTTTCTTTCAAAGAAAGCTACTGGGCTGCTGGGGCCTATTTTAGATACACATTGTCTTAAATATTCATGATGGGGCAATGCCATCACGTTTTCGTAGAAAATTGTATGCACTAGGGTAATAAGAGGAAGTCACGGCCCATATCGGTAGAGAGTGTCTTATTTGATTGGTTGTAGTTTTCTGAATGTTCCAGGACACATTTTATTTTATTCGTTCTGTCTTTACTATAATCACAGTCTAAGTCAAGTGCGTCTTTCAATAGGTTCATGAAAAGAGAAAGTTAATCACTGAGACCAATATTATTATGACCGGGCGAGTTGGCCGTGCGGTTAGGGGTGCGTAGCTGTGAGCTCGCATCCGGGAGATACTTTGTTCGATCTACACTGTCGGCATCCCTGAAGATGGTTTTCCGTGGATTCCCATTTTTTTTGCTAGGGGCTTTACGTCGCACCGACTCAGATAGGTCTTATGGCGACGATGGGATAGGAAAGGCCTAGGAGTTGGAAGGAAGCAGTCGTGGCCTTAATTAAGGCACAGCCCCAGCATTTGCCTGGTGTGAAAATGGGAAACCACGGAAAACCATCTTCAGGGCTGCCGATAGTGGGATTCGAACCTACTATCTCCCGGATGCAAGCTCACAGCCGCGCGCCTCTACGCGCACGGCCAACTCGCCCGGTAATTCCCATTTTAACACCAGGCAAATGCTATGGCTGTACCTTAATTAAGGCCATGGCCGCTTCCTTCCCAGTCCTAGTCCTTTCCTGTTCCATCGTCTCCGTAAGACCTATCTGTGTCGGTGCGACTTAAAGCAAATAGCAAAAGCATATTACCTTAATAACTTATGATATGACTTACCAAAACGCTCTGTAGGCAAACACACATTTTTTTGAAACACTGCAAAAGAACTTTAAACTTTAAAGCTCACTGGGACAGATGGGACGTTAGTACATGATTCATCATCCACCTTGGCAAACAACACGTACCGTAATTTTCCTTCACTATAACAAAGAATGGTTTAACACATTTTTTTCCGAACTTCGCAGATGAATAAGGTAAATTCGGCAGTTTTGTCCTTTTCACAACACTTACTGAAATTATCCTGATCCCTCCCAATAAGCTCTCGAACCTTGTCTTCGGGATTCATCCTTTCCATCGAAACACTAACAGTATTGTAAGAGGGGTAATTGGGAAGTATAGTGGGATATGCATCAGGAGTAAGGTTTGGGATTTTTATGGGCACTCGAGTGGAATTTTAGTTTAGCACAGGAAAAACATCGTCACTTATAATACACTTGGGTCGGAATGTTTAATGCACACCGAAGTGTTACCAGTCACTTCAAATGGTCACGATGAATATTTCTAACCCATTTTCTCTTAATTCTTTGCCCCTAGGAAACATAAAAGTTGTAGCAATTACAGATCGATAATTTGATCGACAACCAGCCACAGTGTATTTGCAACCCATTGTAGTACTTATCTAACACGTTTATGCACTCCACCAGACCAAAGTCACCGAAGCACCAGCTAATAATATACGGCACTAATAACCTCTAAACACTATAATTTAATATACCACTCGCACATAAAAGATAACTAGATAACCTATAACACAATATTCAAACAATATTTTACACCTACAAATGTTCGAGGGCAGTGGCGGTTCGTGACATTTTACTGTGACAGGGCTGTGTCGCCATCTCTCTCCCCTCCCCAATCGGTCGAGTTTTCACTGACAAGCACCACTATCCTTTTAATGAATGATGATGATGATGATGATAATAATAATAATAATAATAATAATAATAATAATAATAATCCGATGACACTGGCTGAATATAAATCTGCTTGCACTACAAAAAAGAACCCATGGCACTACAGCCCTTGAAGGGCCTTGGCCTACCAAGCGACCGCTGCTCAGCCGTAAGGCCTGCAGATTATGAGGTGTCGTGTGGTCAGCATGACGAATCCTCTCAGCCGTTATTCTTGGCTTCCTAGACCGGGCTTGTACTACAACATTAATTAATTAATTAATTAATTAATTAATTACACTACAATGGCATTTATGCACACACATTAATTAACAGGCTAACAGCTAATGCAATCCCGACTATTATGGCACTGCACTGTTTCACTGATCGCAGTCGCAATTGATAATAACAGCATTCATGAAAAATAAACAGTGCACTCCCGAATTGCTATCTCCTTGCTCAAATTTCAAAACATGGAAACGTATTTAACAAATTGACCACCCTACAAGTAGTGCCGTCACGTTACGGTTATATTTTGAATATTTTAGCTTCTTTATAGAACTGATTTTTTTAAATAGTCAGTATAACGGAATTCATTGTTTTGTACAATGTTTTGGAATTGATATCTAACAAAAATTAATGTAAGTCGTGGGGGAACAAAGCCTAGGTACATTTTAAAGTGGTTGGCAATGTTGCTGAGGGCTCCGCCGTTCAGCGCTTATACCCGCCTGCACTCTTCTTACCTCTGATAAGCCCATATCGTTCTTCCAGACTTCTCTCACACCCCGCATACTTGCAAACTCTTGGGACCTACTGAGGGCTCTGCCGGACAGATCATACACCCGCCTGGACTCTTCCTTCCTCTGACAAGCCCACATCGTCCTTCCAGGCTCCGCCCCCACCCCGCACACTAGCAAAGTCTGGGGACCTACTCAGGGCTCTGCTGCCCCCACGACTGAAGAGAAAACATCGTGCTTGCTGGACAGTAACCACGGTATGAAAGCCTTTGCCATTTTCTTGAAAATAGAAAAGCAAAATGTTTACAGCCGAAATAATAAAGATAGCATTGTATAACTGAATATCACACCACATTAGTGCGATCTCGCAACATTTGTCCATCTCTTTATGTAATCATTTACAGGGTGAAATAAAGTTAAATGTTTTTGAAAAGGCGGCTGGGCGCTGCCCAGAAGCCCTTCATGCACGAACCGCCACTGTTCGAGGGATAATTAAATCGCAGATTCCAGTACCAAGATAACTTAAGTCAACTAGACACGTGCGTAGTATAAACCAAACTGAATGTAAATATAGCCCCAAACGCCTACAACACATGGCCCAATGCGGCGGTCATTTCGTCAAGCATCGATATGTGCTTCAGGTCTGATAGTATTTTAGTTAGTCTTGGTGAAACGTAGTGAATGTAATTAAAATCCGTAAGGCTTTCAGTTCACACTGCAGATAATCCTTATGTCGTTGAATAGTCGATGCGCCTTTGCTATAGGCGAATGAGTCCTTAACAGATCCAGCTGTAATTAATAGATATGAGGTTGGCGTGGTTGGCGCAGTGGCTTAGCTGCTAGCTTTCCCCTCACACGGCCGAGGTTCGAATCCGGGTCGATACTGGTTTGGAAATTTCACCTGAAAATCATGTGCCTTAAGGAAGGGCATCTGGCCTTAAACTTCCAGCCAAAACTATAATGAACGACCCTAGAACTATATGAGATAAGGTGAAGGAAGTTTTAATTGACATGAAAAGTACGAGAACGAATATTGATTTTTAAAAAACCACGTGGAAATAACTATTGATCGATATTCATAATGTCAAGGTAGCAATGGGCACTTTGTCTCTGGCACAATGTGTTTTAAACTAGTGAGGAAGGAGGAGAGTAATCGACTGTGCAATACTAGGAAAAGCGAAGGGAGACTTAGGAGACGATTGTTAGAGATACGAAAGAAGATACATAGCTTTCTGCAGTAAAAGGGACTTGCAGACTGAAGCTATAAGATGGGATAGCCAATAAATAATAATAATAATAATAATAATAATAATAATAATAATAATAATAATAATAATAATAATAATAATAATAATAATAATAATAATAATGATATCCGCCTCTGTGGTGTAGTGGTTTGTGTGATTAGCTGCCACTCCTCGGAGGCTTGGGTTCGATTCCCGGATCTGCCACAAAATTTGAACACTGGTACGCGGACTGTAACGTGGTCCGCTAAGCCTCAGGAGTCAGTTGAGTAGAGGCGGGTTCGATTCCCACCTCAACCACCCTTGAAGTGGTTTCCCGTAGTTTCCTATTTCTCCTCCAGGCAAATGTCGGTATGGTACCTAACTTAAGGCCACGGCCGTTTACTTCCCTCTTCCTTGTCTATCCTTTCCAATCTTACCACCCCCTACAATGGCCCTGTTCAGCATAGCAGGCGAGGCAGCCTGGGCGAGGTACTGGTCCTCCTCCCAGTTGTATCCCCGACCCCAAGTCTCACGCTCCAGGACACTGCCCTTGAGGCGGTAGAGGTGGGATCCCTCGCTGAGTCCGAGGGAGAAAACCAACCGTGGATGGTAAACAGATTGATAATAATAATAATAATAATAATAATAATAATAATAATAATAATAATAATATTGCCGTGTTTACTCCGGAGGGTTCTGGTGCGGGTATTTCGAGTTGACACCCATGGGTGACCTGCGCATGTGTGAAAATGGGGTCCAACCTAGGATGAAATCTAAATTTGAAGAAGATACAAACAGCCAGTCTCCGAGCCAGAGGAATAACCAATTAAGGTTAAAATCCCCTACCCTGCCCGGAATCGAACCCAGGATGCCTTATAAAAAAGGCCAGTTAACCATGGAGCCGTACAGGATAGCCCTTAGCACTAGGGCCATTCAGTAATAATAATAATATAGAATACTAAGATCTCTCATTGCGTATATCTATACGCATGATATATTGTGTACACTTTTGTACATACCACTCTTCAACTAGCTCATATGTTTTTCTAAAGATTAACTGTATTCCACGACAGGTTATCTAACCGAGCTGAATGGCTCAGACAGCAGAGCCCAAGTTGGTGGGTTCGATCCCGGCTCAGTCCGGTGGTATTAGAAGATACTCAGATGCGCCAGCATTGTGTCAGTAGATTTAACGGTACGCAAAATAACAACCGCGAGAATAAATTTCGGCACCTCGGCGTCTCTGGAAACCTTAAAGTACTAGTATAAATAATTTCGTGTGGCTATTTATAGCCGATTGCAGCCCTTGTAAGGCAGACCCTCCGATGAGGGTGGGCGGCATCTGCCATGTTCAGGTAACTGCGTGTTATTGTGGTGGAGGATAGTGTTATGTGTGGTGTGTGAGTTGCAGGGATGTTGGGGACAGCACAAACACCCAGCCCCCGGGCCATTGGAATTAACCAACGAAGGTTAAAATCCCCGACCCGGCCGGGAATCGAACCCGGGACCCTCTGAACCGAAGGCCAGTACGCTGACCATTCAGCCAACGAGTAAAGTACTAGTTAGTGTGACATAAAACCAGTCATATAAACAATCTATCTGGGGGATGGGGGAGGGGGAGAGAATAGAACAATTCACGGTCTAATACGTGACATCGGGAAATGATTTTCCTAACATGCATGCATGAATATCCATATACCCATTCATAAATCCATCCATACGAGTTTTCTCAATACAGTTAGGGAATTGGTAATTAATTAATCAATTAATTCATTTATTCATACACTCATGTAGATAATCGTAGGCGTGGCCCTTGCATGTGGAATGGCGATCCGCCTGTGCAAAGGGCACTATTTTAGATAGGGAATCATAGCCAATTAATTAATTAATTAATTAATTAATTCATACACTTATGTAAGGCTATAACCGAAGTAGGACGGGATAGGACGGGCCTATCCCAATCGAATATGTAGAGTGATCTAAATGCAACAGAGAAAGAAGAATAGGGAGGGGGCACATGAGGTGCGGGATTTCCGCTTACGTGTGCCTCGCAGAAATTAGGGAATGGTGAGAAGTTAGTGTTTGACAGCTATTAGATCAGGTGGGGTCTTCTGTTTGGGCCTCAAGGGAAAGGGCCGGACGTGTTATCCTTGGGAAGGTGGCTCCTTTTTCTCACCAGGGGTGGATAACACGACCGCGCAGTAGTCATGCATAATCCCATCCATGCATTTATCCTGCCAACCGAATGCTCTCTCCTCAGTTGGTGGCTATCCGTGACTGGGAGGGAAGTGTTCATTCATTTATTCATGCATGCATGACAATATTATTTGGTCATGGAATCATAAAAAAAAACCTCATTCATGCATTTATGTACACTTATGTATAGTGTCAGTGAAAATGGAGGAGAACTCTGTACAGACTTATGTTAAATAAATATTACATCGGGAAATGATAGTTCGCTAACTTCAGCATAAGTTCCTAATCCACTTTCATGTGCTATTTATACTTCTTCATTAGTTCAAAATTGATGTCATTTCGGTGTAGGATGTTTCGGCACCTCCAGAGGAATAACTTAAAATATACCCAATATCTCTTGAGACTATACAATAAAATACACGGAGAACAAAATTAAATGCAGAAGATCATAAAGGTTTACGCAAAAGAAATAGGACTTTATGCTCAAACAATTAAGAAATAAATGAAAATTATAAATTACGTACTAGTAACTTAACAGAACAATGACAAGTCATCGCATATGAATTCACATGAAATTTATCAAAATACCTATGACTTAAAATATCCCTTATAAGTAATGTAACATGATAATTGGAATTCGCGCAATATGGCGTTAACGAATCTGATATGTTTTGGTGTGAATTTTGAAAGAAATAGGGAACAGTACACTCGTGGAAGGTCTGTAACATTACATATTGAATCACCTACGTAAAGCGATGCTCTTTGATGCTCGCTTCTTAAGTTGGTTGAATCTATCCGTATGTCATTTTTTTCAGGAATTCCCATTTGGCACATCTTCATCCTAGAGAACATTCTTTATAAGCTCTGGCGTTTTAACTGGCCTTCTTGGGCTCTTCTACAGCAGTTCACTCAAAATGATTATTTCGTAACATCTGCGATACTTACAATATTAGTTTTGAAGCTATTAAACTGTCATGATCGCCCAAAATATACATACGTAGGAATTCATGACACCCACTAGAATCGCCCACGTATTCATGGTATCCACCAGAGATTGTAGATTTTATGAGATGTTATACTACAGTGCTTAAAAGAGTTTTAAATATTCTGGTTTAGTACACCTCCTGTTTTGCGATGTGTATATACGTACATTATACATTACGAAGGGTACATACAAACATTGATTGGGAAAAAGCGTTTGACAGAGTGAACTGGTATATTCTGATGAAGTTTATGAAAGATACAGGTGTAGACTGGAAAGACAGAAGATTGCTAAAAGAGTTGTACTTATAAGAATCGGAAAGTGATGGTTAGAGTAGATGAATATGAAACAGAAGAAGTGGGTGTCGGAAGAGGAGTGAGACGGGGATGTTGCCTGTCACCGGCTTTGTTCAATATATATGCCGAAAAACTGTTACAGAAGGCCCTGGAAAAAACAAGGTGCGTTGTAGTGGGTGGAGAAAAGACCATAAAATACGCAGATGATGTGGCGGTATTAGCGGAATCAGAAAAAAAGATCTGCAAGTCATGTTGAGAGAGTGGGCAAAGAGTTCTGAATGAAGATCAATATTGGGAAGACTAAGTTGATGAGAATAGGAAAGGGGGAGACTGCTGTTAATATAACACTAGAGGGAAATAAATTGGGAGTAAAGCCATTCAGATATTTGGGAAGTTTGTTAAAGTTGAATGGAAGCTGTGCAGAAGAAGTAAGAAGCAGAATATCTATGGGAAAAGAAGCTTTCGGAAAGGTGAGAGGGCTTTTGACATCTAAGGCCCCTATTGATTTAAGAAAGACGTTCGCAAAATGTTTTATGTGGAGTGTGTTGTTATGTGGAGCTAAAACATGGACATTAAAAAGGAAAGAAACAAAATATTTGGAATGTTTTGAAATATAGTTGTGGAGAAAAATGGAAAACGTGATGTGCAATGATAAAGTGAGCAATGATGAAGTGCTAAGAAAAGTAGGAGAGAAGAGACACCTGATGAAAACTCTAAGGAAGAGGAAAATATCCTGTTTGGGTCACATAATACGTTGAAATTGTTTTCAACAAAGGGGGGGTGGAGCGAAAAATAGATGGAAGAAAAGTAAGAGGAAGAAGGTCTGGAATGTTAACAGATGTCAGACAAGGGAGAAGCTATGAACAACTGAAGCAAGATGCTCAGGACAGAGAATAATGAAAGATGTCCACTTGATACCTGTCTCAAGACAGATTCACAGAAGAAAACGAGGAAGAAGAAGATATACACAGAAAAGCAACATGAAGTCAGCTATGCAAAAGCAACGCAAACGCAAAAGAAACACAAAATTTGTAATGTGGGATTTTGAATACAAATGTATCATTCATTGTGTAGTAAATCAGTATCGTGTATACCATCCTTGAACACGACAAGGCGTACTCAGCACCAAATAGTCCAACATGTTTTGGGTAAGATTATCCCACTCTTCGACAGCAGCTTCAGCCAGTTGCTAAATGTTAGCAGGAGGATTAGGTCGGTGGGCATTTGCTCTCTTCAGTTCACGCAACGCATGTTGAACACAGTTCCTGTTTGCTCTATGCCTTGCGACTCAAGGAAATGACTGGCCACTCTGTCTCGATGGGCACAAGCATTATCATCCACTAGTGTAAAGCCCTCGTCCAAAGCGGCAGAAAATCTTGTAACTGCATGTTGGAGGAGGTTGTCTCTGTACAGACGAATAATGTTACCCTCGATAGGAATAAGAAATGAACGTCGACCAAATATGATCTCACCGCAAAGCATGACGGAATCCCCTTACAGCTGATGGCGTTCCAAGATGAAGGGACTCGTTCCGTCTCTCACTGGATCGTCTCATACTCTAATACTCCTGTTGTCTGGGCACAAGCTTATGGTGACCTTATCAGAAAAGAGCGTACGCTTCCTGATGCCATGGGCTATGAGCTGTTCTATGGTGTCCTTCAAGAGGACCTTAGGCACACGCCTCCTTGATATCAGTCCATCAACCATCAGTTCTTCGTCATGCAGCCTATTTCGCACTGTCTTATCAGACGCATTCACTCCGGTGCTCCGTCGAATACTCTGGCGGAACGAGGTGTCAGTAGCATTGGGACTGCGTCGTGCTGAAGGCAACTTATACTGATCCTCCCTGCGAGTTGTTTTGCGTGCCTAAACGTCCCATCAGTTGTCGATCAACAACCTTGTGTCTCACTGAACTTTTTCCAAACTTCGAAGACATCGCTCTGACTCACTGCAACATGAGCGGCGAAATCCATTTGTACCGTGACATATGCGGTGTAAAATCGTGATGTGCAAAACTATTTTATTTCGATATTTTTATCTGCAGCGAAGTGCAGTTTTAGTAGCCTATTATTATTATTATTATTATTATTATTATTATTATTATTATTATTATTATTATTATTATTATTATTATTATTATTATTATGCTAGTGGCTTTACGTCGCACCGATGGCGACGATGAGATAGGAAAGGCCTAGGAGTTTGAAGGAAGCGGCCGTTGCCTTAATTAAGGTACAGCCCCAGCATTTGCCTGGTGTGAAAATGGGAAAGCATGGAAAACCACATTCAGGGCTGCCGACAGTGGGATTCGAACCCACTCCCGGATGCAAGCTCACAGCCGCGTGCTCGTAACCGCACGGCCAACTCGCCCGGTGTTATTATTATTATTATTATTATTATTATTATTATTATTATTATTATTATTATTATTGTTGTTGTTAAGGATGTGATTAGTACCGTGACTTAGCAGCTGGCTTTCCATTCAGACGCTAGGAATTGGAATTTCGGTGGAACTCGGTTGGAATGTTCACTTGACGTGGTGTTAGGAAGGGCATCTGGCCTTGAACCCTCGGCCAACACCCAAAATAAGTCAGGTGGCTCCAGTATCCTCAGAATACCTGAGATAAGCTGAATAAATTATTATTATTATTATCCTATTTCAAGCAAGCGTGTGGTTAACAACTTCTTGAGAGAACTGATTCTACTTTTGGTTTTGGACGTGGCTAGGAGGATCACCCATAAGCGAAGAAATCTTGATCAAAGTACGTGGTAATCAGTTCTGTGGCTGTTGGTCCCAGTTTGCCCTCGTTCTGAAATATGCCGCAATTAATAACGTAAATATTGACATTTCTCTTGTGTTATTGACCTCAGGAGGCCATGATGAAGTAACTCTACTCATCAGATTGCGTTGTATTCATGAATTCCTACTGCGAGATTTTATTGAGTTCGTCCACTCTGTACAATGAAAATGAAAACCTACAACCAGTTTTCCAGTCATTGACCGGGTCAGGGATGTAATGAATGAAGCATATATAGGCTATTATTACGATGGGGTCGCTACTCCCAAAGTGATTTATTAATGACTGATAGATGCTATGAAATGAGAATGGGGAGTGTTGCTGGAATGAAAGATGACAGGGAAAACCGGAGTATCCGGAGAAAAACCTGTCCCACCTCCGCTTTGTCCAGCACAAATCTCACATGGAGTGACCGGGATCTGAACCACGGTACCCAGCGGTGAGAGGCGGACGCGCTGCCATCTGAGCCACGGAGGCTCTCGCTCCGTAGAATATTGTGTGGTATTCTACTCGGAGTAAGCTTTGAGGCAATGACCTGAAGCACATGACTGGACATTTATCAACATCTTACCTACACTGTTCTTTTTTTACTGATTTGCATTAAGAGCTTAATTCTTGATTATAATTTCATTTTAATTGCCTTTGTGGAAACTACTCGAAGATGTGCTTTATTGAAGGTTTTTTCCGAAGTGAAGTTAGGAATCTGTTACTTGAACAGAACGTTACTTTCTGTTCATGAATAATGAAAACATTGTTTTAGACTCAACAAATTTGGAGGAACTGAGGGAAACTAAAAAAATAGAGAGATTTTCTAATCGATATTGAAGATCAAATTCGCGCGAAATCTTTTCGAAATATGAAACAGCTCCCTAGGCTCCTGTACACAAAAATGCTTTATATACACCGTCATTCTGGCAGGGAACGCTGGAGCTACATTGTTTAAGTTTTCGCACTTTCTGGTTCCTTGTTTATTTATACTGTATTTGCCAATAAGAGAGGCCAATATATTCCGTGTACCTGTGGCACTCAATTTCTTCACTGAACTGGATAGATAGATTTCTCTAATTTTGACATGCTTATCTTTTAAGCAACAAATGTTGGTAGCAACAAAGAACTGTTTCCCACATGGCATAACATGCTGTATGGAATCCTTCACAAGTAAAGAGACTGTGTGCCGCACCAATCCAACTGTAAATATAACTACCTCAGACGTCAAAGTTCATTTACCCCTATCCAGATCCTTAACAAAATCATATGATAAGATTTGAAAGTCATAGCTCTATTACTGGGTTTGCAACTTGGATACACTACGAGTAAGTTCTGCTGTTTCTTAAGTGAATGAGACAGCAGGGCTCACTACATTAAGAAAAAAAGTGGCCTAAACGTGACTCTTATTCCAAGTCACAAAAATGTGTCAAATTGGTGAAATCTGCTTATGAAACTGGGACTTAAAACAAATGTAAAAGGAATTGATAAAGATTATGCTGCATTTATGTATTTGAAATCTAAATGTCCCAAAGTTCGTGATTCGAAACTGAAGAAAGGCATGTATATAGGGCCACAAATACAATTGATAATCAAATATAAAAATTTTGAGAAATTGCTAAATCCACTGAAAAAAAGCAGCATGGAAATCATTCAAAAACATCTGTTCCGGTTTTATTGGAAATTATAAAACCAAAAAACGATCATGAAATAGTAGTGAGCGATCTTCTGAACTCATACCAAGCTATGGGATGAGATGCAACATGTCTTTCAAACACCACTTCTTGGATTCCCACCTAGACTTCTTCCCAGAAAATCTTGCGGCTCTTTGTGGTGAACATAACGAGTGTCTTCATCAGCAGATTTCTGCGATGGAAAAGAGGTACCAAGACGAATGTTGTCCCACTGTGCTCGCTGCGTACTGAGCAAATGAGGTGTTACCTTAGTAGTAATTTATGTTACGTTAGTATTAATTACAACTTTAAATGTGTGCCGCAAAAAAAAAAAAGTCCCAATGGAAAAAAATCTGAAAATATATTTGATCTCAGTATGAATAACACACCTAGGTTCTGTTCATTTAGTTTTTCTGTAAGAAAAAAGTTTTCTTTTGCAGACCAGTGCTGTGTAAGACTACAAAATTACCAAGGAAGATTCTACTGGCCCAGGCTATTGGCCTGTTAGGTTTAATTCTAAAAGACTCATGTAGGCTATGATAGCCGAGTGATATCGTCATTGCCTTCTCACTAAGGTGGTCGAGGTTCGAATCCTAACCGATTCGTATGATATTTTTGAAATGAAAAGTCATGTCCCTTTGGTACGGAATTCACTTAAAACCGTATATCCCGTGACCACAATAACCACATCGACAGTCACGCAATTTTAACTTGGTATGTTAAATTATATATATTCCCATGTGCTGTTGATGGCAGAGAGTCTCCGTGAGATGGAATAATTTAGCGACTTGTACAAATACACACTACGAGTTCATAGTTCCTGTGATAAAGATGTGTGGGAAATTATTTACAAAGGACTCAGATGCAGCTTGGACTTGAGCTGGAGATCTCATTATTTTATAGTCCATTTCCTTGAGCGAAATGAAGGATTCTCTGCTTACAGATGAAGAAACTACCAAGAAGAACAACTATCGCTCGACAGACTCTGCACTGAAGGTGAGAACGATAACTTTCAGCAATGATTCTTAAGTTCTGTAGTAACACATTTAGTTGCACCAATGTAATCGCTTCAATTTCAGATTTTCTCTATTATCACTTTACAGAAAATAAAATTCTGATATGAAGGTTACGACTAGAAGCTCCTAATGTAGAGTTTGCTAGTTGCTTTACGTCGCACCGACTCAGATAGGTCTTATGGCGACGATGGAACAGGGAAGAGCTAGGAGTGGGAAGGAAGCGGCCGTGGCCTTAATTAAGGTAAAGCCCCAACATTTGCCTGGTGTGAAAATGGGAAACCACGGAAAACCATTTTCAGGGCTGCCGACAGTGGGGTTCGAACCTACTATCTCCCGAATACTGGATACTGGCCGCACTTAAGCGACTGCAGCTATCGAGCTCGGTAATCTAGAGTTTAGAAATTCTGACTTAAATCTTTACTTTTATATTATTTTTCAAAATTATAAAATTTAAATTTTTAGTGCATGTTCGTTTTTAAGTGAGACGGTGGGCCCTATAACAACAATATTAAACCACCCACATTTGTGCCCTATTTTCTCTTCTTCTTCTTAATCTGATTACCCTCCAGGTTCGGTTTTTCCCTCGGACTCATCGAGGGATCCCACCTCTACCGCCTCAAGGGCAGTGTCCTGGAGCTTCAGACTCTGGGCCGGGGGGTACAACTGGGGAGGATGACCAGTACCTCGCCCAGGCGGCCTCACCTGCTATGCTGAACAGGGGCCTTGCGGGGGATGGGAAGATTTGAAGGGATAGACAAGGAAGAGCGAAGGAAGCGGCCGTGGCCTTAAGTTAGGTACCATCCCGGAATTTGCTTGGAGGAGAAGTGGGAAACCACGGAAAACCACTTCCAGGATGGCTGAGGTGGGAATCGAACCCACCTCTATTCAGTTGACCTCCCGAGGCTGAGTGGAGCCCGTTCCATCCTTCGTACCACTTTTTCAAATTTCATGGCAGAGCCGGGAATCGAACTCGGGCCTCCGGGGGTGGCAGCTAATTACACTAACCACTACACCACAGAGGCGGACCCTATTTTCTCAAGAAGTATTTTTGTGAAATTTGTGTTGTTAATTAAGAACTATTTGGTTTGTCCACTGATCCTCAATGGAACTGGTACCTAGATTTTAAAGCCATATACTTCTTTCTGGTGGTCCAAAAATGTTTATTACAACATGCTTACAAATTGTTATTACATAGGACCTAAGGCATTAATAATCATGACTGAGGATTAAGGTTGCCATATGACACGGATTTCACGACAATCCACGATTTTTATTCAGTAAGAAAAACGTCCATCGTGAAAAGACAAAAATCCGCGATATTTTATAGTAGTCATTTAGAAGTTTTGAAAGCCAAATTCGGGTAACTTTGATTTTCTTGCAAATAACTACAAGTCACTACGAATAAAGGTATACCTTTGATCATACAGGTATATCTTTGCCATCACTGTGGCGATATTCAAGCTACCAGTTATCTTTGCTGATATTCAGTAGTCGTCTGTCTCGGCTTACACCTAGTTAGTGGTTTTCTTAGTCCACCTGATGGCTTCGCCAAAAAACACCAGGTACGTGGGGTCAGCGGGATGGCATTTCGTAAAGAGCGTGGCGCTACTTTTCGAAACGTTGATTCTTCCACTTCTGTAACCAAGGTTTAAGAGTGGAGAGCGAATCTTGGTGGTTGCCACGAGATAATGGATATCGCTATGTCATCCGCGTATAATTTCGCATATGTTAGTTTTGGTATACCAGTCGTAAAAAATCAGTCATAATGATAATGATAATAATAATAATAATAATAATAATAATAATAATAATAATAATAATAATGGCGTGTGGACTCTGAAGAGGCCTGGTGCAGGTCTTTCGAGTTGACGCCCTATAGGCGACCTGCGCGTTTATGAGGACGGGGCGCCACCTTTGATGAATTCTAATGTTCAAGACGACACACACCCCCAGACCTCGAGCCGTTGGAATTAACAATTGAAGGTCAAAATCCCCGACCCGGCTGGGAATCGAACCCGTGACCTCCTGGACCAAGGGCCAGCACGCTAGCCATTTAGCCACGGAGCTGATTGAAAACTGTCGGTGAGATCATACTGCCCTGTGGAACACCCGCCTCAGTAGGTCGCGGGTCCGACAGGGTTGCCGACCTGTACCTAGAATTTTCTGGCACCTATGTAGCTCTTCATTAGTCGTAGTACGTAGGTGGAAGTATAATGGGGAGGAGGGGGCGTAAGGTTTTTAGTATGAAGCTTTTGTACATCAAGAAAGGAAACCAGCCACAAATTGACCTGGCCATTTACAGTACACTGTAAGAATAACACAGTGAGTGTAGTCTGGAGAAAGATGACAGGTTACTCATACGTTATAGGTCATCAGATATAATAATATTGTTGCGATTTTATCGTATCTTCTACTCGCATTATTGCCACCCCCCACTACTCTATTAAGATAACCGAGGGTACGTACGGCATAGGTTAAATATCACCAGAATAATTTTTATGACGTGTCACCAAGCCCAAGAACAATGCACAAATGCAAACGAGATGAAAATTTTATGACGCAACAGTTCATTAGGGCAATGGCGTGCCAAGACGACTGCAAAACAAATGATCTGATTTATTTTCTTCAGTTGACGATATTGCTAGGGAGTAACCAACATTTTCAAGAGTATGGTTTCGAAAGTGAACTTACAAAATAAAGTCTTTGGGACAAACTCTAATGGAGATTCTCCTACGTAGATTAGCAGGTTCTATCATCAGAAACGCAGGAGTAACTTTTTATAATCGAAAAATGTTATTTCTCTCTCTCTAATGGCGGTGGTGGTGTTGATTACTATTTTATGGGTAAGCACAACGAAATAATTATCTCTCTCAACACTAATCAGAGAAGAAATTGGGGAGATTAGATGGGAAATATGATGGCGAGAAACCTGGCACAAGAAAATGAAACCAATACGAATCTGAACTGTATAGAGTCCTCGTGGTAGCCTCTCCATGCTCCTGAGTTGAGATCCTCTCTCTGTTTCTATCCAATAAATATGTTTGGTAATTTCTTGTATAGCAAAATAATTGATCCGGGCCTGATTCATCATCATTAAAAGATATAAGTCGTCCCCGATGTCACCCGTTAAAGAGACTTATGAGTACATTACGTCAACAGTATTCTTATGGATGTGAACAAGTCCTGAATTGTTGTGTCAGCTGCATCTGGCACCTATTGAGTTCGGCAGTTCGCATGCCAAATAACTGAGCAGTTAATATGTTAACTTTTGACTTTCAACTTCACTTTGACGTAGTAAGTATTCTTCGGAGCATATGAGATTACAGCAGCCATCTTCATATCGTTTTCCATGCAGGCAAACCTTTGTGAGAATGAGATTCATTCTCCTGTTGAACCACTTGTGTGAGTCACTGCGTAAACAGACAAAGATACATCTAAAGAATATCAGCTCCAAAGAATAAATTAGACCAATGGTTCACAAACTTCTGACACCCGTGGTTCAGTTTCCCTACTGATCACATAAAGATGGCAGCGCCCTCATGGCAGTTACCGGTACGATCGTATAAGTTGGGTAAATTCTGATTCCTGTGTTTATTTTTTAGCAGGGAAATTAAGTACAGTAACAATAATGATTTAAACGTGATTTGATGTACGAAAAGCCTACAGTATATTTATGTTTATAGATTGATCTCAATAAACGTATAATTAATCATTTCATTGCTCGGAAATAAATAATGTCTATTATAAATATTTGTCTACTTTTCTTTAACAGAGGGCAGTTTTATTATTAGGAACTTGTGATATGTTTGTATTCACTTTCACTGTCCTACTGAGAAGGATGAGCATGTTCACCTTAATTAGTTCATGGTATATTGGCTTTGTTTTAAATATTGCAGCACGCACTTCTTGATAAATGACTTAATAATTAATACTACATCGTAGGAGCTCGTTTATAGACTTAAAAATACACTAGTGTCCAGAAGTTAAGTATAAGTTACGAGTAAGCAGGGAAACAGGAAATAGACCCCAAATCGTACGACGTATGCACCTACCAACCTTATGTGTTCGCTCTGTATAGGAAAGGAGTGTTCCCTGCTTTGACTAGCGGCGTAACCACAAGGTAAACACAGCCAGTGCCTGCGTCCCATATTCCCTCAGTCGTGTTTGACCTGTTATAGTGTGCGGAGTGTAGCATCGTGGTAAACGTGACAACATAACGGCACAACGACGCTATTTGGTCCCCGTTTTGCAGGGTAGAACACTCGGAAGCCTGGAAGCAGGCCAGACACAGACCGAAGTCGCCGTATCCTCGAATGTGCCACAAAGTGTCATTTCCAGGCTTTGGAGATAATTTCGAGACACAGGAGATGTTAGTCGTAGGCCAGTACCAGCTCGACCAAGGGTAACCACCCAACAGCAGGACCGATATCTGGCCTTAACCGTCCGACAAAATCGGAGTGCACCTGCAAGACAATTGTCGGCGGAGCTTGCAGCCGTCTCAGGGGTTGCCGTTTCCCGGCAAACTGTGTACCTGAGGCTCAGAACAGCAGGGCTGTTTGCCCGATGTCCATCGGTGTGCGGGTAGCCTATACAACCACAGGAACATCGTGGAACGGGACCAGTATGGTGGTGGTGGCGGCGTCATGCTGTGGGGCGGCATCACGTTGAATGGCCGTACGGACCTGCACATCTTCATGGGTGGTCCGAGGAACACTGTTAACGCTCGGAGATACAGGGACGAGGTACGGTGGTCCAGACTTCCTCTTAATGGACGATAATGCCCGACCGCATCGCGCTGCTCTGGTGGATGAATTTCTGGCTGGGGAAGACATTCATCGCATGGACTGGCCAGCGAGGTCTGCGGATCTGAATGCTATAGAACATGCCTGGGATGCATTGGGGAGGCGAATTGCATTCCGTCAGCCTCCACCAAGGACCTTCCAAGACCTTCGCATTGTCCTTTCGGAGGAATGGGATGGACTGCCACAAGAGCTCTTGGACCATCTGATAGAGAGCATGCCACGTCGCTGCTAAGGATGTGTGGCCGTTAGGGGTAACCATACACCCTGTTAATAGCATATTTTGTTGTGGAAGACATTGCCAAGTTTTGTTAGTTGTTGTCAAAGGTGTACCTTAGCTATCAGAACCTTTCTGATACTGTTTTCTTGGACAAGTTGTGGGACATATGGTGTGTGAGTCAGCTTCCGTTTGACATTCCTATCAGGCGGTATGGCCTCGTTTAGTGATTATGCTTAACGTTTGGACACTAGTGTATTAAACCTAAACGGAAGTTGTCATTTCATCATCTAACCACTGAGTAGCTGAACAATATTCTCGGCACGGCGAACTTGCCGTAGTTCGGATAGTTCGGCAGCGAACCTGGGAAACACGGTGCATACACTTTACATACCGTATGGCTGCGCACATTTTTTGTGTGGTTTTTTTTTTTTTTTGCTAGTTGCTTTACGTCGCACCGACTCAGATAGGTCTTATGGCGACGATGGGACAGGATAGGGCTAGGAGTGGGAAGGAATCGGCCGTGGCCTTAATTAAGGTACAGCCCCAGCATTTGCCTGGTGTGAAAATGGGAAACCACGGAAAACCATTTTCAGGGCTGCCGATAGTGGGGTTCGAACCTACTATCTCCCGAATACTGGATACTGGCCGCAATTAAGCGACTGCAGCTATCGAGCTCGGTTTTTGTGTGGTTTTAACATCGCACTGACAATCGAAGGTTTTCAGCGACGCAAAAATAGAAGAGAGTTAGGATTGGAAAGTTACCGTCCGTGACTTTATGTACAGCATCAGTTTTTGCCTGGTGTGAAAATGGGAAACCACGGAAAAGCATGTGCAGAGCGGCCAATGGTGAGATTCGAACCCAGCATCTCCCGAATGCACGCTCACAACTATGCGACGTGAACCGCGCAGCCAACTCGCTCTTTAATATTATTATTAATAATAATAATAATAATAATAATAATAATAATAATAATAATAATAATAATAATAATAATAATATCATCATTTGGTTTAAAGTCATTTTAGTTGTTACGGATTTTAAGAGAGGTCAGAAAACTAGAAATTTGTCATGTAAAGGAGTTTTTAACATGCCTATGATCTACTGACTTGATTCATTCGTATCTAATCACACTTAAATATCAACCGATTGTGGATAGATTCGCTTCCGCACCGACTGTGGTGAGTTATTTTTTAATATGTTATTACCAAATACAGTATTTAAAATATTCACCACCACCATCTTAAGGTGTCGTGTGAACTTTTATGTGGTTCCAAAATTTCGAATGATAACCAGAGAAAATATTAATTTCCTCAAGCAACTGTTATTGAGCTTTGTAATGGAAGTGATTACTTCCTATTGATCCAACCCTACTTATAAGTGCAGTTGACGGCCTGCCTCCACGAGTCCTTGTTTTAGGCATGGTGACTTGCTTGCTGCCGGATCGTCCTATCCAGGCTCTGGATCTGGTCCATGCATCGCGGCGATGCAAGTCCTCTCAGTCTTCGGCCGTCGACTTACGCTCTGTGACGTGTCATTCCTTTCCTCTGATTTGTTGGCAATGCGAGTTGTGTTTTGGCCGGCTGATAAGGATCGACAGTCTGTATCAGATTTCATTCATTAGTTCGTTTGCTGTATAGTACAAGGCAATCCATTTAAAATAATGTTATTGGCTTTACGTACCACTAACTACATTTTTACGATTTTCACAGACGCCGACGTGCTGGAATTTAGTACCGTAGGAGTTCTTTTTACTTGCCAGTAAATCTACCGACACAAGGCTGACGTATTGAGCACCTTCAAATAACTTACCACAGGACTGAGCCAGGATCGAGCCTGCCAGGTTGGGGTTAGAAGGCCAACATTTCAACCGTCTGAGCCACTCAGCCCAGCGCGATTCATATAAACCTTTACAATTTTACTGACTTCTAACTTTTGAACAGTAATAGAAAACGTGTACAATCTGTTCTGAATTACAGAGCGACTGTGGGAGATTAATCAGAGTAAACGTTGAAAATGTATTCCACCTGTATCCATACACAACTCTACTCGTAGCATCATATTCCATGACGGTCTTCGAAGTGAATCCGTCAATGTTAATGATTTCATTCCTAATGGCGAAACGGAGTTGAGCAATGCCCGCGGTCTATTCTTGAATACTAATGATTTATTTGGTGATACTAATATAGATAATTATTAGATTGATTTTTCACTACTAACAGCACAGGGTCTAAGTTGGAGGTGAGCTCTGTGTAGACTCTTTGGAAATAATTGATAAATGATTTATTTGGTGCGTTCAGTACGTCCTCGAACATCATCAACACAATTTTGGCTCATTTTAGGTCTACTGTATATTTTCCACTCTCTCTGAGGAGCAAGTCACTGGTTTCCAGCTTTCTTATACTGTATACATAAAAATGTTGGTCTGTTTGGAACATCCCGCACACCGAATTCTCTTCGAAATGCCGAAGAGAGTACTGCATGTTCGTGCTACGACTTCAAAATCATAGACTGTGAACTAATTAATAATAGCCACAAAAAATAGCCGATAGCTTAATAGTTAATAATTTATGGTAGATACACCGATATAGATTCTCCCAGAGGCACTTGGATCATTAAACTCAGTTTCAAGTTAACACCAGCATCCAGATGGAAGTTATACCTAATTAACATAGTACATTTTTAAATGACTTACTTACTTGACTTATTTCCTGTTGCTCCTCCTGGAGCATAGGGCTTCCGTGAAACACTTCCATCTGTTCCTATTGTTGGCTAACCTCTTCACTTCATTCCAAGTTTTTCCCACTGTTAGACATTCCTCTTCGATCGTCCTTTTCCAGGTCTTCTTCGGACGTCCGCGCTTTCTGGCGCCTTGGGGATTCCAGTCGAGCGCTGTCTTTTCAATGGCTCCAGCGGGCTTCCTTAAAGTATGTCCTATCCAACGCCATTTTCTCTCCCTTATCTGCATTTCAGTTGGTTGCTGGTTAGTTTCTTCCCATAAATCTTCATTTGAAATAACATCCGGCCATCTTCTGTTGATGATACGTCTTAGACAGCGATTCACGAAGACTTGCAGTTGTTCAGTCGTTTTCTGGGTAACTTTCCACGTTTCACAGCTGTAAAGCAGAACGGACTTAACATTTGTGTTAAAAAGTCGTAGCTTAGTTTTTCTAGAAATGTTCTTGTTTTTCCTTATAGGATACAATTGAACAAAAGCACCATTTGCTTTCCTGATACGACTCTTAATGTCGTCTTCTGCTCCTCCAGTCGTAGTAACCATACTCCCAAGGTATATGAAGGAGTCTACTTGTTCTACCTCTTTATCATCTATAGACAATTTATCATCAATCTTGGAATTGACCCTCATCTCCTTGGTCTTATTAATATTTATTTTAAGTCCAGCATCCTCTGCCTCCTCCTTCAACCGCTTAATCTTCTCTTCCATACCTCTGAACCGTTGAGCCAGTAGACAGATGTCATCTGCAAAAACAAGGTCTTCTAACCTATCTTGTAAGCCCCACTGGGTCCCCCTTTTCCGACCTCGATACACTCTCCTGAGCACACTATCCAACACAAGTAGGAAAAGCGTCGGAGAAAGAATACAGCTCTGTCGAACTCCCGAGGTCACATCTATTGGTTCAGTAAGCTCTCCCATATACAGAACCTGACATTTATAACCCGTATATCCTTTATAATATTCAGAATCTTTTGTGGTATACCATATTCTTCAAATGTTTGCCACATAACTCTTTTATTTACAGAGTCGAAGGCCTTTTCAAAATCAATGAAAGTCAAGTAGAGGGTGTTCTGCCATTCTGTACTTTGTTCCAAGATGATTCTCAAAGTGTTTATGAGATCGACACAGCTACGGTGTTTACGAAAACCAGCCTGTTCCCTTCTAAGGCGCAATTCCACAACATCCTTCACCCGCTCTAAAATGATCTTTGAAAGCACCTTACTTGGTACCGACAACAATGTAATTCCTCTCCAGTTATCACACTTAGTAATATCCCCTTTCTTTGGTATCTTAACAATCAGGCCTTTCTTCCATTCAGCTGGTAGCTCTTCTTCATTCCGGATCCTTTCCAACAGGGGGTGCAATAATTTTGCCGAGGTCTCAATATCTGCTTTAAGTATTTCTGGCGCGATATTATCCATACCGGGTGCTTTTCCAATTCTTATCTGTTTCAAGGCCTTCTCTTTTTCTGAACAGGTTTGAGGATGTAAATTTATTTTTGGGTCACTATCTACTGGTTCCATTTGTTGGTTATCATTCTGTTCTGTATCTCTATTGAGCAACTCTGAGAAATGTTCCTTCCATCTCTGTAGGTGTTCTTTCCGGGTGGTCAGTAGTTCACCTCTCTTGTTTTTAATGGGTTTATTCCTGATAAATCCTCTCCTTGACAGTTTCTTTGTGATACTATACAATTCCTTAGCATCTTCCCTTGCTGATGCCTCTTCTGCCATTCGTGCTTGTTCATCTACCCACTGTATATGATCTTTTCTTACGCTTTTCTTCACACTCTTATCAGCTTCCACATATTCCTTTTGTGCTGCGGCTTTCTGTTATCTTGTTTTACACATATTAATATTTGCCTTAACTAGCTTTCTAACCTCTTTTTCCAAGTATCATCAGACATCCATTCCTTCTTGAGATAATTGTGAAATCCAAGCACCTTGTCACTAACGTCTAAATATGTGTCCTTGACTTTCTTCCATAATAATTCAACATCCATCATAAGTTCTGGTTCAACAGCAAGAGCTTCAAAGCACTTTCTTAATTCTATCTGGAATTCTTTTCTTTTACTTTCATCTTGCAATTTACCTGAATCAAATTTCTTGTTTCGCCTTTCAAATTTCCTTCCACTTGCCACAATTTTCATTTTAAACTCTGCAACTACCAGGTGATGATCACTTCCAATATCTGCCCCTCTTTTATTTCTAACACCAGTCAATGGTCTTCTAAACTTTCTACTTATGGCGATGTGGTCTATCTGGTTTTCTGTAACCTGATCTGGCGACACCCATGTAATCTTATGGCATCGTTTACGAGGGAATAAAGTGCCACCCACTACCAAATCATGGCTAGCACAGAAATCAATGAAAAGCTCCCCATTTTCGTTACAGTCACCAACTCCATGCACTCCCATAATTTGTTCCAGTCCCTCATTGTTAGAACCAACCTTTGCATTTAGGTCCCCCATCACAATAATAATATCTCTCTTTCCAACTTTTTTAATAGTCTCATTTAGCTGGTAGTAGAATTCTTCCTTCTTTTTCAATCTCTGACATTTCTGTGGGAGCATAACACTGGATCACAGTCACATTGCGAACCCGGGTCTTGAATCGAGCTGCCATCAGTCTTTCTGATGTGGGTTTCCAATCAAGGAGGCTCCGCTTTGCAGTTTCATTCAATAGCAATCCTACACCTTATCTATGTTCTGCATCCACCCCCATTTGCCCAGAATACAGGAATGTGCACCTATTAAGAGTCTGTATTTCTGCGAAGTCTGGCCACCGTACATCACTTAATCCGAGGATATCCAACCTGTATTCCTCTATCACTTTAGCGACTTGCTTCAATTTACTGCGCTCTCTCAGGGTTCTGACATTCCAAAAACCTATGCTCGTTTTCCGTTTCATGTCAAAAGTCGTCAACTTATGATCCATCCGGTTGTGTTTCACTTCGGTTTCTGTGCGAGTTATTAGCCCACAGCAACCCGAGCTTGGTGGTGGGGCTGCCACCTAAGCCTCCAAGCCTGCCGTTTTCTGTAGGGGTTGTCTCACTTAGCCTTTGAAGATCCCTCTTCACCAAAAGGCAGTGGTTCCCCGTGTTTCTCCAAACCCCACGGGAAGAGGGTTGCCTCGTCTGCCAGATTTGCCGTTCCAAAAGTATCTTTTTCCGCCATTGAGGACTTCACCAAAGCCCCGTTAGCCGTCACTTTTCAGGGTTCCTTTAGGGCCTTCACAGCTACCGTAGCGGTCATGCGGCACACACAGTCCCCACTGTACAGGCAATCCCTTACTTCATGCCGTTGCCCACCTCCCACGACGTGGACGAGGGGTTGGACTTATGGGAGGCAAATTTTTAAATGGATCGCCCTTTATTTCTTAATTTCCTTTTCTCTCATATCATATGCAATCTGTACTGTTATGAATGTCTGTCATTATCTTCCGCTGAACTATAGGCCTACCCTAGAATCGTCTCTCATTTGTATTCCACGTAGCCAGGCTGCCAGAGCCTCGGCCGCTTTCTCTCCCAATAAACATGACTTTATGCATTCGGTTGCATTTATATGTAACACGCCTCACGTCTCAGTTGTAACGAACGTGAGTATGTTAATCTCTCTGATATGTAATATCAGTGTTCCTGATAATTCCTACTGCACGACTGACCTGTAGTCGATAATAAGAACAATGTTTAGAAAAAAACAGCTTTGATATTTTCGCTTCTAGGCGTGCATAGATATTATAGCATTCTTCATCACTATATTCTTTCTTTCTTTCTTAATCTGTTTACTCTCCGGGGTTGACTTTTACCTCGGACTCAGCGAGGGATTCCACTTCTACCGCCTTAGTGTCGTGGAGTGTGGGCATACAACTGGGGATGAGGATCAGTACCTCTCTCAGGCGGCCTCACTTGCTATGCTGAACAGGGGCCTTGTTGGGGGATGGGAATATTGTAAGGGATAGACAATGAAGAGGGAAGGAAACGGCCGTGGCCTTAAGTTAGGTACCATCCCAGCCAGCATTTGCCTGGAGGAGAAGTGGAAAACCACGGAAAACCACTTCGAGGATAGCTAAGGTGGGAATCGAACCTACCTCTACTCAGTTGACCTCCCGAGGCTGAGTGGACCCCGCTCCAGCCCTCGTACCACTTTTCAGATTTCGTGGCAGAGTCGGGAATCGAACCCGGGTCTCCGGGGTGGCAGCTAATCAAGCTAACCACTACACCACAGAGGCGGACATCACTATACTGAGATACATTTTGTACAGTCCAGCCGGTTAACACGCCTTCCGGATAAACCTGAAAATTTCCAACTTTCGAATCTTGACGTATGCAGTTGCTATGACGAGTGTGGTTATACCCGAAAAATTTCTTCATGTCTTCGTGCTATCTGTTTACTAAACCTAAATGTTCATATTTGTTGACAATTTCACGGCCATCAAAATAACATACGTTATTTATTGGTATAACGGATAGGATTTCGATTTCTCGTGAGGAAGCCGAGAATTTTGCGACGACAGATCTGCTTATGGTCCAGGGATCACTCAGCCTACGCCAGAAATGAGTTGCGAGTTACGAATTGAAAAAGCCTTTACCGTCTATCCTCCAGAGACTTTCGTGGATTCTACGAAGATAGACGTCGTTTTAATTACAAACGCGTGGCATTAGTAACCAAAATGCCCCAAAGCCATAAAATGGTCAATAACGTGTCCGAGATGAGAAAAAAAAAAAAAAAAACGAACTGCCTCCTGTTTGGTGTCAAATGTCCTGCTGGATTGAATGAACATACTATTTCAGCATTTCCTCGAGTGTATACGTTTTAATTTAAAAAATTAAGAATGAAGCCATTTTTTCCAGTGCTGACTCAGTTAATAGGCTACAACTTTTAAGTTTTCCAGTCTGTCGAAACACGAATTAAAACATTTAGAAACAGTATGACATACCTGTAATAAAACACATTTCTTCTTCTTCTTCTTCTTCTTCTTCTTCTACATGCCTTCCCCAGTCTCCCGGACGTTGTCGACCAATATATACAGCGGTCTTCTATCTTCAGCAACACGGTAGAGTTGTTCGATGGTTCTAATTCCAGTCCAGACTTGGATGTTCTTGAGACATGACGTTATTTTTCTGCCTACTCCCCGCTTTTCTTCAATTTTCCCTTTTAAAATGAGCTGCAGAACTGCATAATTAACTTTCACCACGTAACACATGCCCCTGGTAATCAACTTTTTTCTGCATTTGATGGTGGCCAGCAGCTCTGCTTTAGAGTTTACTCTCTGCAATATCTGTTCATTAGAGTCATGCTCTAACCAGGAGACTTTTAGCATTCTTCTATGAAACCACATATCCAGAGCTTCCAGCCTTTTTCTGGTTGTTGTTTTCAAAGTTCAAGCTCCAACTCCATAAAGCAAAATTGGCAAAAACATTTAACCATGCGCTGTCTCAGTTTTAAATTTAAGATGTCATCACACAGTAAAGCCTTCATTTTCTTGAACGCTAATCTTACCATTTATATACGCGTCTTAATTTCGAGATGTGGGTTTAAGTCATCTGATATCCAATAACCAAGGTATTTAAATTTGCCAACTTGTTGGATTTGTTCACTTTTCCGTTTCAGAATAGCTTTATCTCTTTCTCGACTGGAAACAGTTAGCTTTGTTTTCTTTGCGTTGGTTGTGAGACCCATTTCTTCCCCAATTGTATTAAGCTTGTCTAAGTAAAGTTGTAGGTTTTCAACACTACTGGCTAGAAGTACTATACATTTTCGTATCTTAGCGTGCGTGCTAGTTCTCCATTGACCTTGATGCCCACTTCTGTATCTGCTACTGCATTAAATACAGCTCCGGAGTAGATGCTGAATAATAATGGGGACAAAACACAGCCTTATCGAACCCCACGCCTAATTTCCATAGAGACTTCACCACAGCTTTCTGATGCTAGTAGAGGTTTTCCTTCTTATATCTTTACCAGAAGGATACCTTTGTAGGTGCAAATCAGAACAAATATTAGCTCATTGAATGTCCTATTGTCCACTACACGATATCAAAAGAAATAATATGTTAGGGTACCTCAGTTACTCAGTGTAAGTTTTCCTCTACCAGTTTCTGATATATTTGAGAAAAGATGTTGCACTTCAGCTTGTGTCCATTTATTAGACGATGTTCTTAACTCGCTGAAATATTCTTTCGTTCTTAATCCGTTTACCCTCCAGGGTTGGTTTTCCCCTCGGACTCACCGAGGGATCCCACCTTTACCGCCTCAAGGGCAGTGTCCTGGAGCGTAAAATAACAGGTCGCGGGATACAACTGGGGAGGAGAACCAGTGCCTCGCACAGGTTGCCTCACCTGCTATGCTGAACAGGGGCCTTGTGGGGGGATGGGGAGATTGGAAGGAATAGACAAGGAAGAGGGAAGGAAGCGACCGTGGCCTTAAGTTAGGAACCATCCCAGCATTTGCCTAGAGGAGAAGTGGGAAATTACGGAAAACCACTTCGAGGATGGATGAGGTGAGAATCAAACTCCCTCTACTCATTTGACCTCCCGAGGCTGAGTGGAGTGCCAGTTAATCACACTAACCACTACACCACAGAGGCGGACTGAAATATTCTTTGCAATATTTTGTTGAACTAATGTATTAAGTTAAAATAATGTATTAATAACCTGTAGTATTGTATTGTTAGAAACGATAGCCGTAATATACAGGTAAAATAAGGCTACCTTCACTGGAGAATTAATAATAATAATAATAATAATAATAATAATAATAATAATAATAATAATAATAATAATAATCTTATCTAATCTTATCTAATCTATATCTCTGAATGCAAAAATCAAACACTATTGCACTGTTATCCGGCCAGAGGCTCTATATGCAGCGGAATGTCTCGCCATGAACAAAAAAGGCATGATGGAGAAATTGGAGTCCAAGGAAAGAAAGATCCAGTCAAAGACAACGGTGAGTTTAGGAGACGGCACAACCAGGAGTTGTACTCGCATGTGGAGAAAATAACTGATGTAATGCGAAAAAGGAGGATTACTTTTTATGGACACATGGCCCGAATGAATTCAACACGGTTAACCAACCGCATTTTCACTTTCGTCCAAGAGAAAAAGGCAAAGGGGGCATGGTTGAGTGAGGTACAGAAAGATCTGCAGGAGATTGGGATCTCATTTGAAGATATCCAGGAGCGTGTCCCACTTAAGAAAAAACTCCAAGAACATCAGAGTTTCCTACCAAAGCCGAAGATGAAAACTGGAAAGGCATGGACGGAAGAGCGAAAGGAGCAACACCGTATACGAATGAAGGAATACTGGACCAACATTAAAGCTCAAGGGAAACAGTTGAAATGACGTGGTCCATAGTTGGCCGAAACGAAACAATAATAATAATAATAATAATAATAATAATAATAATAATAATAATAATATATTTTTACTGTCATTTCCGGTTTGTTGAAGTATTCTGATGAGCTCATCGTGTTTTACTCTATCAAATGCTTTTTGGTAATCTATGAAACAGGCAAATATATCTTTCTGTTGGTCCCAGCATTCTTGGAGAAGAGTTGTTAATCCTAACAGAGCCTCGAGAGTTCCGTAATCATTTCAAAATCCAAACTGGGTAGCTTCTATCTGGCCTTCGCATTAAAGTAAAACACGCTTAATGAACACAGTTAATACATGTTTCGCTCTACAAGAACATCCTCAGATTCTATCAAATCACTTTCAATCATGCGAATACTGTATATGTACAACATTGTTTACGTTAAGTAAACTTGTCAGTGATTGTGAATTCGTAATAGAACCAGTGAGACAAATATGAATGTCAAACTTGTGCCGCTGGACGCAACAAACGAGAAACTAACAGTAAACTTCATGTACTGCAAGTTACTAAAGTGACATTAGCGGATTTATACAAGCATATTTGTCTCGGCATTGGTGGTTTTGGACGTTTTTGGACCTTTTTGGAATTCTAACAATCCGCACTATCTCATCGAATTGTTCCTTTGGGAAGAAGATTGATTTCACAGCAAATGTAATACTTGACGTAAAATACGACTATAGTATCGGAACCGTACTTGGGCCAGTGAATGTTACAAAAACATTATAAGGTTTTTTAATCCAGGTAATTTCTAGACAACATTTGTGTAGCTTTGGATTCCACTGCGATAGCACGACTTCTGAAGCGTCGTTTGATATAGCTCGGTAATTTCTACAAGTATATGGCAAAAAATATCAAATAGTAAACATCTGAGAAAGTTGTGGTGTGAAGAAATGCGGAAAATGGCATTTGTGAAATTCCGAACAATTCAAAATTATCGAAAACCAATTCGGGAAGATAGATCAGATTGCAATAATTCCAAAAAGTCCAACACCACCAATGCCGAGCGTCAATAGACTTACCGGGAGCGTCTCGTGAGATGTGGATGTGACGAAAGATGGAATCAGTTGGACCGACTGAGTGAGGAATAAAGAGGTGTTGGAGAGGAAAGAAACATGCTGCAGATCGTGAACAATACAAGGAACCGGATAGAACACAATTTAATAAGAGGATGCTTGCCAGAGGAGGTAATCAAAGGATTGGTACCAGGAAAGAGAGTCAGAGGAAGAAGAAGATACCAGATGTTAGACGATATAAGCAGAACAGAAAGAGGTTATAAAAGAATGAAGAGGAAGGTAAAAGTTTGAGAAGAATAGAAGGCAATCAAGTGGAAACCTGCCACTAGGCAGAACACTATTTGATGTTATGATGATGATGATGATGATGATGATGATGATGATGATGATGATGAATATTATATGTTTAACGTTCGTTCATTATTTTACTATAGGTTTTAAGAGACACCGAGGTGTTGGAATAATACCCCGCAGGAAAGCCATCCACACGTGTTGTTCAATTTAAATACCCTGAAATGCCACCGACTTCAACTGGGATCAAACTCACTCCCTTAGGTATAGAAGAACAACAACTAAACAACAACGCTACTAAAGTTGGATAATGGGTATAGTATTTCCTTCAGCTGTCCAGTAGGATTTAGTCATTGCTACAGGCACTTCTCCCCAGAAGAGTGATTGCGCCCTTTCCTTCTCTGTTTCATCATTGACTACCCGGACGTGAGCCAAAAGTAAAGATGCACTTTTCACTTAAGAAGAATTTCCTCTACGTGCTGAGCATAGAAATGCAGATATTTTATCGATACTTTATTACAATGTCCTCTTGATTTCTCCCTGATGCAACAGAGGGTACACCCTAAGTACGAGTTTACATACAGTATTTACAAGAGAGAAACTCTGATGCTGATCCATCCCGGTTGCACTGATCTTGGATGTTTGAATACACCCATATCAATATATAGGATACTGATGACAACCCTGATTACATTTAATGACAAATACACACATTGATACAAACACTAGAGTAACTCAGGCTATCACACATGATTAACATACGCAGTATCTCTATAAAGCTATACTTGGGACAAAACATGAGAACCTCTCCAGCGGCAGCCCAGAGCCTATTAGCGGCCGATAGGATTTACTACGTCTACTGTAGCCGGAGATGCCAAATAGTCAACCTCATTAGCACCAGAAGCAAGAATAAAACATTTGTATGGATTTCATTACTTGTAACTTCAATGTAAACTGAGTTATTTATTATTATTATTATTATTATTAATAATAATTTTACATCGTTATGCCCTTCTCAGGAGCACGGTTGAACTTGCTTAGCTGATGTGTTGGCCTTCTTTTCCTCCCAAACTCTCTTCATCCTCTCGCTGAGCTTCTTCCTTCGTTCTTCTTTCCAAGTTATAGTAGTTCTGGTGTTGGGTTTGTTTTCAAAGTGGTGATTGTCGATTTTGGTTCTGAATTTACATCTGTTCTGTATTTTAATGTAAATGTTTTTAGTCTGAATCTGAACATCAACATAATTCACTCGTATCAGTGTCCGTAAAATAACACGAATGCGCGCACCATACACGCACAAGCAACTTCATTATGTTCCGTCATCATTTTGTAACTGTAACCTCCCTCCCCTCTGCGCTAGTGTGTGGGTTGGTTGGTGTACCATTTCAGTGAGCTTGATAGACTGACGTGCAATAGTATCTTCTGACGTGGTGAGGAAAAAAAATGAGAAACTACCTCATCCCTAATTCTGCTAGTACGGCTCTTGGGTGAACGCTGATGGTGGAACTGATGAGGATTCTACCACCTTTCATTCCGAACATTGTACGTACATGCATACAGTAAGTATATACTATGTCCGTACGGGGCTCTTAACCTCTGGGGACATCGGGTACGAAAATACACGATATTAGCTAAGGGATAAAGAAATAAAACCACAGGGCTAAATAAATGCTGACGGCAAAAGACGTCATAATTTATTCATGATAATATGAAAACAACAGGTAAAATCAACAAAGAAATAATCTTTCAAGCAAATAGGGCAAGTTTCAGAAAAGCCCTAACGATCACAATTAATACAGTACTTTGTGCTACATATAATTTAATTAACAAAGTTTTATTCCACCTCCTCAATACTATACAATAATTGCAATGCCTATGTGTACATTACAATGTGTTATTAGAGGACTAGTTTCGACCCTGTGTGGGTGATCATCAGCCTAAATAAGGCACACTTTTATTTGTCAATATCCCGGAACAATATTTTGTTGTGAATTAATAAAATTAATAAAATGAGCTATATGTGTAATGTGATAATGTGCATATAAAATGGTGAAATGCATGAAATGTTATATGAGATAAAATTATATGGTGGTACTGATCAAGCGATAGTGAAATGTCCAAGTTTACATATATTGCACCACATATATGGTACCACATCGATTTTTACAATAATGGTTGAAATATTACAATTTACATATGCATTAAAATTGCATAATGATAAAAGTATAATATGCCGGTCTGAATATAAAGTCCAGTTGCATCTAGTGAATTACATCGTTCAATTACATCTTCTGTCAAAATATTGTATATTTGTTATGTACAACATTGGCGCAGATGGTATCTATCTTGCTTAAAGTTCAGTGCTTTAATGATTCATGTATACAGGCTGAATATAAGCAACTTCTTATGGTATATCCCAGAACAATTTTTTGTTGTGAATTAATAAAATTAATAAAATGAGCTATATGTCATACTTTGTGTTAACTGCAATAAATTAGAACATTTGGCATTAATTTATTAACCATGAGAACTGATTTTGCATAGCTGGTAGATGGAGTAAATAAACCTTCAAAACATGGAAAAAGTGATTCGTGAAACACAATAACCAATACGGTGAAATTAAATTTATATTTAATTTAATCATTAAATTGTAGACTAAGTTAAATAAATATTTATCTCCTTCGAATGTAAATCTTTCTTTGTAATTAACGATAAATTAATTCGTAATTATTCATTATTCTAACATTTAATCGAAGTTGACTGGAAAAAATCACAATCGAAAAATGCAGGAAAATAACACACTGCGCTGACGAAGACAACATTCAATGCTGGATTGACACGGTTGGAAACAATATCACAATGCGAAATTATCAGACATCACTTGCTGAAAACATGGCATCATAATCATGAGAAGAAGTTCAGCAAATGACTACCATCAGATATTTATGAATATCACAGCTACAAATACTGTCAAAAAGTACAATCCTATGTATCCGTGTTATGCATGTTTAAGTGTGGCACTTATTATTATTATTATTATTATTATTATTATTATTATTATTATTATTATTATTATTATTATTATTATTATTATTATTATTGTTGAACAAGTTGCCCTCAGAATTGACACATTTGAAAACCAAATATCAACTAAAAAAACATGTGAAACTATGGATCATAGATAATAAAATTACAGTTTAAATATTTGTTCATGAATGAAAAATGTACCACAGACTTATCTATTTTGAGTGATACTTTCAGGGATTAAGAAAAACTCACACCATAGGACAAAATTACAATGCTAATGTAAATATACATACCTTATTAACGTTGTAAACAGTAAGGATTGCAACATTGTATACAAATGTGAAACAACTACACCGGCAGACAAGCACATCAAGTGCTTTGCAGGTGTAAATAATTGCAAAGATAATGTATAATATCCTACTGCATATTTGCAAATGTATTTTAGATAAGTTATACATAAATAAATTAATAAATAAATTATTATTATTATTATTATTATTATTATTATTATTATTATTATTATTATTATTATTATTATTATTATTATTATTATTATTATTATTATTATTATTATTGTCATAAATAAAATTGATTCAAAAATCCATGTCATCGAAATACGGGTAAGATGACCGTAACAAGTCCCAAATCGTGCTAAGTCATATTTGATGAATCAACTCTGTAACATAATTATCTACATCAAGGCGTTCAGAGTAAAATATCTGTTGCTTGTTGTTAGAAAAAAATGTAATGAACACGGTCGCTCGACTTCGTGGTTGAAGAAAAATGTCTTAAAAATACCGCAGATCTATAAATCATCAGAAAAATATCGCAGCAGTCACACATCGTCGTGATGAAATCCATTAACAATATTGCATAAGATATCCAACAAACACTAAGTTAATTTTAAATGGGTAGGGAGTCCCTAATTAACACTAAACAAGTCACGAGGGCGAGTGTATCCCAAATTATCGATCATCATGTTGGTGCTAAATATCACAAAATCGTATAATCATCCGTAATAATGCTCATCTCAATTAAATGTAATCATTGAATCAACATCATAGCTGTGGTGCTCCACACGCAAAAGTCCAGATATCGCAATCACTAAGCACGACTTCAAACAACGTCGCAGTACCATAGAGCTTCGCAAATATAAGATATGATAACACTCCAAATTATTAACACATTTATTATGAGAATAAGCTGCTTATCTATTAAAGATTTACTGTCAAAAAATACAATCCAGTTAGTCCGCGTTAGCCATATTTAAGTGCGGCACTGGCGATAATAATAATAATAATAATAATAATAATAATAATAATAATAATAATAATAATAATAATAATTTGTTGCGGATGCAGTTAGAAATGTAATAATAAACACAAACACATCAGTACAAGGGAGACTGCATGACAGGCGAACACCAGCGAGCCTTCCATCTGGCGAATACTGCATGAACATACAGTATGTACCTATTCTATTCGTACGGGCTGTTTGCTTTGTACTTCAACGCACTGCAAGTAAATAATAAACTGAAAAGGATTTTATTCACTCAACATACATTCAACAAAGCCTTCAGAAAACATATATATACTGTATCTATCTGCAATCATGTTAACCAAACATACAGCTTCTTATAAAGAAAAGTGCGCCCATAATCGTGTATCATTCCTATTCGTACAAGCAAACTGAACACTTGAAATAAACAAAAAATAAAGGGTTCCTGGAACATGTTAGTATCTAGTGGAATGTCCTCACGACTTTTTAATTGCCTGACATCGTCGCCGCATAGAATACACTATTTATTGCACATGTCGGGGCTGATTTTCTGCCATTCCTGAAGAGCCACACTTATAAGTTGCTACTTCGTACGCAAACGTTGCCTACGGAGGTTCCTCTTCAACGTAGACCAAAGATGTTCGATGGGATTTTAATCCGGAGACTGGGAAGGTGTTCTAAGCTGCTTAGGAATGTTCCAGATCAACCACGTCTTATTAATATCAGCCGTGTGTTTTGGTTCATTATTATGCTGGAATATAGAAACAAGTGGCATCCCCATATTTTCGGCACTCTGCTTCACGTTTGCCCATGGGACTGCATTATAGCCCTCCTTGTTCATTATTCCGTCGATGAAATGTATGTTACGCACACCTCTGGCTGACATACAGCCCCAAAACATTACAGACCCACCACCATATTTTACAGTTGGGAGTGTATTCGCCACATCATTGTCCGAACCAATTTTTCTCCATATTCTGTGGATGCTATCTGACCCAAGAAAGGTTTATTTTTGTCTCATCAGACCAGATAACATCATTCCAGAATCCCTTCTCCTAATTTATATGCTCCTTAGCGAATGTCAGTATAAGCCGTATGCTTTTTATACTTACACATGGCCTTTTCCGATGGATTTTTCCATAGTATCCATGCCGATACAGGATCCTACGGATGGTGGAGTTGCTGATCTTCTTTCCAGTTCGTTCCTCGGTGAGTTGCCTCAATACTGGCGCACTTAATTTGGAATCTGACTTTATAAGCCGAAAAACAAGCCGTTCTTTCCTTTCAGTTAAACACTTTCTCTTGGATTTCCTTGGCGTGTTCTTAATACTGCCTTTGTATTTAAATGTATCAACCACATATTGCACCGTAGAATGTGTTCTATTGACCAGCTGTTCAATCTTTCGAAATGAAAGTCATGTAAGTGTCAGTTTAAGTACAGTGTTCTTGAGCTCCGTACTTAAATCTGCACTTCTACCGATGTCCACCACAGATACATTAAGAAGGAGACTATCGCACTTGACCAGTCGTATGCCGTCACTGAGACTTTTCCGTGCATCGCAACCAAACGGTTGGCATCATCATGTCCATGTATACGAATACAACTGATACACCCGTTTGTCGATGCCGGCACATTAATATCGAATCTTCTTGCCTGTATGTAAATAAGTATGGTTTTCACTAACGAATTGTCATTGATAAACCATGTTTTTATCCGTAATGTACGTTTTATTTCACTATGTCAATCGTTAATGTGAATATACGAGACTTGATAAGAAATTGAAGCATGTACGAATAATAAGAGACACATACTGTAAATTTCGCCCATACCATCTTGAGCTACACCAAGAGCTCCACGGGCGCGATTTCGAAGCTCGAATGGAGTTCTGTCGGTGGCTATTAGGCAGGCTGGACAATGATGCAGTATTCGCGCTTCCACATTAATGGGAACGTCAATCGCCACAACATGCACTATTGGAATCCGGACAATCCTCACTGGGTGCGACAAGCGGCCCATCAAATACGATGGGGCGTGAATGTTTGTTGTGGAATCTTGGGGGAACTCCTGATTGGACCTTATTTCTTTAAGGGCCATTGGACGGGCCCACGCTACCTGCATTTTCTGCGTTAGGAACTCCCACTGCTGCTGGAGGATGTGCCCTTGCACGATCGTTTGACGATGTGGTTGCAACAGGATGGAGCTCCACCACATTCGACTTTGCCCGTTCGTAACCATCTGAACGAGGAACTGCCAGTGAAATGTATAGGACGAGGAGGCCCTGTTTCTTGGCTCACTAGATCACCGGCTTTAACGCCGTTAGACTTCTTTTTGCGGGGACATTTGAAGAACGTCGTTTACACTCAAGCGCTGGAAAACTCCGACCAGCTTCGGCAACTCGTATATTTCACCTTGCAGCCACAACTATCCATCGCAGACCACTGGTGTTTGTGTGCGGTAGTTTCCTCGAGTATCCCATCATGCACTACAGTGGTTGCGCGTCGGTAGCTGTAGGGGTGTGGTAGATGTGAGAATTGAAATTGGCCAATATATACAGTCACTCCCATAAATATTCGGCCACTGATAAAATCCGCGAAAAAGTGATGACAATAACGCGCCCATGAGCCGAATGTGAAACCAAATGTGTCCAAGTTATGAAAATGCATTTGGTTGCTTAGGCCGAAGAGGAATCAAGGAACATTGATGTACAGTTTGCTGTAAAAGAAAGGACATTGCGCACATGGGTGAAATAAGACGCCTCAAATATATTCGGTCACCCGGAAAGGCCGGGATTGCCGTTGTGTTCATTGACAGAGACAGGGCAGATAGCGTTGCAAAACGTTCAGTTCAGGAGTGCGGTGCCACGAGATACGTCGTGCAGAAATCATTTGCTGCAGTGTTGCGGAATGGTATTAAACGGGATGCAAAAGACAACACAGTACCACTTTTGAAGAACGCCAGCTCGTGATATTCCATCGTGCTCGAGGTAAATCGCATAGACAGATATCGCAGATGCTTAACATAACCAGAAGAACAATTGGAGATATAATAAGAGGATGCAAAAATTAAGACAGAATTGATTCAATTCCCCAGACAGGCAGACCAAGAAGGCTGACACAACGAGAGGAGCGGTTGTGCTTCAGAATGGAAAACGAAATCCGAAAATTAGTGCTCGGAAACTGGCAGCAGCTGTTTTAGAGGAGTGTGAAAAGAAGGTGGGTACTGATACCGTGCGAAAAGCACCGCGAAGGAATGAGTTCGTTCGGAGAAGAGCTAGGAGGAAACCATACATTAGTGCAGTAAATAAAAACAAGCGGCTAGAGTTCGCAAAAACCTTCGTACGCAAACCCAGTGCTTGGTGGGAGGATGCGTTATTTGTTGATGAGTCAAAGTTCAACGTCTTTGGGTCCGATGGAAAGCAATTTGTGTGGCGGAAACGTCACGAGGAACTGAGAACAAGCAATTTACAAGCAACGGTAAAAAATTGTGGAGGAAGAGCAATCGTGTAGGGATGTGTAGCATCGAACGGGGTTGGTGCACTGAGTTTCATTGAAGATACTTTGACAAAACAGAGGGTATTTGGCTATCCTCAAAAACAATTTGCGACAATTTGCGGAACAACTTGGTATACAGTGTACTTTCAAGTTCTACCAAGATATCGTACTCAAGCACAAGTCGTAACTTGTCAGGGAGTGGCTGTTATACAACTGCCCGAAGGTCTTGAAACTCCACCACAATCACCCGACCTGAACCCCATCGAGAAGGTATGGAGTCGAATGAAGGCAGCTCTGCAATTGCGGCGGCCAAGTTCCTTCAGAGACTTGAAAAGGAGACTGCTATGAGAATGGGCGGCATTAAGCACTGATTATATCAAGAAAGTTATCGCCAGTATGCCGAATCGACTGGAATAGGTCGTAAAACATCAAGGTGGACCTACAAAGCACTGAATGTGTAACAATGTTGTGAATTATGCACGTTTATGTTGCTTTTTGTATAGTGGCCGAATATTTTTGAGGTGGCACTGGAATTATTGCTTTTATTTAATGTACGACAGAGGGCGTACTAATGACTGTCAGAAGATTTTGAATTACATCACAATGTTTGTAGAACGTGTTACTACGTTTTCCTACATGTTTCGTTGTATTAAACGTTAACATTATAGTGTAAGAATAACTACCCAATAAAAGTGTGTGAAAAATCAGACTGACCGAATATTTATGGGAGTAACTGTATATATATATATACATAAAATAGATGATTGTGTCCATATATTTCACTTTTCAGCCACAAATAACCACCGCAGACCACTGATGTTTATGTGCGGTAGTAGCCTCGAGTCTCCCATCATGCACTATAGTAATTGCGTGTCGGTAGCTGTAGTGGTGTGATAGATGTGGGACTCGTTGAAAGTGCCCAAATTTATATATGCAGGGTTGTTCACCTAACATGTTACACAGAAATAACTTCTAAACCATTAAAGATATCGGCATTCTGTTTTCATATTCGTAAATGGTACCCTGGGCCTTGTAAAATAACTTGCTACTTAGTCTCATGGGGGTGATTAATAACCGAGATATCGATACTAACTCCATATTTTTAAATGGAACGGCACAAAGTCATACAGCTGGCCTAAAAGATCAACTGCGTACAAGTTCAAATATGTAAGTATTTTAAATAGGACAGTTACTTTTTGAGATATGAATAAAAACAGCATGCGCGGTTTTGCTGCCGCATTTGACGGCGTGAAGTCGGGCAACGACATATTGAGGCGCAAGCTGCTTCCTGGCCTTGATTCCAGCCACAGAACGGATACCAGGCATGTACTGTAAACATAATATGATGTACCCTAACATACCCTGGGTGTGCAGCGTTATTGTATAACTGGCGAACACACAACGGGGAAGGGAGATTAAAGTTGTATTGTTTTGTTTTGTTTTGACATGTAATAAGTTGCGCTCGGTTTAGCGTTTTTTCTCACGGATGGGAATGGGAAGGATTTGGAAAGGAAGTCGGGTGTGACCTATCACACAGGTACCTATCCAGTATTTGCCTGGTGTTAAACATGAGACACCATGAAAATCACTTTCAGGTTGGCGAGGCAGGACTCGAACCTACGCTCTCCCAATGCACGCTACTACAGTCGCGCTGGAGCTCTGCGGAGATTAATGCGTGAAAAATAAAACACAAATAATAGTGTTGCTGCCACCTCACCACGATCAGCTCTGAACATTTGCTTTTCTAGAAGGAGCTCTTCCGGTGTTTTGTGTTATGTTTATTTCTCAACTCAGAGTAGTATGAACTGTACACTAAAACCAGTGACAATTATAGCTTTCATTATGCCCTTTAAAGGCAAAGTACTTATTTTATTCCTTTTAAACACATCAACCCTTTCTGTCCTGTCATGTGTTCATCTGTCATACACACTTTGCAAACCCATCACATGTGTACGAGGTGCTTACATGCCTGGTATCCATTCTGTGGCTGAACTCACTCCCAGGAAACTGCTTGCGGCTCAATATGTCCTTGCCCGACTTCACGCCGTCTAATGCGGCATGCAAAACAGCACATGCTGTTCTTACTTATATCTCAAAAAGTAATTGTCCGATTTTGAAAATACTTACATATTTGAACTCGTACGCAGATAAACTTTTAAATCAGCTGTATGAATTTATGCCGTTCCATTTAAAAATATGGAGTAAGTATCAATATCTCGGTTGTTAATCACCCCCAGGAGACCAAGTAGCACGTTATTTTACAAGACCCTGCGTACCATTTACGAATATGAAAACAGAATGCTGAGATCTTTAATGGTTTAGAAGTTATTTCCGTGTAACATGTTAGGTGAATAACCCTGTATAAAATAGACATGTGTGTTAGTATCTGTCATCTTGCAGCCACAACTATCCACCGCAGACCACTGGTGTTTATGTGTGGTCGTAGCCTCGATTCTTCCATAGTGCACTATGGTGATTGCATGTCGGTAGCTGTGGTGGTGTGGTAGATGTGGGGGTTGAAAATGGCCGACTGCATATAAAATAGACGTGTGGGTGTCCGTATATTTCACTTTGGAGCCACAAATACCCTCCACAGACTACTGGTGTTTGTATATGATTGTATCCTCGAATCTCCCATCCTAAACTATAGTAGTTATGTGTATGTAGCTGTGTTGGTGTGGGAGATGTGGTGGTTTAAAATGGCCGACGATATCTAAACATAGACGTTTGTGTTCGTATATTTCACCTTGCAGCCACAACTAACCATCGCAGACCACTGGTTCTGTGTGTGTTAGTAGCCTCAAGTCTCCCATCGTGCACTATAGTGGTTGTGTGTCGGTAGCTGTGTGGTGTGGGAGATGTGGGGGTTGAACGTGGCCGGCTACTTATAAAAATAGACATGCGTGTTCGTATATTTCACCTTACGGCCACAAATATCCATCACAGACCACTGATTCTATGTGTGGTAGCAGCCTCGAGTCTCCCGTCATGCACTGCGGTGGTTGTCTCTCTGTAGCTGTGAGAGTGTGGAAAATGGTGGGGTTAAAAGTGGTCGACTCTGTATAAAAATAGGCATGTATGTTCGTATATTTCACCTTGCGGAGACAACTACCCATCGCAAACCACTGGTTCTGTGTGTGTTAGTAGCCTCAAGTCTCCCATCGTGCACTATAGTGGTTGTGTGTCCGTAGCTGTGGTGGTATGGGAGATGTGGAGGTTGAAATTGGCCGACTATATATAAAAATAGACGTGTGTGTTTGCATATTGCACCTTGATGCTACAATTCCCCATAGCAGAACATGGATGTTTCTGTGTGGAAGTAACCGCGAGTCTCCCGTCGTACGCTATGGTGGTTGCGTGTCGGTAGCTGTGGTGGTGTGCGAGATGCGGGGTTTTAAATCGGCCGATTATATATATATATATATATATAAAAAATAGACGTGTGTGTCCGTATATTTCACCTTGCGGAGACAACTACCCATCGCAGACCACTGGTGTTTGTGTGCAGTAGTAGCCTCGAGTCTCCCATCGTGCACTATAGTGGTTGTGTGTCTGTAGCTGCGGTGGTGTGGGAGATATGGGGGTTCAAATTGGCCGTGTATGTGTTGAAATAGCCGTGTATGTTCGTATATTTCACCTTGCAGCCATAAGTACCCTTCGCAGACCACTGGTGTCTGTGTGCGGTAGTGGCCTCGAATTTCCCGTCGTGCACTATAGGGGTTGCATGTCTGTAGCTGTGCTGGTGTGGGAGATGCGGGCCTTGAAGTTGGCTGACTTCGTCATTGAATGTATTAAAATGAATGAGAATGTACTGAAAGGGTCGGAGTGTACTCTAGAATGTTCTGATGTGTACTTTTTGGTTTTATGTACCATCCTTGATTCATCTGGCAGGAGTGTGGTGATCTCAGAACCATAACATTTTGCTGTTTGAATACATCTTCTAGTACTCTCTGCAATTCTTGAAAATAAATCGGATAGTTACTGAAGCAGCTCCTTAACACTATCACTGAGGCAGTAATTCTAACCGGAAAAGGAAAAAAGACAATCGATTTTCATACAAATGGTTCCATTGATCTCAAATGATTTGTTATTTTGTTTCAAACGATTACAATTTCCCGTGTGATTAGCTCATAGTATGACTATCAGTAAGGCTCAGGGTCAAACGTTCCACTATTTCGGAGTTAATTTGAAGGATTCCTGTTGCATACATGGTCAGTTCTACGTTGCTTTCTCCCATGTCGCAAAAGCAGAACATCTGTTGGTGCATGCGCTAGAAGACATCAATGTAGTGTATAAGAATTTATTTTTTTGAAATTACTTCGAATGTAAGATACTTATGTACCCCGAGAAAAGAATAAAAATAAAAGAAGAAACAGGAAAAGTGTGGTCTTTAATGCACGTCTTCTGTATTATATAGAGAAAACCGCACGGATGTACAAAAACACCCAGCGAAGCGGAGTGTCTTCGTCTGGTAGTTACATAGAAATGAAAAGTCAGCACAGGATAGGGTAGGATGGAAAGCTGCATCAAACCAGCATACTGAGAAGGAAAGATAGAGAGATAACATAATCTGTTTTTCCCAACTTATTTTCGAAAGTTTCTCGGCTAATGCGTGGGGGCCTTTTGGAATTAAAAATCACGTCCTTGTCCTCTAGATTTCATGTACAACTGGAGGTCCCTTAGATGTGCATTTTTTTTTTTTTTTTGCAAGTTGCTTTACGTCGCACCGACACAGATAGGTCTTATGGCGACGATGGGACAGGGAAGGCCTAGGAATGGGAAGGAAGCTGGCCTTAATTAGGGTACAGTCCCCAGCATTTTCCTGGTGTGGAAATAGGAAACCACGGAAAACCAGGACTGCCGACAGTGGGGTTCGAACCTACTATCTCCCGAATACTGGATACTGGCCGCACTTAAGCGACTGCAGCTATCGAGCTTGGTAACCTTAGATGTGACCACGGTATCAACAATCACGTAAAACTACAAGTTTCTTTAATTTTCGTTGAAAGTACGGAAATGAATATTCGACTGATTAGGCAGGCAACGCAGTTGGATTGTTTCTTTCGGCTGTTGTGTAAATTTGAAGCACTAATATCAAGCTAATATCAACACCATTTTTCTTCCTCTCAACTATGAAAACAAATTCCCATGGGATTCAATATCTAGCGATGATGAATTCAAGCAAATATATATGCCCTTTTTGACTCGCATTTCTCTTCATTATATCGATGCCCCATGGCTGGATTGCAATGAGTGTTCAAGTTTAGGTCTTGGAAAATTTTCCGGTGGGAAGGCAATGAATGCTCTGTGAGTTCAAAGAAATGCTGTGTCAGCGTCTGAGATAACAAACCACAATCTAACGCAACGTCTCGGTACTTAGCGAAGAGCCGTCTGGTCTGGTTATAGAGCCAGTTGGAAGGGTTCAAACGTTCCAAAGGTCGAACGCTACCTGATGGGGATTTAGAACATATAGTTAATTCCGGCGAGAATTGACTGTGATAATTCAAAATTTACAAAATATAAAAAATGAAGCTTTTCATTCAGTGATTTTGAGAGTTGGCCGTGCGTTTAGGGTCGCGTAGCTGTGAGCTTGTATTCGGGAGATGGTGGGTTTGAATCCCACCGTCGGCATCCCTAAAGATGATTTTCTGTGGTTTCCCATTTTCACTCCAAGCAAATGTTGGGACTGTACCTTAATTAAGGCATCATTGCCGAAAACCTTCATTGTGTTAATGCGACTTTAAACCACTAATCAAAAGTAATATAGATTTTATCAAATCTACTGAAAAATAATAATAGGCCTACTACGTAATGTTATTGGTTTTACGTCCAACCAACTACTTTTACGGTTTCCGGAGACGCCGAGGTGTCGGAATTTTGTCCCACAGGTGTCTTTTATGTGCTGATAAATCTACCGACACAAGGCTGGTGTATTTGAGCGTCTTTAAATACCTACCATCGGACTGAGAAGGGATCGAACGCCTGCCAACTTGGGCTCTGCTATCCGAGCCACTCAGTCTGGTTACTGAAAAATAGTTAGAATTATAAGAAAAACTCAAATTTTATGCGGAATGTGCTTAAATATTCAGTACGGGAAACCGTGACTGATAATGTGTTAGACACGTAAAAATACTACTCTCAGGGCGAAATACGGGGACTTCGGCGAAGCTTACAGCTGTTAGCAGTAGAAAAAATGTTTAACTGTTATTATTGTTGTTCCTCATTTTACTTTTAACATGTTCAAATTAACAGGTTATTTTCTAATTCGATATTACTTTCTAAAGTATGATTAGCTAGGAATATGACAGGCACGAATGTTTGGGCAGTCTGTGAGCCAGTAAAGATGTGCTCGGTTCAACTGGAAAGGCATGAGTTTCATTCCTAATCAAGAAGTCAAAAAAATTCGAAACGAGGTTTTCGTCCGCCTCTTTGGTGTAGTGGTTAGTGTGATTAGCTGCCACCCCCGGAGGCCAGGGTTCGATTCCCGGCTCTGCCACGAAATTTGTACGAGGGCTGGAGCGGGGTCCACTCAGCCTCGGGAGGTCATCTGAGTAGAGGTGGATTCGATTCCCACCTCAGCCATCCTGGAAGTGGTTTTCCGTGGTTTCCCACTTCTCTTCCAAGCAAATGCCAGGATGGTACCTAACTTAAGGCCACGGCCGCTTCCTTCCTTCTTCCTTGTCTATACCTTCCAATCTTCCCATGCCCCTGCCCCTGTTCAGCATAGCAGGTGAGGCCGCCTGGGCGAAGTACTGGTCATCCTCCCCAGTTGTATCCCCTGACTCAGAGTCTGAAGCTCCAAGTCATTGCCCTTGAGGCGGTAGAGGTGGGATCCCTCGTTGAGTCTGAGGGAAAATCCGACCCTCGAGGGTAACCAGATAAAGAAGAAGAACGAGGTTTCCACTTGTTGAAAGTCACACGGCCCTGAGGATTACTCAGCCCACTTCACAAATGGGTACTTTTTTTTTTTTGCTAGGGGCTTTACGTCGCACCGACACAGATAGGTCTTTTGGCGACGATGGGATAGGAAAGGACTAGGAGTTGGAAGGAAGCGGCCGTGGCCTTAATTAAGGTACAGCCCCAGCATTTGCCTGGTGTGAAAATGGGAAACCACGGAAAACCATCTTCAGGGCTGCCGATAGTGGGATTCGAACCTACTATCTCCCGGATGCAAGCTCACAGCCGCGCGCCTCTACGCACACGGCCAACTCGCCCGGTACAAATGGGTACTAGGTTAATTCCTGAGGGCAGAGGCACTATGGCACTAGTGCCACCCAGCAAGTTGGCTACGCAGTTCGGGTTGCGTAGCTGTGATCTTGCATTTGGCAGATGGAGAACTCGAATCCCATTGTCCTTTGCTCTAAAGAGAATTTCCATGGTTTCCCATTTTCGCACAAAGCTACGGCCGCTTTCTTCCCACTCCTAAACCTTTCCTATCCCATCGTCGCCATAACTCCTGACTGTTTTTTTGTGATTTTATAAAGGGTAGATTTCACATATGAATGTCCTGATTTGCATAGTTGCCAGTTTTCTTGTCCTCAAACTTACCTTTCAAGGTGTTGGTGAGGTAAGACCTGCCATCACACTTGGATTCCTAAAACATCGGACACGACCTGGGATTCTCATAAGCTCATTTGTGACGGATTTATTTTATTATTTTTATTTTTATTCTTATTTGAAAGCCTGTCTTATTTGATGGCCTATCTTTCTGACGACCAACTTATATTTAATGCAATATTTTGAACGGTTACAGTCCTTTCCCTTTCTTACGTCGTCGGAAACCTTCCATGGTTAGATGTGACGTTAAACCACTAGCCAAATAAAAATACAGTGCAGCCTAAATATACACACAGGCAGAAATTCGACCGATGTTCTCTAAGGTCGTTATTTGATACGCCTATGGAAAGGATTTTCAGTCAAGCAAAGTGACCACTTTCAATGTACATTATATCTACAGAAATATCGTATGTAACTAATTTACTGTATATCCAATGACAATATATATTATGCCATGTTTCTAAAGCTTTGAAACCGTGTTTTCCTGCTGTCAGTATTTTGATTTCAGGAACTGTACATCCTCTTAATAATTGTATTTGTGTAATTTCAGTTATTAAATGAAATGGCGTATGACTTTTAGTGTCCGAGGACATTTTCGGCTCGCCAGGTGCAGGTCTTTCGATTTGACACTCGTAGGCGACCTGCGCGTCGTGATGAGGATGAAATGATGATGAAGACGGCACATACACCCAGTCCCCCTGCCAGGGGAATTAATCAATTATGGTTAAAATTCCAGACCCTGCCGGAAATTGAACCCGGGACCCCTGTGACCAAAGGTCAGCACGCTAACCATTTAGCCATGGAGCCGGACATTTCAGTTATAAAACCCAGTGAAACGCCACGGCTCTGCAGCTTTGCTGAACCTTGATCTACCAAATTATCGAAGGCCTGCAGATTACGAGGTAACATGTGGTCAGCGTGACAAATCCTCTCTGCCATTATTCTTGACTTTCCAGTCCGGGGCCGCTATCTCACTGCCAGATAGCTCCTCGGTTGTAATCAGGTAGGCTGAGAGTCCTGCTCGATGGCTAAATGGTTAGCGTGCTGGACTTTGGTCCAGTGGGTCGCAGGTTCGATTCCAGACAAGGACGGGGATTTTAACCTTGATTGGTTTATTCCGATGGCTCGAGGGCTGGATGTGTGTACCGTCTCCATCATTAGAATTCATCGTAGGTACGGACCCATCCTCATATTCGCGCAGGTCGCCTATACGGCGTCAACTCGAAAGACCTGCACCAGGCCTCTTTGAAGGCCACAGGCCATTATTATTATAAGTAGGCAGAGTGGACCTCACATCCAGGTAAAAATTGCGAACCTGGCCGGGAATCGAACTAAGGGTGTCCAGTGAGAGGCAGACACACCACACCTAGACCATAGGACTGGCCACAGTTATACAAGAGAAGAAAAATATTACTCATGAAATTTTAATAATTTCGTTGGCAGACTTTGAATTAAAAATATGTCCAGCATTTTGCATGTAGCTCACAGTATACAGAAGACGAAATATATCTTGCTTATGTCAGTGACATTTAGGGGAGTGTAAAGGCAGTAGATTCGTGTCTTACCTTCCAACAAGTTAGAGCCCATGTGAGAAAAAAATCATACAGCCACCCGTCTGAGAACGGACCTGAAGCTCCTGTTGTCATTTTTATACGAAAGGCACATTCCCATAGATTAATTCGATGTTTAGAGTAGCATAATAATACAGTATAAAAATGAAAAGTTTCACGTATAATGTAGCCCATTGAGACAAGTATTGAACTCGCCTCATTTCCCGTACCTCAGTATCCACCAAATGGCATTTATGTATTGAACAGTTATTTATTCACCATAATGATTTCAACCTGAGAAGTAAGTGTCCCCATTTAATGCTTTTATGTCCAGGATACAGCATACTTATTGCTGCTTAACGAGGCAGTACGGTTCAACCATAAGGATGAGATTCGATTCCCTGACAAGAAGTCGAGAAATTTACGCCAACATTCCCACAATCCAAAAATGAAGTAACTGATCAAATCTGACGATTCGTTGAAACTTTTTCACTTCTCATTTATGTCAATAAGACACTCGGATAATAATAATAATAATAATAATAATAATAATAATAATAATAATAATAATAATAACTTTAATGCAGCCATATGGCCATATACAATTTCTGTTAGACTACTGTAAATAATCAACACATAATTAACATAATTTTAACTGTACAATAATCCATAATAGATTTTGCTGATACTTCGAATCTATGTTAGACTAAAATTACTCCTCCAGGAAGAATTTCTTTACGGAGGTTCCTCTTTGGGGTAATTAAGAACGTGATATCTCTCACAATGTTGATTGCAGCGGTCACACCCACAGTCTTCATCAGGTTTTCCTTCTGCATAATCTGTGGTGGAAACTATGAATAGCCTTAATTTGTTTGTATACTTCATTTTGTGCATTAACGATTGTGTTGTTCACCCCACACTGTTTTCTAATATATTTTTGATCAAAACTTTTCTGAAGGTAAGATTCTTTTAATACAACTCTCTTGTTTCAGGTGAGTCCATCACGCGGAGATTGAGACTGCGACAGAGTAAGTATAGCATGAAGTATTTCTTAGATTAATTGTTACCTAGCGAGTTGGCCGTGCGGTTACGGTCGCGCAGCTATGGGCTTGTATTTGGGAGATAGTGGATCTGAAGCCCACTGTCGGCAGTCGTAAAGATGATTTTCCATTATTTCCCATTTTCGCACCAGGCAAATGCTGGGGCTGTACCTTAATTAAGGCCGCTTCCTTTCCACTCCTATCCCATCGTCTCTATCTGTGTCGGTGTGACGCAAAGCAAATTGTAAAAAAAAAAAAAAAAAATGATTGTGAACTAACCAAGATGTTGAATTTCTTTATTGAAAGTGATTTCAACTTTTTGCCAAAGTATAAAAATCTTCCCAAGACCCCAATCATATTATTTTCAAAAAAATTACATGCATACCTCTTCATGACCTTTCCCAAATTTCTTTTGGTCGGTAGCCTACGCCATGTGGATTTAGCTCTGTTGTACGGCCGGGTATCCTCATTTATGCCAACCCTATTTACAGGGATTTATTCACTGTTGTGTGTCCGGCTCTATGGTTAAATGGTTAGCGTGCTGGTCTTTGGTCACAGGGGTCCCGGGTTTGATTCCCGACAGAGTCGGGAATTTCAACCCTCATTGGTTAATTTCGCTGGAACGGCGGCTGGATGTATGTGTCGTCTTCATCATCATTTAATCCTCATCACGACGCGCAGGTCGCCTACGGGAGTCAAATCAAAAGACCTGCACCTGGCGAACCGAACATGTCCTCACACACTCCCGGCACTAAAAACCATACGCCATTTCCTTTCACTGTTGTGTGTTTCTGTGGTAACTGGTAGTGTGGGTTGTGTATGTGAGTGAGGGAAAGCGTATTAAGACGAACACAAATACTTATTCTCTCAGTTAGAGGAATTAACCGTTGCCTGTTAAAAATCTCCAGCACGTCCGGGAATCGCACCCGGGGCCCTCTGAACCGAAGACCAGTATACTGATCATTCAGACAAGGAGCCAGACAGAATGTCGTATGTATACCTAAATTCAAATCTGTGTCAGCTACCTTGCCGTAAAACAAAAACAGTTTAAGGTTTTTGCATGGAATACTTTTGAGTAAAACAAATGTCTAGAGGTTTCATACAACAATCTAGAACAGAACATCTGCGTTTAGGAAACAATCTATATGGCAGTTTTATAGGGACGTCTTACGAGGGCCCATCCAATTTCGAGCTTAAGCAAGTACAATGTTGTTGCGTGAAAGCGCCTCGCAACGTCCAATTCACATACGCAGTAATGGAAAATTTCGTCTACTGGAGTTTACTTTCGGAATCTGCTTCTGATCTATAGGAGATACATTTCATAAAATGGGCATCGCCAGAGTTCGTAAAATTACCAGAACAGACTTTTAACTTGCACCATGAGTACCGGTAGCGAATGAAGAACGAGTCTCTACATTGATGACAAAAGTTCATTCCATCTTAGCCAAATCGAAATCCTTCGGTATACTCAGCCTCAGAAAACAGCCGAGAAGAGAATTTGGTTAAAATTCCACTATCAGCCATTCTTGTGGAATTTTTCGTAGTTTCTCCACCTTGCTTCCAATAAATGCCGGCATAGTACCGTCGATACCGATTAAGGAACAATCTCTTCTTTCCTAAACATAGCCGCAATTAAGTATAAATAAACTCCAGAGTAAATAAATCTCAAATACATAGGTTATCACTATCAGATAGACCTTCGTTACTACTATACGACGGCTCCAGCTACATGGAGCAACAACTTCTTTCTTCATTTGCTCAATGCATCCGGCAGATAGTGGGTTCGAACACTACTGTCGGCAGCCCAGAAGATGGTTTTCCATAGTTTCCCGTTTTCATACCAGGCAAATCCTGGGGCTCTTACCTTAATTAAGGCCACGGCCGCTTCCTACCCATTCCTGGGCCTGTCCATCGTCGCCATCAGACCTATCTGTGTCGGTACGACATAAAGCAAATAGCATTTATTTAATCCACTGTTGCAATAGGATAACAGTTTGCACCGAGCTCGATAGCTACAGTCGCTTAAGTGCGGCCAGTATCCAGTATTCGGGAGATAGTAGGTTCGAACCCCACTATCGGCAGCCCTGAAGATGGTTTTCCGTGGTTTCCCATTTTCACACCAGGCAAATGCTGGGGCTGTACCTTAATTAAGGCCACGGCCGCTTCCTTCCCACTCCTAGCCCTTTCCTGTCCCAACGTCGCCGTAAGACCTATCTGTGTCGGTGCGACGTAAAGCAACTAGCCAAAAAAAAAAAAAAAAAACCGTTTGTATCGAATCTTGTAACACAGGTTATGTAACTGCGTCACCCAAGTAAGGAAGTACGTACGTATTAGGATTATGCACAAGGCGGATTTTAACAGTGCTCTCTTAAAGTTAACTCAGTGTTGCCAACAGTGGGATACGAGTACCCACTAAACGGCTCCTTGAAATCCACCAAAAACCACTACCCCCGCCCCTCCCCTTCATAGGCTTTGTTGAGTTACGAAAATACTGCAACAACATGAAAATGAAGTACCATTGTAGTTAAGAGGTTACAAGTATACAAAATATATTTACAGGTTAACTTGTCTAATAGTTCGGAATCATTGATGCCTTTTTCTAACACTTCAGTATAAGAGAGAGGAATAAGCAGGAGCAGATATCTGGTATGTTCTCACAGTCCCTGCTTGTAATACGTCATCTAGTAGGTTATAGGGCAGCATTGTTTGTTTCCAGTCCTGCTCGAATCGATGAAAGCAAATGTACACTGACTGACAGAGCAAATGCAACACCAAGAAGGAGTGGTCAGAACTTTATGCCAATTGCAGGGTAGACTGACGTCACTGAGGTATGCTCATGATGTGAAATGCGCCGCTGTGCTGCGCACGTAGCGAACGATAAATAGGACACGGCGTTGGCGAATGGCCCACTTCGTACCGTGATTTCTCAGCCGACAGTCATTGTAGAACGTGTTGTCGTGTGCCACAGGACACGTGTATAGCTAAGAATGCCAGGCCGCCGTCAACGGAGGCATTTCCAGCAGACAGACGACTTTACGAGGGGTATGGTGATCGGCCTGAGAAGGGCAGGTTGGACGCTTCGTCAAATCGCAGCCGATACCCATAGGGATGTGTCCACGGTGCAGCGCCTGTGGCGAAGATGGTTGGCGCAGGGACATGTGGCACGTGCGAGGGGTCCAGGCGCAGCCCGAGTGACGTCAGCACGCGAGGATCGGCGCATCCGCCGCCAAGCGGTGGCAGCCCCGCACGCCACGTCAACCGCCATTCTTCAGCATGTGAAAGACACCCCGGCTGTTCCAATATCGACCAGAACAATTTCCCGTCGATTGGTTGAAGGAGGCCTGCACTCCCGGCGTCCGCTCAGAAGACTACCATTGACTCCACAGCATAGACGTGCACGCCTGGCATGGTGCCGGGCTAGAGCGACTTGGATGAGGGAATGGCGGAACGTCGTGTTCTCCGATGAGTCACGCTTCTGTTCTGTCAGTGATAGTCACCGCAGACGAGTGTGGCGTCGGCGTGGAGAAAGGTCAAATCCGGCAGTAACTGTGGAGCGCCCTACCGCTAGACAACGCGGCATCATGGTTTGGGGCGCTATTGCGTATGATTCCACGTCACCTCTAGTGCGTATTCAAGGCACGTTAAATGCCCACCGCTACGTGCAGCATGTGCTGCGGCCGGTGGCACTCCCGTACCTTCAGGGGCTGCCCAATGCTCTGTTTCAGCAGGATAATGCCCGCCCACACACTGCTCGCATCTCCCAACAGGCTCTACGAGGTGTACAGATGCTTCCGTGGCCAGCGTACTCTCCGGATCTCTCACCAATCGAACACGTGTGGGATCTCATTGGACGCCGTTTGCAAACTCTGCCCCAGCCTCGTACGGACGACCAATTGTGGCAAATGGTTGACAGAGAATGGAGAACCGTCCCTCAGGACACCATCCGCACTCTTATTGACGCTGTACCTCGACGTGTTTCTGCGTGCATCGCCGCTCGCGGTGGTCCTACATCCTAGTGAGTCGATGCCGTGCGCATTGTGTAACCTGCATATCAGTTTGAAATAAACATCAATTATTCGTCCGTGCCGTCTCTGTTTTGTTCCCAACTTTCATCCCTTTCGAACCACTCCTTCTTGGTGTTGCATTTGCTCTGTCAGTCAGTGTATTATTTCGGGCCTCATTCTATTCTCAGTTTTAGTAATGCTCTACTGCCTAAAAGTTCTCTCCAATTCCGCATTTGACCACGGTTATACTAGGCGCTAAAACCTGGTTATGAAGACCCTTGGAGTAGTTCGCTGTGGAGTAAGGTCGTGTCTATCCTGCTCTCTCTCCAGGTGTGAACTTAGTGCAGTGGAACGTGTTTACTCACTACATAGCTTATAGCGGTTCAGTGCAACAGAAGCTGGTATAAGTAAAAATATGAACGATCCTCTCGATATCGGGCAGGTTGTGCATTCTGCCCTTCAGACGTTTTATGGTGAAGCCCAGCCTCAACAAGTGTCTCTACTGGAAGTTCAGCATCTCCTATATGAACAAGCAGCCGCTTCAATGGAACCGTTAAATTAAATTCACCAACCACTAGGAAATGTAACAACCAACTCAACTAATAAGGGATCTATACTACGACCATTAATACCAGTTAATGTTCTTTCTATCTGATGTATGTAATCAAATGTGTCATCAACCTAAACGTTTTCGTGCCAACAAAACATCATTAGTAGACTCATCGGTGGTCCCAGAAGGAACAGTTGCAATAGGTAGTTTGGAACCCGGCAATACGGACCGAATTGAATGTGCGAATAATATTGTCAGGTGAGGTACCTCCATGTGCATAACCAGTCGAAACCACGTCACAGTCAAATTAACCGTTATTCTGATACTGAAAAAAGCCCTTGCATTGTAATCATAGAAGGAAAAAACTGTGGGTAATTTGCATCCAATGGCAATTGGAAGGTTAATATTCGAAGGAAGTACTTGTTCCAAAGAAAACATCATAACATTTCAAAAAGAGGACGTAATAGATTACGTGTGGAAACTATATCAGGTTCAATAGCTAATAACCTAGTAGAATCTCCTTGCAGTCGCTTAAGTGCGGCCAGTATTCAGTATTCGGGAGATAGTGGGTTCGAGCCCCACTGTCGGGAGCCCTGAAGATGGTTTCCCATTTTCACACAAGGCAAATGCGGGGGCTGTACCTTAATTAAGGCCACGGCCGCCTCCTTCCCACCCCTAGCCCTTTCCTGTCCCATCGTCGTCATAAGACCTATCTGTGTCGGTGCGACGTAAAGCAATTTGCAAAAAGAAAAAAAAAGTAGAATATCCTGTTTTTAGAGATAGACATATTAATGTATATATTCCTAGCAGTGTTATTCATAGGCTTGGAATTATCAAAGATGTGGATCCTTTTCACTGAATGAAATGTCTTGAACTAGAAACTCAATGTGAAGTCCCTATCGGGAACATGAAACGCTTCACAAGGAAAGAACCGACTGGGGACTCCCGTCCAATACCGGTCTGCTTAATCACGTTAGGAGCACAGTGCCTACCACCATATGTTTACATTCTCGGCACACGCTGCGTCATTCATCCTTACGTTCTCTCATTATTACAATGTGAACGATGTTTACGGTTTAACCATTCTACGTCACAATGCCGTAGTAATCAACGCTGCAGTCGCTGTAGTCGCCCTCACGATATAAGATTGCGTACAGCAACTGTAGCCCCTGTCTGTGTTCACTGTCAAGTATCTCATCTATCCTACGAACGGGAATGTCCAGAATGTACAAAGTTGACCGAAATCAAGCATCAGATGGCTCACAATAACATTACACAAGAATGTGTGCTCAGTTTATATAATAACCAACGACATGTGACGGCAGTAAATACGCCTACATTTAACTGGCAATGTCATCAAGAATTCCCATCCCTGTCAGCACATCACGTAATAACCTCAGTACTACCATCAGTCCTTGTACGACAAGATGTGGCATCCATTGGAACAGTTACCCCGTCAAAGCCTCCAGTGAGCAACATTCCTGATTTGCAAATGTACCAACAGGATATTTCTCATCAACATCCACGAACACTTCAGGTCAAAAAACACACACACCAGACTCTTCAACTTCTTTAGCCACAAAATTCTAGTATTAGATACCCATCGGCCCAATCTGTCAATCAGTACAAGTCACCGAGACCTACCCCTAATCCACTTCATCAACCTCATTTTTCTCCAGTCTTAGAACGATTATCCATTCCTCAATATATACCGTACAGTCCTATATCTCATCATCCATATCCTCCCCAACCACATAACAGGGTAGCAAGTACACCTCTTGGAGACAATACAATCATAGATACGATTTTTAACCTTATAATGCTCTTGATTACCCAGGTCCAGTCCTCACCGGCAGCCTTGAGTCCGACTGTTATCCATCTTTTCTATCATTCTACATATATAAATAAAATCGTAACTACCGTGTGTCTGTACATTGACTCTTTTGGCGAAATTTTCATTCAGTTATCCGTTTCGGGTGTAATAATGACCATCTGCATAGGGCCAATCTCTGATTTGACTGGGAGCTTATACGAAAACGAAACGGTGATTTTTGTACTCAAACAAAATATACACAACCAGACTTAATAGAAATCTACCTGCCTTAATGGAAATCAATTTCTAAAACTTTTTTCTCATGTGCATTATTTCGATACGAGGATCAATAAGGGAGATATCATTAACGGAACGTTTTTCAGTCTAACTTTGAGCGGACTTTTTAAAAGCTTTTTTTGTCGATTTGTCTATTCGTCCGTTTTTTAAGTTCTTATAACTGGGAAAATTCCTGAGATATCCCGGCACTAAAAGCCATACGGCATTTCAATTTTACTGGGAAAATACACTCTATATTTCGACCAAACTTTATATCTGTCATTGGGTAGGTATTAGGGTCAATATTATTTCTAAATCCAGGATTGGTTTGGGGGTTTATAGCAAGTCGAAACAGTGATATTACCCTCCCACAAAATATGCATGACCAACCTTAATGGAAAACTACCAGCCTTAATGGAAATCAATTTCTAAAATGTGTTTTCTCATGTGCACCTTTTCGATAGAGGATTACAAGGGAGTTCTCATTAATGGACTGTTTTACAGGTTGTATTGTCATTTCAAGTTCGGACTAAAGAGCCAGTTTACTCTTTTCGATACAACAGATAATAAGGGAGGTTATCGTGAGTGTTCATCCACCGTGCTACTCCCGGTTTCAGATGAACAACAACATGTAACCGAGAAGTAGGGAGAATTACGCACACCTTCGACCAGTAACTGTACTGTTCAATAAATTTTGTGATCTACTCCGTTCTGCCTCCACTTTGTTCAGCTTTATCGTACTTCACGTTACTGCCATGTGCCTTCGTAGAAGAATGTCATTTTAACATTCTGTATTACAGGCATGTAACTTCTCATAAATTCATTAAGGAATCGCGATATCGATTACCAATTCCCGTGCGAAGAACGGGTAGCCTACATATGCTAGTTATAAATAAAATCGTAAAGACCGTGTGTGTGTGTGCCGGGCTGAGTGGCTCAGACGGTTAAGGCGCTGGCCTTCTAACCCCAACCTGGCAGGCTCGATCCTGGCTCAGTCCGGTGGTATTTGAAGGTGCTCAAATACGACAGCCTCGTGTCGGTAGATTTACTGGCACGTAAAAGAACTCCTGCGGGACTAAATTCCGGCACCTCGGCGTCTCCGAAGACCGTAAAAGTAGTTAGTGGGACGTAAAGCAAATAACATTATTATTATAAAGACCGTGTGATTGTACATTGAGTAATTTGGCAACATTTTCGTACAGTTATCCGTTTCAGATGTACTAATGACCATCTGTATATTTTTTTGTTTTGGTGTCTGTTTGTTTGTCTGCTTGTCTGAGTTCTTACCAGGTGTATGCATAAGTCTTTTCCTATTTCACTAGGAGATGGCGCCAGCGAAAAGTACGCAGCGTATGAATTTGACACATACGTCGGTAAATGAAATGAAATGGCGTATGGCTTTTAGTGCCGGGAGTGTCAAAGGACAAGTTCGGCTCGCCAGATGCAGGTCTTTTGATTTGACTCCCATAGGCGACCTGCGCGTCGTGATGAGGATGAAATTAAGATGAAGATGATACATACACCCAGCCCCCGTGTCAGCGAAATTAACCAATTATGGTTAAAATTCCCGACCCTGCTGGTAATCGAACCGAAGGCCAGCACGCTAACCATTTAGCCATGCAGTCGGTATGTTCGTCTGATATTAACCTACCAACACGCACAAGTTGAGTCCGCCAAACACCAGCATCTGTTTTGTATCCTTCAGTGATCATGTCCACGTTTGTGCCTGGAAAATAACATTTGTGGTACGCTTTGTTTTTCTTATTTTAATAAAAAGAAGGCTGTGGAAATTCATCGTTTACTGGTAGAAACATATGGTGAACACGCTCCATCAATTAGAACATGTGAGACATGGTTTCGACAATTTAAACATGGTGATTTCAATGTGAAAGGCAGTGCGCGCTCTGGTAGACCACAAAAGAGCGAAGGCGAGCAATTACAGGTGAGACCGTTAATGCACAACGCTATCGCCAACAAATGATTAATTTAAATCACGTATTGATCGAAAGACGTCCGGAATGGGCCAGAAGACATGGCAAAGTGATTTTGTTACACGACAATGCGCCGTCTCACACAGCAAAACCAGTGAAAGACACCTTGAAATCGCTTGGATGGGACATCCTTCCGCACCCGCCGTACTCTCCCGACCTGGCGCCATCTATCACCTCTTCGTATCAATGGGGCACGCGCTTGCAGAGCAGCACTTCAGCAATTTCCAGGAAGTTGAAAAATGGCTCGGCAAATTGTTTACCGCAAAAGACAAACAGTTTTCTGGCATGGTATTCAAACCTTACGTGAAAGATGGGGCGAAGTGTGTAGAAGCCGATGGCCAATATTTTGAATAAACAAAAAACGACTTTCCCTTGAAAATTACGTGTTTTCTTTACCACAAAAACCGGCAAAAACTTATGCATACACGTGGTATAACTTGAAAACTACTGGATATATTTCTACCTAACTTGATATTTAGAATCCACCTGCCCTTGGGTAGGTTTTAGGGCCAATATTATTTCTGAATACCTAAATTTACTGGGGGTTTATACGAGACCGAAACCGTGATTTTGCACTCCCACAAAATATAGGCCTACACATCCAAATTTAATGCAAATCTACCACCCTTAAAGGGAATAATTTTAAGAACTTTTTTCTCTTGTGCATCATTTCGATAGGAGGATTAATAAGGGAGATATCATTAAGGGACGGTTTTTCAGTACAAGTCCCAGCGGACTTAACTCACAAGCGAGTGAATGTAAAGCTTACTTCTTATAACTTGAAAACTACTGGAGATATTTCAACCAAACTTCATATTTAGTATCCACCTGTCAAAAGGTAGGTTTTAAGGTCGATACCATTTCAAATTACCGAAATAAACTGGGGGTTTAGGCCTATAGGGAACCGAAACAGTGATTTAACTTTCCCACAATATATATATATAAGACCAACCTGAATGGAAATCGACCAGCCTTGATGGAAATCCATTTCTAAAACCTTTTCCTCATGTGCATTTTTCGATAATAGGATTAATAAGGGAAATATCATGAACGGTCAGTTTAGCATGCTAGGTCCAGCGTGGAGCAGATTCCTTATGTATATAAATAAAATCATAACGACCGTGTGTCTGTACATTGACAATCTTGGCGAAATTTTTATACAGTTATCCGTTTCAGGTGTAACAATGACCGTCTGCATATTTTTTAGATTTGGTGTTAGTTTGTCTGTCTGCCTTTCTGAGTTCTTATAACTTGAAAACTACTGGATATATTTCTATAAACTTGATATTTAGAATCCACCTGTCCTTGGGTACGTTTTAGGGCCAATATCATTTCTGAATAATTAAATTTACTGGGGTTTATGCGAAATCGAAACCGTGATTTTCCACTGCTACAAAATATACACATCCAATATTAATGGTAATCTACCATCCTTAAAGGAAATCAATTTTAAAAACTTTTTATTATGTGCATCATTTCGATAGGAGGATTAATATGAAGATGTCTTTAAGGAACAGTTTTCCAGTACACGTCCCAGCGGACTTAACTCAAACGCGGGTGCGTGTAAAGCGTATTTCTTATAACTTGAGAACTACGTGAAATATTTCAACCAAACTTCATTATTTAGCATCCGCATGTTCAGAGGTAGGTTTTAAGGTCGATACCATTTCAAATTCCCGGATGGACTGGGGGTTTATAGGGAACCGAAACAGCGATTTAACTCTCCCACAATATATAAAAGACCGACTTGACTGTAAATCGACCAACCTTGCTGGAAATCCACTTCTAGAACTATTTTCTCATGTGCATTTTTTCGACAGAATTAATAAGGGAGAGATCATGAACGGTCGGTTTTGCAGGCTGAGTCCAGCGGGCACAGCCCAAAAGGTGTTGTACAATCGCGATCACAAGAATTCCGGGTGGAAAAGGAAACAGGTAACGTTTGGGAGAAGATTTTGGCCAACTCTGAGGATGAAGGAGAAGTAATCAAGGCTACGTCACATGTGTTCGTCCTTCCAGGAGGTGTGGCTTGCGACTTTGCGCACTGAAAGGTCACTTCCAACTCCATTTTTTCGGAAACTGATAAGATGTTTCTATGGTTAAACATTCTGGCTATACCAGCTTTTCCTAATCAAGGAAAACAATTAACTGTTTTTAATTGCGATGGAGTGTGAACGATGTAATTCCACCCCTATAGGCCTATATGGCATTTAATTGTTTGATTAGCGCTGACAATAACTTCATAGGAACGGTTTTCCAAACGGCCTTGCGTCTCTGATAATCATAATTATTTAATGCCAGGTTGTTTTTACTTTGGTTTTCGAGGGGGAAAATGTCTATATTGAACCCTTTAGGTCCTTATTGAGGGATACCTACCTTCCTTACCTATCAGCAAAGCTCATGAGATCTGTCTCTTGGGTCGTTTCGGGTTCTTCGTCACTTGCTGAGGTAAAGGTAGGGTTCATTAATTCTAATCCATCTACTGGAATGAAAGGTCTATTTAAAATATTCCTATTTATTCAGGGAAATGAAGTAATTTACTATGTCAACGATGTCATAGTCAATTGTGTCCACTGGACACCACAATCATTTTTACATAAATGTCAGAACACTGGTGTGAGACTTTAACGTAACTGCCTGATGGGCAATCTTACTAGAAACCATTATCTCAATTATTAATCATTTAAGAAAGGAAAGTCTGGAAATCCTTAAATTCGGCTTCCATGTGAGACCACATGTACCATCATAGTGATTCGTTATGGTCCAGCCCTCGTAACACGAATTCTGGACTCTGGTTATAATTAAGGCCGTCCAATCGGTGTGTGCCACACAGTGGTTCTACGGCATGGACCCTTAATTGAATCGATGTGACCTGCGTCTATGTCATGGACCGACATCTAATCTTCTAAGTTACTTTAAAGTCATTGTGGATGATGACCGCAAGGAAATGATGCTACAATGGCATATGGCCCTAATCTAAGTCACTGAGGTTGATGACCCCCTGACCATCCAAGTTTCTAGGCTGAAGGCTAAACACAATTAAGTTACATCGGTTGATGACCAAAGTTTCCACTTTACTATCCCCAGCACATTCACTGCTCAATCAATCAAAGTTCAATAATTACAACAACAACAATGCTCACAAACTTTGTGGCAGTAAAATCCATTTCCTTCGGATATGTCCCCTTAATCGTTACTTTACATGTTAATATTCCCCAGAAAAACAAACTAAATTATTCGCTTGATTAAAGTTATTTCAAAATGCGGTTTCACTGAATTTAATAATTTAATAAATTTAAATGATTTATCGAAATGTTAAAGAACAGTAAATTTTATCTCCGCGGACTCTGGTTTCTTCACAACTTTCTACGCAGCTGTGATGTAAATTCAATATTGCGATGTTTATCTGGCTGGAAAAGAATTTGTTACATCATTCAGGTCCAGCTATATATCTCATCTCGTGATATCATGCTTAAAAATCTAATCTAATCCTAACCGTTATTAACACTTGGATATCCTAATAATCTACGTACAAACCAAACAACTCGCCATATAATTACGATGTCATATCTCGTCATTACCATTATGAATTTTGCACACCCCTCGCAGACAAATCGATCATCACGACCATCGCTCTATATTTTGGACAACCTTGAAATTGGGTTACTCTGTTCCTTATACTCAAAGTTCATGGTTTCGAATGTTCATTACGTCCCCAATTACAGTATTTCACAATACTTAGATCATTACCGGCTGTGAATTTTCAACTAAATCCAGCATTTTAACGTTTTCCCTGGCCAAAAAATGCAGTACAATCTCGACTCCACTCCTATTCCCGTTATTATCCCCGCTGTCCGCTTAGGTCTCTCACCCCATGCTCGCTTGGCAGTTACATAAACCACCCGGTTCGTTCTACCTGACTGACTTCTCAAAATGCTCCCTTTAAAATCTGCCGACATGATTAAACAAATACGATATTCTAACCAACAAAATGCACAGATATGCTTCAAGATGCCCACACTAATTATACGCGTCGCCAATTATACCGCTATGGATTTCTATGAATTTCTTTCCATTCCCAACATTATAAAATATTCCTCGGGTTATCATATCCCGGCTTCAATGACAGGACTCTAACCTGATTCGCACATCTCATCTCAACTCATATAAAACACTCCTCGGGCTTCAGTGTCCCGGCTTCAATGACAGGTCCAACCTGATTCACAAAACTGACCTCTATTTCCCAGCTCCACAATTATCATCGACCAAGAACTGGAATAAAATCCCCACTAGAAATACCGACGTATAATATCGCACAATGCATTACTCATGAATAACTTCGCATAAATGATATCGTATTTAATAACTTGATTTTTACGAGAAATGACTGAAACATTCTACTAGATCTTTTTATTGTCAGTCAGACACAGTTTAAAATGGGCATAGGAAAACGTTTCTCTCCGTGACCAAATTCATCACCCTTGGCTCTCACCCGACAGCGCGCTTCCACTCGATTGAAAATGAGTGACCATGGATTATTATTATTAACGTCAAATTGCAGACAGAAGAATTTTACATCGAATGAACATCTTACATTGACATCACAAAATACAGGCAGTACACTCACACGGATGACGATCTACATTGGACGTGATATCACTTCAGAACCTTATTCAATAACTTTTTACAACATTATATGGCACTCGCAAGACTTCAAAATTTTATCCAAGTGGAAAATAAAACAAATGACTCTTTTAGTCGTACCCTCACATTTACAAAACTTAGTAGGGGTGACCACTGCGTCGTAAATCCCCATTCAAATACAAGAAATCACGAGACAAGATATAAGAGGTAGTAAGATGGAAAGCCACCTACCTCATGTCCACGCCAGTATTCGTCTTAGGGCTCACCTGTGACCCTGGCATTTATTTAGCCATCTTTACATTCATGGCTGTACATCTCATTATGTTTCTTCAGGTTTCCTGGAATAAAGCATAAAAAAAAAGAAATACCCTTCACTTGTTTGCGGAGCGCACACGATGGATTATAATTATTCCCGCACACGAATTACTTAATCACATTAGAATATTTCAGTACTTTGACCGTCCTATCTGATACACTTATTTCTCTCAAGAAAACTATCTCCCCATGGAGTCAAGACTTAGCCACACTGGCTAAAATCTGCAGTCGAACTCAGTCTACTTTCGTTGGTTTGATTTAGCAGAGCAGCTCAACAATTTTTCGTCCGCTTTGTATCACAAATGCCGGAGAAGGAAGCTTCGTCATGGCGTCCCTTCATATTTATAGCAGTTACCCCTGCCGCCAAGAAAAATTTTATAAATTTTCTGACTTACCTAAACTGTAATTTCAAGAGTTTTGAAAGTGACTACATGCTTGCTACATTTCTGATGGTAGTGTTCATGGACATTTAAAAATTTTACGGGTTCGATTTGTGAGATGATTGACCTCCTTTGATAGGCACTATATTTTTTTGACTTGGCGTGGTCACGCCGTGTACACGCGCTTTGAAATAGTTCATAAAAATGAATTGAGATTCTTCCGCCGTCGACACGTGTGGTTGACGTCACGTACCCCAGAGCGTGGGACCGAAGGTAATCACCCCCTCGTCACGTGTCAAATCCATGCTATCAAGAATCCAACTTTTAATTTAATTGTTATATAATGCATAATGTTCTTAGGGCACAAAGGTCATGGGTTCATATTTCCCCCAAGACACGAATTCCTTTCGCGCAGTGACAAGGAATTTCCTTTAAATACTCCAGATGGCGAAATTTCTAATTTTGACGTCTGATGAAACATGACCTTTGAACATAAATTCCTTTCCTCTCTGTTATGCAGTTGGTCATCTTCTGGTGTACGGATACTGGTTGATGCCTCCAGCTTCCTGGTAGTTCTTGGTTGCTCGGAGAGTTCGGGGTTGCGGGGTAGATCTCCAGTGAATTGTAGTTGACTTATTGGAAGTTAGGTGGTTTGTCCTTCCAACTTCTCGACGAACTTGCATTCACATCAAAATGCGAAGTTTCTGGGTTCAAATCCCTGTCCTCATTACTATCGTTGTCACTGACTTTCTTCATTTTTGCAGGTGGTTTACCGTTCTTCTTCTTCATCATTCTCCTCATCTCCTTCTTCATTTTAGCAGCTGGCTGACCCTTCTTCTTCATCATCATCCTCATCTTCATTTTAGCAGCTGGCTTACTCTTCTTCTTCATCATCATCATCCCCAGGTTCTTCATCTTAGCAGCTGATTTACACATCTTCTTCATCATCATCCTCATCTTCTTCATTTTAGCAGCTGGCTTACACTTCTTCGCATTTGCTTTATCCTTTCTTGACGGACTATAATCGTCATCGCTGGCATCGTCGTCTGAATTTCCGTCCCTCTCATCACTGCTGCTTTCCTTAGGCCTCTTCTTCTTATTGGCACCAAATCGTTTAGGTTTTGCTTTTTCCTCTTCAGACCCATGCCATAGATCAGAATGTCTGGATTTGTAATTATTCCATCTTCTATCGGCTTCATTTCCACGATGGCGTCTACGTCTTTGGTAAGAATTTTCCCGACATCGACCCTGGTTCCTCCTACACGGATCACGGCGCCTATTCCATTTTCCGTACAGGTAGCTAGGCTGTTCCACGTTCTTACTATCCTGGTTTAGTATGGTTTCAAACCGTTGCTCATTATTCTCTTGTATGACTGCCTGCGAGACATCCCTATCCGGTCTACTCTCTTCGATATGGTTTGCGCCATTCACTTGGTTTTCCACATGCTTAGTTACTTGTGGCGCTGATTTAGGAGACCCCATGTTAGTAAAATACTCAAGTAGACGGGCGAATATAACCTCCACTGTTTCTAACTTCTTGTTCGAGTCTTTCGCATCCGCCTTTATATTTTCACTTGGTTCCTTCAAGTCTGCCTGTACCTCCTCAATACTCCTAGCCGTTTCTTCCTGAGTTGTACCTAATTTTCTCATATCCTCTTTATTCATCTGGATTAATTTAAAGCCAATGGCCTCAATACGCTGGTCTACAATTGCCTTGACGTCTTCGGCTACCTGGTCTACTTTGTCATTTACGACGGCTATCTCATTACACAACATTTCCTTATGTTCATTCATCGCTGTGAAGACCTTTGACTTATCGTCTTCACGCATGATGTTGAACTTCTCTACCTCTGTCTTCAGATCGGCCCTAAGCTCAGCTTGATCTGACATCAACTGCTTATGTAGTTCCCTACTTTCGTTGACGTGCCTATCGAGGTCTCCTCTAATCATGTCCTGATTTTCACTGAGAACACGATGTAGCTCGCGAGTTTCTATGAACTGCTGATTTATTTCATGTTTAAAGTCAACCTGTGCTTTAGTGTTCTGCTCCACCTTCACATTTAAATCACCAATGTCCTTCCTAATATCCCCACTAGCTTCTTTACAACTATCCTGCGTGTCCTGTACGACCTCCTTCATACCTTTTAATTCTACATCTGCACTATCTAATTTATTGTCCACTGTTTCCAACCTTACACTCATAGATTTAATATTCTCATTTAAGTCCTTTCTATCGGCTTCCGCAACCTTCCTATCGGCTTCCGCAACCTTCCTATCGGCATCCATTCTCTCCATAAAGTCCTTCTTATTATTTTCCATCCTCTCCATTAAGTCCTTGATCATTTGGGCCACCTGGCCTTGGGCCAATTCTCCCTCCTGCATAAACATACTGTATTTAACAGAAACGAAAGGTCATCGGTGAGCCCGAGACTTCAACGGCGTATAATAAGACTACAACGATAAACATCACAACATCCTCCTATCTAACACATCACACTGTTAATGCAACATTCTCTAAAAAAAAATTATTTAATAAAACGTGAACTGCAATGTTTACTCGATCAAAGTGATCAGCCAAAACACTCAAACCAGTATTCAAAAATTTGGGAAATTACACTAGCACACTTAAGTTATACCTTTCATTCAGTAGATAAATTATTCTCATAGTGGTATCTCCTAGCCTTACTCATCGGGCGTTTATCTATTTCTTCGAGTTCACTATCAACTCTGGCGCACGATTTTATCATCCATAATGTGGCATAGCCTCAACATTATTTCTCTTTTCCCCTAGTACACGATTTTTTTTCAAAATATCCTTATCGTTATCGTGACTTATGTTCCCTCATCGTTATCGTGACTTATGCCCCAACGTTGGTGCGACATTTTACTGGTCGACCAACGTATAACAATCATACAATTGGTCATCGTTTCACTGATGTCAACCAATTTAACTTGTAGTTCTTCTCTCGATTGTACTTAGGCCCTCTCTTAAGTGACTGAAGCCACCACGTTGAAAGCCATTTTACTGTCGTCACTTGCTGAGGTAAAGGTAGGGTTCATTAATTCTAATCCATCTACTGGAATGAAAGGTCTATTTAAAATATTCCTATTTATTCAGGGAAATGAAGTAATTTACTATGTCAACGATGTCATAGTCAATTGTGTCCACTGGACACCACAATCATTTTTACATAAATGTCAGAACACTGGTGTGAGACTTTAACGTAACTGCCTGATGGGCAATCTTACTAGAAACCATTATCTCAATTATTAATCATTTAAGAAAGGAAAGTCTGGAAATCCTTAAATTCGGCTTCCATGTGAGACCACATGTACCATCATAGTGATTCGTTATGGTCCAGCCCTCGTAACACGAATTCTGGACTCTGGTTATAATTAAGGCCGTCCAATCGGTGTGTGCCACACAGTGGTTCTACGGCATGGACCCTTAATTGAATCGATGTGACCTGCGTCTATGTCATGGACCGACATCTAATCTTCTAAGTTACTTTAAAGTCATTGTGGATGATGACCGCAAGGAAATGATGCTACAATGGCATATGGCCCTAATCTAAGTCACTGAGGTTGATGACCCCCTGACCATCCAAGTTTCTAGGCTGAAGGCTAAACACAATTAAGTTACATCGGTTGATGACCAAAGTTTCCACTTTACTATCCCCAGCACATTCACTGCTCAATCAATCAAAGTTCAATAATTACAACAACAACAATGCTCACAAACTTTGTGGCAGTAAAATCCATTTCCTTCGGATATGTCCCCTTAATCGTTACTTTACATGTTAATATTCCCCAGAAAAACAAACTAAATTATTCGCTTGATTAAAGTTATTTCAAAATGCGGTTTCACTGAATTTAATAATTTAATAAATTTAAATGATTTATCGAAATGTTAAAGAACAGTAAATTTTATCTCCGCGGACTCTGGTTTCTTCACAACTTTCTACGCAGCTGTGATGTAAATTCAATATTGCGATGTTTATCTGGCTGGAAAAGAATTTGTTACATCATTCAGGTCCAGCTATATATCTCATCTCGTGATATCATGCTTAAAAATCTAATCTAATCCTAACCGTTATTAACACTTGGATATCCTAATAATCTACGTACAAACCAAACAACTCGCCATATAATTACGATGTCATATCTCGTCATTACCATTATGAATTTTGCACACCCCTCGCAGACAAATCGATCATCACGACCATCGCTCTATATTTTGGACAACCTTGAAATTGGGTTACTCTGTTCCTTATACTCAAAGTTCATGGTTTCGAATGTTCATTACGTCCCCAATTACAGTATTTCACAATACTTAGATCATTACCGGCTATGAATTTTCAACTAAATCCAGCATTTTAACGTTTTCCCTGGCCAAGAAATGCAGTACAATCTCGACTCCACTCCTATTCCCGTTATTATCCCCGCTGTCCGCTTAGGTCTCTCACCCCATGCTCGCTTGGCAGTTACATAAACCACCCGGTTCGTTCTACCTGACTGACTTCTCAAAATGCTCCCTTTAAAATCTGCCGACATGATTAAACAAATACGATATTCTAACCAACAAAATGCACAGATATGCTTCAAGATGCCCACACTAATTATACGCGTCGCCAATTATACCGCTATGGATTTCTATGAATTTCTTTCCATTCCCAACATTATAAAATATTCCTCGGGTTATCATATCCCGGCTTCAATGACAGGACTCTAACCTGATTCGCACATCTCATCTCAACTCATATAAAACACTCCTCGGGCTTCAGTGTCCCGGCTTCAATGACAGGTCCAACCTGATTCACAAAACTGACCTCTATTTCCCAGCTCCACAATTATCATCGACCAAGAACTGGAATAAAATCCCCACTAGAAATACCGACGTATAATATCGCACAATGCATTACTCATGAATAACTTCGCATAAATGATATCGTATTTAATAACTTGATTTTTACGAGAAATGACTGAAACATTCTACTAGATCTTTTTATTGTCAGTCAGACACAGTTTAAAATGGGCATAGGAAAACGTTTCTCTCCGTGACCAAATTCATCACCCTTGGCTCTCACCCGACAGCGCGCTTCCACTCGATTGAAAATGAGTGACCATGGATTATTATTATTAACGTCAAATTGCAGACAGAAGAATTTTACATCGAATGAACATCTTACATTGACATCACAAAATACAGGCAGTACACTCACACGGATGACGATCTACATTGGACGTGATATCACTTCAGAACCTTATTCAATAACTTTTTACAACATTATATGGCACTCGCAAGACTTCAAAATTTTATCCAAGTGGAAAATAAAACAAATGACTCTTTTAGTCGTACCCTCACATTTACAAAACTTAGTAGGGGTGACCACTGCGTCGTAAATCCCCATTCAAATACAAGAAATCACGAGACAAGATATAAGAGGTAGTAAGATGGAAAGCCACCTACCTCATGTCCACGCCAGTATTCGTCTTAGGGCTCACCTGTGACCCTGGCATTTATTTAGCCATCTTTACATTCATGGCTGTACATCTCATTATGTTTCTTCAGGTTTCCTGGAATAAAGCATAAAAAAAAAGAAATACCCTTCACTTGTTTGCGGAGCGCACACGATGGATTATAATTATTCCCGCACACGAATTACTTAATCACATTAGAATATTTCAGTACTTTGACCGTCCTATCTGATACACTTATTTCTCTCAAGAAAACTATCTCCCCATGGAGTCAAGACTTAGCCACACTGGCTAAAATCTGCAGTCGAACTCAGTCTACTTTCGTTGGTTTGATTTAGCAGAGCAGCTCAACAATTTTTCGTCCGCTTTGTATCACAAATGCCGGAGAAGGAAGCTTCGTCATGGCGTCCCTTCATATTTATAGCAGTTACCCCTGCCGCCAAGAAAAATTTTATAAATTTTCTGACTTACCTAAACTGTAATTTCAAGAGTTTTGAAAGTGACTACATGCTTGCTACATTTCTGATGGTAGTGTTCATGGACATTTAAAAATTTTACGGGTTCGATTTGTGAGATGATTGACCTCCTTTGATAGGCACTATATTTTTTTGACTTGGCGTGGTCACGCCGTGTACACGCGCTTTGAAATAGTTCATAAAAATGAATTGAGATTCTTCCGCCGTCGACACGTGTGGTTGACGTCACGTACCCCAGAGCGTGGGACCGAAGGTAATCACCCCCTCGTCACGTGTCAAATCCATGCTATCAAGAATCCAACTTTTAATTTAATTGTTATATAATGCATAATGTTCTTAGGGCACAAAGGTCATGGGTTCAATATATTAAAAGAGTTTACTAAAAACAGCGTTGCCAAATCCATCCGTCCGTTCTACTCGACCGATTTGTTTCATTTTTGTTTTATTCTCTCCAGAATTACCTGCCGGTGAATTATGAGACATTGATAGTTAAAGTTCAGTCGACTTCGAGTAATGACAAAATCAAATAATTAAATGACTACTCCAATAATTGCAGGCGAAGGCTTACGCTAACCCGCAATACATTCTGTACTAAGCGGGTTGCTAAGCGACTAACACTGTCATTAATATTCTGATATATGTGATTTTCATCCTTAGTAATGTCATTGCATGTAGCCATGTTTGATTACCACCTGTCAAGCCAGAGAGTATAAGGGAATGTCGGGAGGTATCGGACAGTTTAACTTTTCTGCCATAATCTTTTTATGGAATACGAAAAAATCATGTAATGCATTTTATAATCATCTATATTCTTATATTAATGCACTCACTAGAATATATTAAATCACAGTTAAAAACACGGACAATATTAACAAATTATGATGTCATTACACTTTCGTTGGTTTGAAAAATGGAGGGTGGTATCGGACGGTCAATCTTTTTAACAAAAAGAGATTTTTTCACATTAAAAATACAAACAATTTAACGTTTAGCCATTCTGCAAATATCACACTCATTAGCGTGATGGGCTAAATAAATATTTAATCATAAGATAATTTAATTCATCAAAAATGTGTCCACTTGCTCCTTGTTGAAGCCTACTGCTTGCTGCAAGCTGGTAGACTCAGCCGTCCTCAAACGGAGGTCCTGGTGCCTCTTCATAAAATCATTTAAGAAAAGGCCTTTCTTGCCATCATTTTAGTTTTGTTAAACCTATGTTCAGCTGTCAATTCCTCAGCAAATTGATACACAAGTTTTTAAAATTCCATTTTGTTGAGTGGCATGAGCTGGCTGTCGGCGACTTTATATGCATGTGCAGGTCATTCTCTTCTTCGTCTGAGAATGTTCTCGGATAAGACTCACTGTTCGCCGTACACGCTTTTATGGGAATCTCTTTACCAGCATCAAGAGCTTTAATTCTATCACCTAGAGTACTTTTGTGGAACAGAGGAACATTGACTGGCCTCTCTAATACTCATTCTATTGTCTCTAACACTATTCACGGCTTATATCATATTGCTTTCTTCCCATTATCCTCGTATCTCCCCCATGTTTACCTAAAACAAAGGATAGTACTATCACTAACCCGGGCGAAATTGCAACCTATGATGTCCGATACCGCCCGAATGACTCCCTTAAGAAACAATACGAACTGAACGAGAACGTTCGAAAAGAAACTGATTCTAAACCCACGATGTTACAGAGTAAGGAATACTGTTCCTGCTAATGTACTTTAAGTTCAATGCAACGTATCCTTGTTGCTGCTACTTCTTGGTAAAAACAAATCCGTGCCGGCCGAAAATCACACAAAGGACAAAAATACACCACCACTCATAAACGACCCTGCCTTTCGACTGAATAGGATGTACCCATCCTTCAAACATGCAGGTGGACCTGTGAGTAACTAAACAGGTTGTGCCATATGCTGCTAACGAAGACATCTGTGATTGTCCGACACCAGCCGCCGTCCGATACCTCCCGATCCTCCCCTATACTTCCTCTGATCACGGAAGAATACTGTTCCCTGCTAGATACTCTCTAAACGTTCGCAGCTTCCAAATACATTCAACAGATTGCAGATTGTTCCTAATAACTTACATGCTGCTCAGAGAAAAACGTCTACGTACAAACAGACCCACTCATGACATACGCATTAGACATTATCTGGGAACACTTATCGAAGGATGACCTAGTTACACTAGAAAGAGTGAAGGCCATGCATTTAAAAAAAAGTTCTCTGCCCGGCAAAAACCCTTCTTCGACACCAATCTATGAGCTCACAAGACAACCGTTATGTATAGAAGAACTGCGATTAAAAATGCCATTGCCTTCGGTGACACAATACTAAGCTTTACGACAAGAACTCCAGGATAAAAAGGGGAATATACGGATGGACTTTTACCAAACAGTCGCCACGATGACGTCAGAATGGATGAATTCTGTCTACGAACTGCGGCATACTATAACGCGCTTTTTATTAAATGTTCATAAAACCATTGAAAACAACAGGCAAGGCACTACGACTATGACAGGCATATTAAGACGAGTTATCTATTCATATCGAACTCTGCGAAGCAGCACGGATTCTCTAGTTATTATTATTATTGTTATGGGGTTACCCGTGGACCAGCAGAGGTGAAAGAAGGTGCCGGGGTGAATGGCTCTAACTACAATGTCACGAACTGATTTAAAACTTTAACAAAGGTTATATTTCTTTAGAATTTCAAAAATCAACAAATAACAATGTAACAGGTACCAGTAGCAATAAACAAGTTTAGAAAAGACAAGATTGGTGGTATAAACAGATGTTGCGCTTCAAGCCCTTATTTTACAGTTCCTGAGCTCCTAGCTCAAATTTACAAAAGACACAAATTTACACAAGGGCAGAAATCCCTCAATACCTGGAGCGCTTGCTCCCAACATTCAATATTCAGCCTTCAAAAGGCATTCAGTAATCTTACTTTGAAAAAGAGCTAACAGGCTCTCAGTTTTCAAGCCTACTCAAGGCAACACCAAGATATCTTACATCTTTTGGCCTTCCATGGCCCAGCTTCCAAATTGAAACAGGGGTATCTCGTACCCAACCTATAGGGCCTTCGTGTAAAAAGAAAAGGCAGTTAGATAAATGGCCCGAACACAAAACTAAAGGAGGCGAATGCTTGCACTTCTAGATATGAATTCTTAAAACCTAAAGGGCACTAGGCGGATGAAACAGGGGCTATTCCCAAACTATGGAGGTGACTCGTATAAGAAAAATTAAGACTTTACGGAAAGGAAGAAAACCAGTTACAAAACGTAGTCACCTCAAACCAATACGAAGGGGAGCTCGAGAGGGTACATCACTCCCTATCCCCGATTTACAGTGAAAGATTTTATGAAGTTATTACATAAGCCGGCAGAAGTTACACTTTCAGAAAAGTAGGTTACATAGTTAAAGTTTCGGATCTCTCCCTCGGGTTAAACTGCAGAGCTAGCAAGAAATAAAGATGTTAATTGGCCATTACCTTGTCGGTGTACTGCTGCCTGATGAAAGAGGCGCCTCCCGCCTCCTGCTTGACATACACAGTAAGTTAGATGACGATCAATTGGCCAAGAGACGTGAAAATCCGCAGTTTATAAACCCTCGGGGAAAGTTCGAGACCTTTCACGAATAATCAAGACACACCCACAGGATTTTATTGGTTAACTTCAAAAGTGACACTCAGAATCGAGGAAGAAGCCTGTGATAGGCGAAAAATTAATTACAGAAATCGTGATTGGCTAAATTCAAAACTGACTGAAAGAGAAGATAAATATTGCCAACCCAAAAATGAATGAACATAATTTAGTAAACAAAAACTTATGAATACAAAACTTCTTCAAATCAAAGGTTCTTTCACTTCGCACCAGGGTGCATGATCATAGTTTTTCAGCAGTGACATCAATGGAAAAATGTCCAGACTTCTTTATGAAGGGTAAACAAAGCAAGTAGAAATTCACACAGTACAGGAAACTTCACAATAACAAAGTTACATCAAATTACAGTAGTGACATCTTCTGAGTAAATTTATAAGCAGGTCCAGTTTCAATTTCACGGTTTCTCCAGTAGAGGAGGGTTTTTTTGGCGCAAGATTTAAATGCGCGGCGTTGGGGTGTACCTCCCGGTAAAAATATTATTATTATTATTATTATTATTATTATTATTATTATTATTATTATTATTAGTAGTAGTAGTAGTAGTAGTAGTAGTAGTAGTAGTAGTAGTCGTAGTAGAAGAATAGTATTTACAGGGCCTACATTGACTAAAATAAGAGTCCTTCTTTCGTACAGTGGTTGAGCGCGATGCCATTTGATAATGAAGTCATAGTCGAGACCGCTAACATTTCAGCCAGACTTCGCACACAAGGGTTACAAAGAAACTGGAGAATTTGACCCTCAGTGAGTTGACATACACATTACGTCTGATTACGTCTGTTGCCTTGAAGAAGCCGTGTGGTTACTCCCTACCCTTCATTTCCCTCTTCCTTCATTGTCGAGCCAGTGGGACGTGTGGGCAGGCGGGGAAGCAAGTACCTTCCCCTCCGCGTGTGTTTCGTTCATGCTAGATATCCTCGTACTTTGTTTTCTACACCTCCCCTCACTCTTCAGCTGTGTGGATGTGTTAACGCGTCTCATGGATGTGACCAATGAGACAGAGTGTGTTAGCAGGTACTGGGTGGTTCTGTGGGCTGTGCTGATTTCTTGCCTGAAACGAATATTCCTATAATATGAATGAAATCGTAACGACCGTGTGTCTGTATATTGACTATTTTGGCAAAATTTTCGTACAGTTATACGTTAATGTTTAATAATGACCATCTGCATATTTTTAGCTTTAGTTTCTTGAAAATCCTAATTTTTACCCCCCTCTCCCCAAATCAAGATTGCGGCACAATCTGCCAGACGAGCTAGAAAATTTAAATTTGGCAAAATTATAGGTTTTAGCCTCTAACCGACGGAAAATTTCCAAGATCTTTAAATTTTTCACTTTTTATCTCCGAAAAATATGGAAATATGGCGGTAATTTTAATGGCGATGCAGACCTTCGGTTCGAGGTATTTCGTGGCTAAAGGGTAAGTGCTATCACAAAACGGATGGTACAATCTCAGTTCAATTTGTCCAATTTGGTCCAATTACGTTTTGTGTTATTTCTATCCTTTATACGTTAGATTTGCCTCTATTTCTCGAGTGTAAGTAAATTTTGCAGTTTTTACTCGTAATATTCGTAGTTTGAATCACTTATAGGAAAGATAGAATCATCAAATTGTACACGAACATTGGCCCATCCAGTAGTCATATGTGAGCCAAATGCTATATTTGTAGCTGTCACATAATTATACGAAAAGTAATGCGCTGTGAGAAAATCTCTAACTCAATCTCAATTATGAAAAGATGAGATACGAGAACATATCATAGGACCAGCTATTTAGACCGCTTAATGTGGCATATTATGGTACAATCCGTTTGTCGATATGACGTACCGTTCAGCAGCAGTTTATCTGTAAATGAATGTCTGTAATATTGTAAACATGTATATACTTTCGTATGTCGATCTATATATATTCATTGATGTCGATTTGTAGCGATCTAGGAATGGTGTGTCTGCTATTGTAATCACTACTCCCCACTGCGACTTTGACTGACAGTAGGAACAGGGTCCTTCTCCAACTCCTGTGTAACTGGCATTAGGAGGGCCTACCATTGTAATGGATAATTCCCTTCTCGATTTGACTGGCAGAAGGCTAGGGAGAATACATTTTTTTCAAATCTCCCCTGTCCGATTGTGTTTGTCTGTAGGCAAGGATGGACGCCATTATAAACAAATTTATCCATCTAAAATGTGACTGGCATTAGGCATAGTGGCCTGATATTTTAATGGAAACTCACCAAGTCGGTGTGACTGGCAGTAAGCTGGCTGGCATTAGGAAAACGGGCCTGAAGTTTGACTGACAGTAGTTAAGGTACCTGCCATTGTAACGAAAACTCCCCAAATTTATTGTGACCACGCAATAGGCAATGGGGCCTGTCATAATAATGAAAAATTCCCAACTCGATTGTGTATGGCAGTAGCCAAGTGAGCCTGTCGTTATCATCACAACTGCGCAACTCACACCTTACGTTGGAAATAAAGTATGAGGACCTCCCCATGCTGTTTCTCGGATAATGTTAAGAGACATGCAATTCAAAAAATATCTTATTCACTTCATGTGCAGTAATTTACTTCGATATCCGTATACACTGTATAATATCGTTGCGAAGCACGGGTACATTTGCTACAGTATATATCATTAGCAAGATACTCGTGCTTCGCTACGGCTTTAAAATGAAAGTTATTATTCAAAGTCTTACATTTTGGAGAGTCCACTATCAGCTGAGCCTGTAATATACGTCCTCAGCTCGTACGTCAAACGGTTTTGGGGGAGTGATTACTTATACCACTCACTTGAAGCCCGTGCGGAAGAATTTGAATATTTTAAACCATATCTGATTTAACATCTAGGACGTAAAAGCGACCAACCTGTGAAATTTCGATTTTGTACGTCGAACAGTAATAGATGAATGAATACTTTTTTAAAGGGTGAATTTTTTGAAATATTTATTAACATATAGGATATAGAAGACCACCCTTCATAATAAAAGTTTTGTTCATGGCTGAAGCGGTTTCGGAAGAATGGATATTGTGTTTTTGAGAGTCAACTACCATCTAAACCTCTTAGGGGAGAAATGTTTTCAAGTATACGGCATTTTAAACAGGACATAAAAGAACACCCTTCTCGTAAAATTACGACTTTGTACGCAAAACGGTTTTTGAGGGATGAATAATTTAGTTAACGGAGCTAGCCTTATTTAACACTTTAGCGTTTTAAAAGTATTCCCTATTTCACACCTACGATTTAAAATATATACCGCTCTCTGGAATTTTGACTTCGTAAGTTAAACCGTTTCGGAGGAAGGAATTAATATATTTGTTTTCGGATCGTACCTCCATTTAACCCTCTGAGGGGTTAAATTTGATTCAATCCTTCTGTTATTTAACCCCTAGGATATCATTTGACATTGCGGATTATGAGGTTGTCAGTCGCTTCGAGTATCTAGGATCTATTGTCACAAATACTGGGGACTGTGAACCTGAGATCCACAAGTGCATTGCGGTTGCGAGAAATTCAACAGCAAAACTTACTCGCATCTGGAGGGACACCTCCATCACTTCCAAGACAAAGCTCACTCTCATGTGAACTCTGATCTTCCCTATCGGGAACTATGCAGCATAAACTTAGACGATGAAGACGACGGATCGCCGCAGGATTGATGCTCTAGAAAGGTGGTGCTATAGGAGATTACTGCGAATACCATGGACAGCACACCGTACTATACTCCGAACGGCTCTACTTCTAAATTGACGTTTTGGCAGATTTTGGCTCTGTCTGGTAGTTATGGGCCGAAGCATAGACATCCAACCAGTCCTAATCTGCCATTCATATCGATTTATATCGGCAGAGCACGATCTCGAAACCTAGAGTCCAATTCTAATATTTACATTCACCACGTGGTTAACCTATCTCGCTCAGCGTGTGTGGTATTCGGTACGGTTCGCGATCTTTTGCATTTTCCTTCAGTAATTAGTGTGTTTTTCATATTGTTCGAGGGTTCCAGTGACTCTGAGATCAGTGAGAGCGGTGAGTGATGTGTTATTTCCTCATAATTCTCCTATATTCTTAATAAGATATTCTTTTAGTGTCAGATGTTAGTAAGTGTAGTTTTTGTGAAATTGTGTTCAATCCATATTCATTAGTTTTTCTGAGTACGTTATTACATTTTACCATATAAGGCTGTTTACCGCGGTCGTATTGCATCAGCTGTTCTCGCGGGTGTAGCGCGCTGGCAACGGAGGAAAGGCAATGCTCATTTGTTTTGCGAAACTTCAATTTAGAAGTAAGGCCGTCCGGAGTATAATGAATCGATCCTGCAACAGCTCGGCATCAGTACAAGACTGTCGACCCTTATCAGCCAAAAACAACTCGGATATTTTGGACATATTGCCAGAAGACAGGAGGCAATGGAAATGCTTATCATAGAGGGAAAAGTCGAAGGCCGAAGACCTAGAGGACGTGCGCCGTTACGATGGATGGGCCAGATCAAGAACTTGACCAGGATGAGCTTACAGCAAGCAAGTCACCATGCCCAAAGCAGAGACTCCTGGAGGAAGATCACCAAAAGGATTGTCGCGTGATGCCACTACACCCTTACGAAGGGTTGGACTAAGAGAGAGATATCATTTGACATTTTAATTTCGTAATCCAAACGATTTTATATAAACGTATATTTTTGTCAACATTTCTCATTCCAGTCAAAACCCTACAGAGATGTATTGTTTAAAGTCCACTTCTTATTTTCATCCTCATAAAAATAATTCAACTTATTTTACACCCTCCGAATGTTGACACCCTCCCCCCTCAAAAATGCGTGTTTCCTTATTTTTAAAGGAGATTCCAAACACCAATTTTTACGTCTGTAACATGTTACGTTGCCGGCCCCGTGGCGTAGAGGTAGCGTGCCTGCCTCTCACCCGGAGGCCCCGGGTTCGATTTCCGGCCAGGTCAGGGACTTTTACCTGGACCTGAGGGCTGGTTCGAGGTTCACTCACACTTCGTGATTAGTATTGAGGAGCTATCTGACGGTGAGATAGCGTCCCCCGTCTCGAAAGCTAAGAATAACGGCCGAGAGGATTCGTCGTGCTGACCACACGACACCACGCAATCTGCAGGCCTTCGGGCTGAGCAGCGGTCACTTGGTAGGCCAAGGCCCTTCAAGGGTTGTAGTGCCATGGGGTTTGTTAACATGTTACATTTTGGAGATATACTCATTTTAAAAATTCATCCCTTTGTCAGTCCTGTTCAACCCCCCCCCCCCCATAAGTAGGAATTCCAAAAACAAAACATTACGTTTTTCTGTATTCTTGAAGGAGATTCGAAATAAAACTTTTCATGACTGTAACATCTTCAGTTTTTTATATATGAGTATCCTCAAAAAGCTATTCAACCCTTTTCTCACCTTTTCCACCCCCTTTAGAGGATTTTTCCGAAAACAAAAAAAATATGTGTTTCCTTATTTTTAAAGGATTTCCAAATACCAATTTTCACGTCTGTAACATCTTCAGTATTTGATGTATACGTACCCCTATAAAAAGAATTCAACTAAGTTCACTTCTCTTCACTCACCCGATCCCCTTAAGTGGATTTTCCTAATAAAAACGTGTTTCTTTATTTTTGAAAGAGATTCCTAGTACCAATGTTTTATGTCTGTAACATCTTCAGTTTTTGAGATACAAGTATCCACATAAAAATATTCAACCCCCTTTCAGCCCCTCCCCCCCCCCCCACTGAAGTGTTTTTCCAAAAAAACAAACAAATACTTCATCGTTTCCGGAAAATCCACTTAAGGTGGGATTGAAAAGGACTGAAAAGAGGGTTGAATCTTTTAATGGAGATTTATCTCAAAAACTGAATATGTTCCATCGTGAAAATTCGTATTTGGAATCTTCTTTGAAAATAAAGAAACACGTACTTTTTGTTGGTGAAAATCCACGTGGTGGTGAGGGGGCGTGAAAATAAGTGAAATGGTGGTTAAATTTAAAAATGTTCAAAACTTAACATGTTACAGGCGTAAAAATGGTATTTGGAATCCCCTTTAATAATAAAGAAACGCTTATTTTTTGTTTTCGAAATTTTCACTTAATCGGGGCGGGGTGGGGGATGAAAAGAAGTGAAGAAGGAGTTGAATTCCTTTTATAATGATACTTATATCTCAAAAACTACAGACGTGAAAACTGGTATTTGGAATCTTCTTTAAACATAAAGAAATACTTTTTGTTATTACAATCATCTCTATACATTGCCCTCCAAGGGCAGTCTTCATTTTACGACAATAATTTTACCTTATTCGCAATCTATAGTCTCCACATCTTTTCTGCGGAGATTTTATCGCTCACAATATTATGTGTAGATGCGCAATGGATGACTTTTATGGAGATGCTGTTTTACAAATTATCGCTGAATACAACCTTTATATACTGAATGACGGTTCGCCTACTCTTCTACCTATACCTGGACAAAGACCGTCGGCCGTCTGCTTATGTTTTGCTCTGCAACAATCTCTACGGACTTTTTATGGAAGTCGTTACCTTATCCTTTAGATTCAAATCACTATGGAATCCTAATTTCCTGCAATAATCCACATCTCTATACCCCATATAAGCCAGCAGTGAAATGGAATGTTACGAAAGCTAACTGGTTGAAGTATAGAAGGAGAATACCTCATTCCTACAGTACCCAAACACGAAACAATTCATATCAGATACAGACTTTTTATAAACATCCTTAACGAAGCAGCCTCACTAGCGATACCACAGAGAAGAAATAGAGATCATAATAAGAACCAGCCTAATCCTTGGTGGAATCAGGAATGCTCCCATATATTGCTAAGCGGAAGCAAGCCTTCAGCCGATTGAAAAACGAAATAACATGAACAACTATCTAATGCAAGAATACAGACGCCCGAGTTAAACGTTTCTTAAAGAATCAGAAGACGGCGTGGAAAACCTACTGTGAAAAGTCGTCTAATGTTACCCCATTATCGCAGATATGGTCAACAATCAATAAAATTAAGAAGTCTCCACAGGTATTAGCTCTCGGCGACTGGATAGAAGACTTCGCGAATTTGATCGCTCCACCGTCCACATCGTTCGAAAGTTTACAATCGCCATCTACTAATCAGAAGGTTTGCTATATGTGCCCTCTTTCATCACCATTCCCACTTCATAAATTAGAATAGGTCTCGAAGGCATCAACCAACTCAGCTCCAGGATATGATAAGTTCATTACTTGATGACCTCTAACCTTCCTCGGTGCACCAAAGAGATCCTTCTTCAGCTCTTCGACGACATATGGAAGGAAAGTGGTTTCCCAGCAGACTGACCTACTCAAATCATTGTTCCAGTATTGAAACCAAGGAAGGATCCCAACGAAGACTTTTGAATGGATCTTGAAACTTCGGCTTGAATGGTGGATGGAACTGCACACAGTCCTTTCAACGCTGCAATTTGGATTCCGGAAAGCCAAAATTACATTCGACAACATCAGCCTATCAACCACAGATGCAATAGAACGGAGTTTACAGAGAATTTATTTGCTATATTTTTGGATATTTCTAAGACAAACGATAGTGTGATAATTCCTGTACTAGTATCAAAACTCCGACTTTAAGGTTTACCCAAAATATATATATTTGTGGGATCAATAACCTTCTGATCAGAAGAACAGTGTATTTCCGTTGTCATGACAATACACTTTATGGCCCTCGTATTGTCACGAATGGACTTCCTCAGGGTGCTATTCTCGGTCCTTTATTACACGCCGCCTACACGGAAGATCTGGATAGAATGTTTGGTCCTACAAGCAGAGTGCTTCAATATGGGGATGATGTATGTATTTACGCCGACTCTGCTAGCTCCCGATTGAAATGTGTGTGGCTAGAAACAACAGCTTCATACCTAGCGCAATGGACAGTGAAAACAGGACTCACCTTATTTTCTGAGAAAACAACTGCTGGTACTTTTAGTCGAAAAAGGATTCCGTATACTCGTACTTCACACACACGCCTCGGTCCGCTCTCCTTCCCACTAAAATCATCAGCCAAACTACTACTTCATCTCGATAGAAAGCTTACCTGAAGAAGTCGCGTAGAACTCCTAGTAACAAATGTTGATCGAGGTTTGAATGTCTTACGAGCTGCTTCTAGACTCGGTGGGGCGTGGACACTGCAACTTTGTTAGTACTATACCAAACATAAATACGTCCCATATTAGACTATGGTATCATTTTATATGGAAATGCACCTCAATACGTTCTCCGTAAAATTGATATAGTACATTATCGCGCTACCCGAATATGTTTAGGGCCAATGAATTCTACTCCTACGAACGCACTACTAGTGAAAGCCAAGAGACGCCTCTCACGATAAGAAGACAATATCTGGCGAATACCTTCTTTATTCGCCGGTCAACACTGTGGACCAATAAACTGGTAAGAAAATTAAGACTACTACAAATGGCAATCGACAAAAATAACATCGCTCAAAAACACCGGACTACATTATAATATGAAAGCTTCAAGAATTTCCAACACATGATTCCTCTCGTACTTCAGTCTGAAAGACTCCTTGTATTTTAAGAAAAGTACGAACTTCTTATATTCACACCTCCCATATTATTCTTTTCATGTTTCATTATTAAGCGTACTATCTAGATGTAGTAGTAGTTTGGCTGATGATTTTAGTGGGGGGGGGGGGTAGGGGGGGGGATGGACCTAGGCGTACCGTGTGTAAAGTAAGAGTACATGGAAGTTTAACAGCTTTTCTCAGTACCACATGGCCCAATTTTGTTCATATCTATATTGACGGATCCAAGACCTCAACAGGCGTGGGTTATGAGTTCTTCTTTGTTGCATCTCAAGTGTCAAGAAAGTACTCCTTACCTCAAGAGACGTCTATCGTTACTGTAGAAATTTTAGCTATCCAATCAGACATTAGGTATGGAATTCGTCACTTCCGGAAAATTATTATACTTTCTGATTCACAATGTGCCCTTCAAAAGCTACAATATTCACGTTGGGACCTGTCAACTCATCAGTATGTATTAGATAATTTGAACTTAATCTACCCCGCCCGGAAAGCAGTTCAGGAAGTGCATCTCCTATGGACTAAAAGCCATTCTAGTATAACGATGAACGATATAATAGACCAGCTAGCGAAGGAAGCCAACACATGTGAACACCGCCTCTACAAACAGTTACCATATTCTGATTTACTGCCTACAATCAAGCTACAGGCATACAGGGAATGGTCTGAGTACTGGAAAACATCACAGCTTGCAAGAGAAAAGCACAATGTTAGAATTCAGCCCAGAGCCTACCATCCCAACGCTGTCTGGTTAAAAAATTTGAAATTAACACGAAGACACCTTTCATCTCTAATAAGAATGCGTCTGGGTCATGGATGCCATCCGAGTCATCTCCACAGGATCAAGGTAATGGACACCCCTCACTGCCCAGAAGACCCTGGAGAAATAGCCAACTTGAACCCCATCCTACTGTCATGTAAAAAGTACTCCCAACAGCAGAACCGCCTGTACTCTTCCCTAGTGAAGTTAAATACCCACCCCATTGGCATCCTCAGTTGCCATCCTCTTATAAAACCTAACGCCACATTTATGCGCTTTAATTTTACACTATTCATCAGACTGCAGTATTAACTTATAAATTATGATTCCTCTTCAACCACGAAGACCTATAAATGTATGCTCTCTCACTGTGTAAATATTGGCCGCATGGTCTTCCGAAGCCGAACGCTATTAGATTAATAAAGACCCTTGGAGGGGTGAAAGATAAACGCTTCCACTGTCCGTAATCTCGACACTTGATGGGGTAGAGCGGTTGGCTCTACGCCCGGCCGCCTTTGCCTCCAGGAATTAATCCTTTACTCATTTTCGGTGTAGGCTGAGTAAACCTCAGGAACTCAGGACCATTTACACTTTTGGAAGTGGAAATCTTTTTCGATTTCCTGACGGGGAATCGAACCCACGCCTTTTCCGCCGTGGCCAGGCAGCCCCTAATATTAGCTGCAGCAGTGTAAATGTTGTCCGTTCCTGAAATGGATTGGTGTTACTTGCACCGCAGTATTTCATCACATTACAGCAGAAATGAACGGTGTCCATGGTTTGAGACCATTTTACAAACGACACATTTTTCCATTTGCCACTGGAAGACACTTTACAATGAAAGAAGACATAAATAGACACTGAAGATGTTCTTGCTTCCTTACTTCTTGCGTGCCAGGGATGAAGAGTATAAGTCAAAAGTAGCTGCATATGAGGACATTGAAGTTTAAAAAAACACAGATAGTAAGAGTAATTACAGAGGGTTTGAAATGAATAGACCTACATCAACATATTTCAGAGAAATGTATTTTCAATTTTTAATAATCGTTTTCTGTCCGCCTCTGTGGTGTAGTGGTTAGCGTGATTAGCTGCCAACCCCGGAGGTCCGGGTTCGATTCCCGGCTATGCCACGAAATTTGAAAAGTGGTACGAGGGCTGGAACGGGGTCCACTCAGCCTCGGGACGTCAACTGAGTAGAGGTGGGCTCGATTCCCACCTCAGCCATCCTGGAAGTGGCAAATGCCGGGATGGTACCTAACTTAAGGCCACGGCCGCTTCCTTCCCTCTTCCTTGCCTGTCCGATCCAATCTTCCCATCCCTCCACAAGGCCCCTGTTCAGCATAGCAGGTGAGGCCGCCTGGGCGAGGTACTGGTTATCCTCCTAAGTTGTATCCTCCGATCCAGAGTCTGAAGCTCCAGGACACTGCCCTTGAGGCGGTAGAGGTGGGATCCCTCGCCGAGTCCGAGGGAAAAACCGACGCTAGAGGAAAAACAGATTAAGTAGAAGAAGAAGAATCGCTTTCTTCTGGTAACTGATGAAAATTAAATAAGTAACTTGTACTATGAGGACCCAATTTAACATGACTTACATTCTTACTCCCTGGTACGAAAGATTCGTAAGGTAATCCCCTACATCTCAGCTCCGCCTACAGTTCAAGCCTTCCCTGCTCCACATTTTGATGTCATGACGACTGCCAACGTCAAGAACTTTAATTTGAACTATACATTAATAGCCTATACTACCCCTTTGCAGAAAAATGTAATTGAAAAACCACCAAAATACCCATAGATTCTATTGCCCGTCGTGTGTTAAAATTTACTAACGGAAGAGTAAAAAAAAAAAACTAGATGTGGAAAAAGCACCGTGTTGGCAACACTGCGCCGACTGCAGTGATAACAGCCCTCTTTATACACTGAGGTGTGAGATCCTAATGTGCCGTCTTGCACGTAAGCCAAGCTCAGGAGTTCTAGTAACCCAAGAAACAGCTGCTAACTCGTGGCTTGAGCTTATTATAGAGTGAACTGGCGGAAGTTCAACGGCCTTCTGTACTCAAGTAGTTCGACCTATTCGCAAGAAGAATGCTTGGAAGATTAATCAGTTAGCACTTTTTTCAGCTTATTCCACGTGTTTCTGAGGTTACTGGAGCCACCCAGGCTCATTTTGGTTTTGGCTTGGGGTTTAAGGCCGAGTGCCCTTCCTGACGCCTCGTGATTTTTCAGATGAAACTCTCAACCCAGGATCGACCGGGATTCGAACCTCAGGCTCCCTACTGGGAACTAGAATTAAGCGACTGAGCTAATCACGTTCCGGCAGGAAGATAATGAATCAATTAATTAATTACTGTGATGAGTTTAGACATATATTAGACAATCTAAAGAAGAAATTAATAATAATAATAATAATAATAATAATAATAATAATAATAATAATAATAATAATCCATTTCCGTGTCTGGCCAGCATTTCCAAGAAACTGCAGCTGCGATGGACTTTCTGTTTCCACTAAAAACATCTTGTGATATGCGTGTGTTGTCCAAGAAGGGACAGATAAGTGGGTGGCTTGGGTCTTGTTCAGCACCACATTCACACGAGGTATCTGCGTTTGCTGGAAGGATTCCCCAATTCTTCAGGTTGGTCCTGTATCGAGGGAGCGGTTGAGGGACCTCCATACAGGGTAAGGAAGGTCGGCGCCAGTCTAATTTACGACCGTGACAGTATGGAACCTGCTGAGATATTAGATGGTGTAGCATGATGGCATTCAGAGCACTAGTGTGTCTGGATGTTATGGAAGATGCTATTCGTATGTCTGGTTGCACTGCAGTATCACTCTTCGACCCAATGAGGAAAGCAATTGCAAACTACCTCACTCCTCTTCTTGCCTAGTACACCTCATTTTGGTACCACCACTGGTTTTTGCGGTTTTCCTTATCGCCATATAATCTTCGATGGTGCTTTCCGAGGATCCAGCCAGCTTCCGGATACAGCTCAGTGACATCGTCAGAACTTGGTCTTTTTCAAAGTACACGAGCCAAGATCGTCTGCGTGTGTGTTGCCTCACGAACCAAGTTCGTGGCGAACATCGATTCCTGTCGAGTTGGAAAACTTGGTTCGTGGAGTGTGGCCAGCGATGAACGCGAACATGGTTTTCCTGTCCGCTGTACAAACAGTTCCGACCGGCTGAGGTGATATGAGACCAAGGATAGGCAGCAAGCAGTTGATAAGTTCAGTAGACGGGATGGCAGACACTGCGACCTTCATGCATCCTATATAGCAGAGATGGCGAACCTATGCCACGCGTGTCACTAGGTGACACGCGAACACGATTTCGGTGGCACGCCACATGAACATAATAATATTTTATATATACGTCTTGTACTACAGACAATGCATATCTTATGGTGTTTCACGTGTAAGAAATAAATATCGAAAATCTAAATCCTAGTTCCATTCGGACGTGCAATATGGCAACACGGCTACACTGATAGGTCCGAAAGTCAAGTGAGATAGTGTCGTTTTCTGGTGGTTTTGTATACGGACATCGTTTTCGGTGCCGAAAAGAACAGAAACTTCAAGTGGTGACCGTATATTTCAAGAACTCTGGCCAAAAGAACTCGGCCTGTTAAAGATATGTGTTGCCTGTGTTCAAACACAATAATTGTATCCCCCACATTTATGTAAAGCGCAATTTCGAGACTGGTCATCCAAATGTTTGTTGTATTTCAAATGAAGAAAGAAGAGAGTTCGTTTCACAAAATATCGAATAATATCAGTGAGGCTGTTTCCATCTGTCTCACTGCATAGTACAGCATGCATGGGAAACCGATTTCTGATGGTGAGTTGTTGAAAGGAAGTTTCTTATTGACGTCCGACACATTATTTGAAAACTTCCCTAACAAATAAAGGAATAAAGGAATGCCAGCCAGTTGAACTGCTGTCAAGGATAGAATAATAAAAATGAGTGAAGCAGCTTCGGAGCAGTTGAAAGCTAATTTGGTTAACTCCTACATGTATGCAGTATGTTTTGATGAAATCATGAATGTGACCTTACAAACAAGGATAGCCGTTTTTTTTTTTTTTTTAGATGTGTGTCTGTTAGGTCATCAGCCCAGAGGCTGGTTGGATCCTCAAATAGCACCACTAAAAGTTATGCGGTTATGAGGAAACCGCAAAAACCAATGACAGCACCACAATGAGGCGTACTAGGCAAGATGAGGAGTGAGGTAGTTTGCCATTGCTTTCCTCACTGGGTCAGAAAGTACTATTGCAGCACGACTGACCCTATGAGCAGCACCTTTCATAACACTCAGATGCACTAGTCGTGCTCTGCATGTCATTACTCAGCACTACTCATACCCCAGCAGCTTCCATGTTGTCACAGCCATGGATGTTGACTGGAACTTCGGTGGAAGCTACACTTTACTCTGGCCTGTGCCAAGAGATGGATGCAAAAGTACTGTATCCATCAAGAAATGACAGCAGGCAATTTTTTTTAGATATCCTCATGGAAATGTGATGAGGGAGAAATTAATTTAATTGTGAGCGTACAAACTACAACCTGGAATGGAGAAAGTGAAGTCCATTCGCAATATTAGTAATTTTGAATTTTATATCTAATAATTTTTTTTTTTTTTTTACAATTTGTTTTACGTCACACCGACACAGATACGTCTTGTGGCGACGATGGGACAGGCTTACGAGTGGGAAGGAAACCGCCGTGGCCATAATTGAGGTACAGCCCCACGGAACATGCAATCAAATGTATTTTCAAGATATATGTATAATAAATAAATAAATGAATCAGTGAATAAATAAATAAATAAATAAATAAATAAATAAATAAATAAATAAATAAATAAATAAATAACATATTATGAAACATAATCGGGAATTTATAAAGGAAGTCGCCCGGGGGGGGATTGTAGGTTGTAGACATCCCTTAGTGGAAAACAACAAGTGGCACAGTCAACAGATGAGAATAATAAACCAGACTTAAAATGGCACACTAGTTCGAAAAGGTTCGCCATCCCTGCTATATAGCTTCTTGTGGGATTTTATAAAGACTTCCAGAGGCTGTCGTTGTCTTAGGAAAGTGAAGTACAGTGAATACAGAGACACAGATAAGCGGTAATAAGCATTACTGTTGCTACTAAGAATGACGCAGGAAAAGATGCCTCGGGCAGATTGAGCGTTTTTAACTGCGAGAATTACGTTGTTGAAACGAAATTTCCACAGGGAAGCGAGGAATGCCGATAAGTCGGAAAATGAAACGAGTTCGTCGCAAAAAATTGTGCATGTACCAAAATTGTGGTACTTCAGGTTTTTAAATGCTTAACGTCGCACTGACACTTCGAAGGTTTTCGGCGACAGAAGGATGGGAAAGGGCTATGACAAGTGCGAGACTTCGTGCTCAATGAGTTCGCCGAACCATGTTCCTATGTGTATAGCCGGACTGAGTGGCTCAGACGGTTGAGGCACTGGCCTTCTGACCCAAGCTCGGCAGCTTTGATTCTGGCTCAGTCCGGTGGTATTTGAAGGTGCTCATATACATCAGCCTCGTGTCGGTAGATTTACTGACACGTAAAAGAACTGCTGTGGGACTCTAAGTTCCGGCACCTCGGCGTCTCCGAAAACCGTTAAAGTAGTTAGTGGGACGTAAAGCCAATAACATTATTATTATTATTATTATTATGGAAATAAGAAGTCACATCCCTGTGGTTCAGATTCCACTTAAAACGGGAAGTCTGATGATCACGATATCAGCAGTCGAATACATTACAAGTTTCCTTATTTTCAGTAATGCTTTCAACACGCCTTATGTACAGTACTATCAGTCATAAGTGAAGCTTGGCTGTCGTCATTTAGCCTTGTTAAAGGGTTCTTTGGTGTGTCGATAAATGTACTAACACTCATAAATGTTAAAAGAACTCCAAGGGACACGGAATGCTCATGCAACAAGTTAGGAACATTTTCTCAGAGTCTATTAATTTTCGACACTTAACACTTTTACAAGTTGACCTAAAACCGAAATGATTTCCAAAACAAACAAAAATTTATTGTATTGTTTCAGATTATTTTTCTGGATGTATAGTTTTTTCAGTATATTTCCTCACATGTTTGTCTAATAATATCTCTAACATCTGACGTTCATAAAATTATAATTTTAAATATGCCCAGCACCAATATACAGTAAAGGATACGACAAAGTTTCGAGTCCCTGTATTTAAAAAGTGAGAAATGTTCCTAAAGTAGTAAGAATAAATTATAGCTTTAATAATAATAATGTTATTTGTTTTACGTCCCACTAACTACTTTTTGAGGTCTTCGGAGACGCCGAGGTGCCGGAATTTAGTCCCGCAGGAGTTCTTTTACGTGCCAGTAAATATACCGACACGGGGCTGTCGTATTTGAGCACCTTCAAATACCACCGGACTGAGCCAGGATCGAACCTGCCAAGTTGGGGTTAGAAGGCCAGCGCCTTAACCGCCTGAGCCACTCAGCCCGGCAATTACAGCTTTAGTGCATAGAGCAGATGCATTATTTTATAAATAGACAACAGCTTCCCTGTAAGATATTAATATCAAACACCATTTTAAAGGGAAATTGTCACAGATTCAAAATTCAAAGCAAATAAAAATTAAATATTTCATGTCCTGTTAACCACTTGTGATATGAAGTCTTTTTTTTTTTTTTTTTACAATCTGCATTACGTTGCACCGGCACAGATAGGTCTAATGGCGAAGATGGCATAGGGAAGGGCTAGGAGTGGGAAAGAAGCGGCCGTGGCCTTAATCAGGCCCAGAATTTGACTGGTGTGAATATGGGAAACCACGGAAAATCATCTTCAGGGCTGCCGACAGTAGGGTTTGAACCCAGTATCTTCCGAATGCATGCTCACAGCTGCTCATCGCTAACCGCACAGCCAACTCGGTCGGTGTTTTCTGTACGAAGTATCATTCCATCATAATATAAATATGCTCATTGAAACAACAAACAGCATTGTCAGTTTCGTATAAATGACTGTGCCCATTCATATGTTGGGTCACGCTTTGGTGCTGTAGAACATTAGCTACAGCTACGTTTTCGTGTTCTTGCTGAAGATTTTATGCTGGTTGAAAGTAGGCGTTAGTTGATGCCATTGGTGACAGAAATAACGTCATCAGGTCATCACTTCCACTGGCTCATTCAGCCGTCCTGTTTATAGCGCACGTGGAGCGGACCAGCTGGCGTGTGTACTTTCCTAGAAAAGCTCCACATTCCATACGGCGGGCCGCGCCGTGCGCCGTCTCGTAGCACAACCCCGAGTGGCCAGGATATCAGTGGATAGGAGTGGTGTCTGGGGTCGGAGAATTGCAGAAAAAGGATCACCAGGATGAAATGTCTCTAGGGGCCGATGACCTTCGATGTTAGGCCCCTTAAAACAACAATCATCATCATCATCATCATTAATGTCTCTACCCAGAATAAATGAATATCCATTAAACAAATGTTTAAATAACAGGCTGGCTCAGCGCGTAGCGTGTCCGACTCGTTGGCTGAATGGTCAGCGTACTGGCCTTCGGTTCAGAGGGTCCCGGGTTCGATTCCCGGCCGGGTCGGGGATTTTAACCTTCATTGGTTAATTCCAATGGCCCGGGAGCTGGGTGTTTATGCTGTCCCCAAAATCCCTGCAACTCACACACCACACACAACACTATCCTCCACCACAATAACACGCGGTTGCCTACATATGACAGATGCCGCCCACCCTCATCGGAGGATCTGCCTTACAAGGGTTGCACTCGGCTAGAAATAGCTACACGAAATTATTATAGCGCGTTGCGTCACGTCTCTCTATTTGGTAGACAGGTGGGTTTGAATAGCCCGTCGGGCATCCTCGACATGGTTTTCCCTGGAATTCCATTTTCAAATGCTGGGAAGGTACCTTTCTCAATGCCATGGCCGCTTCGTTCCTATTCCTAGCCCGTACAAATAAACCAGCACTCCCATGCGGTATACCGGGAAAAGCAGCTGGAGAACTAGTGTGCCGAACGTGTCCGCAGACACTCTCGCCGCTAAAAGCCATACGCTAAAATAAGAATAAAAAAACACGAGGCCAGACACGCTAATAAATAGGGTGATGATTATTGTTTTAAGAGGAAGAACAACTGGGCAGCCATCCTATCTTAACACTAATCAGAGAAAAAATGCGGACAATGTCTGACCCTCGATGAATGAATGTAGCACAAAAAGAAGAAGAAGGGTCACGAAGGGCGTGAAAATGAAATACTCAGTAGGCTTCGTAAACCTAATACCGTCGGGTTGAAAAGAAACAAGAGAGATTAGATAGACCATATGAAAGTGAGGAGTCTGGCACAAATAAATGGGAGCAGTGCTAGACTCAGTTAAGAGACCCATGGTTGCCAGGTCACGCTCGCTTCTTACGAGAGACAGGTACTGTAGGTGTATTCTACCACGGCTCCTACCCATAGTGGGAATAGTGGAAGAATAGCGCTGTATGAAGGTAGGTATGGCGCGAATTATGAGACACTTCCAGGCTCCCTAGAAAGTTTAAAACACAGTGAATTTTATAACTCTGAGTTCCCGAAATAAAAATCGAAAATTCCCGGAACTTCTCGACGGAGCCGAGCGATAAAGGTCGATATTGGGGCTCGGAAGCAAAACAGCGCACAAGCACCCAGTTGGAAGGGATGGCCTATAGTTTTTTTTAATTTTTTTTTCTATTTGCTTTACGTCGCATCGACACAGATAGGTCTTATGGCGACGGTAGGATAGGCCTAGGAATGGGAAGGGAGCGGCCGTGGCCTTAATTAAGGTACAGCCCCAGCATTTGCCTGGTGTGAAAATGGGAAACCACGGAAAACCATCTTCAGGGCTGCCGACAGTGGGATTCGAACCCACAATCTCCCGATTACTACCTATAGTTTTCGTACGCTTAAAGGTTCCTTGGAAGTGCATATTAGTTTTACTTTCAAAACCAGAGTCGTGTTGAGGAAAATTTTCGAGATATTATAGAGATAAGGATATTGCATTGATCAGTAAAGCAAGCTCCATTGAAGTGATCCCGTTGGTTGGCAGTAGGCGAGAGGGCGTGCAAAGAATACAGAACACATTAAAACATCATTAATCTGGATTATTTGGGGGTATACTGAACCCTTCAACTTACCGTTTCATCGTTGGTCGTCTGCCTCGGCTGCTTCAGTAGAGCAATATCGTACTCTTGGATCTTGTGGTCGTTGCGAGTTTGTTTCTGTTACTTCATCGACCAAACGATAGGGTTCAAAGGAGAGCATAACTACTACAAATGAGGAGCAAAAATTGTGCTTACTTAAATATTTATTTAATGTAAATCACGATAATTTATTTATTAAATAGGCAAGAAAAGTCACTAAAAATTTTCACAGCATTTTTTAACGCAGTCACAATGCATAACGCGAGTGGTAAAGTTTTATTGGAATTGTTCATTATTGTTTTTAAAAGAACGAGAACGTAGTGTAAAATTCGTGCGCAGAAAAAACCATTAACCATGTTCGCGTGTGTGTAGTAGGCGGTGCGAACATGGTCTTCCTGTCCGATGTACAAACCGTTCTGACCAAGGAGACGGGATGGCAGACACCTTCATGCATCCTAGCTTCTTGAGGGATTTTAAAAAGACTTCCAGAGGCTTTCTTGTCTTTGAAAAGTGAAGTACAGTGAATACAGAGATACAGATAAGTGCTAATGGGCATTACTGGTGCTACTAAGAATGACGTAAAATAAGATGCCCCAGGCAGATTTAACGCTTTTAACTGCGTTAACAAAGTTTCCGTAGGGAACGCGAGAAACGTCAGTAAGTCGAAAAATAAAACGAGTTCGTGGCAACAAAGTGTGCATGTACCGAAATTGTGCTAATTCAGGCTTTGTTTTCGCTACGTGTTTAACCTCGTACTAACAAATCGACGGAGGGAGGGAAAAGGACAAGGACTGGGAAGGTAACGGCCGTAGCCTTAATTAAGATGCGGCCCCAGCATTTGTCTGATGTGAAAATGGGAAATCATGGGAAACCACGGAAAACCATCTTACGAGCTGCCGATGGTGGGACTCGAACCCATTATCTCCCGAATGTAAGCTCACAGCTGCGCGACCCTAACCGCACGGCCAACTCGCTTGGTCTTTTTTTTTTTTTTTTTCATTTCTCACCGACTAAGAGGAAATAAGAAAGTCGCAAACCAGCATGGATGTTCCTGTCACAAGTTACACTTACTGTTATATTATCTATATATATATAAAATAAGAGTTTTGTATGTACATTGCTCAGAATTTGAAAATAATGATATTTCTGTATCGGTCATGTCCATAGTAACAAAGAAATGCACTTTTTACTTTTCCGTAATTTCTGTCTGTCTGTCTGTCTGTCTGTCTGTCTGTCTGTCTATCTGTCTGTCTGTCTGTCTGTCTGTCTGTCTGTCTGTCTGTATGTATGTATGCATGTATGTATGTATGCATGTACACGCATCACGAGAAAACGGCTGAAGAGAATTTAATGAAAATCGGTATGTGAAGTCGGGGGATGAGCCGCTACAATCTAGGCTATAAATCATTTTACTCACGCTGAGTGAAATGGTAGTTCAGAGGAAGGCCTAAAATTGAATTCTCAAATATTTATATTATTAGTGGTAATATCGATAACTACTACATAACGAAAGTTATATAGAATTAAATTTCCGATTATTTATGTCATACATTGTTACCGTACCGGCTTTGATAACACAGGTATTCATGAATTTGTACTTTTTTTGCCAAGTCCAGATCAACGCCGAGCCACGAGATCATTGGTTAACAGAATTGAATGAAAGTCGGTATATAGAGTCGGGGAATAAGAAACTACAGTCTAAGTTATAAACAATTTTATTCACCCTGGATGAAATTGTAGTTTAGAGGAAGGCGTCTAAAATTTAATTTTTAAATACCAATGTCTTGGTCCAATCGAAAAGTACTACATAACAAAAGTTATAGAGAATACAATTTCCGACTGTTTATATTTTATTCAGTTTTACCTTACCGACTAAGAGTGATATTTCTGAGTCAGAAGAAAACTAAATGTGAAGGCCTACAATATTGAAAGCGCATAACATTGATCAACAATAACATTACATTGACCATTGTTTGTTGTGATGTTCTTTGTCTCTTATGCTGCCACTCATCTCCGATAGATGGGATTACTGTTGCGTACCGAGTATAACAGCCTGACTGAATATTGGCGGTAAATAACTGGGGAGTTAGAAAACTTTCTTCTTTAGCATACTATTCCTCTGGTTCATACATTTTCTGATACTGCCGGTACGTAACAGACTGGTTCATCATAGTATTCCAGCTATTCGATCTCTCCTCTGACTCGCTGTTTTGAATGAGCAGTGTGCACACATAAGGCAGAGGCTAACTTAGTAGTAGCAGTAGTATTATCTGGTCTAGAATTACAATTTAGGCCTATTCCAAATTATACCACCACAATTCACTAAATAACTCAAAATTAAATTAAATTCTGCGTTCATTTTATTCCAAATTAGCAGTGGAGACGGGGTTTCTCCTCTGGTTTGGAGGAAAAATTTGCCTCCATGTCAGATAGATTTTTCCGCCGTCCTTGTAGTGAACTAAGATTGTTCCGACTCATCGGGTAATCCTAGAAAACAGATTAGTAAAAGGGCATAGTTTTTGGCCTGGGAGTCTCCACTATTCGACACCCCCACCCGGCTGAAATAAGGCGAAGTGTGTTCACACGGATCACGGCTGTCTGCGGCTTGGTCATTCCAGCTCTGGAACTTTGAACTGTTAGATCGGCAGCATAGTACTGTTCGTTAAAAGTGAGAAAATGTGTGGTTTTTAATTTGATCGCGTATGTCATATGAAAGCATTGCTTTTAATCGCGCCATTCCTACTGACGTCATTGTAATGACCTATGTTCATTTCATTTGGGAAAACTACTGAGACAGTCCTTCTGAGGATGTAAAAAGGCAGGTGGAGAGTGTCTACGATTATAATGAAAACTCCCCAACCTGATTGTGACTGATGAAGGCAAGGGAGCCTACCATTACAAAGAAAATTCCCTAACCCAATCTTCGTATGAGAAAAGACGTTTGGTGACTTCTCCATCGCGTTTCTAGGGTAACGTTAAGTGCTATGCAATTTAATACAATCTTGCTCACAACGTGTACACTACCCAACCTAGAATTCTGTATGTTGTTGTTGTTTGAGTCATCAGTCCATAGACTGGTTTGATGCAGCTCTCCATGCCACCCTATCCTGTGCTAACCTTTTCATTTCTACGTAGCTATTGCATCCTACATCTGCTCTAATCTGTTTGTCATATTCATACCTTGGTCTACCCCTACCGTTCTTGCCACCTACACTTCCTTCAAAAACCAACTGAACAAGTCCTGGGTGTCTTAAGATGTGTCCTATCATTCTATCTCTTCTTCTCGTCATATTTAGCCAAATCGATCTCCTCTCACCAATTCGATTCAGTATCTCTTCATTCGTGATTCGATCTATCCATCTCACCTTCAGCATTCTTCTGTAACACCACATTTCAAAAGCTTCTATTCTCTTTCTTTCTGAGCTAGTTATCGTCCATGTTTCACTTCCATACAATGCCACGCTCCACACAAAAGTCTTCAAAAACATCTTTCTAATTCCGATATCAATGTTTGAAGTGAGCAAATTTCTTTTCTTAAGAAAGCTCTTCCTTGCTTGTGCTAGTCTGCATTTTATGTCCTCCTTACTTCTGCCATCGTTGGTTATTTTACTACCCAAATAACAATATTCAACTACTTCCTTTAAGACTTCGTTTCCTAATCTAATATTCCCTACATCACCTGCCTTCGTTCGACTGCACTCCATTACTTTTGTTTTGGACTTATTTATTTTCATCTTGTACTCCTTACCTAAGACTTCATCCATACCATTCAGCAACTTCTCGAGATCTTCTGCAGTCTCAGATAAAATAACAATATCATCAGCAAATCTCAAGGTTTTGATTTCCTCTCCTTGGACTGTGATTCCCTTTCCAAATTTCTCTTTGATTTCCTTTACTGCCTGTTCTATGTAAACATTGAAAAGGAGAGGGGACAAACTGCAGCCTTGCCTCACTCCTTTTTGGATTGCTGCTTCTTTTTCAAAGCCCTCGATTCTTATCACTGCAGACTGATTTTTATACAGGTTGTAGATAATTCTTCGTTCTCGGTATCTGATCCCTATCATCTTCAGAATCATAAATAGCCTGGTCCAATCAACATTATCGAATGCCTTTTCTAGATCTACGAATGCCATGTACGTGGGCTTGTCCTTCTTGATTCGATCCTCTAAGATCAGACGTAAAGTCAGGATTGCTTCACGTCTTCCTACATTTCTTCTGAAGCCAAATTGATCTTCCCCCAACTCAGCTTCAACTTGTTTTTCCATTCTTCTGTAAATAATACGTGTTAAAATTTTGCAGGCATGATATACTAAACTAATAGTGCGGTAGTTTTCACACCTGTCAGCACCGGCTTTCTTGGGAATAGGTATAACAACATTCTGCTGAAAATCGGATGGGACTTCTCCTGTCTCATACATCTTGCACACTAAATGAAATAACCTTACCATGCTGGTTTCTCCTAAGGCAGTCAGTAATTCAGCGGGAATATCATCAATTCCAGGTGCCTTGTTCCTATTTAGGTCACTCACAGCTCTGTCAAACTCTGACCTCAAAATTGGGTCTCCCATTTCATCAGCATCAACAGCCTCTTCATGTTCCAAAACGAAATTATCTACATCGTTACCTTGATACAACTGTTGGATATGCTCCTGCCATCTTTCTGCTTTGTCTTCTTTCCCTAGAAGTGGCTTTCCATCTGAGCTCTTAATATTCATGCACCTAGATATCCTTTCTCCAAAGGTTTCCTTGATTTTCCTGTATGCAGCATCTACCTTTCCCAGGACCATACAGCCTTCGACATCCTTGCACTTCTCCTTCAGCCATTCTTCCTTAGCTACCTTGCACTTTCTATCCACTTCATTCTTTAATCGCCTGTATTCTTTTCTGCCCTCTTCATTTCTAGCATTCTTGTATTTTCGTCGTTCATCAATCAGGTCTAGTATCTCCTGAGTTATCCACTGATTCTTAGTTGATCTTTTCTTCCTTCCTAACATTTCTTCAGCAGCCCTACTGACTTCATTTTTCATGACTCTCCACTCTTCCTCTACTGTGTTTCCTTCGGCCTTTTCATTTAGTCCTTGTGCAACATGTTCCTTGAAACAATCCATCACACTCTTTTCTTTCAACTTGTCTAGATCCCATCTTTTTGCATTCTTTCCTTTCTTCAATTTCTTCAATTTCAGATGGCATTTCATGACCAACAAGTTGTGGTCAGAGTCCACGTCTGCTCCTGGGAAAGTTTTGCAATCCAACACCTGGTTTCTGAATCTCTGCCTAATCATAATGAAGTCTATTTGATACCTTCCAGTGTCTCCAGGTCTCGTCCACGTATACAGCCGTCGTTTGTGGTGTTTGAACCAAGTATTGGCGAGGACTAAATTATGGTCAGTGCAGAATTCAACCAGCCGACTTCCTCTTTCGTTCCTTTGTCCCAATCCAAATTCTCCTACTGTGCTACCTTCTCTTCCTTGGCCTACCACTGCGTTCCAGTCTCCCATCACAATTAGATTCTCGTCACCTTTGACATATTGTATTAAGTCTTCTATCTCCTCATATATTCTTTCAATTTCTTCATCATCCGCTGAACTAGTAGGCATATAGACCTGCACTATTGTGGTGGGCATTGGTTTGGTGTCTATCTTGGCGACAATAATTCTTTCACTATGCTGGTCGTAGTAGCTTATCCGCTGCCCTATTTTCTTATTCATTATTAAACCAACTCCTGCATTACCCCTGTTTGATTTCGTGTTGATAATTCGGTAGTCGCCTGACCAAAAATCTTGTTCTTCCTGCCAACGTACTTCACTTATACCGACTACATCTAACTTTAGCCTATCCATCTCCCTTTTCAGATTCTCTAACCTACCACAACGATTCAAACTTCTAACATTCCACGCTCCGACTCGCAGAATGTCAGTATCCATCTTCCTGATGATCGCCCCCTCTCGTGTAGTCCCCACCCGGAGATCCGAATGGGGGACTAGTTTACCTCCGGAATATTTTACCCGGGAGGAAGCCATCATCAGTACATCATTCATACAGAGAGAGCTGCATGTCCTCGGGAGGTGGTTACGGCTGTAGTTTCCCGTTGCTTTCAGCCGTGTAGCAGTATCAACACAGCTAAGCCATGGTGAGTATTATTACAAGGCCGTATCAGTCAATCATCTAGACTGCCGCCCTTGCAACTACCGAAAGGCTGCTACCCAATGTAGAATTCCGTAGCGAAACACGGGTACATCAGCTAGTATTTACTATACTTTATACTGTGTATGTGAAAAATAGGAAGAAAATGAATATAATATAGGTTGGTAAGTGGTTGTTATTCTGTGGTGTAGTGGTTAGTGTGATTAGCTGCCACCCCCGGAGACCCGGGTTGGATTCCCGGCTCTGCCACGAAATTTAAAAAGTGGTACGAGGGCTGGAACGGGGTCCACTCAGCCTCGGGAGGTCAACTGAGTAGACATGGGTTCGATTCCCACCTCAGCCATCCTGGAAGTGGTTTTCCGTGGTTTCCCACTTCTCTCCCAGGTTAATGCTGGGATGGTACCTAACTTAAGGCCAGGGCCGCTTCCTTCCCTCTTCCTTGCCTATCCATTCCAAACTTCCCATCCTCCACCAAGGCCCCTGTTCAGCATAGCAGGTGAGGCCGCCTGGGCGAGGTACTGGTCATCCTCCCCAGTTGTATCCTCCGACCCAATGACCCAATGCCTCACTCTCCAGGACACTGCCGTTGAGGCGGTAGAGGTGGGATCCCTCGCTGGGTCCGAGGGAAATACCAACCGTGGAGGGTAAGCAGATTAAGAAAGAAGAAAGGAGAGTTAACACTGTTTCACCCTTTAATTTAAAAAATCGGAATAATACGTCCTTACATTCCTCAAGTGGCTTATAAGAAACACTTGTGCCAAATATCAACCCTTTATCTTCGTGCGAAGTGAGTTATTTCGTAATTACCCCCCTTTATCACAAAATGTCGGAATAAGACATCATTATATTTATAGGAACACCTGTGTCAAAGTTCTGTCCTATAGCTTCGTGGAAATTGTGAGAATCAATGATGAGTGAGTGAGTCAGGATTTTCGATTTTATGTATTGAGAAGAACGTTCTAACATTATAACTTTCTTCATTTTCTTTTCCGTTTACCCTCCAGAGATCATTTTTCCCTCCGACTCCGCGAGGGATCTCACATCTACCGCCTCAAGGGCAGTGTCCTGGAGCGCGAGTCTTTGGGTCGGGAGTTACAACTGGGGAAGATGACCAATACCTCGTTCAGGCGGCCTCACCGCTATGCTGAACAGGGGCCTTGTGAGGGAATGGGAAGATTAGAAGGGCTACACAAGGAAGATGGAAGGAAACGGCCGTGGCATTAATTTAGGTGCCAACCGGGTATTTGCCTGGAGAAGAAATGGAAAACCACGGAAAACCACTTCGACGATGGTTAAGGTGGGTATTAAACCCCCTTCTACTCAGTTGACCTTCCGAGGCTGTGGACCATGTTCCAGCCCTCGTACCACTTTTCAAATTTTCGTGGTAGAGCCGAGAATCGAACCCGGGCTTGCGGGGGTGGCAGCTTGCGGCACTAACCACTTCACCACAGAGGCGGACACTTTCTTCATTAATGTTTGAAATCCCATAAGTCAGGAAATTATAAAACCAGTCTTACAAAAAATATAGTTTTATATTAATCAATCACATGCTTCCATGACTTCTTCAATCAAGACTTAAGTTTCCGAATCATTACTAATGATTCAGGATTTTTCGTATAATTTATAGTTTGCTTGTTTTAAAAATAACCTACTCTATTGTGTTGTTTTGTACCTGAGCCAAAATGTGCACTGGCTGGTAGAAAATTCTCAGCTAGAAATTGCCCAATAGAGTTCAGTTTTCTGTCATCAGGTGGTGTAAAATAGAGATTCGAAATTGACATGCATACGTCCTAAATGGCGTCAAATTAAAATGCCTGCCAACGATCTTATTGTATTGTATGTTTACCCTTAGTACCGTTTCGTGATGATGTTTTATGGACGGATGCCCTTCCTGCCGCCAAACTCAGTTGACGAGCTAATGAAGATGAAACGAATGGCGGTGAATGAAATTGGGTGAGGAGGTGGAACGAATCGGCTGTGCCTATCAATAGGAACTGTCCCGGCATTTGCCTTGAAGTGAAAACCATTAGGGTGGGGTTCGAACCCACTCATCTCCCAAATGAAGAGCTTGCCTCCATAGACGTTGCGCGTTAACACGTGCGACTACTTTGCTCGATAGGTGAGGCCATATTATTATTATTATTATTATTATTATTATTATTATTATTATTATTATTATTATTATTATTATTATTATTTTTTTTTCTTCTACTTACCGAAGGACCTTCATGGACTGTGCTGAGAATACATTGTATTGTAATTTACGGAGCTTGAGTTGCTGCCCCAGAAACTCTTATTAGTAGTTTTCTAATATTACCGCTTTCGGGGTAATGTTCTGACCACGCGGCCTAGAGATAGTGAGCCTGTCCTTTATCCCGAGGGTTCGATTCCCGGCCAAGTAAGGAATTTTACCTGGATCTGATGTTATTGGTTTTACGTCCCACTAGCTACCTTTACGGTTTTCAGAGGTGCCGAAGTGCCGAAATTTTTTCCACAGGAGTCTACCGACTCGAGGTTTAAGTATTTACGCACCTTCAAATACCATCGGACTGAGCCGAATTCGAACTCGCCACTTTGAGTTCAGAAGACCAGCTCTCCACTGCCTGAGCTAGACAGCTCGGCTACATGTCATAACGTAGTCATTACCGTCGCAAACCTAAACGCGAATTAAGGTCACTTGTAATATAGTTCACATTTCGTTTAGCATTGGAGAAGATGATCTTGAATATATTAGCGTTAGAAAGAATAAAGATAATGGTATTGGCTTTATCTTCTACTGACTACTTTTTGGTTTTCAGAGACGCCCAGGTGCCAGTATTTTGTCCTGCAGGAGTTCTTTCAGGTGCCATTAAATGTACCGACACGAGGCTGACGTATTTGAAGCACCTTCAAATACCCATCGGACTGATCCAGGATCGAACCTGCTAAGTTGGGGTCAAAAGGCCAGCGCCTGAACCGTCTGAGCCACTCAGCCTGGCGCGTTAGGAAGGAAATGACGTGTGACCAGCATATTAAGAAATATCCCGGCATTTGTTTGAATTCAAAAGAAAAGAAATACTTTCAGGATAGCAAAAGATGTTCCTGTCATGAAATCCGCCTAATACGGCTGAGACTTCATGATGTTGACCTCAAAGAAGGCCATCTGATGGAGCAGTAAGTAGGCTTGGTTTGTATTTTTTAACGTTATGCTTTTTCCTGAAGATACCCTTCAGTTTCTTTCTTTTCGTTCATTTGAGTGTATGAAAATCCCTTTTCCTCATAGTCGATTAGTGTGTCATATTTCTTCAATTATCGACGAAAGTATCTGGACCCCTTAATCACAAAACCGTGTGAAATGTTTTGAAAAGATTGAAATCATTTGCCGGAGAAATTTCGTATAATCGAACTCCTCTCACCAATTCTATCCAGTACATCTTCATTCGTGATTAGATCTACCCATCTCACCTTCAGCATTCTTTTGTAATACCACATTTCAAAACCTTCTACTTTCTTTCTTTCTTTCTTCCTTTCTGAGCTAGTTATCGCCCATGTTTCACTTCCATAAAATGCCACCTTCCAGACGAAAGTCTTCAAAAACATCCTTCATATTTCCGTATCAGTGCTCGAAGTCAGCTAATTTCTTTTCTTAAGAAAGGCTTTCCTTGCTATGCTAGTCTGCATTTTATGTCCTTCTGACTTCATTTCGTGATATAACATTTCCTGCATCAGCCGACTTCGCTCGGCTGCACTCCATTACTTTGGTTTTGGATTTATTTTTTAAATCTTGTATTTTATGTCCAAGTCTCTGTGTGCATATTATTCAGCTTACAGGGTTCAAAAATTACCGTATTGATCAGTAGCAGAGCAGGGGTATTTCTAGAGCGGTTAATATATTATTTTGTAATGCTAAAATTAGGAATATCTTGGCTTCCTGAAACAGATGAAGCACCTGATGCACTCTGGAACTGATACATGCTCTGTCGACATTCGCGAAGCATAACGCTTATATGTTTTGATTGTTTCGTTCATTGTCACGTTTGGCATTACTCAGTATCAACCATACCTCAGCAATTTCCATACTGTCACAGCCTTAAATGAGATACACTTCAGTGGACGCTACATTTTGCTCTGGCCTGTGCCAAAAGACAGATGCAGACTGCATCCGTCAAGAAATAGCAACAAGTGAGAACTCAGTCGTATAGATGTGAACATTCAAATTTTAGCTCCGGTGTAGTTTTCGAGATGTTACATGGGAGTGTTTTTCTTCTTTCAATTAACAGCCTTCGCACAGTGCAGTTTCATGCTGTCACACGTGTTGAGGACGGTAAGACGTTAATTTATCTTACTGAAGTTGGCCGCCAGACCTCGTCTTATGCAACGCTTGATTGATGTGTCTCTTTCATTTGCATAACTCCTGGGGCCTTGAGGTCTCGAAAAAACAAACGAATACAATGTTGCGTGTCGTGTCGAGCAACAAGGTCGCTCTCACTTCCATTTCATTTTCAAAGGAAGACTCGCCAGCTCGATCTTTACGATTCTGAAGACATCATTATAGCTTTAGGAAATGACTGAACTATAAACTTTATGTTGGCGTTCGCATTTAACATTGATAAGGCGATGCAAATGGAGGTTTGAATATTAGCGCATGGAAGCCGATGCTTGCTCTGCTCCCCAGCTGCAACTAGTTTTGTACGGTGCGACCGGCCAACGAGCACCGAAATTAATACGTTGGGTGCCACAGGGGACACCGGTGACTATATTTGAATTTCCTGCTAGGCCACGGAGGACATGGATGTCCGCTTGTACAGCGTAAAAGTAAAGTGTCGACCCACAGAGCAAAATGTCAAGAATAAAAACTATTGGCGCCCAACGCGCTCGGCGGTGTGTGTTTCATTTTAAAGTTTTCCTTTCGCACACTTTCCTTTTCATCTTGACCTCGATTCTATTCTTTCATCCTTGCCAGTCTTCGTTGCACTTTATTTTATTTTATTTTAATTATTTCTTTTACCACATTTCTTCCTCATCGTCTTTGATGTACCGTATGTGATCTTGCTGTCTATTTTACAACGCACACACATATTAAGCAGGAAACATTTTAATTGGAGCTAAGGTGGAGCACCACTTACAGTAGACTACGCTAACAACGGTAAAGTACAGTAGAACCCCGCTTAACCGAACTTCGCTTAACCGAAACCCGCCTTAACAGAAATGCTCTTGCAAAATTGTATTTTAATATTTTGTTTTTACCCTCTCGTTCTTAGCCGTCGATATTAGCAATTCTCTTCCTATGTGTGCTGAGAGCTACTAGGCAAACCCTATTTTTATATTGTGACTTACGCCGGAATGCAAAACAGTTTCTTAGCCTTTAGTTCATTCCATGATACATTTTTTCTTGAACAAGCAGGAATTATTATTATTATTATTATTATTATTATTATTATTATTATTATTATTATTATTATTATTATTATTATTATTATTATTATTATTATTATTATTATTAGGGGCTGCCTGGCCGAGGCGGTAAAGGCGTGCTCGGTTCGCTCGGAAGGATGTGGGTTCGAATCCCCGTCAGGAAGTCGTAAAATTTAAGAAACGAGATTCCCACTTCCGGAGGTGCATATGGCCCTGAGGTTCACTCAGCCTATACCAAAAATGAGTACCAGGTTAATTCCTGGGGGCAAAGGCGGCCGGGCGTAGAGCTAACCACTCTACCCCATCACGTGCCGAGGTTAACAATGGTGGGAGCCTTTAACTTTCACTCCTCCAAGGGCCTTCATGGCCTATACGGAGGTGACTTTGCTTTGCTATTATCATTATTATTATTATTACTGTATTATTCGTTATGAAGATTATGCAGACGACTCCGACCTCGACAATAGCAGTTCTGAGAACTGAGTTACAGCAGATGATGGATTTAATGTATTGGAGGTAAGATTGGTTTCGAACGTTTATTAAAATACAGTACCGCACGCTTTAATTACAGTACTGTAATAAAATTACTTGGGCGAGGTACTGGTCATCCTCTCCAGTTGTATCCCCCGACCCAATGTTTCACGCTCCAGGACACTGCTCTTGAGGGTGCAGGGGTGGGATCCCTCGCTGAGTCTGAGGGGAAAATCCAACCCTGGAGGGTAAACAGATTAAGAAAGAAGGAAAGAAGAATAAAATTACTGTATACAGTATTCAGTTCAGTAGTAACAAAAAATAAAGTTTCATTATTTCAGAGTGCTTTGCGCTTTGTTGAACAAAGCAATGAATCTACACCAGCGGATATACTGTTGATTAAACGGTGGCGCGACAGAGCTGGACCAAGCAAATTCAGGAAAAAAAAACCCACTGGTTTTATACAATGAGTGATATTATGTCAGTATTTTAATGTTAATATACAGTATGCACCTTTGCTTAACAGAATTTCTGCATTTTTATTTCGACATTTAACTTCCGAAAATATTTACCATGTGTCGTCTGAAAAAACGCGTCAACCCTCCCTTTATTTCGGATAAACGGGGTTCTACTGTATTCTCAAATTCAAGCCACCATTATTAGAGAATTCTTCCTCGTGAACAGACGAGTGGTAAGCTTATAGTTGAAGTTAAATTTATTGCAGAGGATAATCGGTATTGTATCACCAGAGATGCACGGACTTTTAACGTGCATCCGTTACTTTCGGTCCGAGGTATGAGTGACAGTATGAAATCGACACGTGACACTTTTCGACACACCACACAGTGGTCCCAAATGATGAACACGTGTCCAAAATAGTATATGAAGGCGTGTTTCGAATTTTATGAAATTTTGAACATTTTCGGGGTCGCTGATTACATATCCGAACTCAGTGGCGCACTACTTTATTAAAATATCATGCAGTTTACCTGAAATTCAGTATATGTGGGATTTTGAAGTCCCTGATTACAAGTACGAAGTCTAATCTTGAAAGAATAAAATTGAAGTCAGCCTCTGAGATGTAGTGGTTAGTGTGATTAGCTGCCACCCCCCAGAGGCCCGGGTTCGATTCCCGGCTCTGCCATGAAATTTGAAAAGTGGTACGAGGACTGGAACGGGGTCCACTCAGTCACGGGAGGTCAGCTGAGTAGAGGGGGTTTCGATTCCCTCCTCAGCCATCCTGGAAGTGGTTTTCCGTTGTTTCCCGCTTCTCCTCCAGGCAAATGCCGGGATGGTACCTAACTTAAGGCCACGGCCGCTTCCTTCCTTCTTCCTTGCCTGTCCCATCCAATCTTCCAATCCCTCCACAAGGCCCCTGTTCAGCATAGCAGGTGAGGCCGCCTGGGCGAGGTACTGGTCATCCTCCCCAGTTGTATCCACAGACCCAGAGTCTGAAGCTCCAGGACGCTGCCCTTGCGGTGGTAGAGGTGGGATCCCTCGCTGAGTCCGAGGGAAAAACCGACCCTGGAGGGTAAACAGATTACGAACGAACAAAATTGAAATCAGTAATGTAAATATCACAAAGTAGCCTACTTACAGCTATAAAAAATGGCGTATGGCTTTTAGTGCCGGGAGTGTCTGAGGACAATTTCGGCTCGCCGGATGCAGGTCTTTCGATTTGACTCCCGTAGGCTACCTGCGCGTCGTGATGAGGATGAAATGATGATGAAGACGATACATACACCCAGCCCCCGTGTAAGCGAAATTAACCAATTATGGTTAAAATTCCCGGCCCTGCCGGGAATCGAACCCGGGACCTCTGTGACCAAAGGCCAGCACGCTAACCATTTAGCCATGTAGCCGGACACTTACAGCTATATTTGTTGTAGATTGCAACCACTGTCCAATTTTACGAAATAATACTTGTTCTGTTGTTCTGTGAGATTGCTTTTATGTCGATTTTAAATTACACATAAACTTTCTTAAATCAGTTTTTACATCTGGATGTATTCTGTAAGCAATCTTTCTCCATGCAGCTAAATTTTGTTCTAAAATTAAAAGCTTCATGCCCAAGTACTTACCAAGTTTCTTTCTGGTTTATTAGTTCAGGATTCTGCAATATGAATATAATGGAATTGTTCATATTAAATAAAAGCCGGCTATAGAATATCAAATTACATTTAATATTACTCGATAATAAATAGCAGAATAGAATTTACTGCAGTAGCGTTCGGATAAACCAAATGTATCAATATATCAATCAATCAACATTGATCTGTATTTAGGGCAGTCGTCCAGGTGGTAGGTTCCTTATGTGTTGTTTTCCTAGCCTTTTCTTAAATGATTGCAAAGAATTTGGAAATGAACTGAACGTCTCCCTTGGTAAATTATTTCAATCCATAACTCCCCCACCTATAAATCAATACTTGCCCCAATTTTTTCTCTTGAATTCCAACTTTATCTTCATATTGTGATAATTTCTACTTTTAAAAACACCTCTCAAACTTTTTCGTCTACTAATGTCATTCCACGCTATCTCTCCACTGACAGCTCAGAACACACCACTTAGTAGAGAAGCTCGTCTCCTTCCTCCCAAGTCTCCCCAGCCCAAATTTTGCAACATTTTCCTTACCTTACTATTTTGTTGGAAATCACCCTGAACGACTGGTACGAGAAAGGAAGGCAGGAAATTGTTGAACATTTCCTTTCAATATGCATAACCATTAGTCCCGTTTCCTTATAAGGGGTTAGGGATGAGATGAAATGAAACTATATCGTATGTTTTTATGGATGGATGCCCTTCCCGTCGCCAACCTCATTTGAGGGGGTAATGAAAGGGAAATGAATGTTGATGAATGGAATTAGGTAGGAAGGTGGAAGGAATCGGCTATGGTCTATTTATAGAAACTGTCCCGGAAGGTTCTTGGGAATAAAAATGGGAAACCACAGCAAACCATTCTCAGGACAGCTAACAGTGAGGTTCGAACCCACTCCTCCCTCGAATGCACAGGTTTGCCCCATAGCCGTAGCGCGTTAAAACGCGCGGCCATTCCTCTCGTAGTATTGCTATTTATTTATGCTCAGCATATATTCAAAATCGCCGACCCCCTGGTGTAGGGGTAGCGCGCCTGCCTCTTACCCGGAGGCCCCGGATTCGATTTCTGGCTAGGTCAGGGACTTTTACCTGGATCTGAGGGCTGGTTTGAGGTCCACTCAGCCTACGTGATTAGAATTGAGGAGCCATTTGACGGTGAGATAGCGGCCCCGGTCTAGAAAACCAAGAATAACGGCCGAGAGGATTCGTCGTGGTGACCACACGACACCTCGTAATCTGCAGGCCTTCGGGCTGAGCAGCGGTTGCATGGTAGGTTAAGGCCCTTCAAGGCCTGTAGTGACATGGGGTTAGGGGTTATATATTCGAGATCACATCTAGAAACTCCCTGTAAAAATAGTTTATTTACAAATACATTAGATTCGTCATAAATTGAAGAAAAGTTATGATCCGGCGAGATCCTGTAATTTTTGCAAAATGGAATATTTAGACCACGGCCTCTCAAACGCCCAAAATCTCACGCGTGCAAACTGAGGCGCAGAGTTCCTGTGCACAGGGCATCGATCCCACTCGGCTCGGCTCGGACCAACGCTTCGTCTCTGGGCTATTCGGCTAAGCTCGGCTTAACTCGGCTCGGATTTGGAGCGCTACGGAGCAAGTGAGGAAGAGGGAGACAGGTGGAGTGAGCGAGACAGGCGTGGGGAAAGAGAGAGACAGCGCTATTGCTCCAAATCGAGGAGTGGGGTTTGCATTCTGGTCAGCCAAGCGAAGTCGTCTTTTGTACCGTGCACAGTGCAATGCACTGGTGCATGCACCATGAGAGGCTCTGATTTAGACTATGATATACTAAGTATGCAAATTATCTAATTACCTCCTGGAATATACAGCTCCAAATGGAATTAATATCAAACACATGCATGTAAAAGTTTTAGGCACTTGAAATCACGCCAAAATTAAAGAGCGTGTATATGGCTTGCACGTTATTCATGGAGCGGTAACTTTGTTACGCAGTACCATAGCCGACAAAGACGATAGACTCGCTTCCTTTTACTACAGTACAGCGAGAAGATTATATAGGCCTTACTAAATTCTTTTCCTAGTTGTTTTACTTCGCACCGACACAGATAGGTCTTACGGCAACGATGGGGCAGGAAAGGGTTAGGAGTGGGAAGGAAGCGGCCGTGGCCTTAGTTAAGGTACAGCCTCAGCATTTTCTTGGAGTGAAAATGGGAAACCACGGAAAACCATTTTCAGGGCTGCCGACAGTGGGGTTCGAACCTACTATCTCCCGAATACTGGATACTGGCCGCACTTAAGCGACTGCAGCTATCGAGCTCGGTGGAGTACTAAATTCAGAATAATACATTTTGTTTTCTCGAGTTTTTGAACAGCTTTTTGCTCGTTTCGACCACAGTGAGCCGTGGTCAACGCTTGTATCTCAGAAACTATCCACACTATATACCATCGTTTAATTATGCACAAGACAACGTAACAATCATTATCACGGATGACGTCATCACAGTGCAGCAAGGGAAAACAAATGGAACCGACTGCATTACCGTTTTGTTTTTGTATCAGCTGTAACTTCAGACTGAGTGGATGTATTTCGATGACAAAAAGGCCATTTGAAAGGGAAGAACAAGTTCTTTGAGGCATCACAATAGACTCCTGTACAGTAACGTGTGAAACGAGTAAATAGTTCGTGTGCAAAGTGTAATTTGGCGACAGAATTTCAAAAAATCGAAGATTGTCGCTCAAAAATCTAAGAAGAAATTGATGAAAAATAGGTTGGTGTGCCTCAGAGCAATGCTGAACGTTATAGTCAGTATAGCGTACGTCTTAAAGCCGGGCGTCAGAAAAGGACAAGATGGGCACGGTGTGAATGGACTGTTTCTGTGTCTGTCGTGGTTGATGTCGACATCAAAAGGCGTCGTGGAGTACAAGAGCAATCTGACATTCGAATGGTGAACACGGCGTTATAGAAAGTACAGCGGGCACGTTTAAAACTAAGCGTCCGAGTGAGCGCGGTGCGATACTGTTCTCGGAGTCAATAGGGGGCTTCTACGTCTACAGTAGCCTACTGATGGATGTCGACGATAATGATCAGAATCCTTAGAGGAACTTCATGGAGACGATTATTACGAAACAACAACATAACGACCTTGGTTTGAGATACGGGAATTTAGCAACTCTCATTTCACTGAGATGTTTCTGGAAAACGTACCATATAGACGTATATTCGCATAAAACGCATGCGGCTCTATCCGATACTACCTAACTCCCAATATTTTTCCGCCCTTCAAAAATCCGACTACCTCAGCCGGATTGAACCCGCTATGTTGGAATCCACACTATCACTCATTCATAGATAGTAATCTAGCAGGCCTAGTTCTTTACAATGTCAATAATTAGAGCACACAATGCAGAAGACTGTACTATACAACATGTTCCCGTGATGGTGATTTCAGGGATGCTGGAGAAGTGCACATGTATCAATTTGAGATGCGAGAATCCCGATCTGGAAACATCTGTCTCACCTTATACGCCAAAGCTGTTGTTCGTAGGCTGCAGGTTCGTCAATGCATGTGATTTCAATATAATGTGGTCCCAACCCACTTTTCATATGCTGCTCCCGAACTCCTTGAACACGTTCTCGACAAGCGGACAGAAACAGAAGGAACAGTCGCCAGCTCGTTCGTCTAATACGACCCCACTTAATTTCTTTTTTGTGGGATCAAGGGAAAAGTCTTGTTTAAGAGAAACCTGTAAAGACTGGAGAGAAACTTGTATAAACAAAAATTCCTCGCTGCCTGTGACAACGTTAGAATGTCGCCAGAGTTGTTCGACTTACTGCGACGTTCCATGCCTAGATCGAAGTGAGGGGCGGGGGTAATGCCGTTTTGAACAGCAATTGTAAATGTCTTCGTAGCGTGTATATTTAGTGCAGGTATATAGAGTTATTATATCTCCAGACAAATATTTGTAACGTATTTTTTACCCCTCATTCATGGGTATCTCAAAACAAATTTGGTTTATATCCAATGACTGAGGTGTTTTCGGACCAGGGTTCCCTATTTCACATTGTTAAGTGTGACCTTCTCCCGCATTCCTGAAAGTCTGTATCATCGTCCCCTCAGAAACACTCTGTATAGCTTATCACTTACTGAAAGCTAGATTATCCTGGGCCCGGATCCACGACCACGACAGAAGTTCGACATCCACGATACTGTATCCCTGATACAGAAAGCACAAAATATGGATAGTTAATTAATGGTGGTCGCCAACCATCTGTGAGAAATAGGCTCTACAAGAAGAAAAAGAAATATAAGAAGAATTGGAAGGTACATCGTTTTATGTTAATGTAAACGGAATTAAAATATCAGCGGATGTTCTTACGTGGAAATGAGGAGGAAGCATGGCCAGGCTATCGGAACAAGAAGACCCAACTAACTGGGGCAGTTCCTGAGACACAAGAGGTAATTGGATGAAACTAGGATGAGTAAGACGAAGCCATGTATTTTTAGCCCAACTCCAGAATGACATAAAGGTTAATGGTTAAACGGATGTTAAATGAACAGTACAAAAACTCCTGCATTGAAGAAGAATCAGTAGAGGCGTCAACGAGACGGCAGACTTCATCAGACAGAGAGACAAAGGAAGAGAAACTGAAAATACCGCACCTTGTACTCTATGGAGATATTTCCTTCCAACAGCTATTTAAAGGTTAGTCGTTGTGTTAGCAGAAGACTCAATTGCTACAATGTACCGTACGTTTAGAATTCGCACAAGTTAATAGACAAAAAAATGTCGAGGTCCATGAAGTAGATGGAAATGTGTCCGCTCTGATTTCAATAGGAGTCTCTCAGGTTGATTTGTGCTAAGGTCTGAGTGACCCTCAGAAGTATGATACATATCATTTCTATTTTCATCTACCTGGCTAGGACTTCAGACCACCCCCAACCAAGTACCTCTTCAACCAAGCTTGTCTCCTTGAATATTGATGAGAAGAGACCTCATAGTTGTTTGCTAGATTGCGAAGCAGAAGTTTCTTTGTAATCGTCTGCACCTCGTTCGAAATCACTGCCAATCATGTTTTGAAATGCAATCCAGTTCTGTTCTCCTTATCATCGTTGTACGGAAATGAAATTAATAGGACTACAGAAAGGTCGAAAGACTTACAATAAAGCCGATGGAAATAAATATCGGTTGTTTGCTTGACAGGGTTTTTAAAGTGGAATGTGTCATTTAAATAACGTTATTTCTTTGTTGTTAAATTGATATTAAGTTATTGCCAATAATACGATAACTTCACAGTTGTGAGGCCTCTGAATAATAATAATAATAATAATAATAATAATAATAATAATAATAATAATAATAATAATAATAATAATAATAATTTATATAAGGTTTGTTTACAACTTGCTTTACGTCGCACCGACACAGATAGGTCTTATGGCGACGATGGGTCAGGAGATGTCTAAGAGTGGGAAGGAAGCGGACGTGGCCTTAATTAAGGTGCAGCCCCAGCATTTGGCTGGTGTGAAAATGGGAAGCCACGGAAAATCATCTTTAGGGCTGCTGACGGTGGGACTCGAACCCACTATCTCCCGAATACTGAATACTGGCCGCATTTAAGCGACTGCAGCTATCGAGGTCGGTAATATCAGGTTGTTGCTCATAAAATGTCAGATTTGGTTGTGGAGGTTGATGACAATGAACTTTTATCAGTCAATATAGGCACCAGTAAATACAACAACAATTCTCTCAATGTGAGACAAATGCATTTATTCATAATTCATACAAGTTTGACTGTTGGGCGTAAGAAATTCCTTGGAGGTGCTTTTGGTGGCTGTTTAATTGTTGAACCGTTTGCCAGCCAAATGTTCAAAATATTTAAAAACATGGTAATCGGTTTTGGAGAGGTCTGTTGAAAATGTTGGATGGCAAAGAGTCTCATAGTGCAAGTTGTGTAGTTTTTAAACTGTTGCTCTTGACACATATGGACGTGCTTTTTCATGAAGCAATGTAGTCCTATCTCGATGAATCTTGGACACTTAACGCACAATGTTTCTTGCTTTCCATCCAGCTTGATGCAGTACTTCTCAGCGTTAAAACGACCCTACGTCGAAGTCAGATTAGAATGCATTGGGGTGGTCTAAATGAATATCTACCAACGACAATACGTCAAAGTCAGATTAAAATGCATTGGGGTGGTCTAATGTATGCATCACATTTCCAGATGATGCAGTGAATAATACTCGCGCAGTATCACCGAATAATTTCCATCATCCTCCTAGTATGAAAGTTCGGTTTCGACTTGTGTTTTGAGGCCACATTAGAGTCTGGCCCTTGTGCAAACCGAGGCGACTATTGTATAAAATCCATTTTTCGTCACTATCCTGTAAGGAAACGGAATGTTTCTATTTCGGGACAGCAGAGAGGTACATATTTCCAGACTACATCGCGAACTATAACTCTTATGATTATACCGTATGTGCACATGCAGGAATATTAAAACTCTATATACTCTAATACGAAAAATCATGTCAACACGAAATTCATGAGAAACAACGAGATTGAACGCGGAAGTTCAAGGATATTTGTGCAAGTTCGCTAAAATATTTGAAAAACATAAAAGACCCAAAATCTTTACTGGAACCAGCGACCCACAGTCAAGATTGAACGAACAAGAACTTCAGAGATAAGTATCAAAAGAGGAGTACGCCAAGGTTGCATACTTTCCAAAACCAAACCCCATGGCGCAACAGCTCGGAAGGTCCATGACCTACCAAGTGAACACTGCTCAGCCCGAAGGCCTGCAGATTACGAGGTGTCGTGTGGTCAGCACAACGAATTTTCTCGGCCGTTATTCTTGGCTTTCTAGACCGGGACCGCCATCTCACCGTAAGATAGCTCCTCAGTTGTAATCACATTGGCTGAGTGGACCTCGAACCAGCCCTCAGATTCAGATAAAAATCCCTGACCTGACCGGGAATCGAACCCGGGGCCTCCGGGTCAGAGGAAGGCACGCTAGCCCTACACCACGGGGCCGGCTAAAAGATACTTTTACCGCTCCTATTCAACCTGTATGCTGATCACATCTTCAAAGAAGCCTTGGATGATACTGAGCTGTGATAGTAAATGGGGGCCGATGACCTTCGATGTTAGGCCCCTTAAAACAACAAGCACAAGGATAGTAAATGGAGTCGTCATAAACAATATTAGATATGCAGATGACTTCAAGGACTGCTCAGCAGAATTCATTTCAGTGGATTAAGATTTGGTCTAAGTAACTTATCTTATTTTTCTTCTTTATCTGTTTACCCTCCATGGTCGGGTTTTCCCTCGGACTCAGCGAGGGATCCCACCTCTAGCGCTTCAAGGGCAGTATCCTGGAGCTTCAGACTCTGGGTCGGAGGATACAACTGGGGAGGATGACCATTACCTCGCCCAGGCGGCCTCACCTGTTATGCTGAACAGGGGCCTTGTGGGGAGGGGGGATGGGAAGATTGGAAGGGATAAACAAGGAAGAGGGAAGGAAGCGGCCGTGGCCTTAAGTTAGGTACCATCCCGGAATTTGCCTGGAGAAGTGGGAAACCACGGAAAACCACTTTCAGGATGCCTGAGGTGGGAATCGAACCCACCTCTACTCATTTGATCTCCCGAAGCTGAGTGGACCCCGTTCCAGCCCTAGTACCACTTTTCAAATTTCGTGGCAGAGCCGGGAATCGAACCCGGGCCTCCAGGGGTGGCAGCTAATCACACTAACCACTACACCACTGAGGCGGACCTAAATAACATAAATGCCACAAAAAACAAGTTCATGGTATTTAGCAGAAGCAATCATGAAGGTGTCTTCATTTCATTGAATAATCAAAACAATGAACGAGTAAGACAGTTCACATACCTTGGGAGCACCATAACAGACAGTCTGGGCCCTGAAAAAGAGATCAGATGCCGTATTGAGCTTTCCAAATAATTTTTTCAAAAGATGACAAGATGATAATCTAAACCTCAAACTCAGGCAAAAGCTGTCGAGATGTTACGTCCGGTCAACACTGCTTTGTCCGACTCGTTGGCTGAAAGTTCAGCGTACTGGCCTTCGGTTCAGAGGGTCCCGGGTTCGATTCCCGGCCGGGTCGAGGATTTTAACCTTCATTGGTTATTTCCAGTGGCCCGGGGGCTGAGTGGTTGTGCTGCCCGCAATATCCCTGCAACTCACACACCACACATAACACTATCCTCCACCACAATAACACGCAGTTACCGACACATGGTAGATGCCGCCCACCCTCATCGGAGGGTCCGCCTTACAAGGGCTGCACTCGGCTAGAAATACCCACACGAAATTAAAAACACCGCTCTATAGAGAAGAGACCTGGACTGTCAAAGCTTCCTCCAGAAACAGATTATAGGCCTTTGAAATGTGGTTACACAGGAGAATGCTCAGAATAGCCTGGACAGATTTTGTAGCCAATAATGAAGTGTTAAGGGGAGCTAGAGCTGAGCATGAGCTGGCAAACATCATCAAAACCAGGAAAACAAGTTACTTAGGCCATACCGGGCGAGTTGGCCGTGCGCGTGGAGGCGCGCGGCTGTGAGCTTGCATCCGGGAGATAGGGGGTTCGAATCCCACTGTCGGCAGCCCTGAAGATGGTTTTCCGTGGTTTCCCATTTTCACTCCAGGCAAATGCTGGGGCTGTTCCTTAATTAAGGCCACGGCCGCTTTCTTCCAACTCGTCGCCATAAGACCTATCTGTGTCGGTGCGACGTAAAGACCCTAGCAAAGAAAAAAAACTTAGGCCATGTTCCATACCTGATATTACAAGGAAAGAAGGCAGGCGAGCAGCTGGTAGACCACCGATGTCTTGGCTCCAAAACATCAAAGACTGGACTTGCATCAACAACACCGAACAACTCTTCAAATTAGCTAAAGAAAGGTGTACTTTTTCCAGGGTGATCGCCAACGTATGGCACTTGAGGAAGAAGTAGTAGAAGAAGAAGAAGAACCAAAATTCCGAAACAATGAATAGAAATATATAATGAGAGTTTAGGAATTATCTTGAATCGATTCATTTTAGATTCAGGGATTTTTTTAAAAATTTTGCTTCCAGCAATGTGTTTCGTTTTGCAGATACCTGGGAGAATGTATCCACCCCTTTTACTCTCTGGAAAATATTCCCCCTTTTTTTTAACATCGCAGGCTAGGTTTATACAGTGATTAGCACAGGGTAGATTGCTAATGGTACAATGTGAGAGGGAATTCATGCCTGCACACCGTGATATTTTGCTGCCATATTCGTTCCTCCATCATAGGTTTGCCGTTGTAAGTCTTGAACTTATTGGAGTCAACACGGAATGTGGTTTTGACCTAGTTTTGCGGCTGCATGTCCTTCCTGACACCAACCCTACGCGGAAGAATGTATTCTTTAATGTTTGTTGCTTTGGTATTATAGTATGTTGTGCTTATATAAAGATAAGTTTATAAGACGAACACAAAAACCCAGTCCCCGAGCCAGAGGAATTAACCATACGCAGTTAATATTTCCGGTCAGGCCGGGAATCGAACCCCGGGTCCTCTGAACTGAAGGTTACGACACTGACCATTTAGCCAAGGAACCGGACGTAAGTTTTGAACTTATAAAGCAATATTACTAAGCATGGTTAAAATGATTTTTGTTCGATTCTTCCTCTCGTACGCACCACTAATATAGAGACCACATAAACAGAATGCGGTGTATAAAACAACATTCATGCACACAGTATGTTCACAGGCTTATAACAATGATTTCATGAGCACAACATGATATAATCCTTATTACATCAGTCCCTGTGGGAAATAAACAGCTTTGACATTCGCTCTGCACTGTTGAAATAAAACTGTCATATTTGCTTTAAATTGGATACGTTTGAAGCATTCTCATCGGCTTGTGTTATGAAAGGTGGACGGAAATACAATTGTATGTATGACTTACCGCGGGGAATTTGGTGCAAAGCAGCTCCTGGCTCCAATTCAAACGTTACGTTCATCGGCAAATCTGTTCCTCATATATTGTTTTTAATGCTCTTTGGCATGTATATTTACTGGAATATTTCGGGAGGGCAGCCCGCCAGATCCACATGAGCTACGAGAACAGAGAGATAATTCGCCTTGTTCAAACTTAGAACTACTGTACACTGACCGGAGGGAGGAAATTTTGAGAGTTACAGAATTTACATTCTCTGTTCAAATCCTTGATGTATAAGAAAATGTGTATATTGAATAGTTATACAATATGAAGAAGACTGAACCAAGAAAGTGAGAAGACAGGGTAATAAGTTACTGAAAACTAAATAGCCTACAAGGGGAACAGCAATTTAGCGTACTGATATAGTTTTCTTCTTCTTCTTTCCCCTCACACCTTGTTCGGGTCACGGATGCGAACTGTGTCGCATATGTCGAGTTGACCCTGTTTTACGCTCGGATGTCCTTCCCGACTCCAACCCTATGTGGAGGGATGTCCAATAATAATAATAATAATAATAATAATAATAATAATAATAATAATAATAATAATAATAATAATAATAATAATAATAATAATAATAATCAGTGCTCGAACAGTTTTCTTCTGGCCTAGGTGTCAGTTCTGAAGAACAAGCGCCACAATATACAAATTCAGTGTGATTCATAGGCCTACATGTTTCGGCCTTAAATGATATTTACTGGTATAAAAAGTACGAACTAAACTTAGTGTACAGCCTGTCCCTGGAAGATTACAGCAAAATAAGGCAATATAAATGAAGATTTACAAAGCAGTAGTGTGTGCTTTTATTCATGGGAGAAGCCACAAGTTGGTTCTTAAATTGGTGCGACAATGTTTCGATCTTCTTTTCTCCAAAATTCTCTTGTTCCTTCCCTTCTAGCCAGGCAAAAGCATCAGATACCCTGGTGAACATTTCAATGTTATGTTCGCACTTGAAAAACATTTCCTCTGGGTGTTTTGCTCCATCTTGCACCAAATTTTCTTTGTTAGCTTGAAGGGAATAGCTGATACTACTATTTTTTTGCTAGTTGTTTTACGTCGCACCGACACAGATAGGTCTTGCGGCGACGATGGGACAGGAAAGGGCTAGGAGTGGGAAGGAATCGGCCGTGGCCTTAATTAAGGTACAGCCCCAGCATTTGCCTGGTGTGAAACTGGGAAACCACGGAAAGCCATTTTCAGGGCTGCCGACAGTGGGGTTCGAACCTACTATCTCCCGAATTCTGGATACTGGCCGCACTTAAGCGACTGCAGCTATCGAGCTCGGTGATACTACTATTCTACCCTTGTAATTGCAAACTCGTAATTCAACAGAATTAAATACAAATATTTGACATTCAGCGTAAATCTGAAACTTTGAAATTTATCGAATTACGAATTTATTATAATGTGCTTTTAATCCATAGAGGAGAGGGCAGGCTGATGACCTTCAATGTTAGGTCCCTTTAAACAACAAGCCTCATCATCATCATCATCATCAACAATCCATGTGGGTTGCCTGGCTGAGGCGGTAAAGGCGTGCTCGGTTTACCCGGAAATACGTTCGAATCCCAGTCAGGAAGTCGTAAAATTTAAGAAACGAGATTTCCACTTCCAGAGGTGCACATGGCTCTGAGGTTCACTCAGCCTACACCAAAAATGAGTACCAGGTTAATTCCTGGGGGCAAAGACGGCCGGGCGTAGAGCTAACTACTTTACCCATCAAGTGCCGAGGTTACGGATAGTGGAAGCCTTTACCTTCCACCCCTCCAAGGGCCTGCATGGCTTGTACGGAGATGACTTTGCTTTGCTTTTAATCCACCCACGTAAAAATCAGATCTCCTGGGAGGTTAAAATAATTGGGAATACCAACGTCAGGAAAACCTAGGCGCCAGACTCGGTATTCCCAGTCGTCGCGGTAACCTGGCGCCCGGGACTTTTCGAGCCCTGAATGATGATGATGATGATGATAATGATGATGATAAGATCTTATCTTCACAGCATCAGACGATTTCCTATATGACAAGAAATATCAGCATTTTCCATGTTTTCTCCATAATCATTAGCAGTTAAAATCTGTACTATAGTTACTCTGGTGTTAATACTTCATATGATATTTATTTCATCCTGGTAACGCACCGGCGAGGCGACGAGGTGTGCTTATGAGTTGTCTACTTCAATGAGAGATGTACAGATGATTCCATTGATTAAACTTCACTACTGTTTTATTGATAGTTATGGCTTATCTGTATCGATTACCACAAGGTTATATGTGATTTAGTATTCATAAAGTGGTATGACAATTGTTTGTTGAAAAACTCTTTAGTCCCGTTTCTTGATACGGGGTCAGAGATGAGGTGAGATGAGTATATATGGCATGACTTTACGGCCGGATGCCCCTCCTGACACCAACCCCAGTTGAGGAGCTGATGAATTATGGTTAATGAAATTGGGTACGGAGATGGAAGAATTTTTTTTTCTTTTTGCTATTCGCTTTACGTCGCACCGACACAGATACGTCTTATGGCGATGATGAGATAGGAAAGAGCTAGGAATGGGAAGGAATCGGCCGTGGCCTCAATTAAGGTACAGCCCCAGCATTCGCCTGGTGTGAAAATGAGAAACCATGGAAAACCATCTTCAGGGCTCCCGACAGTGGGGCCCTGAAGATGGAAGAAATCGGCTGTGGCCCGTGAATAGGAACTCTCCCGGAATTTGCCTGGAAGTGGAAATGGGAAACTACAGTAAACCATTCTCAGGACAGTCGACCGTGGTGTTCGAACCAATGCGCCTCCCTAATGTAGAGCTTGGCTCCATAACCGTAGAGCCTTAACACGCGCGACTACTCCGCTCAGTTAGTAAGTATTGACAATTCAAGGAAATAAAATATTCCTGCAAAATTGTCTCAGAAGAAGTTACAGTACCCCAATCTCAACAAATATATATATATAATATTGAAAATATATTGTCGGAAAACAAATATATTGTATGTACCAAGAAGTTGAAGTGAGTAGTACTGAAATCACAACGTGTTTGTTTAAAGTAAAAAATAGTGAGGAGGGGGACGAGGAATGTTATTGTCATTTTGGAAAACTCATACGTGGCTCTTTTTAAGTCAGTCGGTTTCTTGTTTAAATCTATCAGAGGCGTAGCCAAGGGATTTATTTACTGGTGGTTAGGACTCCCCTCCCCATAGACGTTTTACAAAAGAAAATGAGCAGAAACTAGCAATAAATAAGTGATGAATGACAACCGCCTGACTAAAGGAATATTTAAATATATAATATGATTGAGGAGGACAACGAAATGGGTGGAGGATGTTAAGAAGGACGCAGAAGAAATTAAAATAACAGCAGAATTGATCCTCAACAGAAAAAAGTTCAGAACTCGAGTAGATGACCACAATTTCCATGAAGAGCAGCGAAGAACATGCCCAAATTTGTAATATCTGAGGAGCAGAGAAAAATAAGGAGTGAACGAATGAAGAAGTTCTGGGAAGAGAAAAGAAGAAGACTTGGCCAGAAAGCATTAAGTTTCATGCGGTCTACAGTTGGCTAAATTCGGAAGCAAGAAGAAGAAACAAGTGAAAGTTGGCTCAGTGGGTTGGCTCTTGAATATTCACAAATACATAATTGTAAAACTAACAGATGTCTTGAATCTGTTTCCTAAGAACCCTCGAAAGTTGAATATTAGTGTAATCTGAACATGCCATTCGTTGTAAAACTGTTGCCCTTTATGATATTGTTCTTGTTCTGTATTGTAATGTAACATTTTGTAGTGTACTGCAATCTGAATATCAACATAATTCGCGTGTATCAGACACTCATCCATGCGCATATCACTCGCTCGCAAGCACCTTCATTGCGTTCTGTCATCATTTTGCAACTATACCTCTCCTCCTCCTCAATCGGTCGATTCTGGCTACGCTACTGAAATCTATGCTGGTTGTACTTACTTTTGAAGATGCTGCTGTAAGGTAGATATGGCATTCGCATGTACAGATATACGTTTTACTTTACCCTTTATTTCCCAGCATTTACATTTCATTGCACAAAAGGTATATTTTATCATAACGTGTAATATTCAACGTGGTTTCTTTCCTAATTGTGTAATACTCTGAAGTAGAAAAATTAGCAGCAGGATAAAAACTTACACTTTAAAATATATTATAGAAAGTACAACTAAAATGTATTCTAAATATTATTTATTGAGAAAAACGTCAATATTTTAGACCAGATTACTTTTCACACTCTGAGAACACACCAAGTATGATCAGAACCTTGGTTATTCGAAGACAATGTACCTTTATATATGTTCACAAACCTTTAGGAAATGAATATGAAAGGAAGTATTATCACGGTACAGTTTTAGTAATTAATTTGCCAATTGCTCCATAAATATACTATATGGATCAAAAATGTCATACGAATCAGTTGTATGATTCCAAATATATTAATCCTTTCGTTCAATAATATTGTTACGTTGTTATGGTAGTCATCGACCCCTTAAGTGAATTACGCGTGTGCAGAAAATGATATCAAAGTCAATGACATTACACAATAGTGCATTAACGTGCAGTCTTAAGTAGGAAGTTGTCTTATCTTACATGATATTATGATGTTTTATTCTCGAAATAATTATTATATTGTTACATAATTCGTTATCTAAGTTACTATTTCGTTAACTACTAGTATGATAGGTAGGCTGGTTATATGTAATGCAGGTTTGTTCTATATCCTGACCTGAAACAGATCAAGAAAACGGTTTGTCGTACATCATGTGTAGTTGTTCTAACGATGGCCTCCTGAACTCTAATTCAACGTTTTATTTTATATGGCTTTGTTCTGATCACTATAGTTTTACTCGTAGCTACAAATAACCTACAATGTGATCCAGCAATAATACCACAAACCTTAAACATGTTACATTCTACACATGGAAGTTATTGCGGAAGTAAATTCTGTAAAGAGCCTGAAAATTCAGCCTGTAGTTCTCTCACATATAAACACTCCTAAATTTCAGTTGACTGCACGGGGATTCGATCTCACAACCTTGAACACAGAAGGCAATCCACCTAGCCAACTGAGTTACGCATCCGGTCTGATCAGTGAGTACCTGAAGGTATTCTTCCGGGGTAAGGAGGGGGTTATTTCACACGGTGCCTAACTCTCCACATTACTTATTAGCTGCATTGGTGAATCGACGGTACAGTGTCCAGTTATTTTCCCAAGTGTGCGGGTTCTATTCTGTTCGATTAATCAATTTTTGAGGAGACTTCCTTTTGGCACTTCATATCATTGTTGTTGATGTGTTAACGACCTCTGGTGACGCACTCACTGTCACGAGACATAGCTAAGTGAAACCTAGAAACCGTCCAATAGACAGAGCGAATTGGCCTTGCGGATTGCGTAACGCAGCTGTCACCTTGCGTTCGCAAGATAGTGGGACGGTTTTCCGTTGTTTCCCATTTTCACACCAGGCAAATGCTCAGGCTGTACCTTAATAAAGTACAACGTCGCTTTCTTTCCATTCCTAATCGTTTCCTATCCCATCGCCGCCATACGGTGCGACGTTATACAGTTAGGAAAAAAATACACCGTACTTTAGATTTCCGCTTTCGTTATTACAGTAGCACTGGTCTTTGGTCCACTAGATCCCGAGTTAGATTCACGGTCGGGTTGAGGATTTTAACCTTCATTGGTTAATTCCGATGGCTCGTGATCTGGGTGTGTGTGCCGTCTTCATCATTGGAATTAATCGTAGGTAGGGCTCCATTCTGACAGACGCGTAGTTTTCCTACAAGGCGTCAACTTGAAAGACCTGCATCAGATCTCTCCACACGCATTACCTGTATTCTTCTTCTTTCTTTGTTATGCCCATTCAAAGAGCGCGTTTGAACTTGTTCGTTGGCCTGATGTTTTTCGCCTTCTTATCCTCCCAAAATCTCTTCATGAATGCACTGTGTTATATCTTGCGTTCAGTTAACCATTTCTTACCAGTTTTCTTTTTAGGTTTTTCTACAAATTTGCGCTTGGCTGCTATTGTACTGAAGGCTCCACGATCTTCCATGATGTCACCCGTGATATTCATGTCTTGGAGGTCCGCCTTAGTTTCTTCTAGCCAGTTTATTTTGACCTTCTCTGAGTTGATTACTTTAAATAATCTTTCGGTGAGTACCGCTGTCCATCCGCTAGAGTTCGGCTCCATGGCTAAATGGTTAGCGTGCTGGCCGTTGGTCACAGGGGTCCCGGGTTCGATTCCCGCCAGGGTCGGGGATTTTAACCATAATTGGTTAATTTTGGTGGCACGGGGGCTGGGTGTATGTGTCGTCTTCATCATCATTTTATCCACATCACGACGCGCATGTCGCCTACGGGTGTCAAATCGAAAGACATGCATCTGGCGAGCCGAACTTGTCCTCGGACACTCCCGGCACTAAAAGCCATACGCCATTTCATTTTTTTTTCATTCTCTAGATATGGCCATAGAATTTCAGGCATCTCGTGCGTTCGGCACCAGTGAACCTGTCAGTTAATGAACAGAGGTCCGCTGTTCTCCTGTTAATCCACATTCCATTTTCTCTCGTGGGACCATAAATTTTCCGGAGAATTTTCCTTTCTTGCTTTTCATCATCATCATCATCATCATGATCTGTTTACCCTCCAGGTTCGGTTTTTCCCTCGGACTTAGCGAGGGATCCCACCTCTACCGCCTCAAGGGCAGTGTCCTGGAGCTTCAGACTCTTGGTCGGGGGATACAACTGGGGAGTATGACCAGTACCTCACCCAGGCGTCCTCACCTGCTATGCTGAACAGGGGCCTTGTGGAGGGATGGGAAGATTGGAAGGGATAGGCAAGGAAGAGGGAAGGAAGCGGCCCTGGCCTTAAGTTAGGTACCATCCCGGCATTCGCCTGGAGGAGAAGTGGGAAACCACAGAAAACCACTTCCAGGATGGCTGAGGTGGGAATCGAACCCACCTCTACTCAGTTGACCTCCCGAGGCTGAGTGGACCCCGTTCCAGCCCTGTTACCACTTTTCAAATTTCGTGGCAGAGCCGGGAATCGAACCCGGGCCTCCGGGGGTGGCAGCTAATCACGCTAACCACTACACCACAGAGGCGGACTCTTGCTTTTCAGTTTCTATAATTTTAGAGTGACCTCCAAAAGATATGGTTTCTGAGGCGTATAAAGATTCCGGTAAAACAACTGTTTTCTAAGTCCGACTCGTTGGCTGAACGGTCAGCTTACTGGCCTTCGGTTCAGAGGGTCCCGGGTTCGATTCCCGGCCGTGTCGGGGATTTTAACCTTAATTGGTTAATTCCAATGGCACGGGGGCTGGGTGTATGTGTTGTCTTCATCATCATTTCATCCTCATTACGACGCGCAGGTCGCCTACGGGAGTCAAATAGAAAGACCTGCACCTGGCGAGCCGAACCCGTCCTGGGATATCCCGGCACTAAAAGCCATACGAGATTTCATTTTACTGTTTTCTAATGTTGTAATTTTTCATTACACAATATAACTCTCTTGTTGTAGTAATTCCACGTTAGTCTGTACGCCTTATGGAGTTTCTTTCTATGTTGGCCCTACTGTCTAGTCTCGATGGCAGTATGATTGCTCCAAGGTATTTGAAAGAGGACACATGTGAAATTGTGCTGTTTTTCATCTCTAGCGGAATTTTGTTTTGCTAGGTTGATGTATATTTTACACGTACCGGTATTATTATAATTGTTACGGAGATATCGTGGTGGACAGAGGTGAAAGAAGTTGCGGGCATGAATGAGTCTTTAGAAGGTAAAGTGAATATTAATTTAAAACTTTAAAATTAAGGTTATATTTCCTTCTCCTATTTTTTCTTTTCAAAGTTAGACTTCACAATTTGAGGTACCAAAATTTGCTTACAAGTTAGGTGACAACGTTTAAAAAAATCAGAACACTCAACAAATGAGAAATTAGCAAACTAGAGCTTGCAGCTCCCTAATTACCAATGTTACACGAGCACCACTGCTCCCATTAAAACAAACAGTGAAGCAGACGGGTCTCCCAAGTTCTTTTACATCAAAATCAGAGCATCTTTGCTCTACAAGTTAATCTAAGAGACTACTCCCCGAACCTTATGACATTACAGCCTTCCAAAAGCACAACCTACATTTTACAATTCAAGCAGTATGCACTGTCTTACGTGCTCAACAGTCTACCTCTTTACATAAAAGAAATGTCAGGGGTATCGAGTATCCATTCTACCAGGCCTTTGTGAAAAACAACAGGTTAAGTTACTGGCCCAAAAATCAAAATGGAGAGGAGGCGGACATTTGCGCTCCTTGAAAATCGAAATTAAAATTAAAACCCTATTTGGTCTTATGGCCCGACGTTACAGAAGCTAAGCCTATACTACTGAGATGACTAGATGGAGAGAATATTTAAATTACAAGGATTACAAACGAAAAAAGGTTACAAAATCATAGTCACCTCAAAATCAAGTTGATAGGGAACCCGAGAGGGTATCACACTCTCTATTCCCTGATTTCGGCTCTTTTGACCAGTTTGAAATTTACACTGGAACTTGGAATTTACAATTCAGAAAATTAAAGTTACATAGTTAAAGATCGGAAACCTTCCCCTCGAGCTAGCTCTCAAAGACTATCACTTAGTAAAACCAGGACTGCCATTACCTTGAGCTGATGGACTACTCGACGATGGGCGAGGCACCGCCGCCTCCACACACACTAGACTGGAGAGAAGAATAAGACGACCTAGTCGAAAATGTGCCGGCTTTTATACCCGAGAGGAAGGTTCTAGAGAGCTCTGGGCTAAGGCCCGACACACCCAAATTCTTATTGGGTAATTAAATAAATACTAGACATAGTTTTATAGGCTGAAAAATAAATGTACAAAATTTTCTATTGGCCAACATCTTAAGTTGGCGGGAAGAGATCGAAGTGTTATTAACTTTAACATACCAAAAACAAAGAATAATCAACTCAGTGTAGTAAACCTTAAAATAAAAAGAATGACTTAATAATTTTAGTAGTCAATCTTTACACCAAAGGGCATAATATAGTTTTTAGTAGAGGCATCTATAGAGAAAAATCCAAACTACTTGTATTAGTTGTTGCAAACTTCATATATCAAACGGCATTCCCCAAGGCGCTTCTTTTGAATTAACGTGGCGGGTGTACCTCTCGGTACAATTATTATTATGTTATTATTAGTTTGCGTGCTCGATCGCGGACGAGGTAGTCTATTCTTGAAGGATGGTAAAAAGTGTGGATCATACGTGTCGTTGATGATGGTATGTTAAAGATCTCTGGTCGCAGGCTATACTCAGTGTCATCCGAAAAAATGAACTGTCCATAGGAACCGTCCAGTAGAAATCCGTTTCCGGCGCTAGATAGAAGCACAGTTAGAATATCGAAATTGGAAGGCATATTGCCTACATGTCACCACTACAAAAGGTCTGCAACTCGGTAGATGAGGCCATAGATTATTATTATTATTATTATCATCATCATCATCATCCATTTACCCTCCAGGGTCGGCTTTTCCCTCGGACACAGCGAGGGATCCCACCTCTACCACCTCAAGGGCAGTGTCCTGGAGCTTCAGACTCTTGGTCGGGGATACAACTGGGGAGAATGACCAGTACCTCGCCCAGGCGGCCTCACCTGCTATGCTGAACAGGGGCCTTGAGGAGGGATGGGTAGATTGGAAGGGATAGGCAAGGAAGAGGGAAGGAAGCGGCCGTGGCCTTAAGTTAGGTACCATCCCGGCATTCGCCTGGAGGAGAAGTGAGAAACTACGGAAAACCACTTTCAGGATGGCTGAGGTAGGAATCGAACCCACCTCTACTCAGTTGACCTCCCGAGGCTGAGTGGACCCCGTTCCAGCCCTCATACCACTTTTCAAATTTCGTGGCAGAGCCGGGAATCGAACCCGGGCCTCCGGGGGTGGCAGCTAATCACGCTAACCACTACACCACAGAGGTGGACATTATTATTATTATTATTATTATTATTATTATTATTATTATTGTCCGACTCGTTGGCTGAATGGTCAGCGTACTGGCCTTCGGTTCAAAGGGTCCCGGGTTCGATTCCCGGCCGGGTCGGGGATTTTAATCGCTTCTGATTAATTCTTCTGGCTCGGGGACTGGGTGTATATGTCCGTCCCAACACTCTCCTCATCATATTCAGACAACATACTACACTATCAACCACCACAGAAACACGCAATAGTGCTTACATCCCTCCATAGAGGGTTGGCGTCAGGAAGGGCATCCGGCCGTAAAACAGGGCCAAATCCACATTGTGCGACGCAGTTCGCACCCGCGACCCCACAGGTGTGGGAAAAGCGGCAGGAAAAGAAGAAGATTATTATTATTATTATTATTATTATTATTATTATTATTATTATTATTATTATTATTATTATTATTATTTAATTTGTTCATAACATGGTACTGTCCGGCTCCTTGGCTGAACGGCCAACGTTGAGATCGTTTCGGAGGGGATTTTAATAACGACTGGTTAATTCCTCTGACTCGGAGACGGAATATTTATGTTTGTCCTAGCACACTGTTTTACATATTCACACAACACACCACACTACACTACATAGATACCCCCATAGATACACACAATACTGAATACGTTCCTCCATATAGGGTTAGTGTCGGGAAGGGGATCCGTACGTGAAACAATGCCAAATCCACATGTGTGACACAATTTGCACCCGTGACCCCACCAGAATGTGGGGAAAATGAAGGAGGAAGAAAAAAGAAGAAGTTCAGAGAATGGCACTACATCCAGCTTTACTTTACTACCTTACACCTACGTTGAAAGGTCACAATGAGGAATCGTAGGTGATAAAGAACTGGCGTGCTGACCTCTTGGAAATTGAGGAATACCGTATCTGTTATTTCCGATACAAGAATTGTACAAGTAAGTTTTAATTACTAACTCGTTAATCGCTGTCACAATACAGAGGCATCATACGTGAATGGCATCGTCACTAGCTACTCACCAGGGTAACCATTGTTGATACATGTGGGAGTTTTGAAATAGAAAGCCAACCCGTGTTCGGATTCCACAAATGATATCAGCCACGCTAATCTACAAGCGTGCTTTTGTTTTTCTATTTTTGCTCTCTTAATTATCGCGATGCGTCAGGAATTCTGTGGTCAACACTGCTTGCTGTAAAAGTTTTTCTTTTGTTTATGTTTCTGCAGTGTAGATATAGTGACTAGAATATTGTTTCCTGTAATATACACATCTTTAGCTTTCTATCTTCCGTTTACTGTACAGTATATTAGGGAATTAGTTCTTCATAATGCTTTCTTTTTCGCTTACTGTAGGTTTAATGAAGCATTCAGGTTTTTATAGGAAGGGACTGAATCAGAGAAGGAAGTAGCAGTGCCCTTGATTAAAGTACATCCCCAGCACTTTTCTGAATTATGGTAAATCATCTCCTGAATGTAGATTTACAGTTGCACGGCTCTTACCACGCATATAACTTCCTCAGTGTTCACAATACCTCTTGTTTTTCTTCCTTAATTTAAGCGGAGTTGTTTACTTATTTCTTTACCAAGAAATACACTTCTAGAATAGAAAATGAGCAGACTCTTTTACAGAAGATTCAGCGTGAAACTTTGTACAATTTGTCCTGTGTCATTGTCGTAGGTAATACGTTTTGTTTTACTCTTAATTTACATTTGAATGGGGCAGTTGAAAAAGGTGCGTATTCCAGAAACCTAAACTTCCGACAAATCAAATAAAAAAAAATAAAATAATGTTTACAAAAATATTTTCTTCATTTATACCTTGACATTAGTGGAATACATCGTGACACGTAAATGTACACAGAGTGGCCAAAAGTCATGGGAAGACCATGAATGTGATGTTAATAACGAGTTGTTCCTCCGCGAGCCATCCAAACGGCGGCAGTACGGCGAGGCATCGACTCTACAAGGTGTTGCAATAGTTCTGGAGGGATCTGGACCCACGCATCTTACAGTGCTACCCACAAGTATTGGTCTTGTGTAGTTTGTGCGTGGTTCATTGAGCATACACCAGCATCGATAGCATTCTATACAGGCTCGATTGGATTAAGGTCGGGGGATCTGGAGGGCCAATCCTTTGTCGTAACTTCATTGGAGTGCCCCTCCAACCACCTGCGTGCCACCTCAGAGTGGTGGCATGCCGCATTGTCCTGTTGAAACATGGCATCTCCATCAGGGTACTCTAGGGCCAGAAAGGGATGCAGATGGTCTGAAAGAATGTTCACATAATGCGCACCTGTCAGCGCTCCCTGCAGCCGGACTGTGGGGTCTAATTGCGACCATGAAAACGACGCCGAGACCAGAACAGAGCCACCTCACGCCTGGTCATGACCTTGTTGACACGCAGTATCCATAGCTTCATGGGGCGTACGCCACACTTTCATGCACCCATCAGCTCGATACAACTGGAACCGGAATTTATCGGACCATACCACACACCGCCACTGTTCCATGGTACATGCACGTCGTTGAGCTCTGTGTTGAGGTGTCAGCAAAGGGACACGAGTTGGTCGTCGGCTGGTGAAGCCTATGCGGTGCAGTTGCTTCCTTACAGTCCTGGTAGAAATGGGTTACTGACTCCTAACATTCAACTGGGCTGTGATCTGACTCACAGTAGCCTGTCGAGCGCCCAGTATGGTTCTGCGAATGTGATGTGATGTCCGTTCGTTAAACACCTCTGGTTTTCCCGTGTGGCGGTTTACGTGGGTAGTAACATTCTCTCTGCGTTACTGAAGATCCACCCTCGACACTGCTGACCTCGGAAACCTAAATTCGCTTTTAATCTCCGCAATACTATGACCCATACGCCGTGCGCCAATGATCATCCCACGTCCAAAGTTTGTTAACTCGCGAGGTGTTACCATCTTTACGACGCTGATGTCTGTGACAGACTGCTCAGCAACGCCGCAGCTAGCCACAACGCTCAGGGATCATACACGGCACATATTCTAATGGGACACCCCTTCCCGTGACTTTTGGCCACTCGTTGTATATTGATACAATGTTTTATAGCATATACTGTATATGTGTTGAGGAATATGTCCCTTTTTCAACTCAGCATTAAAAATATCCCCTTACGCCATATCATGTCCAGTCACGTGACACCACATCACGTCACGCTGTATGGAAAAATATTACTCTTATATTATGACCACAAAGTTAGTCATCATCGACTTCTTCGTTCGTGCCACCTGTAGTTTTTCTTGGCCAGGATAGTCTTTCTTGAAAGAAAGGACGGTGCTCATCAGGGATGTAGTGGATCACCTTCTGAGGATCTTGCAGTTTTTCCTTTTATATGGGAACTTTTCCCATCGGGTACGCCTTAGTCTCGCGAAGGACAACAGTGTTCGCTTTTTAAAAGTTTGAAAGTAGATTTCACAGTAAGCCTACTGTCAATGTAACGTGATGAAGTTTCAACGTACCCAGTAGCCGCACTTCTGTAGATGAAGTATCGGTATGTGCTTATTTTGAAAGATACTGCCTTGTTTTCTAAGCTTCTGGGTAGTTTTACAAAATACTGTGGCCACCAAGTCTTGAAGTCCGAAAAAAAGTCACACTGTACAATGTTTACTTGGAAAATAGGTTGTCGTTGTTGTTGTTGGCACTTAGTATTATTGAGTTGTACTGTTCAGGAGAATAGACACCGTCATGTCACCGGACTTCATACTTCACCGTGCCAAACATTCAGTCACATGGCATAAAACTATGGCCTCTTATGGGTTAGTACTGGTGAATAACACTAAATTTGTTGTTCAGAGTCAAGGAGCTCAAAAGCCTACACTGAGCTTGATTGCGGTTTTGGCCTCCGCTTGCATCACTAAAGATATAGCCTATAGCTCTTTTACTTCATTAGGGACATAATTAGTGATAAATTCCAAAAAACCATAGAACACACATTATTGAGCCCTTTGTTACCCTTACCCTCTGGGTATGTGTAAACGTAGGCCTGGTCTTTTTTCAAGTCATAAACATTGAAAAATCAAAACCGTAGTTTTCTTAGATAAGACATTTCTTGAACTGGTTGAGTTGAAAAAGGAACCTGAAAAATGAAAACCTACAACCTGTTTTCCAGTCAGTGACCGGGTCAGGGATGAATGAATGAAGCCCCCATCTAGCGGCGAGGATGGGAATTGTGCCGGCTGCCGAGGCCCGTCGCACTCTTCTGGGACAATAATTAATGACTGACAGATGAAATGAAATGATATTGGAGAGTGTTGCTGGAATGAGTGATGACAGGGGAAACCGGAGTACCCGGAGAAAAACCTGTCCCACCTCCGCTTTGCCCAGCACAAGTCTCACATGGAGTGACCGGGATTTGAACCACGGAACCCAGCGGTGAGAGGACGACGCGCTGCCGCCTGAGCCACGGAGGCTCTTGAAAAAGGAACCTATTCCTGGAATATGTCCTTTACTCAAACCATTTGCTTTTTCTTAACTCTGGTGTGCTCACTTAAACGTACGGAAAATATCCCTTTTTCTTCTCAAATGATGTAGATACTGAACCCTTTAGGTCCATATTGAGGGATACCTACCTTCCTTACCTATCAGCAAAGTTCATGAGATCTGTCTCTTGGGTCGTATCGGGTTCTTCGTCACTTGCTGAGGTAAAGGTAGGGTTCAGTAATTCTAATCTATCTATTGGAATGAAAGGTCTATTTAAAAGATTCCTATTTATTCAGGAAAATTATGAAGCAATCTATATGTCAATGGTATCATAGAAATCAACTGTGTCCACTGGACACCACAATCATTTTTACATAATCGTCAGAACACTGGTGTGAGATTTTAACGTAACTGCCTGATGGGCATTCTTACTAGAAACCATTGTCTCAATTATTAATCATTTAAGAAAGGAAAGTCTGGAAATCCTTAAATTCGGCTTCCACGTGAGACCACATGTACCATCATAGTGATTCGTTATGGTCCAGCCCTCGTAACACGAACTCTGGACTCTGGGTATAATTAAGGCAGTCCAATCGGTGTGTGCCACACAGTGGTTCTACGGCATGGACCCTTAATTGAATCGATGTGACCTGCGTCTATGTCATGGACCGACATCTAATCTTCTAAGTTACTTTAAAGTCATTGTGGATGATGACCGCAAGGAAATGATGCTACAATGGCATATGGCCCTAATCTAAGTCACTGAGGTTGATGACCCCCTGACCATCCAAGTTTCTAGGCTGAAGGCTAAACACAATTAAGTTACATCGGTTGATGACCAAAGTTTCCACTTTACTATCCCAGCACATTCACTGCTCAATCAATCAAGTTCAGTAATTACAACAATAGCAATGCTCACAAACTTTGTGGCAGTAAGATCCATTTCCTTCGGATATGTCCCCTTAATCGTTACTTTATTTTTTAATATTCCCCAGAAAACAAACTAAAATTTCCAGAATGCATCTCCAAGTTATTCGCTTGATTAAAGTTATTTCAAAATGCGGTTTCACTGAATTTAATAATTAAATAAATTTAAATGATTTAACGAAATGCTAAAGATCAGTAAATTGTATCTCCGCGGACTCTGGTTTCTTCACAAATTCCTACGCAGCTGTGATGTAAATTCACTATTGCGATGTTTATCTGGCTGGAAAAGAATTGTTACATAATTCATGTACAGTTATATATCTTGTCTCGTGATCTCACACTTTTAAAATCTAATATAGTCCTAACCGTTATTAACATTTGGATATCCTAATAATCTACGTACAAACCAAACAACTCGCCATATAATTACGATGTCATATCTCGTCATTACCATTTATGAATTTTGCACACCCCTCACAGACAAACCGATCATCACCACCATCGCTCTATATTTTGGACAACCCTGAATTTGGTTACTCTGTTCCTTATACTCGAAGTTCGTGATTTCAAATGCTCATTACGTCCCCAATTACAGTATTTCACAATACTCAGATCATTACCGGCTATGAATTTCAACTAAATCCAGCATTTTAACGTTTTCCCTGGCCGAGAAATACAATCTCAATTCCACGCGTGTCCCGTTATATCCCCGCTCAGCTGAGGCCTCTCACCCCCGAGTTCGCTTGGCAGTTACATGAAACACCTGGTTTATTCACAGTTGACTGGCTTCTCAAAATGCTCTCTTTAAACTCTGCCGACAAAATTAAACAAATACGATATTCTAACCAACAAAATGCACAGATTAAGCTTCAAGATGCCCACACTAATTATACGCGTCGCCAATTAATACCGCTATGGATTTCTATGAATTTCTTTCCATTCCCAACATTATAAATATATTCCTCGGGCTATCATGTCCCGGCTTCAATGACAGGACTCTAACCTGATTCGCACATCTCATCTCAACTCATATAAAACATTCCTCGCGCCTCCGTGTCCCGGCTTCAATGACAGGTCCAACCTGATTCACAAATCTCATATCAACAAAACTAACCTCTGTTTCCCAGCTCCACAATTATCATCGACCAAGAACTGGAATAAAATCCTCACTAGAAATCTCGACGTCTAATATGGCACAATGCATTACTCATGAATAACTTCGCATAAATGAGATCGTATTTAATAACTTGATTTTTACGAGAAATGACTGAAACATTCTACTAGATCTTTTTATTGTCAGTCAGACACAGTTTAAAATGGGCATAGAAAAACGTTTCTCTCCGTGACCAAATTCATCACCCTAGGTTCTCACCCGACAGCGCGCTTCCACTCGATTGAAAATAAGTGACCATGGATTATTATTATTAACGTCAAATTGCAGACAAAATTTTTTTACGTCGAATGAACATCTTAATTTGGCATCACAAAATATAGGCAGTACACTTCACACGGATGACGATCTACATTGGACGTGATATCACTTCGGAACCCTATTCAATAACTTTTTACAACATTATACGGCACTCGCAAGACTTCAAAAATTTATCCAAGTGGAAAATAAAACAAATGACTCTTTTAGTCTATTCTCACATTTACAAAACTTAGTAAGGTGACCACTGCGTCGTATATCCCCATTCAAATACACTTTTTGAGATCATGAGACAAGATATAAGAGGTAGTAAGATGGAAAGTCACCTACCTCATGTAGTCACGCCAGTGTTCGTCATAGGGCTCACCTGCGACCCTGGCATTTTATTTAGCCATTTTTACATTCATGGCTTTAAAAACCATTATGTTTCTTCAGGTTTCCTGGAATAAAGCATTAAAAAAAAGAAAATACCCTTCACTTGTTTGCTGGGCGCACACACGATGGACTATAATTATTTCGGCACACGAATTACTTAATCACATTAGAATTTATTCAGTACTTTGACCGTCCTATCTGGTACAATTATTTCAGTCAAGAAAACTATCTCCTCATGGACTCAAGACCTAGCCACACTGGCTGAAATCTGCAGTTGAACTCAGTCTACTTTCGTTGGTTGGATTTCGCAGAGCAGCTCAACAATTTTTCGTCCGCTTTGTATCACAAATGCCGGAGAAGGAGACTTCGTCATGGCGTCCCTTCATATTTATAGCAGTTACCCCCTCTCTTCGGATCTCTCCCTTTGCCGCCAAGAAAATTTCTATAAATTTTCTGACTTACCTAAACTGTAATTTCAAGAGTTTTGAAAGTGACTACATGCTTGCTACATTTCTGGCGGTAGTGTTCATGGACATTTAAAATTTTTACGGGTTCGATTTGTGAGATGATTGACCTCCTTTGATAGGCACTATATTTTTTTGACTTGGCTTGGATCACGCCATGTACACGCGCTTTGAAGTAGTTCACAAAAATGACTTGAGATTCTTCCGCCATCGACACGTGTGGCTGACGTCACGTACCCCAGAGCGTGGGACCGAAGGTAATCACCCCCTCGTCACGTGTCAAATCCATGCTATCAAGAATCCAACTTTTAAATGATTGTCGATTTATACATAATGTTCTTAGGGCATAAAGGTCATGGGTTCAATACCTTCAAAGAATAATATGGCTATTTGAGTTTCATATGTCATTTTTTAATTTTGAACCTTTTACAGCTCACCCATTGCCTAATACACACTTTTCTAATAAACTTGCGTAGTTCTATTAGGTGAGGGAAGTGGTAAGCAGTTTTAAGGGCAATTTTGGCTAGTGTTATCATTTCAAATCGTTCTAAAAGCATACAAGTGCACCTTCTTATTAGTTAAGTTTATTAATTAGCCAACAAACTTGCTTCTTCCTTTCGGTAGTAGGCCTACTTGTACTCGGGGACTTAATATTTTCAAACGATCACTTTTTGCATTAGGAACTGTATGGTATATAGGGGCTGCCTGGCCGAGGCGGTAAAGGCGTGCTCGGTTCGCCCGGAAGGACGTGGGTTCGAATCCCCGTCAGGAAGCCATAAAATTTAAGAAATGAGCTTTCCACTTCCGGAGGTGCACATGGCCCTGAGGTTCACTCAGCCTACACCAAAAATGTGAGTACCAGGTTAATTTCTGGGGGCAAAGGCGGCCGGACGTAGAGCTAACCACTCTACACCATCAAGTGCCGAGGTTACGGATAGTGGAAGCCTTTACCTTCCACCCCTCCAAGGGCCTTCATGGCCTGTATGGAGAAGACTTTGCTTTTTGTATGATAAATGCAGATATATGTATATGGATCTCTTTATTTCGTTCCAAACCTACTGAATACCATTATTTCAATGTAAGGAGCACTGAAACAAAAAACCCTCAGTCTATCTACGGATGCTGTTTGACGTGAATCGTACTTATTCAGTAGCGCTGCATCGATCTACAAAATTATTATTTTCTAATTACTACAAGATCCTTGAAGTACATAACTGGATTCAGAAAGCTCTGTGTCGACGAAAACGATAGGAATAGAATGCACTCTCTACAATACAGCTTATATGTTTTCATAGTTTCCGTACTTTTCACGCGACTCCAGGGCGATCGGCCGAAGTATGTAGGCCACACGCTGTTGTCTCTCATTGAAAGCTTTGAATGATGGTGCCACGGTTCTGCAAAGCAACAACGGATCCCCGCATGCTTCACGAAGACCCCCATGGCACTATCGTGCTGCACAGCCGCGGGCACATTCAATTTTAATTCAGCTGCGCTGTTCTTGTTCCAAGAAAATCTTGAATACTAACTGTTTGATGATAATGATGTTGCTTGTTGTTTAGAGAGGCCTAACATCTAGGTCATCGGCGCCTAATGGAACGAAATGTAATGACAATTTAAAAGTCCAAAATCATACACTGACCAGAATTCAAAACGTGATAATGAAGAATGCATGGATTATTATGAATTTGAGACGATCAGTGGATCCGACCCGCAATGCCCCACCTTGCCAGAAACTATCCTAAAACAATAGTATTACTTACCAAGGGACTGCTTCCAAAGCACATTCTTGAATCGAAGATGCTTGATGTCTAAAGGGGTACAAAATCCAGGACAACGGCCCCTTATAATGCTACTGATCGCTAGTAAAGTAGAACCATGCTATTTCTCATGATGCGGCACTAATCAAAAGTAGACTCACGGTGTTCCACACATTATGGTACTACTCACAAGTATCATGCGTCGCACAAGTAACGCAGACCTATGGTGTTTCTCACATAATGGCACTACTCATAGGCAACGCAAACCAATGGTGTTCCTCACATAGGTGTACTAATCACGGGCGCCGGTATCCCCGTGGTGTTCCTCACATAGTGGGTACTAATCACAGGCAACGCAGACCCACGGTGTCGATCAAATAATGGTACTAATCACAGGTACTGTAAACCCACAGTGAACCCACTCTCTGCTGCTACTAATCACAAACCTGTTGTGTACCTAACATAGTGGTACTACTCGCAAGTAAAGGCGACCTATGGTGTTCCCCGCGTGATGGTACTAGTCACATGGTTCTAATCAAATCATCACTTGGTCGCCCTTTTAGTCGCCTCTTACGATAGGCAGGTGATGCTCTGGGTGTATTGTCCCCGTACTAGGTCTGCCGGTGAACAAGAGACACCCCAGGGGTGTTCAGTTCCACAGGACTGCTGACTTAATAAATGCAAGTGGCAGGATTGACATGAGGTTCGGAAAATAAGAATGTTTTAAGTATAGAGAACATATCACACTTGTATTCAAATAAAGTAAAATATTTGCCATCCTGACATCTATGATGATGAAAATGATCGCTACGTTACGTTAATTTACTACTGATCTTGATGTGACAAAAAAAATACTAACAAATGGGATGGTACACGTAACTTAGTTTTCCCTACTATTCTAACAGTGTGTTGAATATAACATTTTCTTGTTTGAAAATATTCATTTAGTAATTTAAAATTTATATATTTGAAAAATAAATCCTTGCGTAGAATTCCTCGAACAATCTTGAAAAATACATTAAATTTTAATGAAATGTAAAAGAGAAAATATCCAAGATTAGCAAGTTTACTACTTTGACAAAATATTAGTGAAATTCTGTTCATCAAAATTTTATTAACATCTAAATGAAATTTGAATTTGCCTTTGTTTTCTGAAATTTAATTCGAGACGTCGAGTGTATCTGTTCACTTCTTCCCACTTATCTCCTCGTGAGAACTAACAACAAAACTTATTATCGCTTGGTCATTATAAGAACAAAATTGGCATCATGACTCCTCGGAAAAATCAATAAATAGAAAAAATATATATTTCCTCAACGTGGAAATCTTGTCCACACAATGAGTTAACACCATCAAAGTGTCACACATCACCACAACACAAATGCACAGAAAATAAATGTCTTAACACTAGAAAATCTACTAAATCTACGACTAGCTACTGAAAAATGCCAAAGAAAGAAAGATCTACAATATCTACACGTCACATTCGGGTACTAATCAGTATCACCACTCTCCCATTAGCTCGTTCCAAAATATTAAAAGGTAAAGTCTCCACGCGAGTGCGAATTATGACATCGAAAAGTGAGCTCGCCTGGTTCAGAACTGTAACATTATTAGGATATTCAATTGAGGATCTATTTTCCAGACCTAGGGTCCTCCAGTAAGATTTACACGTATCTTAAACTTAGAATTACTCATTCATGAGCATTATTAGGATATTATCCTGAATTATGGAGTACATCGATCAACATGGACTTATCCTTATCATCAGAAGACATTACTACATTGACTACACCTCGTATAATCTCGAAGATTCAGTATTTCCATTATACCATGATCAACATCATGTATTAAAATATCACTACATTAACACGTGAAAATTCAATATCACAAAGACTCATATCGCACGTACCAATTCCACATAAATTACACATACAGTACAACATCATAATGACGACAATAACTCATCATAACCACTTATCACGCAATGTGTAGTCAGGAAAATTATAAGAACCTGTTATCGTCTCAAAACAAGTCTTATCCTCAATAAATTTGTCTCGATGATTAAATAAGCCATTAGTAATCATATACCACACGCATGTACTCAAAATAAATCCTTACACTCAATTCGGAATTAATATCCTGATGACATGCTATCGTAACCACGAGGTACGAGTATAAGTCCAATTTATCATGAAAATGTTAAAAATATTGGGAAAATATCACCTCGATAAATTCATCTAACACAGATTAACTCACTATCATAATGAAAAGGATGGTTCTGATAACACATGGATAACTTCAACTGATCCATCATCTTCGAACTCAACAACATGTGGTCATGAATCAAGCAAGTACGCAAATTAAGCTACAAGTCCTATCTCACACACAAGAAATAACCAGTGGAATACCGTGAAAAATAAATCAACTAGAAATTATAGACCAAATTTAAAGAAAGATTAAGGGTAGAAATAAAGAGCTACATAGAACAGATATAAATAAGACGTTGTCGACTTAACTTATTTTGTAGTCTTCATGTCGAAGTTCTGGGGTCCTCAATCACACATTCTAAGGCTGAAGTCCTTGCATTTCCCCGCTGCCGACGCTGGTCTATGGGCTTAGAATCTCATGATGGAATGTGTGGAGTCTCTGGCACGAACTTCCATCTTCTGGCGATGACAATGTAGAGGTCCTCTTCCACGTTTACACTCTCGGAAGATTGCTGAAACTTGTACCAAATGAATTAAGGGAAATCCTGGGCACAATCTTGCAATTTATGATGAAAAGAAAACGTACATTTAAGATTTATCTGCTATTTCGACGTCTGTTTGTATCACTAATTAAGGTCGTAGGTTTGTACAATTCGAAGAAAGCTTCGAACACAGGAATGAGTCCAATATCCCTGATGATATTATCCCCACTGACGTTCTGCGTTGTAATCCAGCTAGCGAAGTGAACGAAGTGACTGCAGTGAGTAAACCATGAATATGTGAGAGCTTGTACTCTTATGACTTGCCTTAAGTATCGTCGCGTAGCACTCGTTGTAGGAAGTGAAGTCAATTCAAGTACTGAATTCTTATGGGGTTTGATTAAATAATTTCACCTTAATTTCAGCCGAAGTACCATTGAAATCAAGTAAAAATTCAGTTATTAATTTTTATAATTCACACGTGACATTATTAACACGGCCCAGTCAGATATCATTCATGTGTACCTTCTTAATTATGCATATCACGCCACCAAAGATATTATAAAATATATTTCCTTTATTATAAATCGATGTGAGTGCAGACGAACATATTCTGGCTATTTTCATCTCTCCCCGCTTTTATTTCTATTTTTTATTTCCAGTCAGGCAGCTACCCCTTCAAGTCAGAAACAGGTCATCACCCGGCCGTTTGTCGCCGTAGCCCAGTAACACACTGACCCATATTCACTCAGCCGAGACCTGTATACGGTCACAGTATTCTTCCTTTGCGTCCCCAACCCACAGGGGGTAGCTAACTGTTTGACTAATTTCTTATAGACGACATTATTCTTCGCAGCACAGTGCTTTCCCGGAGCACGAGTCCGTGTACAGTGAGGTAGGAGGTTAGGCCCTACCACCCTAACGTGTGGATACGTAGGAAACAATGATTCCGTAAGCATTTATTTCACTGAGTGAAAGAGTATAAGGTACATGTGCTTGTGGTCAAAACATATGTATTGACACTTCATGTAAAATAAGTGTTAAATAAATCTATAGGAAAGAAGTATTAATTTATACATACATTTTGCCCTTTAATTCGGAGAACGTCATGGACCTGGTTCATCTATTTATTAAGTGACGCGGTCAGTTCCATTGGTAATATGCATTCACAGGGCCGGATTAACGGGGGGGGGGGGGCTAAAGGGGCTGCAGCCCCGGGCCCCGCGTGCCAAGGGGCCCCGGCCCTTGGTTGAACCTAAAATTGTATAAAAAGGCCTGCTGCTCCACCTCCGTGGATGTATATGAATATTTACGCTCGCAAAATATCGAACACGCACTCTTCCTTCCTTCTTATCAGCTGTCGGTGTTAATATTCATCACTGCTAGAGTCAGTTACCGTCCGGAGACACGAATCCTCTCTACTTACGCACTGTACTTATTGTAAAGGTTATTGTTGAAGAAAATTTAAATCCGCCAGCTTGCGAGTACGGGCAGAGGGGGAATGGGGAAGAGGTCAAGGAAGTGAGCGGGAGGGGACAGAGGAAGCACGGTGGAATGCGCATGCTATTCTATATCTTTGTATCAGGAAGAGAACTTCAAGTTCACCTCTGATTATTGAACCACTCGTAAGTTACAACTGTAATGTTCTTGTAAAATGGATAGAAGATATCCACATGGTACCAAAAAACGTAAGTTCTGTTTCGTATGTCGATTTGATAGTGATGATGAGACAAATGTAAAATATGTTTTGGCTTATGAAATATTAACATGAAAAATAGAGAAAAATTGTAGTCTATTTCAACACTTCCTTATTCATCAATTTAAGTGGAAGTAGTTCTATAAAGACTTCAGTATGCTAGTCTTACGTGATGTTACGAAGAAGGGGCCCCATATTTTTAAATAGCCCAGGGCCCCCAAACAACTTAATCCGTCACTGTGCATTAATCGTTGAATTTTGTCCCTGAAACTCACGAGATTTTATACGTAAAGCTAAGTGCGCTGGTGCCGCTAGGTTCTAAATCTCGTAGCTCTGCTCTGATAAAGGTATTTGTGATAGGAGTGTCCTTTGTGATGCCATGGGATAAGAATAGTCCGGAAACTGCTCTATTAAGATTCAACTAATCTGACCTACACAATAACCCTGCTGTGTTGTGTCTGCAGTTCAGTTCCGGCTTGTCACTGCTACAGGATGGGAGAATAGCATTCCTTTTCTGGCATCGTAACAATGACAATTTGTAGTGCAGTGCCTTGACTGGAAGACAGATAATTCATTGACATACTGTGCATTCCTTACATAACTGAGGCAGATAATTGAAGCAATTATGGTGTGTCCTTTGACCTCGGTGAACTGTAGCAGCTGGGCTTGATTCTGGTCTTACTGTGAAGGAGCCTTGTTCTCGGTCCTGAGGGTTGAATAGCATCACTATTTTCTTTCTAACCTGACCATCTGACGCTGAACTGTGATATTATTTCAATGGTAGTTCAACTTCTATCTCCGGGGCCGATGACCTTCGATGTTAGGCCCCTTTAAACAAGAAGCATCATCATCATCATCATCATCATCATCATCATCATCATCATCATCATCATCATCATCATCATCAACAACAACAACAACAACAACTTCTATCTATTGTAAAGAATGCCGAGCTGAGTAGCTCAGGCAGTAGAAGTGTTGGCCTTCTGAGTCCAAGTCGGAAGGTTCGACCCTTTTTTCAGTCTGATAGCATTTGAAGTTGCTAAAACGTGGCAGACTCTTGCCGGTAGATTTACCATAACGTAAAATAACTCCATCGTGACACAATTCTGGCTCTCCGGCAACTCTGAAAATCGTGAAAGTATAGTACCTCGTGGGACATAAAACCGATAACGTTATTATCACCATAAATGACGCAGTAGGGCTAGAAATTTCCCCTGGAAAGGGGCAAACCTACAGACACAGTATCTTTCTCATAATGAGCTCTCTTAAATGTGTATTAACTGTGTCAGGATTCCGTCCTGTTAGCTTAAACGTAGGGGAGGAGCGTCCGACAACTACGTTCATGCTGCCGCTTACTAAATTATACACATTTTGTGATCATTCTTATGGGGACCGAAGAAAAAATGGTCGCTTACTTTTCTAGTGGTTTTTAAACTAGATTTTACGTCGACCTTTCATGAGATATTCCTCACTTATGAAGAAGTCAGTAATGTTGATCTCGTCACTGGTGTCCACCAAGGTGGCCGCGGTCGAATCTGACCAAAGCAAGTAGGAATTTTGAAGTATAAAGTCACGTCCCTGTGATTCAGAGTCCTTGTGAAACTGTAGGTTCCAGAGTACGTAGGTGCAAGGTTTCTTGCTTTCCTTAACATTGATTAGTTGGCTAACTACGTTACGAGCCAGTCAGTTTGCTCGTCCCTAAATACACACAGGTCTAAAAGTTTGATTCAAACCCTATGGCACTCATGAAAGAATGTTCTCTAACAAACAACCAATAAATTATCTCTGAGGTTCATCGGCCATAGTGTCCCGATCTGAAGAGGATTATATTTCCACTTACAAAAGGCTGGTCCTCTCTTCGATCTCTCGTGTCGAAAGCTTGTTTTTTACCTATCAGCGATGGGTGGTAATAACTCTTATTCGTTAATGTTCCTTCATTTTGTGGAAGTGTTAGTGAATGTTGATTGTTTATGTGTGCATGCTTGAAGACAATAACATGGAGTCGTCTCATTTAAAACACCCTTAAATGCCACCGACCTCAGTTAGGATAGACCCAGCTATCTGAGGAAAAGAAAGACAACTACCAGCTCTCTCCGCCACTAAACAAATGCTTTAGCCCAGTGAAAGGAATAAAGTAAGTTAAGTGTCACGAAAATGTTGCAAACATTGGGCTGAGAAGACGTAGGAGTAAGGAGACGAGCTGCTCGACTAAGCGGTTATGTTTCGAGCTATCAGTGGTCAGATGGCGTGGAATGACTAGTAAAATTTATCTAAAATAATTTAAGAAAAGATTAGGTAAACAATTGTTAGGGAATCTGCCACCTGGATGATAGCCCCAAATGCAGATCAGTGGTGATTGATTGATTGATTGATTGATTGATTGATTAATTGATTGATTGATTGATTGATTGATCGATTGATTGATTGATTGATTGATTGATCAAACCATTTCTGCTCTTTCACTAAAAGGACGTCCGACTCGTTGGCTGAATGGTCAGCGTACTGGCCTTCGGTTTAGTGGATCCCGGGTTCGATTCCCGGCCGGGTCGGGGTTTTTAACCTTAGTTGGTTAATTCCAATGGCTCGGGGGCTGGGTGTGTGTGGCGTATTCAACATTAGAAATCATCCTAGGTAGGGTCCTCATCTTCACAGACATGCAGGTCGCCTAATAGGCTGTCTCCACGACTATCGTCACAATCATAATACTCACCTTATTTATTTAATTTATTTATTTATTTATTTATTTATTTATTTATTTATTTTACCGGGCGAGTTGGCCGTGCGGTTACGGGCGTGCAGCTGTGAGCTTGCTTCCTGGAGATGGTGGGTTCCAACCCCGCTGTCAGAAGCCCTGGGGATGGTTTTCCGTGATTTCCCATTTTCATACCAGGCAAATGCTCCTCTGGCTGTACCTTAAGGCCACGGCTGCTTCCTTCGCACTCCTACCCCTTTCTTATCCCATCGTCGGTGCGACGTAAATCAAAAGTCTAAATTTATTTATTTATTTATTTATTTATTCTTCTTCTTCTTCGTTTAGGTCTACAATGGACCACGTGGTTCTTAACTCTGGTGAGCTTTTTTTTTTCTTATTCCAGTAATTATTCCTTCATTCTAGCACTATGGATGTCTTTTCTTTCTTGAGTCCATTTCACTCCTACTCCTGGACGCAGTGATTTAGCTGTTAGTAACTGGAGAGAGTCAGATGTCTTGATTAACTTTCTGAACATATCTCGGTTGTAAATATCAATGTGATCGATGTTTATGTATTGTAGGTCTTTCCGAACTAAATTCATCCATTTGGCATTTGTTGCTTTCTCTCTAGATACAGTGTTGGAGATCCTTGAAGTGAGTCTCTGCCTGTCCATGCTGACTATGTGACTATAGAACATTAGTCTTCTCTTCCGTATAGCTGTTGCAATGCTCCCTATTTTACTGTACAGTTCCTTGTTGTGCCTGATTCTGTACCCATCTCCTTCTTCAATGGGACCCATCATCCTTCTGAGGATCGTTCGCTCTTTCAGTTTCAGTTTTATGAGTTGTCTTTTCCGGGTCATGGTTAGGCATTCTGAGGGGTACAGTACAGACGGTCTTACTACGGTGTTGTAGAGTCTAAGATTCAAGGAGAGGGATTTAGACTTGTATATGTTCTTAAAAAGATGATAAGCTCTTTCTAATTTAGTGCAACTACTCTTCATTACAAGGTCCTCATTAATATTTGGGGTTATCCATTCTCCAAGATATTTGAATGAGTTGGTCTTTTGTATTATTTTGTCCCCCAAAGAAATGAAGTTGGGTGCCTCTCTGATGTTGGTCAGAAATTTGGTTTTGTTGACAGCGATTTTCAGCCCTACTTTAGCTGCTATGCGTTCTGGGGAGGGTAGCTGGTACGTAGCTTCTTCCAAACTTAAAGCTAAGAGTGTGAGGTCATCTGCGAAGGCTAAGCAAGTGACTGTTAACTTGTCTTATTTATAGTCGATTTTTAATCCAGAGTTGTCAGCTAGTGTATTCGTCCATTCCCGAATGCCCTTTCTCCAGCAGAGAGTTAAACAGAATGGGGGACAAATCATCTCCTTGTCTAACACCTGTTTGGATCTCTAAGCTTTTTGACAATACCCCTCTGAATTTGACTTTGGACATGGTGTTCGTTTGAGTAGCTTTCACAAAATTCAAAGTCTTATTATCCAGTCCCATTTCAGTTAACGTCTCAAAGAGGGACTGTCTGTCTACCGAGTCGTAGGCCTTCTGGATGTCAACGAAAATTGCTACATAGGGTAAGGTGCTGAGGTTTTTGTAGGTAAAGATAGTTTTGAGGTTCAGAATCTGCTCTGTGCATGACCTTGACTTCCTAAACCCAGCTTGGTACTCTCCTGTGCAGGAGTCTAATTGTACCTCCACGTTTTCAACTAATGCTTTGGAAAAGATTTTGTCACTGATAGGAGAGAGATCCCCCTATATTTATTAGGGTCCAACTTGTCTCCTTTCTAGTGAAGCGGGTGGATGATAGCTGCAGTCCAATCCCTTGGTAGTATTTCCGTCGTTCAGATGTCAGTTATGACCCTGTGGATACTGTCAATTTACTCTTCATCTGTATGTTTCCATAATTTTGCAATGATGCCGTCTTCGCCTGCTACTCTGTTAGATTTCAGTTTAGAGATGATTTGTGTGATTTCTTCTTTGGTTGGAGGAGGGGAGTCTGGGTTAATAACATTCTTGGGTTGAAATTGTAATTCTTCCTCGGGTTCTTATGCATTGATGAGGTCATCAAAATATTTTGCAAGGGCTGTAGTATAATCTTACCGGCCCCGTGGTGTAGGGGTAGCGTGCCTGCCTCTCGCCCGAAGGCCCCGGGTCCGATTCCCGGCCAGGTCAGGGATTTTTCTCTCGACCTGTGGGCTGGTTCGAGGTCCACTCAGCCTACGTGATTAGAACTTAGGAGCCATCTGACGGTGAGATGGCAGCCCCGGTCTCGAAAGCCCAGAATAACGGCCGAGAGGATGCGTCGCGCTGACTTCACGGCCCCTCGTAATCTGCAGGCTTTCGGGCTGAGCAGCGGTCGCTGGGCAGGCCAAAGCCCTTTCAAGGGCGCTAAGTGCCGTGGGGTTTGTGTTTTGGGTAGTATAACCTTCATTGTTCATTTTCACTTCTCCGTCTGGTCTTCGAAGGTGAAGTGTTGGGGCTGAGTAAGCGTTTGTCTGAGATTTTAGAGTTTTGTATAAGTTACTGGTGTTGTTCCTTTGAAAGTCTTTCTCTGCCTGATCTATGATGTCGTTGTTAAATTCCCTCTTAGCATTTCTGATGGTTTTGGCTGTGTTCTTTCTGATTGTTAGGAAGGCTGTATGGTTTTCCGTGCTTTTGTTGTAGTTCCATTTCACCCATGCCTGTCTTCTCTCCTCTATTGCCTTATCACGTGTTGGTGTCCACCATGGGTGTTTACTCCTTCTGGTTACAAGGGTTGTTTCTGTTGCTGCATCTACCAGTGCCTTCTGTAGATTAGGCCCATCCTTTTTATTCTGGTTATTGTTTAGAACCTTAGTAATGTTGTTGCTGTCTTTCAATTGGGCTGGATTACATTTTGGGATTCTGAACCTGGTGTGGTTTTTAACTCTGAGTGGAATGAAATTTGCTTTGACCAAAGATAGGTAGTGGTCTGAATCGATATTGGCACCTCTCAGTACCTTGATGTTTATTATTTCCTTGCTATTCCTTCTATTGATAGCAACGTGATCTAGCTGGTACTCTCCTAGCAAGTGATTGGGACACCTGCAGGTCTTGGCTTTCCAGGAGAGGTGTCTGAATGCTGTAGATTTAAGAACAAGGTTGTGATTCTTACACAGATTGATCAGCCTTTCACCATTACAATTGGTTCTCTTGTGGGACGGGTATTCTCCGACTATGTTCTTGAACCTGCGCTCCTCACCAATCTGGACGTTGAAATCTGCGATCAAGATGATCACGTGATCGTCTGGAATCTTAACGATTGCCTCTTCCTGTTCTTCCCAAAAGTACTCGACACATTCAATATCACTTTTATTAGTATCATTGGTAGGTGCATGGAAATTAACAATCGTGTAGGCTTTTTTGACATTTCTGAAGGCTATAGTGGACGTTCTCCCATTTGGTGATGAGAAGGAGATAATTGAGTTGATTATTTTGTTGTTGACTATGAAGCCTGTACCCAGGCTCTGACCTGGCTGTCCCTTGTAGATCCAGAAGCCTTGTGACTCAAAAGGTTCTTCGTCAGTAAATCTTGTCTCCTGCAAAGCCGTTATAAGGATGTTGTGTATTGATAGGGCGTCCAATGTATCTTTCAGTTTTCCCGTTTGTAGGAGGGAGTTAATGCTTATTGTTGCCAGATAGTTGATGTGTTTCTTCCTCTTACATGAAGATGCAGGCTACCCAGAATCCGATGCCTGCTTGCCCCACTGTGAGTGGGGGTGGATTTGTTACCACCTGGGGTAGATTTCCACTTAGTCCTTGAAGCCCCTAGCACTGATCGGTTCACTGACCCAGCTTCCCTCTGGAATTGGTTACCCAACCTTTCACTGGGTTGCTCATCTTAACAGGGGGCACCTCTTGTAGGTTACGTGGTGGAGTTGTAGTGAAAGAGGCTAGTTGGGTTATCTTGCTGAATCCATTATATATTGTTGCAGGAGTTTGGCAACGACACATTTCACTGCCATTTGCCCAGAGTCACAAGAACTGTTCCCAGATTGATTCCTGGGATCCTCTTTATTTATTTAATGCCCGACTCCATGGCTAAATGGTTAGCGTGCTGGCCTGTGGTCCCGGGTTCGATTCCAGGCAGGGTCGGGAATTTTAACCTTCATTGGTTAATTTCTCTGGCACGGGCGCTGGGTGTATGTGTTGTCTTCATTATCATTTCATCCTCATCACGACCCGCAGGTCGCCTACGGGTGTCAAATAAAAAGACCTGCACCTGGTGAGCCGAACCCGTCCTGGGATATCCCGGCACTAAGAGCCATACGACATTTTCATTTTATTTGTGTAATCTAACCTATAATCAAGAATGCCCCGCCAGGAAGTCGAAAAATTAAAGAAACCAGATTTCCATTTCCGGAGGTGCACATAGCCCGGAGTTTCACTCAGCCTGCACCAAAAATTAGTATCAGGTTAATTCTTGGGTGCAAAGGCGGCCAGGCGTAGAGCTAACCACTGTACCCCATCAAGTGTCCAGGATACGAACAGTGGAAGTCTTTTACCTTCCACCCCTCCCAGGGCCTTCATGGCCAGTACGGAGATGGCTTTGCATTATTACTTTTTTGTAACCAATAATGTGATTAATTGTAAGAGAGGGCATTAGCCCTAAGTTTGCCATTTGCAAAGGTATAAATAAATAAATAAATAAATAAATAAATAAATAAATAAATAAATAAATAAATAAATAAATAAATAAATAAATAAGAACACTTATTGTGGGCTACCTTTTACAGAGTAGGTAAATACTGTCACGGAAATTTTCTGTAGAGCTTTTTGTGCTGAACAGCTGTTATTGCATACCTATTTGGGATCTGTAGGCAGCGTAAGCCAAGAAAGCGCTTGGATGGCCGTCTTTTTCTTTGATTTCCTTCACTAAAATCACTACTGCTGGGCTCCCTCTCGCCGTAGATTAATGTTTCCTACAACTAAGCTCTTTTTTTATATGCAGCGGTGAAATCCGCACCACATTCCGTTCGGTGGTTCTCAAGATTAGCCCTCAGACTGGAGACTACCAAAGGTTGCAGAAAAAAACGATTCTTTAATATGCCACCAATTATCAGAATGTCCCCACGACCGAGTGTTACTTCATGGTTAGGTAGAATCTGTAGTCTTAGCTGCCCGTGTTTGCTCCCTCTAGATTCCGATATCTGTGTGTTACCACGATGGGCAGTCGGTTGTTATCTGTGTTTACATAGCTGTGGTCGGACAAGGTCTGGCCGAACTCCAAAGTGCAGTATCTTCATGAGAGTGGACTTTTTCCCAAGGAACAAACTCCCAGGACAAAAAAATTGTACTATAATGATATGTATCATTTGCAAGGAAAGTGATTATTATGAAAGGGATCTTTATTTGTTATGCTTCTTACATGTTCTCAAATCAAGGACCTAGTGGCGAGTGGCGCTTTTTCTTCTCCTAGAAAACGAACGAAGCCTTCGCACCTGAAAATAGTTCATTGGTCTCCTCTACACACTTACTGTACCTCAGGCCAGTAGGGGCGATTGGGAAGTAGAAGTGGGGAGGCACAAACATTTATAGACAACAAAAAGTCCCCGGGTGCGAGGAATATCGGGGAACGGGGTAGACATCAACATGCTCTCAGAGTGAATTCCGATAGAGGGTTGACAGTCCACCAAGTTAAGTGCGGTAATAATAGTACCATACAATAAAACGTTCACCAAAGGAACAATAATTACGCATTACAATTAAATAAAGTACGGTGTGACTATACATTTAGTATTTGACTAAAGACTAAAAAGTAACAGACACTAGATAGAAGTGAGCACATTTTCTGAGTGATACTGCCAGACTGACGAATGCTTGCGGCAGGAGGGTGACAGCAAAAATATACCCCAGCTACCCTTCTTGCTCCGTGGGTCTCTACTACTTGCTGTGGCGACCAACGACATTTTGTGCATGTTTCCGCTAAGTATTTTTCTTAACAATGAAAAAATGTAAAGGAAATGATTAGCTGTAAAACAATAGGGTTTGTACAAATTGCTTTAAAAAATATAATTCATAGTTCCAGGTGGTTAAAATGGAATAAAGGTTTAATTTTTTCTCCAACCCCTTGCCCTCCCCTCCCCAAACCACCGCTACTGCCTCAGGTATGGTCATCATGTCGTTCAATCACTGTATTAGTTTTGATCCGTCGACAAACCAAATTATTATATTATTATTATTATTATTATTATTATTATTATTATTATTATTATTATTATTATTATTATTATTATTATACTATTGCCGCATGCATTCATCAGTCTGGCAGTCTCACTCAGAAAATGTGCTCACTTCTGTCTAGTGTCTGTTACTTTGTTAGTGTTTATAATAAAATAATATATACTAAATATAATAATTTTATTATTATAATATATTATATATTCTAATTATTATATTAATATATTAATATTATTATTGCTTTACGTCACACTAACTAATTTTCTACGATTTTCGGAGACGCCGAGGTGCCGGAAATTAGTCCAGCAGGAGTTCCTCAACGCGCCAGTAAATCTGCCGACACGAGGCTGATGTATTTGAGCACTTTCAAATACAGTACCACCAGACTGAGCCAGGTTCGAACATGCCAAGTTGGGGTCAAACGGCCAGCACTTGATTGTCTGAGCCACTCAGCCCAGCAAGAAAATATAATCAATTACATTCCTTTACGAAACACAAAGACACCTACCGGCGACGACTGAAGGTTACAGAATCGAATATTTTAAAAAAATGAATCAACTTATTGCCGGTAGTAATCGGTATTGTTTGGAAGTGAAACATGGACGATAACTAGCTCAGAAAGAAAGAGAACAGAAGCTTTTGAATTGTGGTGTTACAGAAGAATGCTGAAGGTGAGAACGGTTGAACGAATCACGAATGAAGAGGTACTGAATCGAATTGCTGAAAGGAGAATGATTTGGCGAAATTTGACCAGAATAAGAGATAGAATGATAAGACACGTGTTAAGACACTCAGAACTTGTTCAGTTATTTTTTAGGGAAGTGAAGGCGGTAGACCAAGGGATGAATATGACCAACAGATTAGAGTAGTTGTAGTAGTTACGTAGAAATGAACAGGATGGAGTGGCATGGAGAGCAGCATCAAACCAGTCTCTGAACTGATGATCCAAATAACAACAACAACAACAACAACAACAACAACAACAACAACAACACCTAACCTCAAATCAATCACCACTGATCTTCATTTAGAGCATTCACCCATGTGGCAGATTCCCTATCTGTTGTTTACCTTGTCTTTTCTTAAATAATTACAAAAAAATCGAAAATTGTTGAATATCTCCCTTTGTCATTTTTCCAGTCCCTAACTCCTCCAGTTACTGTGTCAGGTTAAGGCGACCTGGCATAAATGAAATGAAATAGCGTATGGCTTTTACTGCCGCGAGTGTCCGAGGACAAGTTCCGGTCGCCAGATGCAGGTCTTTTGATTCCCGTAGGCGACCTACGCGTCGTGATGAGGATGAAGTGATGATGAAGGCGACACATACACCCAGCCCCTGCGCCAGCGAAATTAACCAAGTATGGTTAAAATTCCCGACCCCGCCGGGAATTGAACCCGGGACCCCTCTGACCAAAGGCCAGCACGCTAACCATTTAGATCTGGCATAAAGCTAACCACTCTGTCTCTTATACCGATTGTGGAAGCTCTTATCTTCCACTATTTCTGGGGGTTTCGTAGCCTGTACTGGAACGGCTTCGCTTTTTTCACCCCTCTAGTCGTAACACTACACATTTTTCTTCTTTCCACAACAATACTGTTCAGAATTGTTTCCTTCGTAATATTATTATTTTGCCTTTTCCTCATACATATAAAACGTGTCAATACAGGATGGTCGGAAACAACGTGAGCCGGATATATGAGAACTGGAGGGTTGGACATACTGATAAATAATTAGAAACAACGAATTTATCTCGCGCCGTTGTTACTTTCTCAGCTGCTGAAGTTAGCCAATGAGATACCTTCGCGGGCGAATTGAAATGGGCTTTGTTAAGCGGTGCTGCTAGATCTGCACCTGGTTTAAGAGCACCAATCAAAGAAAGAACTGTCGCCATATGAGGGGTTTGAACACGGACCTCCGAAATGACAAGATCGCGCCATAGCAAGTACGCTACGGTGACACCGACCGACTGATTTCTTGGCATGGTCCACAAGCCGGTCCGAAGCAACCGCTATGTTCAGAAGTACTATACACGAACCTTTTCTCGATCCCAAGTTTTACGGGGGTGAGGTTCTGCCGATTCCGGTTATACTGCCAACTGAATGGAAATGAAATCTGAATTGAATCGATAATATGATCGATTGATATTAATTGACTAAACTTTTATTATCTTAAGCCAACAACTGTGTCACACACACATTATCTAACATTATATAACATTTCTCGATGCAAATCTTGTTCCTAGCATGAATTCTACAGTTTGGCTTTGCTGTGTAAACAACATCAGTACTAGTATGTAAGGTGTACGCCAGATGTCTCACGGCGATCCATAAGCGATTCTAAGTGCGGCCAGTATCCAGTATTCGGCAGATCGTGGGTTCGAACCCCACTGTCGGCAGCCCTGAAGATGGTTCTCCGTGGTTTCCCATTTTCACACCAGGCAAATGCTGGGGCTGTACCTTAATTAAGGCCACGGCCACTTCATTCCCACTCCTAGCCCCTCCCTGCCTCATCGTCGCCATAAGACCTGTTCGTGTCGGTGCGACGTAAAGCAACTAGCAAAAAAAAAAAAAAAAAAAAAAAAAGCATAAGCGATTCATAGTTTGTATTTAAAACGTTGCCAATACGAATCTCGAAGATAACCGAGGTCTACCGATTCAGTTATCAAAAAAAGGTTCGCGTACAGTTATTTCCCACAGGTAGACTAATCTTCGGACGCTCCGCCAAACTTATAGACGTTCGTACTATATTTTATAAAACGAAAAACTTTTTTGATTAGTTATAATATTGTGATAATTATCAGATATCATTTATTTGATGAACATTCTGTTCCTGATTTTAATTTACCCTGTTGTCATTCTCCGTGTATGACTGTCGTTATACGCGAGCTACAATTGTCACTTGTTTATGCTTCAGTATTTTCACATCCAGACTTTGCTTCAGTCAAATAGAGAATCGTGGTTGAGTTTTACAAAAGGAGGGCACTGTTGTATTATTCCTATTTGTGACGAGTGTACAGCTAACGCTCGTAGCCTTTAAGACCATTGCTTCATCTGACATGTTCAGAGAGTTGTTTTGGTTGGAGGAATTATTCCAAGTGCACTCGGGTGTTGAGAGTCGTCATGTACTCCAACGAGAACCCACAACAGGATGTTATGCAGTATTTTGGAGAAAGTCCTTCCAGTATCGAGTGGCATGTAATCATAGGTGGCTATTGGCTATTACATTTATCTGAATATGTGAAAAGTTTTGGAGCAGTGCATTTGAAGATTTTGCGGAGCAAAGTGTTAACCTGGTGTTTGTAGCAAATCTAGGATTACATTGTGGATTGCTGTGTGGGCCTGCTGCCTAGATGTTCGCTTTGTGTGTTCAGGATGGTAAGAAGAGTGCTTAGAATGCGAGAAAAAAAGTGTAAATAGTTTTATGGCTCGTCAGAGGAGTACTTTCTTGGTAAAGTTCCGGACCGTGGAAACTTAAGGTCAGTGCTAGCTAAAGGGACATTATACAGTTCTTCTTCTTCTTCTTATTATTATTATTATTAAAATAATAATAATTATGCAGTATTTTGGAGAAAGTCCTTCCAGTATCGAGTGGCATGTAATCATAGGTGGCTATTGGCTATTATATTTATCTGAATAAATCAGGAGTGTGGAAGAATGGTTCATTTTACATCGAAAATTTCGAATATCTGATTCTAATGTGTTCTTATTAGGGCAAGAGAAAAATGGACCATCAAGTCTCGTGTAGTTGATCTGTATTATCCGCAAAACTTTCAGTGACACTATAGCTCCCTAGTGCTGAATCGGTAGACCTCGGTTATATTCGAGATTCGTATTGGCAACCTTTGACACAAACTATGAATCGCCGTGAGATATCTGGCGTACACTTTACGTACTAGTACTGTTGTTGCACGGCCGACTTGATGCGTCCCTCTAGCTAGCTACTTAACGGCCTTGACAATAGAGTCCACGCACTGTAATCGGAATAGTTTCATAGCTCGACACGTGGCGCTGGCGACCTAAGTTTTTGTGGTAGAAATACATACTCCTCTATGGAAAATATATTGACTTTGATTGCCGATTTATCGTAATTTAGAGGTATGGAGAATGTTACATAGGTTCTTCTTCTTTTCATACCGCTTTTTCCCACACCTGTGGGATCGCGGGTGCGAACTGCTTTTATGTAAAATTTATCGAACGGACCAATAATAACATAGTTATTTGAGATTTTTTGAGAATTTCAGGCCTTCCCCTAAACTACCATTTCACTGAGTGTGAACAAAATTATTTATAGCCCGAAGTGTAGCGCCTTATTTTCCGACTTTACATACCGATTTTCATTAAGTTCTCTTCAGCCACTTTGGCATGATGCTCGTACAGACAGACAGACAGACAGACAGACAGACAGACAGACAGACAGACAGACAGACAGACAGACAGACAGACAGACAGACAGACAGACAGACAGACAGACAAATACGAAGGACTATTAAAAACTGCATTTCCTTCTGACTGTGGACATGGCTGGTATAGAAATACCATTTTTTAATTATGAGATTATGAGGAATATGCAGACAGAACTCTTATTTTATATATAAATATCTTTTAACCAGTGTTTTCGACAGACTGGAAAGCTTTTAAGTTACATTCTGAGTCGACTCTGAAAAGTAACTTATGGCTTCCTTCTTAACAGAAAAGTATGAAACACACCCCAGAAATGAATAGGAGATGTGGAAGAAATAAATGTCGATGGATTGCAGGAATATTAGAAGATGTGAAATTACTTGGAATGAAGAACTGGTGGACATTTACCAATAATAGTCAAAGCTGGAGGTAGGTCCTCGGCTGTAGAGCTACTTGTGATGATGATGATGATGATGATGATGATGATGATGATGATGATGATGATATATCGACCTCTCTGCTGAAATGTAGGAGCCTAATCTAATGCGCCACATAGCCGGCCTGGATAATAGGATGATTACGGCGCATCGCTGGTATAAAAGCTAGAGATCTAATTATTCCAGTTACTTAGCCCAAATATCACGTACATTCTCAGGGTATTGATCCATGGGAGCAGATCTCACTTCAAGGCGACTGACCCACGGTTTTCTGGTTTTATCGCTGCAGGCCCGTAGAAATATTTCTGTTCAGTCAGAGTAACGAGATCTTGGAAACATTAGGAAGCACTCTCTGACTCATGGCAAGAATCGTTATCTCTTCCTCATGTTTTGAACCTTACACCGTTCGTCCGCCTGCTCCTATTTCGCTTTCGGAATGTGGATGTTCTGTCATTCTAGCTGTGGTATACGAGCAGTGACGCCGTTACGAAATCTGCTGATGGCGAAAATGTATTTTCTCGTGGTTACAGGCAGTTTGTCTCGTCAGGGATCTTATATGAGTGACTTTCTTCAGTTATGGGAGAAATGTTTGTGTGTTGAGTACTCACCAACTGAGATATCCCGAGCGTCACTGAGCGTGCCTGTTAGATAAACGAAAAGTGAAGATGTTTCCCACCGTTCTAAGTACCCTAGCTCAGATGTTAGAATGTTCAAATCGGTGGGTTCAATCCCCGCTCAGTTTCGTGGTATCTGAAAGCGCTGTAATATACCAGCCTTGGTGTCAGCAGATTTACTGGCATGTAAAAGAACTATGTGGGACAAAATTGCAGCACTTAGGCGTCCGAAAACCATTGAAGTAGTCAGTGGGACATAATACAAATTATTATTATTATTATTATTATTATTATTATTATTATTATTATCCGCCTCTGTGGTGTCGTGGTTAGTGTGATTACCTGCCATCCCCGCAGGCCGTGATCGATTTCCGTCTCTGCCACGAAATTTGAAAAATGGTACGAGGGTTAGAACGGGGTCCACTCAGCCTCGGGAGGTCAACTGAGTGGAGAGGAGTTCGAATCCCACCTCAGCCATCCTCGAAGTGCTTTTCCGTGGTTTCCCACTTCTCCTCCAGGCAAATGCCTGGATGGTACCTAACTTACGGCCACGGCCACTTCCTTCCCTTTTCCTTGCCTGTCTCTTCCAATCTTCCCATCCCCCACAAGGCCTCTGTGCAGCATAGGGGTGAGCCAGCCTGGGCGAGGTACTGGTCCTCCTTCCCAGTTGTATCCCACCCATAGTCTCACTCTCCAGGACACTGCCCTTGAGGCGGTAGAGGTGGGATCCCTCGCTCAGTCGGAGGGTAAAACTAACCCTGGAGGGTAAATGGATTAGGAAGGAAAGATGATGATAATAATAATAATAATAATAATAATAATAATAATAATAATAATAATAATAGGTCTGTTTTTCACCGTTCATGTCTTGGTATTTCTCTTCTGCTGTTATCCCTTAACACGCCCTTTTAACGCGATGTATTACGAATCATATTATTTATTTGTTAACTGTTATTTATGAATCTCTCACCTTGTACGCCTAACCGCACGGCCAAATCGCTCGGTTTTCTATTCCTTGTTTATCAGTCTTATGTATTATATGTTTCCTATGAATAAAATAATAAAATACGGGGTGTCCCAAAAAACACCGACAACGCTTAGTATGTTGTGAGGGAAGGCAAACAGATCCGTTTTCAAGAAGGAACCCATATCCAGAAACGCACGTCTTGGACGCTGTAGCACTTCGAAGTGTGAGATGGGTGTGCGTTCCACATGTCGTCAGTAATTCCAGTGCATCGGGCTCATTACAAACGGGGTTCGAACTGTGTACCTCCTACGTCATTGTAGAGCCTACATCTGCGGTGCTGAGCCTCACGCACATGACCCAATACGTGCGGTTGTCTTTGAAGAACTTCAATCGCTCCGTGGACTCGAGCAATAAGGTCCTCCGCTAACGTTACAGGAGTGTCATGCACAATACTCTTCATACTACCTACCTGGAACTGTCCGGCTTCTCTTAGTCGTCTCTCGATGGCCACGAACGTGGAATGATTGGGGTACGTCTGTTTGGAAAACGTTCCGCGTATAATCTTGCAGCAGTTCTACCACTGCAATCCACTTCGCCGTATGTAAGCACCATGTCGGTCATTTCCGCAGCTGTGTACTCCTACATGTCACACTGCTGTTAACAACGTTACTGCACTGGCAGGCTACAGTACACAAGTAAGGCAGTAGGATGTGCACCAATGACTGTGTGGAAGAATGTAACGCATACGTAGGAATGTTATTAGGCTGAGGTCGTCTATCCGCAGTACACAAATCGCTAAAGGGTTGCATACCTTCTGTATTAAGACACCAAATCGGAACAAATTGTCACAGTCGTTCTCAGACTTCGACGCTCTCCAGCGCCCAAACCGTGCATTTCCGGACAAGGGCTCCTTCTTGAAAAACCGATCAGTCCACCCTCCCACACAACATAGGTTACTAAGGCTTGTCGGTGTTTCTTGGGGATACCCTGCATAATACTGAGTTAGTTGAAAGAAAATACGGTTCAGGTTTTATTGCTAAATTTTCGTTTTCCCTAACATGTTAAGAATGAAATGAATATCCGGTAAATAAATAAATAAATAAATAAAATATTAAAACGACTAAAAGTGGCTCGGTGGCAGCGCGCCGGCCTCTCGCCGCTGGGTTCCGTGGTTCAAATCCCGGTCACTCCGTGTGAGAATTGTGCTGGAAAAAGCAGAGGTGGGACAGGTTTCTCTCCGGGTACTCCGGTTTTCTCTGTCATCTTTCATTCCAGCAACACTCTCCAATGTCATTTCATTTAATTTCATCTGTCAGTCATTTATCATTGCCCCAGAGGAGTGCGACAGGCATTGGCAGCCGGCACAATTTCTATCCTCGCCGCTAGATGGGGGCTTCATTCATTCCATTCCTGACTCGGTTTAGTGACTGGAAACAGGCTGTGGATTTTCATTTTCATTAAAAAGTAATATAAACAATTAATGAAAACAGGTTTTATCTGTATAAATATTCATCGAACAATACGCCCATGTTAAACATTTCAGATTTCTACGTGCCGTAGATTTGCCTGGGCGTCGCGCACACAAATACAAACACTTTCTTTTATTATTGTAGATAAGCACCATACACAGCAATTATTTAAAAAGTCTTCCACTAGCTTCAAAACAGGCTGGCAACGCCACGCCACTTGCGACCTAAAGTATTTGGCGTCACGGTGTGCCGTACGTGTTCGAAGATACTCGGAGTATTCGCGACTGTATCACAAGGAATATTACTATTCTTCCTTCTGGGTCCTCTTCAGAGATTCTTACAGTTTGTCTTTCATTTCCATGTGCTCCTCCATAAATTACTCGTAAGTGCATATCAGCTAGTTCTCTCAATGTGAATCTTCCTTGATAAAAAGAAACTACGTATAGGACATCAAAATATATCATTCTGCAGCCGAAGAGGGTAAAATATTTCATATGTTTTCAAACGTTACCATAACAACGTCAGTACCTACATTAAAGAAAATAAAGGATGTAAAATGATTTTTTTCTATACCTCTGATGTGATTTAACAATGTGTTACAGGAATCAATAATATGAAAGCTCCTAACTACCAAATGGCTCATTTCTGGACGTAGGTTCCTCTATGAACATTATTCGTACTGATCTAGTCAAAGTTTGTAACACGGTCACAAGTACATCCTGTATGTTCATGTACATGCCACACACATTCCAATCCTTTCCCTGCATCTGTCTCTGAAAACGAGATGACGAGGCGCCACATCACATGTATGTTTACGTCGTCCAATTAAGTGTATATGATGAATTCTCTTGACTCCCTGGTCGCCCTTTGAACCTGTTAATCAACGAAGTGGCCCTGGTTGGCATTTCTATTGCCATAAAGCTTGTTTATCACTGATTAACGTAATATTATAAACCCTTGCCGATTGCATGTCACAGCTGCTGAAACCTCCATTCTACGCCTTGCCTTGGACACACCTCCAGACGTTACGACCGAGAATATAAATAAACTGATTTGTTTATAGCCCTGTTAACAGGAGTGGAAGACAGAGAATAAGTGTTGAATGATCAAAGAGCAATCTACCTTTCAGAACGTTTTTTATGCGAAGAATCTTTGTTCTCAGGATATCTAATGAATAGAAGTTTGCTGTGAAGAATGTCACTGACCGTGCCAGTAATATGGACTGTTCGTAGTGGATTACACCGGGAAGATTAGCAGATTATTTTTGTATTCTTAAAAAGTATGCGGAAAAAGCAAAGTAATGTCATCTCCGTACAGGCCATGAAGGCCCTTGGAGTGGTGGAAGGTAAAGGCTTCTGCCATTCGTAACCTCGGCACGTAATGGGGTAGAGTGGTTAGCTCTACGCCCGGCCGCCTTTGCCCGCAGGAATTAACCTGGTACTCATTTTTGGTGTAGGCTGAGTGAACCTCAGGGCCATAATGTGGAAAAAGGAAATAAGAAAAACAAAACACGTATGAACGAGAATAATGAAGGATGAGAATAAGAAGGATAAGAGGCATGCCTGTCCCAGAATAATGAAAACAGTTAGGTTTTTCTTTTCACAATTTTGCTTTACGTCGCACCGACACAGATAGGTCTTGTGTCGACGATGGGATAGGAAAGGGCTAGGAGTGGGAAGGAAGCCTTAATTAAGGTTAAGCATTTGCCTGGAGTGAAAATGGGAAACCACGGAAAACCATCTTCAGGGCTACCGACAGTGGTGTTCGAACCCATTACCTGCCGGATGCAACCTCACAGCTGCGCGCCCCTAACCGCACGGCCCAACACGCTCGGTAGGATAAGAAAGTAATAATATAAAACGATTAACTATGATAGCCTAACATGGCAATCTGGAGATAGTGAATTTTCATTTTTTAAATTCCATATTTATTTCCTGGGATTCGAAATACAGCCGCCTTGGTGAGAAGCCAGGGTCGATGCGGTTGTCTGTACATTAAACAAAATGAAAATTCATGTACCTGTCCCGACGGTGCAGTTCTTTTCAGGCACACCTGAAATGGAGGCGAACTGCATGTAACTTTTAACCACATACCAGCCCTCCTGCCAGTCTTAAATTTTTGTCAGTGCCTAGAACCGAACTCGGTCCCTCAGAGAACAGCATCCAATATCGCTAACTGGAGACAGAGTTGCCCACAATGTTCAGAACAGAAACCGTCTTCAACCTCTCTCACTCTGTTCTTGCTCTGTATGTGTAGGGGAGTCAAATATATCCGCAGTATCCCCTGCATGTCATAAGGCGATTAAAAAGGGCACACTCCAGGGGGTTCTCAGCTTATGGCAGTGGGGGTTGGTGACCACAGGGTTCTTAGCTGATTCTGGCATTGCGACTACTTACTTGTGACATCGTCCTCACTTTAATATTTCCTTTCTGACCTCCTTTGATCAAATCTTGTCCTCTTCCGACCGCGAGAGCTTTAGGTTAGCGAGGTCTGGAGAGTCTTTCAGTTTTGTCGTCCTTTCTTTTCGATGCTTTACCTTAATTCTTGGACGAATCGGACTTCTACTTTATTGTTTCTCTTCGTTTAGTACTAAGAGAGGATGGTTTTCTATTTCGAATTCCTCTTAAAGCAGGAACACACCACCACCTTCCCCCTCTATCCTTGGAACGATAATAGTGTAGCGTATTCAGTCCAGTGTGAAAGCAGGATAAGTGACGATCAGCTGGACTATCGAAGGATCGAGATGCGACCGCTTTTTCCCACTATCTGGGAGGGCTGTGGATGCGTTCTGAGGCGCACATGTGGACCTGGTCCAGTTTTACGGTCTGATGCTCCTCCTTCACACAACACTATGTGAAGGAGGAATGTATCCACCGTTTCGTGTTTCTATGGTGGTTGGTAGCGTGATGAGTTGTGTGTATGTGATGAGTGTGTTGGAACATATACCCTGTCCCCGAGTCAGAGAAATCGACCAAAATCGAACCCTGGACCGTTTGAAGAGAAGCCATCAGCGCTGGTCATTCATCCAAGAAACCGGACGATCGAGATGCAATTGTATCATAATTATGTGGGCCTAGACATCTTGACAAAACGCTGAGCGCACTCTTGTACGGAGGGATTGGTATCAAACTTTGTAGTCTCTCAAAAAATAGAATGTGCTCAAGTTTCTCGGAGGTACGCTAATCGAACTTATATATGTAATGCTTGTTGTGAGTATCCACAGGGTTTATATCTGCATGAGAGGTGAATTATATTTTGATAATAGTTAACTAAGTTTTGTTTCGTTTGTGTTTTCTCCAGAGTATCCCAGGTATTTCTTAGATCACTGGAATCACTCAGACTCACCTTTTGTTTTTGGCCGAGAGTTTAAGACCGGATGCCCTTCCTGACGCCGCGTGGTTTTTGAGATGAAGATCTCAATCCGGTATCAACCGGAATTCGAACCCCAGCCTTCCGACCACTGAGCTAATCACCCCCCCCCCCCCCACGCACAATAATTGAAATTAAGTCTGATAAAATAGAAAATGCGAGGAACGTACAATACCATGCGCTCATTCTTTTTTCTTTTCTTTTGGGCGTCTGTACATTTGTACAATAAACTTGGCTAGTTCTTTGTTAGGAAAGGAACAAGCATAGTTCAGAGAAATCTCCGTGTACTAATAAGCCAACAACATTCTAGGATAGATTCATTTTGGAAGCCCAGTGAATTCATCGATGGCTTCTCACCAAAGTAGCCTCGGTTCGAATGGCTACCAATGCATGTGGGATTTTTTAAGTAAAAAGTAGCGTGCGTGTGGTTCGGATTCCAAGTAAAACCGGAGGTCCACTGGCTATGATCAAGATATTAACAGTCATGCAAAACTACAAACTCGGTTGTTGGTTCCATCCTTGTGGTCGTATTCCAAATTTTCAGCTGATCACTTTTTGTCGTGAAATGTTCACGACTGACATTATTTAAAATATGTCGGCGTCACTAGAACATTCATGTTTTTTTCTGACGACACGAAGCAAACGTCTTCTGTGAAGCCTAAGAATTTTGGCAATTTCTTTCCTTTCACCTCCATATTTCAAAAAATGAGAATATTACGTTTAATATTGTCATTAAACTAATTAGACTAAATTTTCGTTACTTCTGGAGGAAAACTCACTCTCTAATAAGAACGGTAAACCCTGACTAAATATACAGTGCAGTTCGATGTAGAGATATTTTAGCGTCTATAAGTATTGAAACACGACGTATTAGAGCTACGTAAAGGTTGAATTCTGCTGTCAATGTATTATGAAGGAGGAGGGCATTAACACTGATAACTATAGATAGCTTTTTCTGTAAATGTAATGCTTCACTCCAAGATATTTTCATGAACTCTTGAGGTTCAGCACTCCTTTTGATTTTCCATTATTGCATTGAAATAATGAAATATAATTAAACTAAAAAATGAGCCCGTACTTCGCTACGGTATTCTACATTGTATTCGTAAATCGAAGTAAATTACTGTACACGCAGTGAATAAGACTCTTTCTAAACTGCAAATCTCTTAGCGTTATCCGAGAAACAGCGTGGGGAGGATCCCATACATGTTTTTACAACGTAAAGTGCGAGTTGCGGAGTTGCAGGGTTTACCGTTCTTATTAGAGAGTGAGTTTTCCTCCAGAAGTAACGAAAATTTAGTCTAATTAGTTTAATGACAATATTAAACGTAATATTCTCATTTGCCTACTGACATTCACAATCGAGTTGGGAAATTTTAATGATAATGGCAGGCCCCCTTGCCTACTGCGCGTTTATAATGAATTTGTGGAGTTTTCGTTACAATGGCAGGCCCCCTTTCCTACTTCCAAACACATTACAGTTGAGTAGCTTTTATTATAATGACGGGCACCTTCCCTGCTGCCAGTCAAAATTGAGTTGTACTGTTTTCATTATAACGATAGGCCCCTTTTCCTAATGCCAGTCAACTTACTGCCAGTCACACTCGAGTTGGTGAGTTTCGATTATAATAGGAGGCCTAATGCCAGTCACATTTTAGATGGGTACATTTTTCTATAATGGCGGGCACCCTTGCTTGCTGCCAGAATCGAGTAGGGGAAGTTTGAACTAAACTGCATGCTCCCTTACGTTCTGTCAGTCAAATCGAGAAGGGAATTATTCATTACAATGGTAGGCCCTCCTTACTAATGCCAGTTACACAGGAGTTAGTGAAGGACCCCATTCCTACTGCCAGTCAAAGTCGATGTGGGGAATATTGATTACAATAGCAGACGCCCTACTAGTGAGAGTCACTATCGATTTCTAAAGTATTAATTAGAAAGGCTGATCTCCCCTTTCTAGATCGCTACAAATGGACTTCAGTGGATATATATAGATCGACATACGAAAGTACATGCACGTTTGCAATATTGCGGACCTTAATTTACAGATTAACTGCTTCTAAACAGTATGTCATATCAACAAACGGACTGCATCATAAGACGCTTCTTTTAGCGGTCTAAATGGTTGATTCTATGACATTTTATCGTACCTCCTATATTTATCGGTTATATTGATTTAGTAACATTGAAAAGGGAGAAATTTGGGTACAGTTTTCGAACAGTGCATTACTTTTCGTATACATATGTGACAGCTAGAAACATAGAATTTCGCTTACATATGGCCACTATGTGGGCCAATGTTCGTGCCGAATATGATGATTCTATCTTTCCTATAAGTGTCAAACTATAAAGTGTAGTGTAAAAATGACCAAATTAACCTAAAATCTAGAAATGCAGCTCTATCTCACGTGTACTGATCATGATAAGACAAAAAGTCAGGGGACCAAAGTTTTAGATCTCGTCATACTGAGTTCGATTGTACCATCCGTTTTGTGATACGATTTACGGTTTCGCCACCAAACACCTCAAAACGAAGATCTGCACCGTCATTAAAATTGCCTCCATATTTCGATATTTTTCAGGGGTAAAAATAAAAAATGTAGACATTTTGGAACTTTTCTGTCGGTTACGGGCTAAAACTATAATTTTGCCAAATTTCAATTTTGTAGCTTGTCTGGCAGATTGTGCCACCATCTTGATTTGGGGTAGGGGGTTAAATTTTAGGAATTTCAGGAAACCATTAAGCCCATGAATCCTATAGGTTATAGTTTCGGATAAATATATCCGACTGCGTTCTTATGCTGAGCCCCGCATTTGAAACCCCCAGCGTGTCCCCATCAGAGAATTTTGAGAATTTTAGATTTTCTAGGGATCTTGAAGTCATAAGCTTCTCTGGTACCAAATTTTAAGTTTCTAAGATGTCTGGAAGTGCCTCATATATTCACATCTATTTTAATTTTTATACCTTAATTTATATATACAGTATACATAAATCGCTCGAAACTGACTTTCATTTATTAATGTAGATTGTATTTTACCCCCTTCTCCAGGGATCTAGGCGTGTATTGCCCTCAAAGTATTTCTTCCAGATAGTAGGTAATATTTGTAATAAGTTTAGTTGACAGCTATCCTGGAACATACACACAAACATCCATAATCTCGGTCACTTACGACTTTTTTCTGTTCTTCACCCCTTTTCTGCCCCGCCGCCCCCCCCCCCTGCCGATAGGACCTAAACGACATCCGGGGAATCACTGTTCCTTTCAGCGACCCCGAAATATATGGATTCGACACTATTTTTGATTGCTATTATATCTCACCCCCACCCCCACCCTCGCCCGCACACCGAAAACTGTGGATTCGAAACTATCTTGGAATTTTTTATATCTCATTCCCTATTCACCCCCATCACAAAGCGGGCTGTACTTGGACTTAAAAATTCCGGAGTGTCACTATTCACCTCAGCGACCCCGAAAAGTCTGGTTTCGACACTATTTTCAATAATTTTTATATCTCACCCCCTCGCCCCACCCTACGGGTGCTTGGGGTGCCTTAACCCCACGCGGTTTGTCTCCTGATACTAAGTCATAAGTGTACTAAGTCTGGCTGAAATCGCTCCAGTGATTTAAGAGATGTGGTACAAACCCACATACGAACATACAATGGCTTTTATATATAGATTACAACCATAGACTCGTCTTTGTTCGTTGGGAATCCGCAGTTGTCTTCGTTAGGAGTGGCTGATAACTGGTGTCATTCCACTTTTGATATTATACATTTTTTACTATTCCTTAACAAGGAATTCACGTCTCATTCACAGCTACATTCTTCAAACTGGCAGACCTATCAAAGATGGTCTTATGACATGAAAGTACATGTCGATGGCGGTATGTTGGGATTGGTATTTCCACATAACAGCCACGATCATGAACCTCCTAGCAAGACAGGTGCTTTACAAAACATGGCGGCGTGTTCCAATCCTCCTATATACAGCATTTCTTACCGGACTATCATAATATAGCGTAAGCTGCTGTTGTCTAGCGACAATCTGTCCATCAAGTCAATCCAATCTTGGCACGGCTTTGCAATAATTAAATTAATTACATAAAATTTCTCATCATAGAAGAACTGCCCATCGGATTTCGTTCAAACCACTTCCTAAATCCTTCCAGGAGTAATAAGAACAAATTGTGAAATTTTCAGTGAAATCGGTCCAGTAGATTTTGAGTCCGTTCGAGACATACAAATAAACATTCATTTTTATATGTATATAAGATAGAAGATAAGGAATCTGCTCCACGTACAATTCCTTTTAGGCTATGTCCGCTGGACTTAGCCGGCAAAACAGATCGTTCATGATACCTCCTTCATTAATAATCCTTCTGTCGAAAACATGCACACGAGAAAAAGTTTTAGAAATGGATTTCCGTCAAGGCTGGTCGATTTCCAGTCAGGTTGGCCTTGAAGCCTATATATTGTGGGAGAGTAAAATCACTGTTTCGGTTCCTTATAAACCTCTTGTCCATTCCGGGAATTTGAAATGGTATGGACCTTAAAACCTACCTTTGGACAGGTGGATGCTAAATATAAAGTTCGGTTGAAATATCTTCAGACGTTTTCAAGTTATAAGAAATACGCTTTACACGGACCCGCTTTTGAGTTAAATCCGTTGGAATTTGTGCTTAAAAACCATTCGTTAATGATATCTCCCTTATTAATCTTCCTACCGAAATGATGCTTGTGAGAAAAAGTTTCAGAAATTGATATCCATTAAGGATGGTAGATTTCAATTAATTTTGGATGTACATATTTTGTGGGAGTGCAAAATTATGGTTTCGATTTCCTATAAACCCCCAGTAAATTTAGGTATTCAGAAATAATATTGGCCATGAAACCTACCCAAGGACAGGTGGATTCTAAATATCAAGTTTGATAGAAATATATCCAGTAGTTTTCAAGCTATAAGAACACAGACAAACAGTCATTAAAGCTAAAAAAAAATATGCAGATAATCATTACTACACCTGAAACGGATAACTGTACGGAAATTTCGCCAGAATATTCAGTGTACAGGTACACGGTCGTTACGACTTTATTTATATAGATACACTGCCGTGGCCATTTCTTAATGGTATTTGTCCGTGACACATGATAGAACAAAAGGTTTGGATGTAATTTTATGGAAACTGCTGAGGTATAGATGGTTTAAGAAATGGCTTCAAACAATGCTAGTGGTTATGGAATGAGAAGAGTGTTAGTCGTTGGGCCAGTTGTGTTGTCTTGTGTTGGGGTTTTCGGGTACCCATACCAAATGGTTTTCTTTTCTTTCACCATCCAACTAACATTAGGGCTGACTTCACATAACTGGAAGCAGGAGATCTCAAAGCATATCAATGTAGAGAGGACTAAGGAAGAGTTTCATTCACAAAGGTTTGCAGGCTGAGCGCTATAATGCTACCACCATAACTCGAAAACGGCTTTACTGATTTTATGGAATATATTTATGTAACATCTCTTACCCGCGGCTTAGCTCGCGAGGATTTCTTAATTTGGTAAAATTAATCGTTCTACGCTACTACACTAAGATATTATCATAAAATCCCCAAAGTATAAAAATTCGCTGAAAAATTGCGTTTCATTTACCACAGAACCTCTTTGTAAACCACGTTTGTGGTCTTGTTTTTTAGGGCTAAGATGACCTAGCTACTGGCAGAGCTATCTCTGGAACATTCGACATGGAAATATACGTGTAAGAAACAGTCCTCTCACAAGTCGAAAAGAAAAAATAAATGTTTCTACATGTTTAAAGAACATTCCAAATACCTATTTCCATGTCTGTTTTTTAGATATAGATATCCTCATAAAAAGAATTCAACTCCTCTTTAAATTTTCACTCCCGTTAACCGGCTTCTCCGAAAACAAATAAATACGTATTCCTTTATTTTTAAAGGAGTTTCCTAATACCAAGTTCCACATCTGTAACACCTTCAGTTTTGACATGTAAGTATTCTTATATCGCCGCCTCTGTGGTGTAGTGGTTAGCGTGATTAGCTGCCACCCCCGGAGGTCCGGGTTCGATTCCCGGCTCTGCCACGAAATTTGAAAAGTGGTACGAGGGCTGGAACGGGGTCCACTCAGCCTCGGGAGGTCAACTGAGTAGAGGCGGGTTCGATTCCCACCTCAGCCATCCTCGAAGTGGTTTTCCGTGGTTTCCCACTTCACCTCCAGGCAAATGCCGGGATGGTACCTATCTTAAGGCCACGGCCGCTTCCTTCCCTCATCCTTGCCTATCCTTTCCAATCTTCCCATCCCCCTACTAGGCCCCTGTTCACTATAGCAGGTGAGGCCGCCTGGGCGAGGTACTGGTCATACTCCCCAGTTGTATCCCCCGACCAAGAGTCTGAAGCTCCAGGACACTGCCCTTGAGGCGGTAGAGGTGGGATCCCTCGCTCAGTCCGAGGGAAAAGCCGAACCTGGAGGGTAAACAGATGATGATGATGATGATGAAGTATTCTTATAAAAATATTTCAACTCCTCCTTCACACCTTCACAGCCTCCCCCCCCCCCTCTCCATTTCCCTTAAGTGGAAGTTACGAAAACAAAACGTATGTGTTTCTTTATTTTTAAAGGAGATTCCAAATACCAATTTTCACGTCTGTAACATGTTAGATATTTGTGATAGATTGTAAATACTGTGTACTCATTTTAAAAATGCACCCACTTTTTCAATTCTTTTCATCCTTTGAAGTGGTTTTTCGAAAACAAGAAGTACGTGTTTCTTTATTTTAAAAAGAGATTCTAAATACCAAATTTCACGTCTGTAACATCTTCAATTTTTGAGATATATGCCTATGTATCCTCATAAAAATAATTCAACAGCCTTTCCGGTCCTTTACACCCCCTTTAAATGGATTTTCCGAAAACAAAAATACGTGTTACTTTTAGTTTTAAAGGAAATTCCAAATACCAGTGTTTACGTTTGTAACATGTTAAGTTTATGAGATATACTCATTTTAAATATTCGCCCACTTTTTCATTTCTTTTCACCCCTTTTAAGTGGATTTTCCGAAAACAAATAATACGGATTTCTTTATTTTTAAAGGAGATTTCACGTACCAATTTTCACTTCTATAATATGTTCTGTTTTTGAGACACAGTATAAGAACCCTCATAAAAAAAAAAAAAAAAAAAAAAAAGGATTCAACCCAGTAGTTTTGGCTCGGCGATGATGAGTCAGTCAGTCAGGACATGTTATTTTATATAGGCCTATAGATTTGTGAATTTAAGTACATTTAGGTAACCATTTGCTTTAAAGTCCAGTTTAATGCAAGACAAAATATTCCCTCATATAATGAGCGTCACACACATTCGCCATCTGTCATCACCACCAGTCGTAGTCTCAGTTATTTACACTTGCTGTCGTGCTCCATAGGATAGTGACATGTTTTTCACTTCCTGGAATAGCATGCATTCAATTTTTCAACTGTAGGGAAATGGAGGGTTCCTTCCCACCCAGTGCGAAAGAAAGGGAACTCCTTTGCGGTATATTGGCGGTATGCATGACCCGTCGCTACACTCTTTTAACTTGGTTATGATATGCTGCCTACTGTAATATGGGGTCAAGGATCTGTTTGTGACGTGAACAGGCGAACTTCGGACTGCACAGCGTGCCATTCAACAGGATATTCCGAAAGGCGTGTGATAAGCCAACTTTCTCATCGAATGTTTGAAGTTGTTGAAGTCTAAGGGAACGTTCCTCTAGGTCTATACAGTATGCTATACAGTCCTTACCCGCTCCAAGAAAGAGATTGCAAGACTGTTCCTTACAATCTTAGTAACCTCGGGGTAGGAAAAAATAAGAATTTAAACAAAGGTAGGGAAGATTAGTTACCACATAGTCCCACCCGATACTTCTATCCATAGCATCTCTCTTAATATTTTGTCTCAGAGAAGCAATAATTAATATTTCTTAACAGTATCAGCACTATATGAAAAGAAAAGATCTTATCTTTGGTTCTCGAATTTGTTCCGTTAACAGAATAGACTAATATGTGGTTGTGATTCTTGAGGCGAGGCTGACGTATTTGAGCACCTTCAAATACCACTGGAGTGACCGGTCATCGAACCTGCCAGCTTGAGCTCAGAAGGCCAGTGCTATGCAGTCTGAGCTACTCAGCCCGGCTGTCGACCTTTTCGGTGACTGACATACAGGTACTGAGAGGTATTTTAGGGCATCCTGTTTTATACTCTTATAGGAACAATACTGCCAGTAATAATAATAATAATAAATAATAATAATAATCATCATCATCATCTGTTTACCCTCCAGGGTCGGCTTTTCCCTCGGACACAGCGAAGGATCCCACCTCTACCGCCTCAAGGGCAGTGTCCTGGAGCTTCAGATTCTCGGTTGGGGATACAAGTGGGGAGAATGACCAGTACCTCGCCCAGGCGGCCTCACCTGCTATGCTGAACAGGGGCCTTGTGGAGGGATGGGAAGTTTGGAAGGGATAGGCAAGGAAGAGGGAAGGAAGCGGCCGTGGCCTTATGTTAGGTACCATCCCGGCATTCGCCTGGAGAAGTGCGAAACCACAGAAAACCACTTCAAGGATGGCTGAGGTGGGAATCGAACCCACCTCTACTCAGTTGACCTCCCGAGGCTGAGTGGACCCCGTTCCAGCCCTCATACCACTTTTCAAATTTCGTGGCAGAGCCGGGAATCGAACCTGGGCCTCCGGGGGTGGCAGCTAATCACGCTAACCACTACACCACAGAGGCGGACATAAATAATAATAATAATAATAATAATAATAATAATAATAATAATAATAATATCCACTGGCTTTCCCGCTAGAACAACCCTTTTGGATAAGAAAACTGGATTTAGTAACAGATAATCAGCACCGACACAGATAGGTCTTATGGCGACGATAGGATAGGAAAGGCCTAGGAATGGGAAGGAAGCGGCCGTGTCCTTAATCAAGGTACAGGCCCAGCAATTACCTGGTGTGACAATGGTAAACCACGGAAAACCGTCTTCAGGGCTGCCGACAGTGGGGTTCGAACCCACGCTCTCCCGATTACTGGATACTGGCCGCACTTTAAGCGGTGCAGCTATCGAGCTCGGTAATCTTAACTTTAGGAGGTCATTCTAAAATCGTAGATATTGAAAAAACAAGAACGTAAAATTCTTACGAAAGTTTTCGGCTCCGTACAAGAAAGTGGAATTTTGATCAAAGAGTGAAATACAGACCTCTATAGTTACACGGACAGTTTCATCAATACTGCACGGAGGAGACGTTTGAAATTTTTTGGACACATATTTAGGATGGATAATAATACACTCACAAAAAGATTATTCAATGTAATGCATTCTCAAAAGAGGAGAACAAATTGGCTGGAGGAAACAAGAGGAGACCTGAATGAATTGAACATCGGGGAAGACATCGTGAAAAATCGCGAAGTCCTCAGGGCATCAGTAAATAGACACACATTTGTGGTGAAAATTAGCAGCAGGACTGGTACAAAGTGTACAGAAGAACGGAAGAGGCAACACAGCGAGTTCATGAAGAGAAGAATATGAAGGCGAAAGTCATCAAAGCAAATGAACTATACTGCTAATAATAAGAGTTGGTGTCTGACAGGTAAGATTGGAGGGAGGAGCACTGCACGTGCCATTTCGCGATGTTGCCACATTCCAGCATTCCTTTCTACATACTCTTACCCCTCGCTTCCGGCTCACTTGTTCCCTCCTTCATTCTGACCGCTGTGATCTGTTGTAGACTACCTGGCCAGGCGGTGTCGTCCTATTTGCGATCACTCTTATACAAACAATCAGGTTCTTATCAGTGACAGTGACAGGTTTGGCAACTCCTAGCAAGACGAGCTGCCCTGAAGTGTTATCTCCATGGCAACCGCAGTCGCCCCACCCTCGTTTCCATGGCAACCACACAGCCACTCCCTTTATCCCGCCTCGGCAGGCAGTAAACGGACTTCCCTCTAAGAAATGTCAGACGCCAACTCTTATTATTAGCAGTATAGTTCCAAAGCGCCCTGTGAATGGGCATAACGAAATATCATTATCATCACCATCCATACCATTCAGTCATTTATCCAGATCTTCTGCAGACTGAAATTAATAAAACAAAACAAATAACTACGCAAACTCGTATATTAATGAACATATTTATGGGAAGCATTTCCAAACGAAGAATAATGGGAGTTGCTAAGCCTTCTTTAGTTCAGTTTAAACTACTGGGGATCAGATTCCTTAAATTGTTTATATTGGCGTGACAGCCCCGTGGTGTAGGGGTAGCGTACCTGCCTCTTATCCGGAGGCCCCGGGTTCGATTCCCGGCCAGGTCAGGAATTTTTACCTGGACTTGAGGGCTGGTTCGAGGTCCACTCAGCCTACGTGATTAGAATTGAGGAGCTATCTGACGGTGAGATAGCGGCCCCGGTCTAAAATGCCAAGAATAACGGCCGAGAGAATTCGTCGTGCTGACCACACGACACCTCGTAATCTGCAGGCCTTCGGGCTGAGCAGCGGTCGCTTGGCAGGTCAAGGCCCTTCAAGGGCTGTAGTGCCATGGGTGTTTTTTTTTTTTTTTTTTTTTTTTTTTTTTTTTTTTTTTTTTTTTTTTTTTGGAAGGAGACTACCTAACCGAGGCGGTAAAGGCGTGCTGGGTTCACGAGGAAAGACGAAACACAGACTCCCAACTTTTGCAACATCGTATGACCGTCGTTTCACTAGTCCTACACGAGAAATGAATACCAGACCAATTCCTGGGGATGAAGGGCACCGTATTAGCCAACCTCTCCATTATCTTTACTCTCAAGTTTTCGAATAGTGGAAGACATTAACTTCTAATCGTTCAGCGCATGGATTGATTTGCTTTGCTGTTAATGATGAATTTTTTTTTCTTAATGCCACTGGGACGCTTCCAAGAGATAATGGATAAAGCTAAAAGAAATACTAATTTTTAAGAACAAGGATCTCATATTTTGGAAAATATTAGCGTACAGGATAGAAAGAGAGTGGAGGGATCGTGGAGGATTATCGGTTGTACGCCGCGTATGGCAATGTGGTTATACATGAATATTTCCACACTTGCTCGAGTAATGCTTTGAATGTAACTTATTTCTAGTTTCGATGCTCCCATCCAAGTGAACAAATTTACACACTCACCTAGATAGTACATACTGCAAGTTAAAGCCTGGAGCCAGTTCCTACCTTACCTTATTTTATCTCCAACAAGCGACCCGTCCTCGCTTCGCACGGTTTATGGTAGACGACGTTAGTGGTTTTACTCCTGTCCGGCTTCTTTGCTGAATGGTCAACATACTGGTCTTTGATTCAGAAGGCCCGGTTTCGATTCCCGGCCGGGTCGGGGATTTGATCTGCGTATGGTTAATTCCTCTGGCTCGGGGACTGGATGTTTATGTTCACTTCTCTTCACCTACATGTCACTACCAACCACAACAGAAACACGCAATAGTGAATACATCCCTCCACATAGGGTCAGAGCCAGGAAGGGCATCCGGTCGTAAATCTGAGCAAAAACCTCGTCACGTGCCGACCTCAAGAAAATTGGAAAAAAGGCCAGGAATGAAGACTACGATTAGTTGTTTTCCTCCTGGCGTATCTATGTAGCTGAGTGACGTTTTTCCTCGGTGGGCGACGATAACACCTAAACCATACATGCAAATTACATTCCGATAGGAAGAGTGTTTTTTCTCTGAATGGAGTTAGTGTGGTGAATAGCCCGCCTAGTGGCCATGAACTTCTATGGTCTGACACCGTGGTTAGCCGGTTCGAATCCCATTGGTAGAACAGATTTTTACCTCAGAACGTTGGCGGCCAGGGTAGGAGAGGTGCTGGTAAACATTCTAATCACTAGATTGCGTGCCAAATGCCTGGATTGAATTCCAAACCTCTCCGCATATGACGCTGTTGGTGATTCGTCCATCGGATGGAGTCGTTAAGCCTTGAACAGAACCTTGATGTTATTCGACAGAAGCTGGGTGTGTGCCAAGACTGGGTTTCATCCTTTCTGTACATAATCATAATCATCATTATCAATCATCATCATCCAACACCCAGGAGCGCAGGTCGCCCGTGGATGTCAAATAGAAAGACCCTCAACAGATGAGCCGAACATGTCCTCGGACACTCCTGGCATACAAGCCATACCCTAAATAAAGAAATGAGAGTACACAATTTATTTTGAAATGATTGATATAGTTCTAATTTAAGGTCGATTTTTACTGTAAACATAGTAGCGCCTATTGAGAGATTCCTTTTACAGCTAGGTAGCCTATACTGTTGCGATTTTTTTTTGTAGATCTTTTTGTGTTAATAATTGAAACACACATACTGGCGATCTATCGTTGACTGTTTAGGCAGCGTAAGCCATAAAATTGCTCGGATGATCATTTTTTCTGCGAGTTCCTTCATTAACATTTCTACTGTTCAGCCCCGTTTGTCATAAATTAAAGGTTCACACAACAAATCCTTTATTGACAAATGCTCTATACAGAGACGAAAATCGCATCAAAATCTGTTCGCTGGTTCTTGAGATATCCCGCACAAACACAGACTGACATCTACTGTTACAGTTACTGCTGTTGTATGCTGGATGTCCCGTATTGCGAATATGCAGAAGCAACATTGCCAATGATTGGGGGCCCGAAAGCCCCTTCATTACATTGAGACGCACACCCCCAGCTTGTACGCGCTTTACTCTCGCCCTTCCCCTTCCTCGCCCTCTCACACGTCATCTGCTCGTCTAATCCCGCCCGCCGCTGCTGGCAGTTCAGTGGCTAGTCTGCTTTCCGGTGGTCCGCACGCGCGCAACCCTTGTTCCTTGTGTAGTGTCGAACAGTGAGTGCACCTCAACATGACTGAAGAAAACAAGGAGAACAAGGTAAGACCTACAAGAATGGAGAACAAGGTAAGACCTACAAGAATGGTGTAGCAGTAGTAGCTTTTAGAATATAGAATAGACCCCACGCGCAGCGAATTGAGGACATTCTTAGTACCGACATTATGAATTTACAGAAATTTTTCATTAACTCCAGCGTATCCCAGGACGTATGAAGGAACTGCCGTGTGTGAGGAATATAATTCTGGAGTTTAGATCTTTTTAATCCAGCCTTCAGTTCGATTCTTCTTTGATCTGCAGTTTGCTATCAGATGGTAAACACGTGTGGAATCCACAAATTTCTTAGGACTTAAAAGATTTTTTTTTCACTTCGGATAGCTTTACGATTTTATAACCTCGCTATGTAATGGAATGGGTATTTTATTTGGTTTCTAAACAGAGGGCTGTGTCGCTGCTGCTTATTAAACTATTGCATCATCCGTCGTTTCTTATAAAGTCTGCGTGATTCTCGAATTAATAATGAAAAGAACGTGAAGTCGTGAATTTCAAGAAGATAATTTGACACCAAAATGTGGACTGTATTCTGAGTTGGCAGTGGAGAGATGGCGTGGAATGACATTAGTAGACGGATAAGTTTGATTGGTGTTTTTAAAACTAGGAAAGATCACAATATGAAGATAAAGTTGTAATTCAAGAGAACAAATTGGGGCAAATATTCGTTTATAGGTACCTAGAGGAGTTAGGGATTGGAATAATCTACCAATGGAGATGTTCAATAAATTTCTGAATTCTTTGCAATCATTTAAGAAAAGGCTAGGAAAACAACAGACAAGGAATCTGCCACCTGGGCGACTGCCCTAAATGCAGGTCAATGTTGATTGATGTGATAAACGTCCAGTGATGTCCTGTATATTACGTTTGATGTGACATCTTAGGTCTTAAACCATAAATTTTGATCGATGAAGAATCTTTAATTCTTGAAAATGTTCCAAAATACCTTTCAGAGCATGACATGGTTAATACTACGAATTAGGGAAGTATAGAAAGAAGGGCTTGATCCAGCCCTCATAAGATCGATTTAACCTTCGTTTTCGTTTGGTTTAGGGTCTAGGTATAGTGTGATCACTATCAGTCTCTGGGGAATCGTAATAATGTTGCTATGATATTTTAATATGTTCAGTGCTAAATAAATAAATTCTCGAATTGAAAGAAGATATGCCAGTAGCAAGTAGAGAGAAAGAAATACCAGAATCCAGTCTTCATAGTCTGGCGTAGTCCTTTTACGGCACGTGTCTTCGACTTCAGAGACGGTGTTTACTGTGCAGTAAATCTTATCTGGTCAATTTTCGAATCGGACTCTTATAGTTTGTTTCTGTATAACTTTGCTCTAGAGAATTGGATACACTGTACAGATTATGTAGCTGAAAGCCTGCATCGAAAGATGAGCTCGAACTTTCGTAATCATGAAGATGAGTGAACCGGAACATGAAAGAGGCTGCTAAATCACGAGAGTTCCATACCATTTTCCCAGAATGTACCAGTCTGCGTGATTTGAAGGAGTTCGCGAATGACTCTTCATAATCAGCAAACAGCGAGTGTTACAGCAGCCTGACATGTGTGATAATGCATCATCTTAATCTGTAAAGTATCTTTTTTTCTGTAAATGTTGAATTACTGGCCAATAATTCGCACTTTTGTCTGTTTCACTTGTGTTTATATTTCGCGTTATACTGTCACGTGAAAACGACTGGGAGTAATTTACTAAGTCCAATTATAACCAGTAGCGGCAATTGGGAATTAGAAGTGGAGGGGGGGAGTATAGCAGCGGGAGTGGGGGAGGGGTATATATATATCAAAATTGAAAAACAAAACTACAACATTGTAAGTTTTTTGATGTTCTCTGGGCGAATTTCGACAGAAAGGTAAAGATTGACAGTTGACTAACTTAAGTGCAGTAATAATAGTTTTTTGTGAGATTTTTATTCAGTGCGAAGTATTATACAGTTAAAAATTTCACAAAACGAACAATATTACACATGCATTATAAATAAATAAACATACAGCGTGATTACAGAATTAAAAATAATTTAGTATTTGAATACTCAGTAATAAACTAACACACTAAAGAAAGTGCCACGCTGGCCTTCTGGCCCCAACTTGGCAGGTTCGATCCTGGCTCAGCCCGGTGGTATTTGAAGGTGCTCATATACATCAGCCTCGTGTCGGTAGATTTACTGGCACGAAAAAGAACTCCTGCGGGACTAAATTCCGGCACCTCGGCGTCTCCGAAAACCGTAAAAGAGTAGTTAGTGGGACGTAAAACAAATAACATTATTATTATTATTAGAAAGTGCCAGACTGACGAATGCGCGCGGCTGCGGGTGAATCGTACCTCAATGTCCAAGATGTTGGCAAAACAATCTACTGTACTTCTGCTACCCTTCCTCGTAGTACAGGCAAAGTTTTCACCACTTGCAATGGCGCTATACAAATCTGTTAGCCGCGACGAACGATATTTTGTGCGTATTTCCACTAATAATTTTCTTATTAATGAATATAAAGGAAAAAATTCGCTGATTAGGCAACAGGGCTTGTACAAATGGCTTTTTTAATAATTCCTACTAATTCCTAGTTTCTGCCGGCTAAAATGTGATAAAAGTATGTTTTCTCCAAAAAGTGGGGGAGGGAGCGACTGCCTCCCCCCCCCCCACCCGCCCATCGCCGCTACTGATTATAACTTGGGTTATAAATTGATTAACGTAGAGTAACTCAAAGGTAACTCTTAAAAATTTCCGTTGATAGCTCTCCTATTGCTCGGTCTGCAGTGATAAGGATCAAGGGCTTTGAAAAAGAAGCGGCATTCCAGGAAGGAGTGAGGCAAGTCTGGAGTTTATCCCCCTCCTTTTCAGTGTTTATATAGAATGGACGGTAAAGGAAATAAAAGACGAATTTTGGAAGAGAATCACAATCCAAGGAGAGTAAATCAAAACCCTGAGGTTTGCTGTTGATATTGTTATTTTATTTGAGACTGCAGAAGATCTCGAGAAATTGCTGAATGGTATGGACGGAGTCTTGGGGAAAGAGTACAAGATGGCAATAAACAAGTCCAAAACAAAAGTAACGGAGTGCTGTCGGTGTTAGGTGATGCAGGAAATACTTGATTAGGAAATTAATTCTTAATGAAAGTAGATGAATATTTTTACTTGGGCAGTAAAATAACTAACGATGGCAGAACTAAGAAGGGCATAAAATGCAGACTAGCACAAGCAAGAAAGTCCTTTCTTAAGAAAAGGAATTTGCTCACTTCAAACATTGATATAGGAATCAGAAAATATTTTTTAAAGACTTTCGTATGGAGAGTAGCATTGGATGGAAGTGTAACATGGACGATAGCTAGCTGAGAAAGAAAGAGAATAGAAGCTTTCTAAATGTGGTGGTACGGAAGAATGTTGAAGGTGATATGAGTAGATCTAACCACGAATGAAGAGAACTGAATCGAATTGGTGAGAGGAGATCGATTTGGCTAAATTTGACGAGAAGAAGAGATAGAATGATAGGACACATCTTAAGACACCTATGACTTGTTCAGTTGGTTTTAGAGGGAAATGTAGGCGGTAAGAAAGGTAGGAGTAGACCAGGGTATGAATATGACAAGCAGATTAAAACAGATGTACGATGTAGTAGTTACGTAGAAATGCAAAGTTTAGCACGGGACAGGGTGGAATGGAGAGCTGCATCAATCCGGTCTATGGACTGATGACTCTAACACAACATCGAAAAAATTTAGATAGGTGCATCAAAATTACTAAATATATCAGATTCTACCATAACCATATATTATATAATAATTTCCTGTGATTCTTACCAGCTTGGTACAGCCCTTCTAAGGCAGACCTTTCAGAGGGGGTGGACTGCACCTGTTGTACATAGGAAAGTGCATGTTAGCGAGGTATGGAGGATAATGTTGTGTGTGAGTTGCAGGACGTTTGGAGACATCACAAATACCCAATCCCCGAGCCAAGTTAAAATCCGACGATCCAGCTGGGAATGAAAACCGGGATCTCGAGGTTCGAAAGCTAAATCATCCTCGGAGCCGAACCAAATTTTTCCAACACGGGTTATAGCAGAGATGCCTACGATTTTTAGATTTCAGTTTCTTTCTAGTGCTTTGGAGCATTCAGACAGTAAAATAGCCATTCTATTTCGAAGTACCGTACCTCAGTGATTTCAGCGTGAGCGTTCTTAAAGTCCTTAATCTGGGTGTTCTGCAAACCCACATACACGCGTCGAAAGCTGGCGTTGTTGGTTCTTTTCAAGTACTTCCTTTTACCACGTGTTTCTTTTGACAACTATATCCGAAAGCACGGAAGTAATCACCACTTCACCCGAGAATTAGGGACTTTAGTGAAGGGGCTCGCTTAATTTTGGTGTGATGTTGCACATCCATAAAGTCCGTAACGTAACCACGTGGGCGCGGAATTTTGAACAAGTGAACGCCGCTAACCTCACTGCTGCCATTATGACAGAGTCTAACCTCACTGCTGCTATCTTAATCACGCGGGGGCGCGGAATTTGAAATCCACGTGCTTTTGAAGCTGTCAAGATGACAGCTGCTATCTTGACGGGTCCTAACCAAGTGGGCGCGGATTTTGAACAAGTAAACGTCGCTGATTACACTGCTGGCATTTTGACAGGTCCTAACCTCACTGCTGCCATCTTAACCACATAGGGGGCGCGGTATTTGAAAAAGTAACAGCTGTTAAGATGACAGTTGCCATTTTAACAGGTCCTAACCTCACTGCTGCCATCTTAACAGGTCATAACCTCATTGCTGCCATCTTAATTAGGTGGGCACGGAATTTGAAAAAGTAACAGGTGAGATGAAATAACATGACATATTTTTACGACCGGCCCTTCCTGGAGCCAACCTGCATTGAGCAGCTAATGAAGATGAAATGAATGATGGTGAAGGAAATTGGCTAAGGAGATGGAAGGAGTCGGCTGTTGCTTGTGAATAGGAACTGTCGCGGCATGTGCCTGGAAGTGAAAATGGGAAACCACAGGAAACCATTCTCAGGACAAGCGACGGTGGGGTACGAAGCTACTCGTCTCCAGAATTCAGAGATAGGCTCCGTAGCCCCAGCGCGTTAACAGGCGCGGCCACTCCGCTTAGTTACGTAGTACGCTATGTGTATGTACAGTCCTCAGCCCGAAGGCTGGTTGGATCCTCAAAAGCTCCGCCATCAGCCGTCATAGGTGGCCTAGGTATCACTGAAGAGGCGTACTAAGAAAATGAGGAGTGATGTAATTTCACGTTGCTTTCCTCACTGAGTCAGAAGTTGCTTTTATATGTCAGTCTGCCAACCCCACTGAAATGCATACACCAACCGACCCTATGAGCAAAATTTTTACTCCATTCCTAGCAGGGACTGGCTGCGTAACGAATGGCATAACTAGCATCGCTCATACCTCAGTCACTTTCTTATTTGCTTATTGTCAAGGCCAAGGATACGACTAAGACAGATCAATGAAAGTACCAAAATTGCTCTAGCCCATACCAGAAGACACAGTGCACTGTAAACAGTAGGTCTTGCCAGGAAAGGCATTAATGTAGTAGCCTATATCAGTTGACATTTCATTATAACTGTCTCAGTTGATACTTGATATCCATTAAATTCACCCCATTGGTTTTCTTGCCTGGCATTCCACATCCAACGACAGTATAGAGTCAATGCCCAGAGTAATCAACAAAACAGGCTACAAAACCATTATCATCAGTTAATGAGGAAATTAACCAAATTGGCATTACCTCCCTTCGTATTTCTTCCCTCGCGTGGGAAAATGCTATTTCTTCAAATAGTAAGACTAGCTTGGCAAACACGGAGCCCCAAGCTTGCTCAGACATCGGATTTCGTATATTTATTTTTCCTGTTCGACGTCTTTTCAGTCAGCTTGTATTCCCTTCTGATTCCGACAGTGTTTGACTGTCTGTAGACTTGGTGTCTTTCATTTTCTTTCGAGTTAAAAACCTATTAAAATGTCTCTCACGAGCCAGTTTTCTAGCAGTCCGTGACATATTGTTGCTTACCTAGATTCATTCTGAAACTTTCTTTTTTATCTTATAATATGCTACTTCCTAGGAAATTGCTACTGATGTATCTCTCTGAACTTAGTGATCAGAAACATACTATGGCACATTTCGGACGGCACAAAGTTATGCAGAAGCTAATGCAATCTGGTTTAGAAATAATGGAGAAGAAATTATCCTGACTCAGAGGTGTAACATAGTTCACGCCGTCGCTATATATCGTTGAAGTCGAAGACGCGTGCCGTAGATACTTAGAACCCACTGCATATCTCCCGTTTATACTGATGTTTAAAAAAATACCCTATCAGGATTCTATCACATAGTTGCGCTTTGAGATGTTTGCTTTCAACAAGAGAGATAAAGAGAGAGAGAGGGAGAGAGAGAGAGAGAGAGAGAGAGAGAATGGAACAGAAACAATAAACGTCGTCGTTGCCGTTCTTCTATCGTCAATAAAGTCACCAGGTTGATTATTATGATTATTAATATTATTATTATTATTATTATTATTATTATTATTATTATTATTATTATTATTATTATTATTATTATTATTATTATTATTTGCATATGGACCCTGTTGGATTACGCATTACATTTATGATTCGCCTTTCTAACAGACCATACTGCTTTCATTCTTTCACTGTGTGCCTGTTTTCTTTCCTCTGACCACTTACTCCGCGATCTTTTAGGGACTTCATTCTCTGGCTTTACTACCCATCAATTTATTCAGTATTTGTGATATTTCTATCTGGGCCTTTTCCAGATCATTTTCAACATCTTGTATCCATGGTACGTTCTTCAGTTTTACAGTATATGTCAAAATCTTGTGGGTTAGCCTTGAAGACGATAGTCTGTGAACGTGTCCGTAGAATTTCAGTCTTCGTTTCCCGATGTCTGCGGCAAAGTTGGGCAGTCTTTCCGTAGCTTTGCGTGATTTGAGTCTATACCCTTCTTTTTTTCTCTGGGCCCAGAATTTTCCTCAAGATCGTCCTTTCCTCCTTCAAGATGAATTCCAGATCACCTTCATTATTAAGTTCCAACTTGATGATGATGATCATCATCATGATACTGCAATACCTGATAATAATCTAGGGTCTCTGTCTGACAGCCCCATGGTGTAGGATTCGTGTCCCTACCTCTTATCGAAGCGTGACTGCCGACTTTCATAGTCGCTGGCTTCTCAACCGAGGTGGCTGCGGTTCGAATCCCGGCCAATGCACGTGGGATTTTTAATCACGTCCATATGGTTCGGATTCCGCTTAAAACGGATGCCCCACGGCTGCAATTACCATATCTAAGCTTATGTAAAACTATACGCTTGCTTGCTACCTCTTACCCGAACCCCACGTTCGATTCCTGGAACGGTGTTCACTCAGCTTCGTGAGGTCAACTGAGAACCTGTCTAATATGAGAGGCAGCCGATACGGCTGTGGATGTCACGTTCGGGATGTTGCAGTAACGCGTAAACATCTCCAAAGGGTATGTACGAATTGCGCGTATATTAAGTTATTACATTTTAAAAATGAAATAACGATTTTGGTACAAGCATTAAGAGATGACAAACCCCACAGGTTTTTCAAATCTTACATTCGATTTTAAATTGTTTTAAAATTCATGCATGTAAAAATTGTAGCAGTGATTAAACCACCAGTTTCTTGAAAATGTATATTTTATATGAATCTGCTAATCCTAAGCCTGTCGTTATGTTTAAATCGCTACTTAGAGTGTGAAGGAAAAATTGCTTCAGTTTTCGGTGTTTGTAATCACGATGTGCAATTCATGAGCATACTGTATTTTCATCCAATTTACGTCCAACTCGTAAAGCATTACCTGAAATGTTTTCGCGCAACTTGGATAAAAATTCGGACTACAATGCGCAACTCCGGCATCCCCATCACGTTACCATATGTATGGCATCTATATCTGGCTGGAAAGCAGTCGTTTTGAATGGCCAAATGCCCTTACTATGCCAAGGAATTGTTTATGCTACCGTGTGCAGGGGTTTTGATTTCATGCCTGCCTGTCAATTTCAATTATCCCTTTTAATTCATTGTCGGTTAATGTCGCCAGAAATCTTGTATGTGCCGACATCGTGCAACATGGTGTGTCAAATGGACATTTTTCTGCCCTTCAAAAATCAGGCTATCTATGCCAGCTATCTTGGGATCTGGAGAGCAAGACTCTACCGTACCGTGCGAGTTGGCCGTGCGGTTAGGGGCGCGCGGCTGTGAGTTTGCATCCGGGAGATAGTGGGTTCGAATCCCACTGTCGGCAGCCCTGAAGGCGGTTTTCCGTGGTTTCCCATTTTCACACCAGGCAAGTGCTGGGGCTGAACGTTAATTAAGGCCACGGTCGCTTCCTTCCAACTCCTAGGCCTTTCCTACCCCATCGTCGCCATAAGACCTACCTGTGTCGGTGCAACGTAAAGCCACTAGCAAAAAAAAAAAAAAAAAAAAAAAAAAAGCCTCTACCGAGGGTCATAAAGGGAGTCACGGAAGGGGCGTTAAACGTGTTCGTGTGACATACAGTAAAGATCATTGTTGTTAACGAGTATCACTTGCGCGTAGCCTGGGAGTTCTGCCGACCCCTCATAACAATGTTTCTCAAATGCTACATCAGCGACGAGGGTGATAGATTCAGCCTCTTTTATTTTTGACAGCCATAATTCCAAGCAATCGAGGAATTATACTGAAATAATCACACCTCCACTGAGAATAGTAGGCATTGGTACTGGGGCTCTTACTTCTGGTGTGATGCTGCATTCACATAACTTTCTATACTCTGTCCCATAGTACAGAGTGTACTCGTTTTATGATCTTTGGTAGAACGTTGCCCTCCAGGCTCACGCCTGGCAGAGGTAGTCTGATTTTTGAAGGACGGAGGAATGTCCATTCGATGCACCATGTCGTACGATGTCGGCATGTAGAAGTAACGTAGATTATTTCTATTTTTAAAAGCTTAATCCTGACAGGGTATGGTGGACTTTCTAGAGGGTTCAGCCCTCTCTCAGGCCAAGGGGATTTATAGCGGGGATTGTAGATGGGTAGAAGGTGGTGGGGCAGTGGCCATGACCTATAGAAGGAGGAGAATAGGAAACCACGCAAAAACATCAGAACAGCCAACGGTGGGGACCAGCCCCTCCACCTCCCGAATGCAGACCTCCAAGGCTAGTAAAACTGGGTGTATTTGTTGTCTTAATCATCATTTCATCCTCATCACGACGCGCAGGTCGCCCACGGGAGTCATATCAAAAGACCTGCACCTGGCGAGCGGAACCCGTCCTGGGATCTCCCGGCACTAAACGCCATACACCATTTCGCCATTTCATTTATGAGGATACTTATATCTCAAAAACTGAAGATGTTACAGACGTGAAAATTGGTATTTGGAATCACCTTTAAAAATAAACAAATACGCTTTTGTTTTTCCGGAAAATTGACGTAAGGGGTGTGGGGTTGATTATAAGTAACTAAGGAGGTGAAATATGTTTATGAGGATACTTTATCTTAAAAACTGAAGCTATTACAGACGTGAACGTTGGTATTTTTTGTTTTCGGAAATCGACTTAAGGCGGAAGAGGGGTGGAAAGAAGTCAAGAAGAAGAAGAAGAAGAAGAAGAAGAAGAAGAAGTTGAATTATTCTTATGAGTATACATTTATCTCTAAACTGAAGGGGTTACAGACGTACAGACGTGAAAACTGGTATTTGGAATCTCCTTTAAAAATAATGAAACACGTAGTTTTTTGTTTTCGGAAAATCCAGTTAAGGGGCTGAAAAGAATTGGAAAAACGGCTGAATTTTTAAAATGAGTACCGGTATATCTACATTATATGTCAAAAACTTAACATGTTAGAGACAAGAAACTTGGTATTTGGAAAGTCCTTTAAAAATACAGGAACATGTACCTTTTTGTTTTCGGAGAACGCACTTAACGGGGGGGGGGGGTGAAAAGAAGTGAAAAATAGTTGAAGTATTTTTTATACTTATACTTATATTTTAAAACTGAAGATGTTACAGACGTGAAAATTGGTATTTGGAATCTCTTTTAAAAATAAAGGTAAGGTAAGTTATGGATGTATTCTGCCCGAAGGCAGGTCCGAACCTCCGCAGAGGTGTGCCTGAGCCTGTAGGATGGCCAGTTCCTTTCCGCTCCTCAATTCCCTGCCCCTCTCCCCCAACAGCGCGTGACAACCCATCCAGACCTTGACCACGCCTAATGTTGCTAAAATTCGGAGGTCTCACGAGATCCGGTGTTTCAACACGGCTACGGCCGTTGGCGTAAAAACAAAGAAACACGTATTTTTCTTTTCGGAAAATACACTTAGATGGGGGTGGGGATGGGGGAAGGACTGATCACGGGGTTGCGTTTTTTAAATGGGGATACTTATGTATAAATCAAAAACTGAAGATGTTACAGGTGTGGGAATAGGTATTTGGAATCTCCTTTAAAAATGAAAAAAAAAACATGTATTTATTTTTTCGACCTGAGAGAAGACTGTTTCACACATGTACAGTTCTGTGTCACATGGTCGTCTTAGCCCCAAAAGGTAAATGTCGCTCAATTTTTGGGTGAGTTTTTATACTTTAGGAATTTTCAGATAATGTCTTAGTGCAATGCCGAGGAACGATTACTTTGATCAAATTACGAAATCCACACGAGCGAAGCCGCGGGTTATTGCTAGTCTATATATAAACATATCTTGACTGACTAACTGACTGAATCATCATCACCGAGCCAAAACTACTGGACATAAGGAAATGAAATTTTGGGGATATATATATATTAGAGTGTAGGTGCTCACTAAGGGAGGATTTTTTTAATATTCTGTTGGTATGGGGGTGAAAATAGGGGGGCGTGAATTGTTTAAATGAGCATATCTATATCTCATAAACTTAAAAGTTTACAGACGTAAAAATTGGTATTTCGAATCTCCTTTAAAAATAAAGGAACGAGTATTTTATGTTTTCGAAAAATCCCCTTAAGAGGGGTGAAAAAGGGTCCAAAAAGTGTTGAATGCCTTTTATGAGGATAATTATATCTCAAAAACTGAAAATGTTGCATACATGAAATTTGGTATTTCGAATCTCCTTTAAAAAAGAAGCGCGTATTTTTTTGTTTTTAACTCCAATTAATGGGGCTGAACAGGAGTGACAAGCGGGGGGAGAGGTAATTTTTGAAAGACTGTGTCTACAGTCTCAGAAATTAAATTGTTACAGACGTGAAAACTGGTATCAGGAATTTCTTGTAAAAGTAAAGAAACACAGATAATTTATTTTCGGAAAATCCACTTAAGGGGAGGTCAAAAAGGGGGTGAATTTTTAAAGTGAGAATATCTACAGAACATCTCATAAACTTAGCATGTTACAGATGTAAAAATTGGTATTTTAAATTTTTTTTAAGAATAAACACGTATTTTTTGTTTTCGGAAAATCTCCTTAAAGGAAGTGAAAAAAGGTGAAAAAGGGGTTGAATAATATCTCAAAAAATGAAGATGTTACAGTGGTATCTGGAGTCTCCTTTAAAAATAAAGAAATACGTATGTCTTTGTTTTCGAAAAATTCACCCAAGGGGGGAGGGAAAGAATTGAAAAATTAGTTGAATTCTTTGTATGAGGATACTTATATCCAAAATACTAAAGATGTTGCAGACGTGAAAATTGATATTTTTAAATCTCCTTTAAAAACAAAGAAACATATACTGTATTCTTTTGTTTTCGGAAAAGCCACTTAAGGGTCGAGTGAAAATAGCTCAAGGAGGACTTGAATTCTGTTTGTGAGGATATATCTCGGAAACTGAAAATGTTACAGATGTTGAAGTTGGTACTTCGAATCTCCTTTAAAAATAAAAGAACCACGTATTTATTGTTTTCGGAAAGTCGACTTAAGGGGGGAGAAGGGTGGAAAGAAGTGAAGGAGAAGTTGAATTCTTTTTATAAGGATACTTATATCTCAAAAACTGAAGATGTTACAGACATGAAAACTGGTATTTTGAATCTCCTTTAAAAATAAAGAAACACGTATTCCTTTTTGTTTTCGGAAAATCCACTTAACACCAGGCAAATGCCGGGGCTGTTCCTCAATTAAGGATACGACCGCTTCCTTCCAACTCCTAGGCCTTTCCTATCCCATCGTCGCCATAAGACCTATTTGTGTCAGTGCGACGTAAAGCCACTAGCAACAAATCCACTTAAGCGGATGAAATGAATTGAAAAAGCGGGTGAATATTTAAAATTAGTATTGGTATATCTACAGTATATGTAAAAAATTAACATGTTACAGACGTGAAACTTGGGTATTTTGAAAGTCCTTTAAAAATACAAGAAAATGTATTTTTTGTTTTCGGAAAAGGCACTTAACGGGGATAAAAAAGAGTTGAAATATTTTTATGAGGATACTTATAACTCAAAAACTGAAGATGTTACAGACGTGAAAATTGGTATTTGGAATCTCCTTTAAAAATAAAGAAACATGTATCCACATGGGGGAGGGGGGGGGGGGGTGGCGGAAGGACTGATAAAGGCGTTTATGGGGATAATTATATCTCAAAAAAATATGTTACGGACGTTATCTGTAGTCTTTTCAAAATAGAGAGACATGTTGGGTTTTTTTCGACTTGAGAGAAGACTGTTTATCACATGTACAATTCTATACCACCTGGTCATCTTAACCCGTAAAGGTAATAGCACAAACATGGTTTACAAAGAGTCTGTTGGGTAAAAGAAACTCAGTTTTTCGGTGAGTTTTTATACTTTAGGAATTTTTTAGGTAAGGTCTTAGTACAGTACCGAGGAACGATTACTTTTAAGAAATTACAAAATCCACGCGAGCGAAGCCGTGGGTAACTGCTAGTCAGAAATAATTCCGTTTAGTTTCTAAATAGTCGTATATCCGTTAGATGATTCCTTCTTAATTGTTTAAAACTGCGACTATGTCGGAAATATGGAAAAATCGCTCTTGAAAATTGGAATACTGTAGGTTTCTTTCGTAACTTCTGTTGGTGATTAATGTGTTTTTCTGTCGTAAGCTCGTTTCTCTCGATAGGAGCCATGCAGCACACGTACATGTAAATGATCAGGTATCGGTGGAAAGTTTCAGCACTTTGGTAAACTTGTCAAGGTGCAGATAGCGTCAGGTGACGCCTACACTTTGGAAATAGTGCGTACAGCTACCCACCCACTGGAGAACTGGCACGTCGTAGTTTGAGAGAAACTTGAGTTACCAGTTTAGAAAATTGAGTTACCAACTTGAAAATCCGTGTAAACAGGGTGCTGTGAAGTGACGAAAAACATAGTCGAAGTCCTACAGTGGTGGCTGTAGACAGGTATGCGATTCCTATACGAAACTCAGGAAACGTTTTAAGATATCCGAGAATGGTACGTTATGCATTACGAGCGTGCATCGAACTTCGTTCTCCTTTGGCTCGCAACATTCTGCTAAAACATACTGCATGTAACAAACTCTGAAGAAATTAACTCCCGTGTAGCTGCGATACGAAACAGTTCGAAGCTTTCACATGAGTAGCACATTTGCAAAACGTATGCCCACCGGAATGAAAAAAAAACTCCGCTCTGTTGGTCCTTAGCACATTCTCTATCGAAAACGTGGCTGAACGTGTTCTATCCGCGGTGAAATGGCCTATGGCTTTTAGTGCCGGGAGAGTCCGAGGACATGTTCGGCTCGCCAGGTGCAAGTCTTTTGATTTACCACCGTGGGCGACCTGTACGTCGTGATGAGGATGAAATGATGAAGACGACACATACATCCAGCCCCCGTGCCAGTGAAATTAACCAATAGTAGTTAAAATTCCCTACGCTGCCTGGAATCGAACCCGGGACCCCTGTGACCAAAGGCCAACACGCTAACCATTTAGCCATGGAGCCGGACTCCATCTGCGGTAGAAATTATTGTAAATGTTGTGTTTCAAGCTGCTTGTATTTTTACAGTCTCATATTTTAGAGGTCAACATAAACCATTAAAACTTATCTCATACAAAGCAATGACGTTCTTCCATTTACTTTTGTTGATGGTTAAAATGTAATAACGTAATAATATAATATCATGCTAATAATGGATACATACTTTATCTTAGTTATTACTTCAATTATTCTGTCAAGATCCTATTACAGTTTCACGGCAACTGGAGAAAGTAGCGATTTCAAGTCTCAATTTTTAAACACGTCCAAACTCTTATGTACCGCGTAAAGCTGTAAAACATGTTATGTCCAAATAATTTCCAGTATGTTGGTATACTTCCCTTTAAGTTAGATTTGTATACGCACCCATTCCATTTCAAAAGGAGTGTAGTATGCCGTGCTTCGTAAGAAAATAGTCCACCTCCGTAGTGTAACTATTAGCGCTTCGGAGGCCCGGGTTCGATTTCCGGTTCAGCTTGAGATTTAATATTGGCATGAGGGCTGGTATGAGGTTAAAAACGTTCATGCAGCTCACTTCTATTGGGGGTGTGCTTGAGAGATATGATTGTGTAGGAGTATTTGATGCCGATTGAATTATTTTTGACTGTTTAAATTATTACATAGTAGAATACACTGGTATGGTATAAAACATTACTAATGCAAAATATAATGATTAAAAAATATTATTTAAACTTTTAAAGCTGGGTAATATGTGCCAGAATGTGGGAAATGCATTATTAAGGTCCGTGGAGATCCCTGTTAAAGGAGTTAAGCGTATTTTCCCTGAGGGTATACCACCCTAATGACTCGGAAGTTCAAGACCTAAAAAATGTCTTAAAAACTAGGAAAAAAAGGACGTAAAATGCGATCCTAATTCATTCATAATTTTAGTTTTAATTAGATATTTAATGAAGGATTATAATGTTTTAAAATGTAAAAATTCTTGTGGTATGCAAGATAATGCAAAATATATGAGTGAAATACTTCTTTTTTCAGATATTATATATTTTTTAGATTAACACAATTTAAAGAAGGACCGGGCAAGTTGACCGTGCGGTTAGGGGCGCGCATTTGTGAGCTCACATCGGGGAGACAGTGGGTTCGAATCCCACTGTCGGCAGCCCTGAAGATGGTTTTCCGTGCAACTTTTAAGTGTTATGAAATGATCAATCAAAATGGTGAATAGTTACAGGTTGTGAAGGCTACAAGTTTTACTTAAAGAATGAAGTTATCCGTGGTTTCCCATTTTCACACCAGGCAAATGTTGGGGCTGTACCTTAATTAAGACCACGGCCGCTTCTTTCCCATTCCTAGGCCTTTCCTGTCCCATCGTTGCCATAAGATCTATCTGTGTCGGTGCGACGTAAAGCAAATAGCAAAAAAAAAAAAAAAAAAAAAAAAAAAGAGTTCCGTGTTTGTTGAAAAAAGTATTTACAGAATTTAGATTAAATTTCTTTTTTCCCACCTAGAATGAATTCAGCGAACCCGCAGTGGACATCCTGGAGAAAGAAATTGAAATTACGAGTATTCTAACTGGAATCATATTTGGCTTAACAAAACTAGAGTTACAGAAATTGGAATTCGGAAATCTTACCTCAGTATATCACAATAGTCATCTCCAGGTTCTTGGGTGTAAAGGATCTTCGGTTTTCAGACAGCACGTTGTGAAATATTGAGAAACTTCCCTCCGCATCAACGGTTCTTAGGGGTTCATACTTGAAGCAAATGAGATCTTCCTCTTCAAGAACACTGATATCAAATTGTTCTCCTTTCAATATTTCACTTATCTTGCACATAATTTGACACCCCTGTTTTCTTTTCAAGCAATAGTTTCTTTATTCATTTCATTTCACTTCATTTTCGTTTTATTTTCTCTCTTACTACAGGAAAGATGTTCAGGAGGTGATGGATGAACTAATGTTGATTCGAACTGAGAAGGGGAAGTTGCAAAAGAAAAGCCGTGACCCAAAAGCTAAAATGGACTTATATGCCATAAACGCCGAAAAAGGCAAAAAAATAGGACAAATAATACCTACTATTTTCTAACCCAGAATGAACATATATTTTGTTGGGCCTCGTCTTCAGACACTCGATAAAAAAAGAAGCATTTATACTCAAGTTCCAAACCCTACTTACTCAGCTCCTCTACTTCGCTACGATATCTCCTCTCTGATAGTCTTACCTTCGCCACGCACAAATAACCATACCTTTCCTTCTCACTTTCCAGACTTACGTCAACTTCGAAATTTTAATTTACAAACTTCTTACATTAAAATGTAATGTTGAACATGCTGTTGTCGGCACGGCCATCTTTTTGCTTCATTATTTTTTATTTTTTATTTTTCTGCTAGTTGCTTTACGCCGCACCGACACAGATAGGTCTTATGGCGACGATGGGACAGGAAAAGGCTAGGAGTGGGAAGGAAGCGGCCCTGGCCTTAATTAAGATACAGCCCCAACATTTGCCTGGTGTGAAAATGGGAAACCACGGATAACTTCATTCTTTAAGTAAAACTTGTAGCCTTCACAACCTGTAACTATTCACCATTTTGATTGATCATTTCATAACACTTAAAAGTTGCATTTCGGCGAAGGCTCGTGAATTCTGTCGACAATGGCCAGGAAGTCAGTAGAAATAGACTTTCTTTCAAATGCACCCGTATAATTTATATTTTCAAATTCCATAGTAAGCCCTAAACCTTGGATATTTGTATGCGAGAACTGAGATCCTGTGGCAAAGTTCACACTAAAAGAAACAAGAACCTGTGGTGGAGTTTGAAATTATTTGGAGGTGTTTACTGTGATAGAGGCAGACCTGGCCTTGAAGCACATTTGGTTAGACGGTCGCGGTTGCATATCATTTGGGTTGATCGCCTTTTAATGGTGCGAGAGATTCGCTCCTTTATCTACAATAGTTACGTTGAAAAGTTCATTTTAAAATACAATTCCAGCACCCTGGTTTCTGCTAAGACCAGACACAGTTAAAGACATGCCAACATACTCTATAGAAACCCTTGCACATGTGCCTGCAAATATGGTGAAGCTCCTAGCATTGTCCGCCGTCACAATACTCGAACCATGATCGCTGATGCCTTGAAAAAGGAACTCAGAATGTACATTGACATAACACTCAATAGATCCTCTGAGCACCATCTCTGGCTGGGGGACGCACGGTATCCCCTGCCTATCGTAAGATGCGACTAAAAGGGGCGACCAAGGGATGATGGATTTGGAACAATGAGATTGCCTATGATTAGTACCACTTTGTGAGGAACAGCATGGGTTTGCGATTATCATTCGGGGAGGAACACCATGGGTCTACGTTACCTACGATTGGTACCACTATGTAAGGAACACCACGGTCTGGCCGTTACCTGTGATTAGTACCACTATATGAAAAACACCATGAGTCTACGTTACCTATGATTAGTACCACTATGTGAGGAACACCATGGGTCTACGTTACCTGTGAGTAGTACCATTATATCAGAAACACTATGGGTCTACGTTACCTGTGAGTAGTACCATTATATCATAAACACCATGAGTCTACGTTACCTGTGATTAGTACCACTATGTAAGGAACACCATGGGCCTGTGTTACCTGTGAGTAGTACCATTATATCAGAAACACTATGGGTCTACGTTACCTGTGATTAGTACGACTATGTGAGGAACACCAACTGTCTGGGCGGTGCCTGCGATTAGTACCACTGTATGAGGAACATCAAGGTTCCACGTTACCTATGATTAGTACCACTATGTGAGGAACACTGCGGGTCTAGGCGTTGCCTGTGATTAGGACCACTTTGTGAGGAACACCATAGGTCTGGTTGGCGCCTGGGATTAGTACCACTATGTGTGGAACACTATGTGTCTACGTTACCTGTGATCAGTACGACTATGTGAGGAACACCAGGAGTCTGTGATCAGTACCGTTATGAGGGGCCGGTGACCTGGATTTTGGACCCCTTTGGACAAGAAGCATCATCTCAGAAAATAAGACATTGTGAAATCAATCCTCATATTGTTTTGGATTCGTGGTCATTTTTCATCACCATTCGTTTTAAATTCAAGTTAGTGGATACATTTTGAAGTTTTAATTACCGTTTCATTTCGTACCACCTCGTATAATTAGGGGTCGATGATCTAGCTGTAAGACAAGAAACATCATCATCATCATCATCATCATCATCATCATCATCATAATCGATCCTCTGAGTGGATAGATCTGGTAGTCGTTACAACAGGCTCGACTCAACAATTTACTCTACCTCTACAAAGAAGCTTCTGAAATCCCATCAGTGGATGTTCATAAAAAAAAAAAAAAGGGATTCCATACTACAAGGTGTGTCTGAAAAGTGCGGTGAATGGATATATATATATATATATATATATACTAGCTGATGTACCCGTGCTTCGCTACGGGATTCTCAGAAAGACTGACTTTGTGGATTTCCTAACCTGAAATCAACATAGGTCATTACAAAAACGTAAGTATGAATGTAGCGATTAAAAGCAATGCTATCATATAAAATACTCGATCAAATGGAAAGCCGCACGTTTTATCACTTTTAACAAACAGTGCTGCGGTCAGATTGCGGTGCCAATTTAATAGTCCAAAGTTCCAGAGCTGGGATGACCAGGACGCAGATTGCCATGAACACTTATCTGCCATTATTCCGCTAAATATGCACACTGTTCATTCCAATCAGTGCCTCAGAATAGGGATTGAATAGCCCGAACGCTATGATGATCCAGTGTGTTACGTACCAGTAGTATCAGAAAATTTATAAACCAGGGGAATGGCATGCTAAAGAAGAAAGTTATCCTCCTCCCCAGCTACTTCCCATCAATATTCAGACAGGCTGTTACACTCTGTACGACTGGGCGAGTTGACCGTGTGGTTAGCGGTGCGCAGCTGTGAGCTTGCATCCGAGAGATAGTGGATTCGAACCCCATTGCTGGCAGCGCTGAAGATGGTATTCCGTGGTTTTCCACTTTCACACCAGTCAAATGCTGAGCCTGTACCTTAATTAAGGCCTAAGGCACTCCCAACCCTTTCCTATCCCATCGTCACCATGAAACCTATCTATGTCGGTGCAACGTAAATCAAATAAAAAAATACTCTGTACGCAGCAGTAATCCTATCTACCGGAGATGAGGGGCAACTGAAGACACAAAGCACATCACGACAAACAATGGTCAACGTAATGTTATTGTTGATCAATGTTATGAACTTTCTATATTGTAGGCCTTCACATTTAGTTTTCTTTCGACTCTGTGATTTGTAAAATATTTTATACCATAAACTGTAGTTTCTTATTCTCCGACTTTACATACCGATTTTCATTAAATACTGTTTACCCATTTTCTCGTTAGTCGGCGTTGATATGTACTTAGTAACAAAAATACAAATTCATGAATATCTCTGTGATCATAGTCAGTACAGTAACAATGTATAAGACATGAATAATAGGAAATTTAATACTATATAACCATCGTTATGTAGCATTCATCGATTACACCTCTAATAAGAAATATTTGAGAATTACATGTTAGGCCTTCCCCTGAACTACCACTTCACTCAGCGTGAATAAAATAATTTACAGCCTAGACTATAGCGACTTATTTCCTGACTTTGCATACCGATTTTCATCAAGATAGGACTACTAATAACAATATTTGAGAATTGAATTTTAGGCCTTCCCCTAAACTACCATTTTTCACAGCGTGAATACAATTATTGATAGTCTAGATTGTAGCAACTTATTCCCCAACTTTGCATACCCATTTTCTTTAAAATACGACCACTAATAACATAAATAGTTGAGAATTCAATTTTAGGCCTTCCCCTAAACTACCATTTCACTCAGCGTAAGTAAAATGATTTATAGCCTAGATTGTAGAGGCTCATCCCCCGACTTCACATACCGATTTTCATTAGACCACTGATAACATAAATAGTTGAGAATTCAATTTTAGGCCTTCCGCTAAACTACCATTTCTCTCAGCGTGAGTAAAATGATTTATAGCCTAGATTGTAGAGGCTCATCCCCCGACTTCACATACCGATTTTCATTAAATTCTCTTCAACCGTTTTCTCGTGATGCGTGTACATACATACATACAGACAGAAAGACAGACAGACAGACAGACAGACAGACAGACAGACAGACAGACAGACAGACAGACAGACAGACAGACAGACAGACAGACAGACAGACAGACAGACAGACATTACGGAAAAGTAAAAAGTGCATTTTCTTGTTACTATACTGAAATTCAACTCAAGAGCTTAGGAAAAGTGTCCTTCCGCATGTGAGCACGTCCCCTGTTTACCCTTCCCGTCTGCGTTCTCCATCTCCCTACAACCAGCTTATTATTAACGCCGTGCGTCTGTCTGACAAGTACTTCATTCCGAAATAGTGAAGCATCAAACGAAATCACATCCTTTCACATAGCTGTACTTCGATTACATACCATACCTATTTATTCCTTTATTGACCATGTAAAACCTACATATTACTGACGAATACCTAGGCAAGAGAAGCAAGGTTTATTTTTATTTCATAATGCAATTTGTGTGAGGCACATAGGGAATTACAACATAAGTATACGATTCCGCTCTCGTGCAACGACTGTCAGTGGCAGTTTCTCACAATTCAAAAAGCTGAAAAAAACACATGTGAGTGGGATTGCAAAATACAATGTTCTTAGGAATGTTGTAAATATTGTAGTCTCGTCATTCGGAAGGTGAAAACGAACTCATAATCCCCTCGTGACAACACTGCTGCAGGTAGAGAGAGGGCGGTTACGAATATAAAGCAAAGTACAAATTATTATTATTATTATTATTATTATTATTATTATTATTATTATTATTATTATTATTATTATTATTATCGAATAAGCCAAGGATTCTATTTCTATACCGTGTTAAGGCCCTTCCTGTTTCATTTACGGCGAGTGCTGAGCTGACACATCGACTTTTCGCTGGAGACTTGGATTTTCCGTGGAGTTTAAATTCCACGCGAGCGGCGTAAACACTGTACACAACGCCAGTCAGCTGCGCGGTATTTTTCACCACGTCTTCCACAGTCCACAGCGGATTCTCATCTCGTAGGCTGCTGTAAACGTTTAAAACAATTTGGTTTAGATTTCCTACTTAATTTTTCTCCACTTTTGTTAGCTTTAAAGTATTTCACAGGGGACTCAAGCGTCACAGCATCACACACGTCTTACTCACAGCTGGCAGCCATCATGAATTCTGATGCTGTTGCAGTCAGTATTGCCAACAGTTTTCTTGGATCCATCTTCAGCGTCGCACATATTATGCGAACGTATCAGCAATGGAATGAACTCGAACAAAGCTTACTAAGTACACAGTGCAATAAGATATCAATATCATATTAAATTATTATTATTTTGTTGCATACACCACTGAGAACAATAACTATTCATAGTCATCTACGTATGAAATATAAGAGTTGGTAACGAACCCGAATAACATACAACCTGTGATGTATTTTCCACATTTATAGAGAGCAAAAATTTGTAATTCGTCAAGTCAGTTCACCAGAATATCTAACCAAACTGAAGGAAGCTCCTGACTTCAGGAACAAGTAACAAGCCTAGGGAACTATTTGGCGCTGCGGAAGCCTTTTCACCGACCATAAGTCTAACTAACATCAAAGGGACCGCTAAGGTCCTGAGTTGACTCTCAGTATATGGACATGACCGATACAGATATACCATTATTTTCAAATTCTGAGCAATGTATAGACAAAACTCTTATTTTATATATATAGATTGCAGTGACAACGTGTGGCAACACTGCGTGCATGCGCATGTCAATACAGGGACATCTCGTGAAGAGCCACGCAGCGTTGAACACACGGAGCTGAAATACGTTACATCTGCTGCGGCCAGTCGAGCGTAGCGCGTGTAATAATAATTTAATAATTTCGTATGGCTATTTCTAGCCGAGTGCAGCCCTTGTAAGGCAGACCCTCCGATGAGGGTGGGCGGCATCTGCCATGTCTAGGTAACTGCGTGTTATTATTATTATTATTAATTATTAAAGCGTCTTTATTGTGGCGAAGTTAGGGCTCCCGGCCCTTTCTTACACTTAACCACTTCATGTATATACAATGTAATTTTTACATAAAATTTAAACATATGAAATTTTTACAACCTAAAGTATAACTAAAGCAACTAAAGTATCACTAACTAAACTAAGGTGAGTAAAGTATAACTAAATTATATACAGGAACACATTGCAATAAACAACCATATTCACTCTCATTCATGCATCCCATTCACACTCAAGAAAGACTGCCCCCGGGCCATTGGAATTAACCAATGAAGGTTAAAATCCCCGACCCGGCCGGGGATCGAACCCGGGACCCTCTGAACCGAAGGCCAGTACGCTGACCATTTAGCCAACGAGTCGGACTATTAGTTTAATGAATCAGTATTATAACTTAGTTGAGATTCGACAATTAATTAAACTGAACTGTCTAGCCTACATTCTGACTATAAGTCATGCTCGTGATCACTCGAAATTGTCTGTTTTATATTGGGAAGAACCGCTCAGTATTTTCTCAGTTTGTATGTCACATCATTGCATAAGACTTCAATAATCGAATCACGAGATCACCGGTGTACGTGGACAGTGGGTAAGTGAGGCGACTGACGCAATAACTTCAATAAAAATTTGAATCAGAAAACCAGAGGGCTACTCTGCATCTCGGGTAGCCTATACAAAATATGACGATTTTTAAAAAATCCTCTACTGGTAAAAATAAGATGACCGAGCGAGTTGGCCATGCGGACAGGGTCGCGTAGCTATGAGCTTGCATTCGGGGGATGGTGGGTTCGAATACTATCGTCGACAGCCATTAAGATGGTTTCCCGTGGTTTCCTATTTTCACACCAGGAAAATGCTGGTGTTGTGCCTTAATTAAGGCCACGGTCGCTTCCTTCCCACTCCTAGCCCATCGTCGCCATAAGGCCTGTCTGTGTCGGTGCGAGGTAAAGCAACTTACTTGATTTATATTTAATATGTAGGCTACTTATTGCGAACACAGGTATTTTTTACATCTAATTATGTATATATAATAGAGATGTGACTTTCAGAGAACTCTGGGAAAACCGTAAGTTAGTGTATAAAATGTGAGTTATGTCAGTTCTTCTTCTCTTCTTAGTATTATTAACTGCGTAAGTTTTGTACTGTAATATAACGAGCCTGTATAGTACCGCACAAGCGCCTATTTTTTTCCTGCATTTCATTTTTGACTTATTTGTTTTGTATTGTGTACTTGCCGTGAATAAAATGAAATTTCCATGTTCTTTGAAATCATTTAAGAAAAGACTAAGCAAACAATTGATAGGGAATCTCCCGCCTTGGCGACAGCTCTAAATGCATATCACTACTGATTGTGCGTACAGATATTTTTTAATCTAATTCTATATACTTATTTAATGGAGTTTTCACTGATGGGGGAATGGCTTTGTAACATCAAAATTTGATGCGAAGAGGTGGCTGCCAGGATAAACCTGAATCTGAAAGAGATGACGCGTAGGAAAGCAGTTCATAGAATGAAGACCAGGGGCCTGTTCCACGAACGAACTTTGCAACTTTTCAACTTTGCACTTTTCACTTTTCAAATTTTGCAAAGTGCAAAGTCTTTCTGTTCCACCATGGTCTAGGTTGTACTTTTCAATTTTTTCGCAAAGTGAAAAGTCTTTGCGAATGAGTGATACGATCGAGTTTATTCCATGAGCAAACTGTATAGGCCTAATACTCTACGATTTTAATGCTTTACTTTTCGCGGCGAATTTGACGGTATAATTGTCGTGCAGTTTACGTTTTTATCATGGGAAAAAAGGTTTTTACAAGTAGCTGGCTGTGCTGGAAGTTGTCAAGGAGAAACGTGACATACTTTTTCGACAACTTTAAAGATAACCTCTCAAATTATGACACATCAATATTAACGAGAGTAGGCTGCCGTCAACACATTCACACACAGAAGGAAATTCACCCTTCATTAAAAATGCCGTCGCTATATTGAGTGGATTATCAGGCCAACGTACTGTTAGGAAATATTACATTTACTATAACATCTACGACTTTGGTAACAGTTCGCAAATAATTGTTTTGATGTCCCATGCATTGGTGTTACACTGTGCAGCTGGGCACCATTTACTAATCAACGTAAGCATATAAGAATTTGTTCTTTTCCGGAAAGGGATTGACTTCTTTTTGTTACATGTTTCAATAAATGTCCGATCATTTCAAGAATATAGTGAGCCTGTGTTGGGGTAATACGAAATCACTCGCGAAAGTCCGTCGAAGTGAGGTTATGAAAATTAATCTCGTCTTTGTACGTTCTCTTATTGGATTCTTCATCACTGTCCTCACTTGATGCTAATAAAAGCTCACGTCGTAACGTGTTTATATCACTAAACCAAATTCTACGCCGAGAAACTAGTGTACATACTTGTTAATTAACATATGAAAAGGGAATCATCTCTTTGCAAGATTTATGAAAACTTTTCACTTCATTTCTTTGCACTTTGCATTTCTGTACCAATGGAGGAACATAACAGGCTTGAAAAGTGAAAAGATTCCTAACTTTTCACTTTTCACTTTGCAAGTTAAATCTGAAAAGTGATGGTGGAACAAAATCTGAACTGAAAAGTGCAAAGTGAAAAGTGAAAAGTTGCAAAGTTCGTTCGTGGAATAGGCCCCAGATGGCAGCAGCAAGCTTTGAATGTTGTTACTGCTCTCTTATCAGTAGACACTACACAGATGTAAAGGAAAGGTGACTCTAATGTGCCGTGAATCGGATCACTGTATGGATTCAGTAACGTGAACGGAATAAAATGAATCGATTCAGTAAAATGAATCGAATATTCCATCACTACCGGGCAGCGCTACAGAATGTCTTTCATACGCGGTGAGCCAAGGACAGCGCTGTGGTAATGCTACAGACTAAGTGCTTCAGTGTATACAAGGCGTACGTGTCGGCGGAGTGAGTTGCGTTACGATCGAGTGGAGACGATCAAGTTTACTGTCGGTTTCTGTTTGACTTCCCCCGTTTATCCTGTTATCGGAAATGAATTCGGCTGTGATTCCAAAAGAAAAGAAACCGTGGTAGGAAAATGTGTAATAATATATATATATACATAGAAACCGCACAATACAAGATTTCTGAACCGGATTCTAACCTTAAATGTTGTATTCGATCGGTTTTGAATCCTGTAGTTGACGGTGGTGGCAAAGGCCTTAATTTTGTGTGCTCTACGATCTGCGGTGAACTTTATGTACACGCTAAAGCGTTGAACGGAATGTCACACACATTTGCCGTCATCCGTGCGTATCTACTAACTTATCTCCCGTAAAAGAAAATCTGCTCAGGACTTCATTGCTGCTAAATGTGTTGGTATGTGTGCTCGAGACTTAAGGCCATATCAGACAGTTGGAGGTGGTGGTTTTCTGGATCTCGCTCAGACATTGGTTGACACTGGATCGTTGTATGGAAAGGTAGCCGCAACAGATATCACACCTCATCCAACAACAGTGTCCCAACACATAGGTGGTCTCTTCGACCTTCTTTCATCAGCTCTTGATGATCAGCTAAGTAGCGCGGTTAATTAGGTGCTCATTTTGTGTTCAGAGTGATGGAACCGAATCGTGGAGGAACAGTCTGTTGGATTTCACAGTGCCGTGGTAACTAGTGCCTGTTGTGTTACTGGCACAATAAAGCTCAAAGTCCAACATTCCAGTGCCTCTGAAGTGCAGCACTCACCGTTCTTGTCCCGGTGGTGTTCCCATTTGCAAGGCTTAGAGCGTCTCATTCGTTGCCCTTCTCTCCTTATACTCGGTACCTTCCTCTCCCTCGTCAGTCATACTGTTGACATCATTCAGGCCGTCTGCTTGTCAACATCGACATTCCTTGTTCACTCTACCACCAGAAGAAAATCTAAACACTGTAGAGCGACATATTGATAAACTTTTCTCGAATAAACACCGAATGTATCACCATAAATCTTTCACATGGTGACATTTTACCGAATGGATCTTTTTTCACCCCTCAAAAATCCGACTTTTTTGCTGAATTTCATCCGACGATCTTGTAATCTGCAGCTGACATGCTACCACCGATCCGCAGAGAAAACCTCATGAATTCCAAAAGACAATAAGCTTTCTAAACACTCCCACCGAGCGAGTCGAGTACGCGCTTCAAGACGTGTAGCTGTGAGCTTACATTCGAGTTATAGTGGGTTCGAGCCCTACTGTCGGCAGCTCAGAAGATAGTTTTACTTGATTTTCCATTTTCACACCTCTCTGAGTCGACGAGGCGCAGAGAAAATAACAATATCCTCCCCCCCCCCCCCTTGTACAGAAAGAAGACGGGAATAAATTGGCATTCTAATGCTGACTGCCATCGCTCCGTATTATAACACATTTGAAAGGAAAAATATTGTCAATGAAAATTAACCTTACCGAGCTCGATAGCTTCAGTCGCTTAAGTGCGGCCAGTATCCAGTATTCGGGAGATAGTAGGTTCGAACCCCACTGTCGGCAGCCCTGAAAATGGTTTTCCGTGGTTTCCCATTTTCACACCAGGCAAATGCTGGGGCTGTACCTTAATTAAGGCCACGGCCGCTTCCTTCCCACTCCTAGCCCTTCCCTGTCCCATCGTCGCTATAAGAGCTACCTGTGTCGGTGCGACGCAAAGCAACTAGCAAAAAAAATATATATATATATAATAAAAATTAACCTCTGCTATTTGCACAGTCACAAAGTCCAACCATCAACATTCATCGATATCAGACATTGATATGTGAAACTTCATGCTTAGTACAGTCGATACATTTCTTTTACATATTGAGCTGTTCAAGAGGATTGGTACAAACGCATTTCCTTCCGTAGCAAATGTACCGTGAAATGAATGGATGTTTGATAAAAGAATCGTGGTTATACTATTATAAGCATATAAACTTAGTGTGCTTCTTTAGACAGTGTTTAGAAATAAGAATATCCCAATGTCACCACCCAGTAAAGAATGTAAATGTCTTATTCAGCTGATGAATATTAATGTATGTCCGTAGTGATGACTGTTGTTCATAGACCCGTGTCGTCACCACGCTACATTAACAGGAAAGTTTCGCTCTCCAGTGAGAGTCCATGAATAGTCAGTAATGTTACTCCATTATCTTGATGAGGTTGTTTTGTCTATCAGGAGATTTACTGTTTTTCTCAGTCTCCGACCTTATCTGGAGCGACATTAAAAGGAGCTGTTTCTTATTTTTAGCCAAAGCTAACCATAGTTCTAAGAAGCAAGACAATCGCATTCATGACCTCAGCATCTAACGGCTGAAAGATGCAAAGCACCAAAATTGAAAAAGCAGTTAATTTCTCAGGGCAAAGGCTGGACAACCACTCTATCCTACTTGCAAGGGAATTGTTTCGGTTGGACCCGCGAGATTGCATTTAAATTGATATATCCTAAATTTAATTGTAACAATAATTTTACTGTAAAAATCCGCTGTAAAATTATAATTAATAGCTGAAAAATAGCTGGGTGGCTCGGACCAGTTCACTGTTGACTCAAAATGACCTTGCGTATGCACTGTAAAACTAGACCGATAATTTTATCTTTCAGTGGCATAAAGCACTTTGCTAGTTGCTTTACGTCGCACCGACACAGATAGGTCTTATGGCGACGATGGGACAGGAAAGGCCTAGGAATGGGAAGGAAGCGGCCATGGCCTTAATTAAGGTACAGCCCCAGCATTTGCCTGGTGTGAAAATGGGAAACCACGGAAAACGATCTTCAGGGCTGCCGACAGTGGGGTTCGAACCCACTATCTCCCGGATGAGAGCTCATAGCTGCGCGCTCCTAACCGCACGGGGTGCTTGTCATTTTATTGAGCATGGTGTCAAGTTTCGTTACATTCGGTCTGATCTAATCCAAATAGTTCTTCTGCTTCTTTTAAATAATTGGCTTTCCGTCGCATCGACACAGATAGATCTTATGGCGACAATGGGATAGGGAAGGGGCAGAAGTGGGAACGAAGCGATCAGCATTGGCCTTAATTAAGGTACATCCCCAGTATTTGCCTGGTATTAACATGGGAAACAACGGAAAAACCATCGCCTAACGTACGGCCATCTTCTCGGTAGTTCCCTTCTCAGTGCCGAGGTTACAGATAGTGTAATAATAATAATAATAATAATAATAATAATAATAATAATAATAATAATAATAATAATAATAATAATAATATCGGGCGAGTTGGCCGTGCGCGTAGAGGTGCGCGGCTGTGAGCTTGCATCCGGGAGATAATAGGTTCGAATCCCTGTATCGGCAGCCCTGAAGATGGTTTTCCGTGGTTTCCCATTTTCACACCAGGCAATTGCTGGGGCTGTACCTTAATTAAGGCCACGGCCGCTTCCTTCCAACTCCTAGGCCTTTCCTATCCCATCGTCGCCATAAGACCTATCTGTGTCGGTGCGACGTAAAGTCCCTAGCAATAATAATAATAATAATAATAATAATAATAATAATAATAATAATAATAATAATAATAATAATAATAATAATAATAATAATAATAATAATAATGGCTTAACATCCCACTAACTACTTTTACCTTTTTCAGGAACGCCGAGGTACAGGAATTTAGTTCCGCAGGTGTTCTTTAACGTGCCAGTAAATCTACCGACACGAGGCTGACGTATTTCAGCACCTTCGGATATCACCGGACTGACCGAGGATCAGACCTGCCAAGTTGGGGTCAGAAGGCCAGCGCCTCCATCTTCTGAACCACTCAGCCTAGCTATAGTGAAAGACTTTACGTTCCACTCCTCCAAGGGCCCCCATAGCCTATTCGGGGTTGGCTTTTGTCTTCGAGACTTCAGTTAAGTTGAGGCCGATGACCTCAGTCGTCAATACTAGGATGTATTTCAGCCATAAACTTAATTTCCACTAACAGTATCGGCGTAGTTTCAAAAATTATGTTTCAGATGAAATAGTTTGAGACTAAAATCTTCTCGAATTCAGAACAAACGGTGGTGGTGGATGAACTACATTGGTAATGCTTGAGCTTTTTTTATTTTTTATTAATTAATCACAAAATTTGCACGGTAGCTTAAGTGTCGTGTAGGCTATGCAGCCGTCTTGCCGCTGTAGGGTTAAGTGGCACACAAAGTGGCGACTGCGTTCCCCTCCCCCCAAAGTACACACGAGTAATGCAGGAGGGCGCGGCTATGACGGAAAGTTCATACCCTGTTGCAAATTAATAGCTTTTGTGGCTGTGTTAGTAGTGAGTCTTGACTTTCGATGCCAGTCGAGGTAGTCTATATTTGAGGATCAAGCAAAAACCTTCTCTTCCTGCTTTAATTACTGGACTTCTGCTAGATGGCAGTGCAATGGTACGCCAAAATTAGTACACATACTGCCTGAATGCCACTTCAGATGATCTGAAACCCGGCATTTGTCTGGAGTGTACATGGGAAATCGCGGAAACACCATCTTCAAGGCTATGGACGGTGAGGATCAAACTCATCATCTCACGAATGCAAGCTTACAACTACACTACCACTCGTACCGCGCTGCTAACTTCCTCCGAACATTATTATTATTATTATTATTATTATTATTATTATTATTATTATTATTATTATTATTATTATTATTATTATTATTATTATTATTATTATTAATGATTACATTATGGATATGTCATAAATTTAGTTTATAATAAACTAACACAAACTCTTTAATTTCTGGTAGCTCTGAACTTTAAAAAGTGGGTATTGCAATCTGTTATTGGCTTATCTTCTAAGCTTTTAACGCAATACACTTGTACAATAATTGAGAGTAACAATATCTTCTAATATTATGTTACTTTCGAAAAAGATGATGTTAGACGATAACTTCCCAATACATATTAGATGCGCAGTATATTAACAAGGAATGCAAAATAGAACATTCAGTATTATGGTCATAAGCGATTATGAACATGGATATAGCTCTTCAGAAGATATCAACTCACTTTTGACAAAATACATCATGTGGTATGCTTAGAAAGTGAAGTCTCCGCCTGATATGAGAGGCAGCCAATCTGGCATTAAGAGCCAAATACTGTAATACAACTGCGGAAGTCATCACGATGTTAACATAGATTGTGATAACGCCATGGCACCCCACTCTCTGCCTATCATTTGACTGGATAGCAGTCATCTTAGCTGGACGGTCGTGATAACATAGTGGTATAGTCACTGGCTTCTGACGGAGGCGACTGTGGTTTGAATTCTAACAAATGCACGTGAAGTTTTGAAATGAAAAGCCACGTCCCTGTAGTTCGGATTTCCCGTAAAACTGAAGGTCCCATGGCTAAGATCACGACAACAATCATAATGTAAGCTACAAACTCGCTTGCTTGCTTCTTCGTGATCTAGAATCCTTTAAGGCTATTCGATCATGTATTCCGGAATTTTACATACATTTAAGATGCCAGCTGAACATTTACTTTAATTGTTTCTGAACTTTTCACAGACACTGCTTGCTGATGCTCTTTCCCTCACTTATTGATCACTCGAATATTTTGTGACAAATACGGCTTAATCCATAAAACAAAGAAATAGCCACCCCAATACAATAGTAGCATTGTAAGATGTTCGAAAATTAAGTAATCCATCAGACTTAAAATAAATCTGATTCCTTGGCTGAATGGTCAGCTTATTGGCCTTCGATTCATATGACACCGGGTTCGATTCCTGACCCGGCCGAGGATTTTTCTTTCTTTATTTCTTAATCAGTTTATCCTTCAGGGTTGATTTTTTCGTCGGACTCAGCGAGCGATCCCACCTCTATCGCCTCAAGGGCAGCGTCCTGGAGCGTGAAACGTTGGGTCGGGGATACAACTGGGCAGCAGGACCAGTACCTCGCTCAGGTGGCCTCACCTGCTATGCTGAACAGGGGCCTTGCTGGGGGATGGGAGGATTGGAAGAGATAGGCAAGGAAGAGGGAAGGAAGCGGCCGTGGCCTGAAATTAGGTACTATCCCGGCATTTGCCTGGAGGAGAAAAACCACTTCGAGGATGGTTGAAGTGGGAATCGAACCCACCCCTGCTCAGTTGATCTCCCGAGGCTGAGTGGACCCCCTTCCAGCCCTCGTACCACTTTTCAAATTTCGTGGTAGAACCGAGAATCGAACCCGGACCTCCGGGCGTGCCAGCTCATCACACAAACCACTACACCACAGAGACGGACGGATTTTACTTCGTATGGTTAATTTGTGGGTCCGGCTCCTTGGCTGAATGGTCAGGGCCGTGGCCGGTTCAGAGCACACCATCAACACACGCAATAGTGAAAACATCCAGGGTTGGCGTCAGGTAAGTCATCCGACCGTAAAGCTGGGCCAAACCCACATCAAGTGATAACCCCAGTAAATTGAAAAAAGTCCAGGAAGAAGAATAGGGTGATGATTTAGATTTTAAATGCATTAACTTTAATGATTTGTCATTTTGCAGCTTTTCAAAGGATCCAATATTTGAATACTATGGTTGTAAAAATTAAATACCGACATGTCAGAACTCTCCAGTTAGTAGATTACAAAGCCGAAGTGTGTGCTGGTGGTATAGAGTAATAGGGTGCAGGCAGATGCTGAGTATAATAATTATGCGTCACGTGATGAAGTGGAGCAGCCTTAATAATAGAGACAGGGTAATAATAAAAGACGAGGGACACAGGGCTACACAAGAACTGGAGAGTGAATGATTTTGTTACTGCAGAATACATACAGCAGCGAAAATGAAAGAAAGACTGGCATTAAATGAGAGACGTGTCACTACAGCCCGGGTCTGTATGTATGACGAGGTAGATTCCAACGTAGCATGGGGCAGTTCGATGCACAAATTAAAATATTAAAATGTTCATGTTCTACCTCGAAAGTTCCGTAACCGTAACTTCATTTAACAAAACCAAACACCATGGACCCTGGCCTACCAAGCGACCGCTGCTTAGTCCTAAGGCCTGCCGATTACGAGGTGTCATGTGGTCGGTACGACCAATCTTCTCTGCCGTTATTTTTCCCTTTCTACTCCGGGACCGCTATCTCATCGTGTAATCACGTTGGCTGAGTGGACTTCGAACCAGCCCTCATATCCAGGTAAATTCCTTAGCCTGGCCGGGAATCGAACCCGGGTCCTCCGGGTAAGAGGTAGGCAATCTACCCCTCCACTACGGGGTCGGCTGTACAGTAACTTCGTCTAACAACCACAGATTCTGTGTGTCGTATAATTGTACATATTGAAAGGTTCTTCACTTATATAGATGATTTGCTCATTGTTAAAGAGTAAAGGGGAATTGATTCTACTCTTGATAACTGAAAGATCAGCTAAATTATTTCGTCTCGCTACTAAGGCTACTTGTTTGCTTCTTATATCCACCCCTAAGTACCTGCTTCAGTTCTAGGGTTAATTATTTGGAGACAAACTGGTACAGACACGCAAATATCTCAGAGATCCTGAACGGAAGAAACACAAGTAATCGTAATGGCCCAAGCTCATGAGTAAAGAACTATAAAAAGTAATTTTATTGCGTTCTGTCACATGGTCCGTGAGTGTTTTTACGAAATATTAAAGGAATTTATTATACATTTCCATCTTCAAAGTCATAGCCAGTTAAATAAAATATCATTTTTGGATTGTTCTTTTGTAAATTTTTACTTTCCAAAAACTGAAGAAAATGCACTGTATTTTATCTACTACCACAACAAAAAATAGGCGTTTTTTAAACATTTTGAGCTTCAAAAGTAGGCCGCCTCTGGACATTGAAACAGTTGTTTTATCCCACATGTGCGGAAGAGTAACTTTTCTGCAGACTCTACATCACTGCCTCCACGATGTCACTACATTACGAAGTTAGTTGCTTTTTTTTCTGTTCAAAAAGATAATGTGACAATTTTTTAAATGCTGTTACATCTTCATCGTCCTAGCGTTATTTCCGCACAGTGGCAGAGTCCGCTTTTTAATTGCTATAACATAAAGGAAGATATTTTAACGACTCCAAAACCACCGTCAACTTCATGTGGCACACCATATGGAGAATATCTTAAAAATTAACTAATGAATCGTGCTGAGTTTATCATCGTCTCTGTCCACGCAACCACGTGTCCCAAATGGAAGCTTTTCAAGCACTGAATGGCTAAGTTAAATAAAAGTGATGTTAACTGTGTAGCTGTTGGTGAGTTTTATATTCTTTCACAATAGCGAGATCTAAACATTTTTCATTTCGCGACATTTAGCGAGAGAACTTGGTTTCAAGTTGGCAACATTGATATTATGCTTTTACGTTTTACCGACCACTAGCAGTTCGTCATCCGTTAGTTGCGTAACACTTGGCAAATCTACATAGAGGTTCTTCGCTTCATTACAGTTCTTCAAATGAGCATTACCACGCTCAACACCTTTTCTCTGTCTTAATACGTTTGATGTTTAATATTTCATTCCATTCTTTTTGAAGAGTTATCTGAGCTGTTCGTTGTGGATTCGAATCCTGGTACAGTTGGGTGGCATTTGAGAATGCTAAATGATTGTTGACTTAAGGGGTAAGAGGCATTGTTAGGGGGTGGAAAAGAACGCTTTACCTGGACAAAACTAAGACAGATATTACTAACTATTTATACGATTTCGGAGACGCAGAGGTTCAGGAATTTCGTCCCGCGGGAGTTACTTTACGTGGCAGTAAATAGGCCTATACCGATATGAGGCCGGCGTTCTTGAGCACGTTCAAACATTAAGAAGCCGCCATCTGGGTTCTACAGTCTGAGTCACTCAGCCCGGCTTAGTTCGTTCCCTTTGTGTTCAGACCATCTCCTTAACCACTCTTTAACGTGAATCTTAAAATAAATGACTAAAATTCCAGTTGTCCTTAGCCTTGACTTAGTTTAATAAAATTCGACCTAGCTATTTTGTCATGACTCGGGAACAGACATTGGTCATTACTTGTTCTGCCTGATACAAAAAACAAGTCTTCAGCCTCGAGGCTAGATGGATCCTCAAACAGCACCGCTTAAAGGGAAACCGCAAGAACAAATGGCAGGGAGTACTAGGAAAGATGCTAGTTGCTTTACGTCGCACCGACACAGATAGGTCTTAAAGCGACGATGGGACAGGAAAGGGCTAGGAGTGGGAAGGAAGCGGCCGTGGCCTTAATTAAGGTACAGCCCCAGCATTTGCCTGGTGTGAAAATGGGAAACCACGAAAAACCATCTTCAGGGCCGCCGACAGTGGGCTTCGAACCCACTATCTCCCGAATACTGGATACTGGCCGCACTTAAGCGACTGCAGCTATCGAGCTCGGTACCAAGAAAGATAAGGATTGATGTAGTTTTCCGTTGCTTTCCTCATTGAACGTGTTATTGCAGCGTGGCTCAGTCTGTAAGTATCGCCTTTCACAGCATCCAGTGCACTAGTATTGCTCTCAATGTCACTACTGGGCTCCACACAGTCACAGCCATGAATGAGACCGAGACCGGAAGCTACATTTTGTTCTGGCCTTAGCCCGCCCGCTGGCCATGATCGTCAAGGCATCAGGTCTATGTGTGTTGACACCGTGGTTCGAGTCCCGTTGGTCGAAATGTTGCCCGGCAGGGTAGGAGAGGGGGTGGTATACAATTTCTGATCATTAGATTGTGTACCAAAAGCCTGGATTCTATCCCAAATCTCTCCGCAGTGTTCGTTTGGAGTAAGGGTAGGGTAGTTCGTCCGTCGGATGGGGAGGTAAAGCTTTGAGCAGACCCCTTGGTGTTGTCCCGACAGGAGTAGGCTACGTGTCGACACCGGGCTTCACTCTCTCTTTACCTCGGCATCATCATTATCCCACATTCAGACGCGTAGGTCGTTCATGGGCATCAAATAGAAAGACCTGCTCCAGACGAGCCGAACATGTCCTCGCACACTTCCCGCACTAAAAGCCATAAATATACGTACTGAACAAGTTGGCCGTGCGGTTAGGACAGCATAGCTGTGAGCTTGCATTCGGGAGACAATGAATTCGAACTCCACTGTCGGCAACCCTCAAGATGGTTTTCCATGGTTTTCCATTTTCACACCAGGCAAATGCTGGGGTTGTACCTTAATTAAAGCCACGGTCGCTTCCTTCCCACTCCTAGGCCTTTCCTATCACATCGTCGCGATTCGACTTATCTGTGTCGGTGCGACGTCAAGCAAATATTAGAAATAACTACAAAACAAATGTTCTGGCCTGTGCCAAGAGCCGAGTGCCTAAGTTATGCATCCAGAAAGAATGGTATCAGGCCAATATTGAAAAGTACAGACATTTTTTTTTGTTTTTTTGTTATTTGCTTTACGTCGCACCGACACAGATAGGTCTTACGGCGACGATGGGATAGGAAAGGCCTAGGAATTGGAAGGAAGCGGCCGTGGCCTTAATTAAGGTACAGCCCCGGCATTTGCCTGGTGTGAAAATGGGAAACCAAGGAAAACCATCTTCAGGGCTGCCGACAGTGGGGCTCGAACCCACGATCTCCCGATTACTGGATACTGACCGCACTTAAGCGACTGCAGCTATCGAGCTCGGTACACGACAATTTTGTGATGGTTGTGCCAGTTTTGTTTCTCAGGGATAAAAAGAAATGAACAGCCTCAATATTTTCGTATTGTAGATACGGTTTCAGAGTGCTGTCTAGCCCTCTTTCTTCTGACGTCAATCGTGACGCCATTGGGCTACTTAAACAAATCGCTGCTTTAGCATGTTAGTTGGCAACCGTGCTGTTATTCCGGACCACTCCCTCGCCTCGCGCACATGGTCTGCATACCGACCATGTCGCAAACTAAAAATACGAGAAAAGTGAATGGTGCCAGCAGTAGACTTACTCCTCTGTGGACACGCCTACCAGTGTGTAAGACCATATGTTTACACCAGAGTTATATGACTTGTTGTCTTCCTTATCACAGACGGTTTTTCTAAAGTTAGACATAGATATACTTCACGAAAACGTCGCTTTTCAGTCCAAAATAATTCAGTGCTTTGTTCCTTGATTGCTGGCAATCCCTTACGTTTGCTGACACATATTCGAACATCTGCAATATGTTGTTCTTACAACGTTAGTAGTAGTTGACTCGAAGTGCGCAATAAGTAGTCTCCGTGTATTGACTGTGGAACTGAATCACTGCACAGGTTAAATGTAAGATACCTGGTTCAGTTCATTTACCAAAAATAACCGTCCGGCTCCATGGCTAAATTATTAGCGTGCTGGCCTTTGGTCATAGGGGTCCCGGGTTCGATTCCCGGCCAGGTCAGGGATTTTTCTCTCGACCTGAGGGCTCGTTCGAGATCCACTCAGCCTACGTGATTAGAATTGAGGAACTATCTGACGGTGAGATGGCGGCTCCTGTCTCCAAAGCCCAGAATAACAGCCGAGAGGATGCGTCGTGCTGACCACATGCCCCCTAATAATCTGCAGGCCTTCGGGCTGAGCAGCGGTCGCTGGGCAGGCCAAGGCCCTTTCAAGGGCGTTAAATGACGTGGGGTTTGGTTTGGTTTGGATTAGTACCATAACGCGAGGAACACCATGGGTCGACTTTACTTTACCACTATGTGAGGAACACCGTGGGTCTGTGATTAGTATCATCGTGGGTGGATCACTATGGGTTTACAGTACCCGTGATTGGTACCACTATATGGGGAACACCACGGGTCTGGGCGTTGCCTGTGATTATTACCACCATGTGAGTGCCACCACAGGTCTGGAGAAGCCTGTGATTAGTACAACTATGTGAGGAACACCATGGGTCTGTGTTACCTGTGATTAATACGTGAGGAACACCACGGGTCTGGGCGTTGCCGGGGATTAGTACCACAATATGAGCGACACCATGGGTCTGCGTTGCCTATGATTAGTGCCCACTATGTGAGGAACTCTGCGGGTCTGGGCTGCGCCTGTGATCAATACCACTATGTGGGGAACACCATCGGACTGCGTTGCCTATGAGTGGTGCCATTATGTGAGGAACACTATAGGTCTGCGTTACTTGTGAGCAGTACACAAAAACCTCGTTTATCCGGATTAAGTGGGACCGGAGCTGATCCGGATTATCGAAAATCCGAATAATCCGAAGAAGTAATTAACAAATACAGTACATGTTATATAATCTATTAACATAAGTTGTACAGTAACAACTTTTTTAATTGTACAAAAAAGTATAAGAACACTTTTCTTACATTTACGACTCTGTTTTATTCACTAAAATAATGTGTGAGTTTTTTCTGTTTTACATTTGTATAGCGTTTGCGCGCAGCACGATCACGAAGACGTTTTACTAACAACAGTTCTGCCGGTGTGGTTTCAGTCGGATTCTAAATAGGCCATCAGTTTGTCCAGCTGCATTGTTACCTCTCGATGAGTCATTGTTTCTTCTGATGGAGCGCCAGTTTCATTTTCGAATTCATCACCAATGAATTAATAGTGCGTTGCATTTAGAAGAGCGTGAGTTCGAATCCTACCTCGGCCGTCCTAGGAATGGTTTTCCACGGCTTCATATTTTCAATTCCAGGCGAACGCCTGGACGGTACCCTTGATAGACTGTGGCCGAATTACTTCCAATTCCTGTCCTTAACTATCTTTGGCGGAAAATACATTCAAGAAGATTCGACGCCGTAAAAGGAATACTGTACATGTAAAAATAAATTTTTATTAATTTCGATCCGGATAAACCGGAGATCCGGATTAATGAGGACCGGATAAACGAGGTTCTTGTGTATATTACCTATGATTAGTACCGCTATATGAGGAACACAATTGTTCTACTTCACCAGCGATTAGTACAATTGTGAGGGGCCGGTGAAAGATTTTCGACCCTTTTAGACGAGCATCATCGATTTAGAATTTTGCTTTGAAAACAGTCCTTTGTTCAGTTTATAACATTTGTTTTAAGTTATTTTGTGGGAAAGTGGGGTATTGTGGGTCAGATTCACTTGTTGTTTTAAGTTCATAATCATTGTTCATCTTCATCTCTTTGAATTCTATTCAGTGGATGGATTTTGGAATTATTTTAACTTTCAGTATTGTGAGCTGGATCCGCTGATTATTATAAATTCATATTCATTCTTCATCATCATGTTTTGAATTCTGGTCACTGGATGAATTTTGGAATTTTAATTGTCATTTCATTTCGTCTCATCTCGTACCATTAGGGGTCGATGAACTAGATGTTAGGCCCTTTAAACAAGCATCATCATCTTCATCATCATCCAAATGAAGATAGCGGTGGCCTATACATTATGATAACCAGTGCCCGGTAATGATCAATAAGATTACAAAATCTTCAGCAATGACTTAAAATGATCCAAAACTGTGAAGGGAAATATTTATTTACTAAGAATAATATGTATGTATGTATGTATGTATGTATGTATGTATGTATGTATGTATGTATGTATTCCACATTATATATAATTCGTGAGTGGATACAATGTATAAATATTACATAATAACAATAGCAATAACAAGATGAAGATGATCCTCTTCCTCCTGAAACGTTAGATGTGAAAATAACCACCTTTTCTCAAAAATTACTGCATTCAGATAACTAATTCACGAATCCGTCTACTCTTGAATACACTGTAGTGTTAATTCAGCTTTTGTCCTTGTCCTTGATTCACTTCATGTAACTCCACTGCCTCTGTGAATCCGTGGTAGGGTGTCGGCGTCCGGATCCCAAGATAGCGGGTTCAAACCCGGCAGAGGTAGTCGGATTTTTGAAGGGCGGAAAAAAAGTCCATTCGACACTCCATGTCGTACGATGTCGGCATGTAAAAGATCTCTGGGTATACATTTGGTATTTACCCGACAAAATTAATTAAATCTCAGCCATAGACGCCCAAGAGAGATCCGGTTTACTCTGTCTGCCATCTAACGGACCTAGAGTAAAACGGAACGTCGAAATTGACGAGCAGACAGCCAGATGGCATCAAATCGAAATGTCTGCACACGGTAGCTGAGGCCATACGATTATTATTATTATTATTATTATTATTATTATTATTATTATTATTATTATTATTATGTAACTCCACTACTGAAACTCGTTCATACACACTGATTCATCCAATGTGTTCATTCTTAGCTTCATATTCCTGCCGTTGTTCCCATTTGTTCATACCAGCAATCATGCTCGCATTTCTCAAGTTTATGCGTCAGATATCGCGTTTTCCATAGCAATGCTAAGAACAGAACTGCGCAAAATATCGTAGATGTATCACTTTCATGTGAAATGTGAAATGTCGTATGGCTTTTAGTGCCGGGATATCCCACACGGGTTCGGCTCGCCAGGTGCAGGTCTTTCTATTTGACACCCGTAGGTGACCTGCGCGTCGTGATGAGGATGAAATGATGATGAAGACAGCACACACACCCAGCCCCCGTGCCATTGGAATTAACCAATTAAGGTTAAAATCCCCGACCCGGCCGGGAATCGAACCCGGGACTCTCTGAACCGAAGGCCAGTACGCTGACCGTTCAGCCAACGAGTCATGTGTTGGCAATAAAGAACTGCGTATTTTATTCTTCTGAGTTGGAATGAATTATTCGCTTGTGAATGCGACCACCTTGCTACTCAGAAGCTCTCAGATTTAGAAATATGTGCTATATGTCCGAATGTATGATATCTTATTTCAGTGTAATTTTTACTTGTGTATTTGCTTCTTTCTCTTCACTGTTGTCCACCTCCCTTTTCCTCCGTGATGTTTGCGCGTTGAGTTGTCCCGCCCTTTGTCTGGAAAGACCGATGATGTCGGTCTTGGCAGGACATTGAGCGAATGCGGTAATTCTATCTCCTTCAGTAACGGATCGATGTGGTGTAGTGAGCCAGAACAGTACAAGGGTTAATTTAGTCTTCTTCTTTTTATTCTTTCCTTTTAAAATAATATCCTTGACAATCGCAGCTCTAAGCTCACTGCTTCGGACTGTTATCATCCAAGAATAATACACATAACAAGGACATGAAATGGTCCACGTGACACAACTAAGTATTTCCTACCTGAAATTCAATGTTCTTATGTTTATTGGCAACTGGTATCACTTAAATCTTCGAAATACTGGTTTTCATGGAACGTAGATCGTATTTCTGTCACAGTGTACCGTTAAGATACAGTTATCGCCATAAACAAACAACACTGGTAGCGTTAATCATTCTATGACTAAGAGTTACTAATTACGGCTGATTACTTACACACTACATAGACACACCAGGACCTCAACTTACACTACATAGCACACACAGTTACAACAGTTTGCTTTCTCTCTCTGCTCTCACTATTCGGTCACACTAGTTGTTCACTCTATCGCTTACAATCTAAAATAATAACACTACGCAATTTCTACAACTGTCACTTATAGCCTAAGTCATTTCCACAGTTATTCTCGCTGTACGCTATCAGAGTTACTTACTTCATAGCCCACTCAAAACCGAGTCTCGTAATCCTGTACGTCGTACACTATCCGTCCACTCACAGCAGACTTTGTTCACTGTCCTCGACTTCTCTCACGCTACTCTTGAGGCACACACATTCACTCACAGCAGCTGGATTCGAGAGACTACTCCTTGACTACAGAGAGAAAAAAAACGAACAGTTACCTCACGAATAGAACTACACTCGTTGCGCTGCTCAGCTGCACTGAGCTACACTCGAACTGAACTCAAACTGAACAGCACTCACTGTCAGCACTCTTCTCTCTCTCTCTCTCTGATGACAGCACTCAGCCGTCGCTGTCCATTGACTGAACCAGTGATCCATAGCTTCACTCCTCAACTCAGACCGAACCAGTGATCTTTGAACTCCACGGCAGTACACTCATTCAACAATACTGAACCTCAACTCGAACTGAATCCAGACTGAACCACTTGAGGTCGTCCGGCCCGCCTTAAATAGGGTGGCCGGCTCTTCCAGATACTTCGGGAAAACAGAAGCCCCTAGAGTCCTCTCGAATCCGAATTATCTGGGTTCACTTTCCTGGTCTTTCTTCCACCGTCCGGAGGCCTCTAGTGAGATAACGGATTGGTGGCAAAAATTCGTCGCGCGGTGATCAGATGAGGCCCTAACTCGATGTCACTACTCACTGCCGGGGCCAGACTAACTTGCTCCTCCCAAGGTCTTGTAAAATGGCGGACACCATCACTATATTTCCACCTAGCTGTATTCCACCCTATCACTTTCTGGCTGTCGGTAAACAGCCGGGGAAACTGTGACTATCTCTTAAACTATTTTGAACCAAGAACACATTTCGCTATCGACCCCACTGAAGTTTGATTGATTATCTGCAGTAACTTGTTTCGTTCCCATTATCCCTCGCCATGGTATTATCCCACACCTTCTAATTTTTAAGACACAAAAGCATAACTAGGTATTCATTTCGTAATATGTTACTTTGCATATACCGAAGATCGGGTTGCGAAACCCCTTGTTGTCAGAAATCGCTCAACAGTAGTTGGATGAAACTTAATTCTAACCAGGAGTCGGCACCAGACTTGTTCTGTATTATCAAAGTGGATAGTCGAGCTAGGATAGCGAGTCTCATCAATTTATATCATTATTGTTGTGTCCGACTTGTTGGGTGAATGGTCAGCGCACTGGCCTTTGGTTCAGAGGGTCCCGGGTTCGATTCCCGGCTGGGTCGGGGATTTTAGCCTTCGTTGGTTAATACCATTGGTTCGGGGGCTGGGTGTTTGTGCTATCCCCAACATCCCTGCAACTCACACACCACACATAACACTATCCTCCACTACAATACCACGCAGTTACCTACAAATAGCAGATGCCGCCCACCCTCATCGGAGGGTCTGTCTTACAAGGGCTGCACCCGGCTAGAAATAGCCACACGAAATTATTATTGTTATTGTTTTAAAGTAATTTATTTTCGAACCTTTTTCAAATTTATGGTGGTATTATATGCTTAAAATACTTTCTGACACATTTGCATACCCAAGCCCTGTAAACGGAAATTAAAATACAGTAATTATATACTGTAAAGTGCTTCCTCTTGGCTATCAGCTAACTCACCTTTCTGTCCTGTAACACTTCTTTGCCAAGATATCACTGCTTATGTGGACGATACTCGCGTTGCCCTTATCGCAGCCCACTGGTGGTGGTGCTAAGTGATTATTGTTTAAAGAAGAAGTACAACAAGGCAACCATCCTCTCACCACTAATCAGAGGAAAAATTGGAAGTCCGATCCTTCGAAGGAGCGCTCCAAAACTGTGAAGACTAAGCTAAGAGCTCCGTGATAACCAAAGCCGTTCCCAAGTTGAGAGCCTCTGGGGAGGGAGCGGTTCCCCTTTTAGTAACCGCATACGGCAGGTAGGAAATACCGTAGATGTATTCTTCTGTCCCCACTTAAAAGGGCTAAATGCAGCACACGGTCGCCTGAACAACTGCCCTTACGTCAACCCCTGATCCACACATTAATCGCACTATGGTGACTGTAAACACACTGCCTGGTACACAGATCGTGCAAATACATCCAGTTTTATCTTTCTTGACCCTTTGCATCTAGAGCAGTGTAATTACTCCATAAAGCTGTGTTATCCTCGCTTTATCGATGTGTTCCGCAATTTCTGATAACCTCTACTGCTTTAACACTGCTACTTTAACACTACTTTCACAAGCATAATCCTATTACATTTATCATGCTCATCTTCTGATTTCCTTTTGGACTCCGAAGTTATTTGATTTTGTTTCCTCTCTATATTGTTCCTTATGAATATTCGTCGTTTGAAACCACTTTTGCTGTACTCTTTTTACGTTTATATGTTGATCCAGCTTCATCATTCCATCCATTCCTGATACCCAGTTAACCGATTGCCTTCTTATACTCTTTTTGGTCTATTTCCAATCTTTACGCTGAAGTCCACAATTATAGCACTATACGATTTGTATTGCTAATTTTCCTTGCCACATCATAACACTTGTCCACATTTGGTTTGTTCCTTGATAATTCTAATCGTAATATCGTCCAGCCACTAAATCTACCATCAGCACTCGTTCATGTAGGTGTCTAACAGTAAATACTGTATGTGGTGTTATTGTTTTCATTAATATAAAAAATTCTCCTGCACATTGCCTTCACACTTTTGGTACTTGTGAAGTGCTTCTTGGCAGATATTTCAGATCTTACTCGTTTTCTACTCTTACCTAGATATTTCTTATTGCAAACATATTCTGAAATGAAAAGTCACGCTCGAGTGGTTTGGATTCTCGTACCTATATCAAGATAACACTAAAAGGTTTCTTTCTTTCTTTCTTTCTTTCTTTCTTTCTTTTGAAATACATTCTGTCGATTCTGCTTGCTGAAGAATACCAATTATACCATAAGACCCAGTTCTAGTTCTTACGTCGGTTATGTGGGGTCGTTTACAAAGAGTTCAAGAAATATCAGTGATACTTGATTTACTTGAACTACCAGTGATGTCTCAAATCTAAGCGTTCAGGGACCCAGCTAGCTGAGCACAAGGGCGACTAAATTCAGAATACTCTTCTCTTTTCCATAACAACGGATATCTCTCAGGTCCTGCTATTAGACTACTCACAAACAAAGTTATACAGTCGAACCTGCTCTAACCGATGCCTCTCCATACGGACATTTTTCCATGGAACTTATTTTATTTCATATGTCACGTGTTAAATAAGCCTTATTTAAGCGGACACTTCGAATTCCGGACATCACCATTAATCTCGTCCACTTGTCGTAAGCGGACACTTTCCGCGTTCCAGGACACTTTATTTACACAAGGCTATACCATTCTTTCTCTTGATATCATTCTGCAGACATTCATGAATTCCTTTTCAATGTTTGTACTATTTCGAGTCTAAGGAATAAAGAGAGAGGAAACGTACACAGGAATGCTGATTTAGCCGTTGAGCAGGCTAGTCAAAAGTGCCATTCCGCTGCTGAAATCTACCTCGAAATCAGGGATAGACTGATAAAAGCCTGTGGGGGAGGGAATTGAGGAGCATGTCTTACGATGTTTGAGCTGATAAAATTACTGCTGAGCCACCTTGGAATAATAGCAACAATATTTAATGTTATTGTAACTTTCTCATTTCCGTACATGGATATTATTTTCCGCAGCGCCTAGCGCAGAGCAAGAGGCTTTCATTGTGATTGTAGTAACTCCAGCCGGATCATGTGGCAACATAGCGCTTCCGCGCCACGTGCTGCGAGCTGTCAGAACACGCACGTTCTTTTAATAGAACTATAATTAGAGTACATTCTAAGAATTGTAGTTGCTCTAAAATGGTACCAGTGAATGCTTACTCACAAGTTATCAAGGGATTTTCTACCATACATAATTTTCATTCATAACTTAGATTTTCACTGATAAGGTTGAGGTCAGGTAATTCAGTTAAACTTGCTAAGGAAGAGACTTTCATGTGCTGATTGTTGAGTCAGAAATACCATAGCATTTCAATCGCCCAGTAAGCATGAGTAGGAAAGACAAGCATATTTAGATCTCGAGATAAGAAAAATGTAGTACGAAAGGACTTTCAGTGAGAAAAGCTCCCTGAAAAATTGAACTGCGGGAAAACACAATATTGTGAAAAATAAGAATGACATTTTAAGTTAGTGGGAGGAAAATAGGAATCGAGGAGTGAAATGAAAGAGCGAGCCACTTTTCGCAGAAGTGCACATTGCGGTCGGTGTGTGATTGGTTCAAATGTGTTCGAGGAAATAAATTGTGAGTGAGTGGGCCAGTGTTAGAAGAAAAAGCACGAGAAATCGCAAATAACCTGAAAGTTGAGGTTAATTGAATAAAGAATGTGTGTGTTATGCTGGGTCGTTATTCACTTTTCGACAATAGTGCAGCAGAGAAAAAAGTACTAAATTTGTACGCTCAGCTAAATGATTACTTGCCGAAGCTGTAATGAATGTAAAGGCTGTGAAATCACTCGTAATATATTCCAGGCAAATATTTAGTTAGTTATTTTGAATAATCAGAATAAAGGTATGCTTATATACAAGAAGGATGTTCTTTGCTGTTAAAATGTTCGATTAAATTTTACAACCTTGTTGTAGTGGACACCTCTCGTAACGGATATTTGTCCACGGAACCGACGATGTCCGCAGAAGAGAGGTTCTGCCGTATTAGGATTAAAATAACCTATAATAATAATAATAATAATAATAATAATAATAATAATAATAATAATAATAATAATAACAATAATAATAATGTTATTGGCTTTACGTCCCACTAACTACTTTTACGGTTTTCGGAGACTCCAAGGTGCCGTAATTTAGTTTCGCAGGAGTTCTTTTACGTGCCAGTAAATCTACCGATACGAGGCTGACGTATTTGAGAGCCTTCAAATACTACCGGACTGAGCCAGGATCGAATCTGCCAAGTTCGGATCAGGAGGCCAGCGTCTCAACCATCTGAGCCACTCAGCCCGGCAAATAATGTATTAAATATGGATTGAAAACTTGAAGAGTGTATTTTTTCTTATTAGAGTAATGGAATTGCTGGCAAGATGTATAGTTTCCAACATGAGTCGTTGAGTAACAGTGGAATGCCAGTGTTATCACTCCAGTTTGTCCGTGAGAAAGGAATGCAAGTTAGGTTTACAAAGAGGGAGTGACAATTCTTGCCGTGGAATGAGAGGTGTAGGCGAATAATTAGTGTCAAAAGGCTACTCCAGGAAAGAAGAAATAATTTGAACTCCTAGTCATTGTTACATTTTCTCCCTTCAGAGGTGCTCAGCTGGGCGCCCGTTGAGGCTAGCTCAGTGCGGCCGCGCTGGCCTGACGAAAGTGCGGGTAACAAGCATACGTCACAATGAAGCGAGAGAGCGGACACACTCTGCGGGGAATGGAGGGAGCATTGACGTTCAGTTGTGATTACAACGCTCTCCTGCACTACTCAGTGAAATGCTGACTGGGGTGCAGTATTTAAAACCAAGCGCTATTATCGCAAAAAACTGACTTTTTCAAGATATTCCGGAGTGATTTATACTGCTCTCGATATAAACAGTCAGTTTTATTTTCTTATATTTATTCATTCAAAGAAAACTCACACGTTATAATTTTTTATTATAATCTACAAAGGTACAGAGTTTAACAGTACAAGCTACGATTTACAATTCCTTGGATGGACATGACAGCAATTCCATTTAAAAAAAGTAAAATTCCTGCTATTTATTAAGCAAAATGTAATATAATTACATAATTCAACAAGTTTACTGCTTGACTTTTGGCAGTCGTGTAGTGTTGTGTGACTTTCTATGTTCACTGAATTTCTGAAAATAGTATTTAAAATTTAATAGGCGTCCGTGATGATAATAGCTAACCTGTAAGTGACGAGAGGGAGTTTCACCACTATCCAAGAGTAAAGTACAACAACAATGTACATACATCTACCAGATAGATGTACAGTGTGCCTTCAGATAAATAACCTTACTGATGTTATTCGCGGTAAGCACGATTGGATTGTTGGTGAGTTTATCAGATCCTTTAAATCGAAACAACCATAAGCCACAACTTATCCAGCTTAACTCCGTATTATATTATACATTATTCTAAAGCGCCTCTTAAAATGTAATAGTGAAAACTGTTATTCATTACGGACATTATAAAAGTATTTGACGTCGTAGACCTAATTCTTTATTGTATCCGATCAAAATACATTAAGTGCAATGAATGTAAATTTATTTCTTAAAACGTTAATTGAAAATGACGCGGATTTCTACCTTCCTTCTTTCATTATTTTCTACCTCGATTTCAAACTACCGAGCTCGATAGCTGCAGTCGCTTAAGTGCGGTCTGTATCCAGTATTCGGGAGCGAACCCCACTGTCGGCAGCCCTGAAGATGGTTTTCTGTGTTTTCCCATTTTCACACCAGGAAAATGCTGGGGCTGTACCTTTATTAAGGCCACGACCGCTTCCTTCCAACTCCTAGCCCTTTCTTGTCCCATCGTCGCCATAAGACATATCTGTATCGGTGCGACGTAAAACAAGTTGTAAAAAAAATTCAAACTCGGGTATTGCCGCAGTGATCGGGAGTGACTGGGAGAACTTCGATCATCGTTCTCGGACTGTGTCGTAGCCACAACGTCACCGTGGTTGAATAGCATACGCTGGCCTCATCGCCTGCCAGTCCGCCCACTTCGAGTGCTGGGCGCCCGCGGGACGGAATGCCCAGCGCGAACACCTCTGGTCTAGATTGTATCTGGCCGACTTCAGTGGCACAGTCCGTTAGTCGCTTGTCCTTCTTCTCCGAAAACGGCGAATATGACTCCGACTGAAATCGGTGGCATTCGATTGACTGACTAGTTAACACTTTTTTTTAACATGATGAAAGATAGAGGCCTTCCCTTACATATAGGGTCTTAAAACGCAAAAACTCCGTGTTGTTAGCTTCCAGCGCATTAACACGCGCCTACGAGTCACCCGTACGGCTGTGAATTAAGACTATTTGCAGTTATAACGGGTGGTAATCATGTTTATCGTCATCGTCAGAGATTGTAAAAGTCTTGTGTGAGAATTTTAACTCGGTATTCTCACGTGTCTGTAGTGCTCGGACTTTCCTGGAGTTCAGATACGTCTGTCCTTGATGATTCCGTTGTTTCAACATTTCCCACCAAAATTTGTTGTAAATTTCTGTGAACTAATCTAGTTGTTTAAATCTCTGTATGGATAAAAACTCGTTTTCCAAACTCAGGAGTTAATTTCCATTTCTGCTGTCATAAGACAATAGACATACAAGTACATACTACTCTTACCCTTACAATTTCTCAGCCAAGGTATAAGAGTGGGGGAGAATATTGAACTACCAGTAGCACTCTCGTTGAGTACCTGTTACAGGCTGTAAGTCAGCTTGCATGGTAGGTGTATTATACAGGGAGTATAATTTAAGACTTCATCGCGGAGTACCGGGACATAGGAGCGCAGAGAAGCGGTGACAGCAGCGCACAGTGCGTAATTTCAGGAATCTAGCCGGCCAAAAATCGTATCTCGGAAACTAATGGACCGATTTACATAAAACTTAGTATGTAACTGTTATTATTGGAGATAGTTAAGTGTGTGGTCAATCAAGTACAAAGAACAAATTATTACGCCAGTAATAGAATCAGTAATCTTTGTAATTTTAATCATTTTTCATTATAGATATATGAAATTAAATAGATGTTAATAGTGAGACATGCTGTTTAGAATGTTTAAAAAACAGATACAGGAATACATGTACTTAGTCATTAGATGCAGTTACATCAGAATCGCTTAGGGGCCGATGACCTTCGATGTTAGGCCCCTTAAAACAACAGGCATCATCATCATCATCATCATCATCAGAATCGCTAACTTCACTGTCATTATCTCCTTCGGCAGAACCAGACACAGGAGACTCAGACAGTAAGGTGAGCACTTCTCGTGAAAGTGGAATCAACTTCCTCCTCCTTGATTTTCCTAATCTGGTCATGTAAGGGTCCGATGATATAAGCAGCCTATGGAAAAGGTCAGTATTTGTGTCCTTTCTGGAAGGTTTCCTGTTATCTTTATTCCTGGTCTCCTGGGCTTCCTCGGAGAGTTGTCCGATAGGTATAATACAGTGCTAATGACCTCCTCCCCACGAACCAAGAGTTTGTGCAAAGTTACAGGCATGTAGTACGATTTGTATTTTTGTAAGTACAATTGCATAGTTTCCTTTGCGCACATTCCAAATGTCACTTTATCAATGGCATACCCACACGAAAGAGTTTCTAAGATGACACGTAGATGGTTTATTAAATTTACGTCTACTCCAGTAATATCCGCAGAAGTGGAAGCCTCTCTGAAGAATCTTCTAGCGGTTTCCATCATTGGTATTGCCAGCATTTTGCTTCGGATATCAGACAATAGACCCGTTTCCTCCCTGAACCGAACCTGTATATTCTTCTTTCTTCAACCAGTTTCTCCTCCTCGGCATCTCTTATTTGCCACTTTCTTACATCAAGTCTGTACGCTATATGTAAAGGGCATTCGAAACATCGAACCATGCATGGAGTGGTCATAACCCAAACTTAAGTGTTGTTGGGTTAATTACTCTTTCAGTCACTTCAGTAATATTAGTCATCCCTTTAGGGGACGCGCCACATACACTGGCTGACAGTGACAATGCAACACCAAGGAGGAGTGGTTCGAAAGGGATGAAAGTTGGGGAAAAAACAGAGACGGCACGGATGAATAATTGATGTTTATTTCAAACCGATATGCAGGTTACACAATGCGCACGGCATCGACTCAGTAGGATGTAGGACCACCGCGAGCGGCGATGCACGCAGAAACACGTCGAGGTACAGAGTCAATAAGAGTGCGGATGGTGTCCTGAGGGATGGTTCTCCATTCTCTGTCAACCATTTGCCACAGTTGGTCGTCCGTACGAGGCTGGGGCAGAGTTTGCAAACGGCGTCCAATGAGATCCCACACGTGTTCGATTGGTGAGAGATCCGGAGAGTACGCTGGCCACGGAAGCATCTGTACACCTCGTAGAGCCTGTTGGGAGATGCGAGCAGTGTGTGGGTGGGCATTATCCTGCTGAAACAGAGCATTGGGCAGCCCCTGAAGGTACGGGAGTGCTACCGGCCGCAGCACATGCTGCACGTAGCGGTGGGCATTTAACGTGCCTTGAATACGCACTAGAGGTGACGTGGAATCATACGCATTAGCGCCCCAAACCATGATGCCGCGTTGTCTAGCGGTAGGGCGCTCCACAGTTACTGCCGGATTTGACCTTTCTCCACGCCGACGCCACACTCGTCTGCGGTGACTATCACTGACAGAACAGAAGCGTGACTCATCGGAGAACACGACGTTCCGCCATTCCCTCATCCAAGTCGCTCTAGCCCGGCACCATGCCAGGCGTGCACGTCTATGCTGTGGAGTCAATGGTAGTCTTCTGAGCGGACGCCGGGAGTGCAGGCCTCCTTCAACCAATCGACGGGAAATTGTTCTGGTCGATATTGGAACAGCCAGGGTGTCTTGCACATGCTGAAGAATGGCGGTTGACGTGGCGTGCGGGGCTGCCACCGCTTGGCGGCGGATGCGCCGATCCTCGCGTGCTGACGTCACTCGGGCTGCGCCTGGACCCCTCGCACGTGCCACATGTCCCTGCGCCAACCATCTTCGCCACAGGCGCTGCACCGTGGACACATCCCTATGGGTATCGGCTGCGATTTGACGAAGCGACCAACCTGCCCTTCTCAGCCCGATCACCATACCCCTCGTAAAGTCGTCTGTCTGCTGGAAATGCCTCCGTTCGCGGCGGCCTGGTATTCTTAGCTATACACGTGTCCTGTGGCACACGACAACACGTTCTACAATGACTGTCGGCTGAGAAATCACGGTACGAAGTGGGCCATTCGCCAACGCCGTGTCCCATTTATCGTTCGCTACGTGCGCAGCACAGCGGCGCATTTCACATCATGAGCATACCTCAGTGACGTCAGTCTACCCTGCAATTGGCATAAAGTTCTGACCACTCCTTCTTGGTGTTGCATTTGCTCTGTCAGTCAGTGTATATAGCACCTTTGGGAAGACTGATAGGAAGACAATGCACTGCACACTTTTCTATCCACCACAGTGAAGTGTAGCTCATGTTCAACCGCTCTGTGAACCGCTGGCAGCTCAATCTCTAATGAAGTCACATACAGTATTTATTTATTGCGTGTGTATTTTAGGCTTTAAATCAGTGTTTTGCGATAAGCCTACATGTGTGATTTCTTTCTTAAACATTAATACTGTGATCTTTTATAGTCATCTTTCGTATTTATTTATTGCGTCTTTTTTCTAGCTTTTATTGTCTGGATAAATTTATTAAATGCAATTAAATACTTCACCCGCCTCTCGAGCCCATATAATTATTTGTCTATTTTCTCCCGCAATTTGCCTTATATTTCAGTGCTGAAGTTTCATATGTGCCGCAGTTTACCTCTGATTCTGTACAAACCAAAAGTGGCCCCTGTAAACCCCGCGCCCCCTTTAGATTATAAAAATAATTTGTCGCTTAGGTTCTTCAGCTTTTTGTCTTGAACTTAAATACTGAATCTCACAAATTTATGTGCCGCCGTTTTCCCGTGATGGCGGTGAGAAAAGCCGTTCGATATGGAAACCCTATTGTCATAAGAGCAATACTGTTCTCTTAACATGGAATGAGTTATAGTACTGGCAGACTCATCCTGACGTTGTTGTGATGCACGTCCTTCTGCAAGGCTCATTCTCTGGTCGAAGCAAATTTTGTTGTACTTCAGCAATTTGTTCCTTTTTCTACTATATTTTGTCCAGCGTGATCGAATTTTAGCACACAAAATACTGACAGACTTCCTTATTGACTTGGATATATCCTCGGAACAATCCTTAAAGCCTACTTTTTCAATTACAACATTCTCAATAGCATCGTTCCGCTTACATTCCCTGCTGTTCCTCAACAGCTCGAAAACCGACCTCCGGGTTACAGAGTACATGGCTTCTGAAAAAAAAAAAATCACTCTCATGGTCGCGCCTGGTCGCAGCAAAAAGTCACAGTTTTTAATTCATTAAAGTATATATAACTCCTCCAAAATACTTTCATTGCGGAAATCAAAGGCAATCCATTTTAAAAGTCAGCTCAAATTTGTATTATTAGATAGCGCTTGGACAAAATGTAAATTAATTTTAAGTGCATATTCCGGACAAGAATATAGTAATTTTCAGAAAATGCTACATAATATATAAAATACATACCTTCGTCTAACGTGATCACATTGCAAGCTAATCGTCTCTAAGAAGCGGCATGATTGTAAATGTAATCATTTTCTTGAGTTACGTACTGACGAATGTGAAATACCAGTTACTGAGTTACTCTCCGCAGCGACTTATGTGGACTAACTTGCAGTCTTGCCTTCATATCTTCACACTTCTCATGTGTGAGAGCTGTTCTTCTTCGCTGTGTTTTCTTATTAGTTACGGAACCAGTACTACGCCACTTGTGAACGAGTTGTTTGCACGTAACATTTTGATGGTGCTGTAGAACCGGGAAATTGTCCACCGTAAAATATTCTCTGCGTTGTAGTGTACTTAACCATCGTGATAATAATACAACATACTGTACCTTAAAACTCCGATAGTTAATAGCGAACTGCTCCGTCAGCTCTCAAGACTTTTTATATCGAGCTCGATAGCTGCAGTCGCTTAAGTGTGGCCAGTATCCAGTATTCGTGAGATAGTGGGTTCGAACCGCACTGTCTGCTGCCCTGAAGATGGTTTTCCGTGCTTTCCCATTTTCACACCAGGCAGATGCTGGGGCTATACCTTAATGATGCTTGTGATGATGATGCTTGTTGTTTTAAGGGGCCTAACATCGAAGATCATCGGCCCTATACCTTAATTAAGGCCACGGCCGCTTCCTTCCCACTCCTAGCCCTTTACTATCCCATCGTCGCCATAAGATCTATATGTGTTGGCGCGACGTAAAACGACTTGTAAAAAAAACTTATCACGCCAAGCTTGACACGGAAGTCTTATTTTATACTCCCTGTACTACGGTAACTTACTTAGTATGTTAGTAATTATTTTAAGAATTATACGCTTAATATATAACTCGTATACTGAGCAAATTGACCGTGCGGTTAGGAGCCTCGCAGCTGTGAGCTTGCATTCTGGAGATAGTGGGTTCGAACCCCACTGTCTACAGCCCTGAAGATGGTTTTCCGCTGTTTCCCATTTTCACACCAAGCAAATGCTGGTGGCCTTAATAGGGGCCACGGCCGCTTCCTTCCCACTCCTAGACCTTTCCTATCCCATCTTCGCCATAAGACCTATCTGTGTCGGTGCGACGTAGGCCTAGAGCAAATTGTAGGAAAAAATACCAACCTCTCATAATAGCCATTTTTGTTCTCACTCACTATGAAATAAAGGTGAAATATCAGCTGATCGTGATTGGAAATAATTAAATAAATCTCGTCTCCTATTTCAGGAGCAGCCACCAGCCTATGACGATGGCTTGGATGCTGCGCTGGAACAGATCGGTGGTCCCACCTGGTGGATGTGGATGGTGTTCTTGATGGCCAGTACTCCTGGAGTATTCAACATCTGGGCTCTGACATCATACGTGTTCCTGAGTGGTGAACTCGACCACTGGTGCCAGATTCCTGAACTTAAAGCTGCCAATTGGACAGATGCTCAAATCCGTAACATTACTACGGGGTAAGTTAGTTTGAATTCTACTCTTTATGGTTAAAAAAAAAGAATGTTCCCGTAGTATCTCCAGTGATTCTGGTTTATAGACGTGGATTATTTTCTGTTGAAGGCTCCATTGATCTGTGTTTGATAAAGTGCTAGCACAGTACTACTCTCCTAAAAGTTACTTACCGGCCGAGTTGGCCGTGCGGTTAGGAGCGCACAGCTGTGAACTCGCATCCGGGAGATAATGGGTTCGAACCCCATTGTCGGCAGCCCTGAAAATGGTTTTCTGTGGTTTCCTATTTTAAGGCCACGGCCGCTTCCTTCCCATTCCTAGCCCTTTCCTGTCCCATCGTCGCCATAAGATCTATCTGTGTCGGTGCGACGTAAAGCAGCTAGCAAAAAAAAGTTACTTATCATACACAGTTAACAATTAATAGGAGGAATGTTACTATCTTAGAAGTGTTGGACGAGAATGGGGCATTCAGCTGCTCCAACTACCAGCCATTTCTTGCAAACTTGAAGTTCATTGTATGTTCGTCAACTCTGCCATTGCTTGATTCAACCCCAGTTTCCATAGTTATCAGTTAGTGACTATCTCTAATGACAACTCAACTGTTCTTGTTTTGAAGATTTTTCTTCCAGTTGTATGCCAGCGACCTATTGGCTTTCGTATTCTTCACTTCGATTTTTGCATTGTCTCCTTTAGATTTACTTTTACTGAAAACAGTATCTTATTGATCAAATTCAGTGTAAATCATAACATTTTAATACTACTTCAAATATTTAATTTCTAGCTGTTTGGGAAATCATTTCAATAGGTGGTGCAAATACTAAACCTACATTGCCGTGAACATCTGTGGTTTAATTGTTAATTCATATTTTACAATACAATGATATGCGGGGTGGAAAGCACCCCCACGCGTACGTCTGCGTCCTAAAATTTGGCGCGTGTGCTTGAGGGTTAAGACAACATTGGCGACGGACGTGTTGGGCTAAGAGTCGATTTCGATTGGAAAAGAATTGGATTTCATTATGAAGGTTATTCCAATTATATTCCAAGGAAAGGGAGGACGAACAAGAAATAAGACATTGCGGATTTTCTTTGCCGTAGACCTATTAATAACGTTGGAAATCTTTAGGGAAATTCTAACAGATCATCTTTGTTGTCAATTTGTCCCTGTACCCTCCGTAGTTATAGAATGAATAATGGTTCATTTAAAAGTTGTTTCGTTGGTTACAAGGAATACCGATACAAAATTTAAAAGCTATAATGTTTCCTTAAAAAAATATTAGATTGACCTTCATTGATAACCTTCCACCTTTGTTATCAATTTGACCCTCTACCCTACAGAGTTATAGAATGAAGAATGGTTCATTCAATAGTTTTTCCTTTGGTTACAAGGAATACAGATAGACATTTAAAATATAGGTTTCCTTTAAAAAGAATAGTCCACTGACCTCATTGACAACCTTTATAACACTCTTCGCTTTCCTCTTCCTGTCAGTTAACTTTTATTGAATCAGTTTCTTTCTCAAACGTATCGTATTTTTCCCATAATCAGTTTTAGTTTGCATTCCGCTGCTCAGCCATTTTTATGTTCAGATTCCACGGTTGATTAAATATAACATGATCTTGTATTAAGTTGGTGTATTTTTAATATTTTGGCTTCCGTTTCTCTTTTACTTTTTCAAATCATTACATATTCTGTAAATGTAGACGCTGTACAAAGTGCTTGTTAGCCTCCGAATAATTCATAAATTCAACATTCAAATTCTCCCTCCAACAGCATAGCGCAGTTCGTAGTGTCTGGCCTCTTGCGGTGTTGAAAGTTCAAATTCTGGTTTCGTTCGTGATCATTTAAATGCGATGGATCAGTTTCATTGGCATGGTAAAGCTTTCATCTCAGGGGAACATTATGGTGCTCTGATATTCCTTGATAGTCTGCGGCTAAAAAGACTTTTTCATTTCATAATAATAATAATAATGATGCCGCCTCTGTGGTGTAGTGGTTAGCGTGATTAGCTGCCACCCCCGGAGGTCCGGGTTCGATTCCCGGCTCTGCCACGAAATTTGAAAAGTGGTACGAGGGCTGGAACGGGGTCCACTCAGCCTCGGGAGGTCAACTGAGTAGAGGTGGGTTCGATTCCCACCTCAGCCATCCTGGAAGTGGTTTTCCGTGGTTTCCCACTTCTCCTCCAGGCGAATGCCGGGATGGTACCTAACTTAAGGCCACGGCCGCTTCCTTCCCTCTTCCTTGCCTATCCCATCCAGTCTTCCCATCCCTCCCCAAGGCCCCTGTTCAGCATAGCAGGTGAGGCCGCCTGGGCGAGGTACTGGTCATACTCCCCAGTTGTATCCCCCGACCAAGAGTCTGAAGCTCCAGGACACTGCCTTTGAGGCGGTAGAGGTGGGATCCCTCGCTAAGTCCGAGGGAAAAACCGAACCTGGAGGGTAAACAGATGATGAATAATAATAATAATAATAATAATAATAATAATAATAATAATAATAATAATAATAATAATAATAATAATAATAATAATGTCCTGCGGTAATAAGTGTCTCAGGCTGCGAAGCGCAGTGTAGATTACTGAGCAGTGATTCAGGAGCCCGGTAGCGACTGAGTAACAGCACTTGAAAGACTTCCTTAATAATCTGTGCTTCAGCACGCGTGGTCAACACAATTATTTCATGATTAGGGCACTGTTGGTCAGTCTGGAGGTTCTCTTTACTGTAATTCTTTCTAAATTTACCACATTTTGTGGATACTTATAGATTTTACAGCGTACTTGAAAGTTATTTCCGACCTGAGTGGCTCAAATGGCTGAAGAGTTGGCTTTCTGAGCCCAAGTTGGCGGGTTCACTCACGGCTTAGTCCGGTGGTATTTGAAGGTGCTCAGATACGCGAGCCTCCTGTTGATACATTCACCGGCAGGCAAATGAACTGCAGCGGGATAAAACTGCGGCAGCTCGGCGTTTCTGAAAATCGTAGTGGGACTTAAAACGAAAAACATTATTTTTGGTGGCAGCGACTAGCGCAATGGAAGGCCGAGCGAGTTGGCCGTGCGGTTAGGGGTGCGCAGCTTTGAGAGTACATTCGAGAAATAGAGGTTCGAGCCTCACTGTCGGCAATCCTGAAAATGGTTGTCCGTGGTTTCCCATTTTCACATCAGACAAATGCTGGGGCTGTACCTTAATTAAGGTCACGGCTGCTTCCTTCCCATTCCTAGCTCTTCCCTGTCCCATCTTCGTCATGAGACCTATCTGTGTCGGTGCGACGTAAAACAGCTTGTAAAAGCATAAAGGAAGATTCAAGGACAGCACCTGGAATACCTGGGCTAAATAGATTGAGGATGCCATGGAAAACTTAAGGCTTAATGACGCAAGCATGTGTGACCGGAAAATTTGGGGGAAAATTGATTAATGGCGCCTGAAGAAACTTCCGTTGCCCGTAATATCGTGGATTTTTTGGGCCAGAATACGAGAAAGCGAGTACAGATTCTTTGATTGGGCCCCTCTTAGTAGCCTGTTACGACAATGCAGGGGATACTGATAATGCATCCTTTGACTCCACCCATAGGAGAGAGAAAGAGTTCCGATACATCGAAATAAAATTTGAGTGTTTCCACATAAGAATGGTAATGATCATAAATTGCGAGAAAATGAGATATTCGAGCCATCGTAAATATATTATTATTATTATTATTATTATTATTATTATTATTATTATTATTATTATTATTATTATTAGCCAGCCCTGAGATGTAGAGTTATTGTGTGTGTTTCTTATTCGTCCAAGGTTCTGAGTTTGTTTTCTGTTCAGTTCAAGGATTTGAATTGTGGACTAAGGAGTATGGGTTCACTTGATACAATCTTTTCTCAAACTCTTAGTTACAGGACGAAAGCGCACACTGCTGACCTAGTATACAGTACATAGACGGACTCTGGTTGCCATGGGTACAGTGGTGGCGGGAAATTCATGACGCTAATGGATCTCCAGCGCCGAGACATATTCATGTTAAAACAGTGACAGTGCTTATTTCGTGAGTGAACAGTGGTATTGTTAGGCCTACACTTCTAGCTCATCTACGTTGAGAGTTGTTTGGTCATACAAGTCTCTCCTTCTTACTAATTATACTAATTATATAGATTATAATTTTACTTTTAACAGTGGAGTTCATTTTCGTTATGAAAGGCACTGGACGTATGGGGGCGAGGTAATTTCTTGAATAATGTCGTGTATTGATTTTGAATACCCTCTGGAACGAAAGTTTTGGAACGTTGGTCCGCAAAGGCATTCCCTTCATTTGGTATAGATTTTTAGTTTTCTTCTTTAATGTGCACATTGAACGGGTCATTAAGGAAGTTAGACACATTTGGAAAAGTAGTCATAGCTCAAGGGAAGGAAATATGCATGTGCTATATGAGAACCTATAGATAGATATGTTTGCTGTGGGTATCCTCAAGGGAGCTGAATTATATTTTGATAATAATTAAAATTAAGTGTGAAAAAATATTAAATGCGAAGAACATACGGTACCATACCATTTTTTGTTTCTTTTAGCGACTGTACATGCGTGACCTTAGAGCTGAGAAGCTGCGCGACAGATTGCAGAGAGTCAATATTTACAGTTGATATTATACAATGTTTAAGATTCTATCAGATCACTTACCACTTCATTACTGAGCACTTAGTATGATTTAGCGGCCCTTCTCCCAAACTGTAATACCTAACAAGCCAAATTAAATCATGCTGTACATTCATATGAACCTCCAGAATTGGGCTGAGTGACTCAGGCAGGAGAGTGCTCGCTTTCTGAGCTAACAAGGGGGCATTCCCTACTCGTCACCACCGATTTCGCTCAAATTTATAGAACATGCAGGGCTTGGCTAGGAATGAAAGTACCCGAAGTGGGAACTCCAGATGGCCATGCGTATAGAAAATAAAAATAAGAAATAAAAAATGTTGACTCGGCTCTCGCACCGTATAAGCCACTTACGTTAGCGCGTACCGCGAGCAGTTGTTGTCGTAGCGGTAAGAGCTCGGACTGGTAATTCGATGGTCGTGGGTTCGACTCCCCGTGTGTCGACAATTTGATGGATGATTTTGTTCCTTCACTCTCTATCTAGTACTGTTTGTTAGGCATTAGGTTGCATGGTTGAATCAATCCTGAGAGTAAAATATCATACATTTAACATCCTTAGTCGTAATTCCTCTCAAGAGGCGCCACGGCCGCAGATCTTTTGGGAGTGGGTGTTGGAAACAGTTAGAAATAAGTGAATGCGCAGAAATTAGTTTAGAGAGGTTCACTTTTGCCCGGACTCTCATTTTGCGAGTGATGTCAAATCTCACTATTTCCAGTCGATTCCATCTTCTCGAGGGTCTTGGTATCTACTCTACCTCCATGGACTAGACGAGAGTAGAAGACGTATTCGGTTGCGGCTTGGCGAAGCTCGGCCACGTCTGCTTTCTTACCTTGTATGCAGGCTCTGTTACACGTAGCATCTGATATTTTGTGCTTTTCGATTCCTTTTGACTCATTCTTGCTTCTTATTGTTTGTGGTAAGCTTGGACCTTCTTTTATTAAGGTATTGCGAGATTTCCGAATTTTCATTCACAATACTTTCTCAACTACTTAATAAAGTTTTATCACAAATATTATTACAGATATCGATGGATATCGCCTAGACGAAACGAACGACACCTCGGGGTACGTCGCGTCGCAGTCCTCACAAAGTGGCGCATGCGCGCGCCGCTAACTTATGCGCTAACTGGCCTTGAAAGCTCTTTGGGTAAATTCATAGGAACTTTTTCTTTTCAATTAAGTTTTTATATTTTTACTAGCTTTTATAGTTTTGAAAGTATTGAATTATTATCGAATATCTTATTTTCTTTTGGGAGACACGGTATTTTACGGGGAGACTCGGTAGTGGAACAAAACCATGGACGTATTCTATGACAAAAGGGAATAAAATAAGCTTGAATAAAATCAGAATCTCAAGTGCTTCAACCTACTTTAGCACGGCAGCACAGTATTTCGCAACGGGACACGTGTGATCGTTTATATACATCACATTTAATGCTGCAGGCGGCTTTGGAACGCACATGATGATTCTTACAGGAATAACTTGTTACAAGTTTGGCTGAGACTTTCTTGGCAAGAGTAGATATTGCAACACACCTCTAATGCTCCTGGATATCTCCGTTTGCTTGCGCACGTCAGTATGTCACGGTGGCGCCTTTCTTCTTGGATCATCTCGTGTTTTCTTCGGACTACAACAGTATTAGGATATTGCGGTCTAGGTTGTCCTCTTTTTTCACTTTATTATAAACTGTGATAAGCCCACCTGGTGGCTATGATAGTTCAGGCGTCATACTGTGGTTAGCCAGTTAAGAGTACCGTTAGAGATAGTGGGTTCGAACCTCACTGTTGACAGCCCTGAAAACGGTTTTCTGTGGTTTCCCATTTTCACACCAGGAACATGCTGGGACTGTACCTTAATTAAGGCCACGGCCAGGTCCTTCCCACTCCTACGCCTTTCCTATCTCATCGTCGCCATCAGACCTATCTGTGTCGGTGCGAGGTAAAACAAAATTGTAAAAAAGAAGAAAAAACAGAAATAATGTTATCGGGTCTTACGTCCCATTAACTACTACTGTTATGGTTTTCGAAGAGACTGAGGTGCCGGAAATTTTGTCCCTTAACAGTCTCTTCGCGTGCCGTTAAAAATATATTGACACGAGTCTAGCGTGTTTACGCATCTTCAGATATCATCGTACAGAGCCGGGAGTGAAATAGGGCTCAAAACCTGCGCTCTAACATCTGAACCTCTCACCTTAGCGCATGAACAATTCTGATTACAGCCTTGTTTGACTCCTATAACTATTTTGAACTATCAACCCCCACTCCCCCTCTAGTCTAGTTATCAATATCAAGTACCTTGCTATAATAATCTACCTTAGGTATCAGTGGCCCTCCATATTGTTCAGCATATTTTGAGTTGATACTTCACCATAAGTCCTCGGATTGTCAGTGTTAGTCATGCAGAAACTATATAGTTTAGACTCTGATCAACTGGTCAGGAACATGATGTGACGGTTGCACTCGGCCGAACATTTCATCGCTGACCGATCTTGCCCCTGCGAATATCGTAGCTGGAGAAACATCACCGCTTAGCTAACGGAATACAGACATATGCGACGGTTCAATATACCATAAATCAAAATTGACATGCGTAGAGGAATGCTGTTACTTCTCTTACTAAAAAATTAGCTGAGCTACAGTATTTCATTAAAAGAGACCAATTGAAATGACTTTTGGATCCTTTAGAAAACAAGTTTGTTGGTTTTTCCCCTTCTAATGTAATATTTCCATTTTGTCCTTACGTGGTATTGATTCTTGAGCGACAATACAGATTGTGCCCATACGCATTTCAATTCGTAACACATAACTGAAAGATTAGAGCTATACGTGGGGAATCTATTCCTCCAGATGATTTAAATTTTGCATATTGTGTATTTTCACAGTATTCTCATTATGTTAACAAATGTAATTAATAGTTAATTACTTGTATAATAACTACAACAAACTTAGCTTCTCACTCATAATGGAAATTGAACCAGATAAACCGCCATACCTTGTGACTTCAGTTGTCTTTGTTGTTCTTGTAGTTGTTTGTAGTGATACGATTCTACTGTAAGCAAGGTAAACAATGCACACACTCGTCCCAATATTTCATACTCTGTTAGAGAATACAATATGGCATCACAGAACTGTTTGGCGGTTTGCCGACATACCCGGGCGTCGGTCTGTTTCATTTAATCCATGGCGTTCATACTCGGTCATGTAAGACTCTAGTTGTATCCCGGTCTGCTACGCGAGAGACTAGGGTTACATTCCCCACCGGGGAGGATAATCCACAGAAAACTAAATCTCTTGGTAAACCAAGGCTACGATGGTGGGATGAATTGTAAAAGGAGAAAAAGGAAAAAAAAAAAAACTTAACCAGTTGGGCGTCGTGGGAGAGGTTGGAGGAAAGAAGGATTAGATCGGCGGAAGTGGAGGTAACATGTTAAGCCAGGTATCGACTGCGCTCGGCTGCCGCGCGTATCTGCTCGAGCGCGACAAACTCTTTCGTTTGTGTTACGCGTAACACCATGTTTGTGATGCCAGCGTCGAGCGCGGCAGGTGATCGACACTGGCTCCTCAGTTCTCGCGCGAACACTATGAGTACTGCACGTACAGACGTATTGTAACGAAAAAGATACGTACATCACATAAAGTATCCACAGTGTCATTGGGTGCAATTTTGTCGGCCATGAAGTCGAATTTTTTGAAATCAAACCACTTGGATACGTAAACAGTACATGCATCTGTAGATAAACAAGACAGGATTAGTGCATTAGCATAATTGCATATAACACGAGTGGTATACTGTAAGTCAGTTAAATAAATATGTACGTACCAGAACCAGTTATGAGAGACTTCTTAACCCGGGACTCTTCTCTTCTGTATGACGCCAATAAAGTTGTCATTTTCTTTAACTCTTGACCTGGCATTTTCATTTCCTCACCTATGTCCTTTCTTGCGTCCTTGCGCATACTTTTGTTGTGATAACTAGCACTTTTAGGATTCCACAAGCTCTCTTCACATTTATACAGCTGTATTAGAGCTCTACAAATTTCATTCTCCATTTCGCCGCGGTAGAACCACCCCAACACCCGTCTCAACTGAACAAACACAACGCACTGAAATCCCTTTGCCGCGGGACAAAAGACCGCTCCGATTTGGCTCGACCCACGCCAAGTTCGAGCGCGGCAGTGTTCACCTTGCCGCGCGAGGCAACACGGTATCGACTTCGCGAGACAAAGCAACAAAGCGCGCAGTCGATACCCGGCTTTAAGGGAGCGCGTGAATTTCACTGCCGGTGATCACTGAATGAATACTGGTTAATTCAGAAATACTGAAGTAAAGAGTTTAGCGGAGGATTTTAAAGACATTTTTTTTTTTTTTTTTTTGTTATTTGCTTTACGTCGCGCCGACACAGATAGGTCTTATGGCGACGATGAGGCAGGAAGGGGCTAGGAGTGGGAAGGAAGCGGCCGTGGCCTTAATTAAGGTACAGCCCCAGCATTTGCCTGGTGTGAAAATGGGAAACCACGGAAAACCATCTTCAGGGCTGCCGACAGTGGGGCTCGAACCCACGATCTCCCGAATACTGGATACTGGCCGCACTTAAGCGACTGCAGCTATCGAGCTCGGTTTTAAAGACATTTAAAGTGGCAAGTCAACCAGGAAGCCAGGAGGAAAACTATTTTTAGCTGCGGTGTACCTGAGAGTGAAAATGAACATTTAAACGATAAAGTGAATAAGGTGTTGGGCGTTATACAACACCGTATGAAGGTGAACTGCAGTGAACTAGACATACCAGGTGTATGCATAAGTTTTTGCCGGGTTTTGTGGTAAAGAAAACACGTAATTTTCAAGGGAAATTAATTTTTTGTTTACTCAAAATATTGACCATTGACGTCCACTCACTTCGTCCATCTTTCAGGTAAGTTATGAATATCATGCCAGAAAAACTGCTTGTCGTTTGCGGAAAACCATTCGTCGAGCCTCTTTCCAACTTCCTCGAAATAGCTGAAGTGCTGCTGTGCAAGCGCGGGCCCCATTGATGTGAAGAGATGATAGATGGCGCCAAGTCGGGGCAGTACGGCGGCTGCGGAAGGATGTCCCATCCAAGCGATTTCAAGGTGTCTTTCCCTGGTTTTGTTCTGAGAGACGGCGCATTGTCGTGTAACAAAATCACTTTGCCATGTCGTCTGGACCATTCCGGTCGTCTGTCGATCTACGCGTGATTTAAATTAATCATTTGTTGGCGATAGCGTTGAATTTGAGTTTGGTCATCATCCAGTAACGCCTGTAATTGCTCGTCTTCGCATTTTTGTGGTCTACCAGAGCGCGCACTGTCTCTCACATTGAAATCACCACATTTAAATTGTCGAAACCATGTCTCACGTGGTCTAATCGATGGAACGTGTTCACCATATGTTTCTACCAACAAACGATGACTTTCCACAGTCTTTTATTTTTGATTAAATAAAAAAGCAATGCATGATGTAAATGTTCTTTTTCAGGCACAAACGTCGACATGATCACTGAACACAGACGCTAGTGTTTGGCGGACTCAACTTGTGTGTGTTGGTAGGTTAATGTCAGACGAACAAACTGACGTATGTGTCAAATTCATACGCTGCGTACTGTTCGCTACCGCCATCTCTTAGTGAAACAGGAAAAGACTTACGCATACACCTGGTAGATGACGTGCCCAGATCAGGGAGAGTGAACGTAAAGAGTCCGGTTAAAGTCATTATTGGCTTTGATGGCAAATAAAGTTCCAGAGGTTCCAGTGTATGGGACCCTCACCAGGATTATCTGATTCAAGAACTGGAAAAAAATCCAAAGAAAAGCAGCTCGATTTGTTCTGGGTGATTTCCAACAAAAGAGTAGCGTTGCAAAAATGTTGCAAAGTCTGGGTTGGGAAGAACTGAAAGAAAGAAGAAGAGCTGCTCGACTAAGTGGTATGTTCCGAGCTGTCAGCGGAGAGATGGCGTGGAATGATATTAGTAGACGAATAAGTTTGAGTGGCGTTTATAAAAGTAGGAAAGATCACAATATGAAGATAAAGTTGGAATTCAAGAGGACAAACTGGGGCAAATATTCATTTATAGGAAGGGGAGTTAGGGATTGGAATAACTTACCAAGGGAGACGTTCAATAAATTTCCAATTTCTTTGAAATCATTTAGGAAAAGGCTAGGAATACAACAGATAGGGAATCTGCCACCTGGGCGACTGCCCTAAATGCAGATCAGTATTGATTGATTGAAAGTTTTATGGGACACTAGAAACTTGAAAGGGGAAAAATATGGATGAAAAGTGACATGGACAAAGATACCATCATTGAGCACAAAATTCTGCGTTGACATTTAGGAAGGGCAAGGAATTCAATACTCACTGCGTATATACGACAGCGCTTGATAGTTGGTGATGGTAACTGGTGGCGAACTTGGACACCAGTGCAGCTAAAGGAAATGGAAGAGAAGCAGCAGCAACAGCAAAGTGTGGCTCGTACGACAGATGAAGGAATGTGCAGTTGCTACAAGTCAATGATAGTGCTTGTGCAGCAATTTGTGAAATTGTAGATGGTAGAGAAGTTCAGTGCGCTGCAAGGTCGGCGAAAGGAAGTGACCAGGCAGCTGTACCTATCTTAGTCGTGGACGTCGGACTATCTGCCTGCCGGTTCGAGTCACGTCTAGGGTCCAGAAGAGGTTTAGAAGACGGAAGGAGAGAAACAGTGGACAGAGGTAAAAGTTTGTTTAAAGGACCTCTGGTCCACAAAGGATCACACGATGGAACTATGGATAAAGAAATTATTAGTTCACTACAAGTCAGTATCTTAGAATTAGAGAGAGCGAGGATAACAAGATGTAAGACTATCAACCTGACAGAGGGTAAAAATAAAAAGTAACTAGAATGGAGACTAGGATCTGTGAATATAGGGAGATTTTTTAATAAGGTAGGAAACTAAGTGGTGAAACAATTAATGGCCGAAATGGACTATTACTTTTGTTGAGAGTTGGATTGCACCAGGATATGAAGTCCAGGTGGACGGTTTTAAAACATATAGAAAGACACGAGATGGAAGAGCTAGGATGGGCAGATATCCTGGGGGAGTACTAAACTTCATGAGAAACGATATACAGGAGAAAGTCGAATTCATAGAAGAAGTCCTTAGGATAAAAATAAAGACGAATCAGGAGGAAAAAATAAGCTTATGTCTTGGTTTTGTCTATAGCCCTCCTGAATGTTCCCCATTTGCATCATACTTCCTCACGTTTCTGTTATATAATATATAACAGACATATTATGTCAAGGTACCCATTTCATCTCCTGGCCACCACCCATTCAAAATACACAATTCTTCTGTACCACATAGTTCTAGTAATTTTTTGCCGTACCTGTTATACCCTTCATCTTGGGTTGTTACATTTTTAATTACTCTTTACTCCATCTCTTTACAGTGCACTAGTTTTCGACTTGCAATCCGCGCACTGAAGTCTCCCATTATCATAATACATAGTTGAGTTCCCAAATATAGACGAAGGGAAGACCTCAGCAACGACTTTGAGGATTGTTATAAAGGGAGACGTTTTTAAATTATGAGGATAGTTATAGGACTTACGACTGAAAGTAATCAAATAGATGCGACTATACAACTTGTGGAAAATACTATATTGATAGCAGGATAGAAGACGAGAGTGCAAGGAACAGGGCTGCCAAGAAATACTGGATGGTACAATAAAGAATGCAGAAAGATAAGGGCGGAAGTAACGAAAGCATTAAAAGCATACAGGAGTTTATGGGTCCTGTAACAAGAATTGCATTCTGTAGCAAACGGAAAGAGTATACAGAACTACGGTGTTAGTAAACACAAAGTACTCATGGCAGAAGAAGCAAGTTGAAAATCTAAACAAAGATTCTAACAGAAAGGACAGTAAGAAAGTGTGGAATAGAATAAACCAAACTTGTAGAGAAAGAAAAAACCCAACACAAGGGAGTATAATGGAACAAACATTCTAGACGGCTATTAGACAGGGAGGATAGTTGGAAACCTAACATAGAAAAGACTGGGATTTCGATGGGATTGGAGTACACCCTGCCTACTTTAGAGCAGTAAATTTCAGTTAGTGAAGTAAAACATTGAATAGAGTAAGGGCGAAAAGGGAAATCAGGAGCAATTTCAGGTATCAGTAATGAATTTTGGAAGGACGTAGGTAAAAATAACTTTATCCTCAAAAGCAGAGTGAAAATATTCAATAAGATATTTGAAGGAGTGGGAGTACCAAAATCATGGGCACAGGGGTCCTCGATCCTGACGAGACTCCAATCAGAATTCAGAAAGGGAATGAGGAAAAGTGATAACATAATTATTGTTAAAACAATAACGGCTAAATACATGAAGATGAAAAGAGGCAAACTTTACATCACGGCAATCGATTTAGAGAAAGCTTTTGATTAGGTGAGTAGACAGGCTGTCGTGTATAAGCTGAGTTAGATCGGAATAGCAAGGAAGATGATAAGAGCAATTGAAAACCCATATGAGGAATTCGAATGTTCTATCGAGTGAAATACGAGGTAGTAGTGGGAGAGATATTTTCAAAACTGAGTCTCAAACAGGGTTTCAAATTATCACCAATATTATTTGTATTATTTATTAATGACAATTTTTCAATCGGAAGGCTTTGAGAAAGTAGTCTCTCATGTCTCTGGAACCAAGATATTCCAGGTCCGATCTTCGCAAACGATATCCTTCTACTCACATTAACACTTGTCAACATGCAAAATAGTATTAATGGGATAGTTAATTATTGTAAAGAGTGGAATTTAAAAATTAATCCACAGGAAACCAAAGTTATGGTGTGTAAAATGAGTTACAAACTCTCAAAAAGTGAATAGTGGTGGATGAGTACGACAAAGAATATGTTAAAAAACTGAATACCTAGGGACGTTCATAAGCAGCAATGGAGGGTGGTCAGAACAGATAAAAAGAGCAAAAATGAAGGGATTAAGTGCTCTGCTTAGTATAAAAATATTGGACAGAAAAATGACAACATTAAATACGAAGTTCAGAAAAATTTATTTATTTTTAATTTAGTAGTTAAAACGAAGTTATTGTATGGAGAAGAAATTTGGGGAGTAGGTGATAGAATTATAACATTACATGTAGTTGTAAGTAAATTTGCCAAACTAATAATGGGATTGCCAGTCTGCGTTGCAAACAGTGGAGTAAGAATGATGTGTGAACGGATGAATATGCGGGCAAATATTGTTAAACGAATAATTTAGGTACTGGTTGAGGCTAAAGACGAGGACAAGGGGTGAAAGTCCAAGGATAGCATACCACCACCAAATGAAACATCAAAATGAGGGTTACTGGCTGGATGGAAGTGAAGAAACTACTACATGACATAGGAATGGGGTACTGTTGGGAAATACATTTATCTAGGGATGATATGGGATTGTGTAACTCGGTGGTACAAAGAGTGAAAGACATTGAAAGACAAACGGTAAGGACAGAATGCGATAGCAAGAGAACACTTGTTGAATTTTGTAAAATAAGTAAAAATATGGCGGTAAGGAGTGAAATGTTCACAAAAAGAAAAATGAGAGCAATAATTTGGTGACTGATGGGAATATATAAACATAAGCAATACGACGAACAAAGAAAACTAGAGTCATTTTATGCAATAAAGATATGGAAGTGGCTCGTCTACTAAAAGACTGTAAGGAAACAAGAAAGATCAGAGAGAAGTATATAGACAAGAAGGAGATAGATAAAATCGAAAATGAGCCTGATCTTTACATTATTGTCAAGCTCTTTAGCAGAGAATGGAAGACACCAGGTAGAATAGCAAGATAATATAAGAGTAATGTGGGAAAAGAAATTAAAAGGGGATGAGAACAAAGAAGAAGCCTGTAGATAGTTGTAAGAAAATGTATATGGAGGTATCCTAGACTCTACAGCGTAGTTAAAGTCTAGGAAGTACCTCAAATGCTATGTTTATATAATGATTAATTGAAGATACGTCGAAGTAATATTTATGCGAAATATTGTATAATTAACGGATTTTAAAATATTTTTTCTTAATTGGATTATATTTAATATTGTATAATGTAAAGAAACTAACAGCATGTATTATATTAACAATAAATTAATACTCTCTCCCCAGTTGGTGGTTATCCATGACCGGGAGAGAAGAGAATCCTGTTCATTCATTAACAATAATAATAATAATAATAATAATAATAATAATAATAATAATAATAATAATAATAAGGGGCGAATGTTAATGACCTAAAAATCCCTGAAAAGGATCAATAGGATATCCTTAAGTATATGGAAAAATACTACACAAATGTGTGGAACTTTCGAAGATCAAACTACAAATATTTATTAAATAAATTTCATCGTTCAGGACGTACCTCTCTTATAGTAATGCGGAAAATCAATACTGAAGGTTCCCTTACCTAAGTAAATGATAAAAGGTAAGATGAACTAAATCAATATATTCATAATTAAGTCGGTTAATTTTTATGGTTATGTTTTTTTGCTATTGGCTTTACGTCGCACCGACACAGATAGGTCTTATGGCGACGATGGGACAGGAAAGGCCTAGGAATGGGAAGGTAGCGGCCGTGGCCTTAATTAAGGTACAGCCCCAGCATTTGCCTGGTGTGAAAATGGGAAACCACGGAAAACCATCTTCAGGGCTCCCGACAGTGGGGTTCGAACCTACTATCTCCCGGATGCGAGCTCACAGCAGCACGCTCCTAACCGCACGGCCAACTTGCCCGGTGCTGGTGATTTCAATATGTAACTAGTCAAGTTGGCAGCAGTGATGAGCCAAAAATCCATGGCTGTAGAAACGCTGGACAGTCTGAAAATATTTCTTAGTATACCTTGCCTGAACCCAACGGCACGGAGTTTTGCTTTCACACACTCCTAAATTCCACCGACCTCGGTCGGAATCGAACCAATAAATATAAAATAGAATCAAATTAACGGCTTCGTACTAACGGTGATACGTTGCTTTCCTTCATTATAAATGTACGATATGATATGGGTAGGAGTATTCGTCGAAACATTTATCTGTAATGAAACGTTATTTCCCATCGCATCTAAAAACGTTCTGCACAATGCAACTTGGCCACTTTATCTATGGTGGTAAGTTAAGGAAATATTGACCTCATAAAGTACAAATATAGTTACAGGGCTTTCATGTATTCTCTCTTGAAATCATACTTTATCTTAAGTTCCAATCGACGTTAGGATGTCATTGATCAGAGATTCGAGATTCGAATAATGGCGTGTGATATTCACTACCTCGTCTGAGGCTGCATCAAGTGTACTCTTACAATCTTTGGTTAGGTAATAACCACCTTCATCTCTGATTTAGCCTCTACAGTAGTAGTTCTCAAGCTTCTTTCGCTTTCGGCATACTAGCGCATGAGTTGATAATAACGCGGGACTCTTTGTCTTTTGCACACACAGTTTGCTTTCAGAACTCGGTTGTTTGTAGGCTTGCAATGACAACGTCATTTCGTCCGTGTTCTGGCATATTTTGAGGATAATTTCACTCCTGTTTCATGCGTTATTGTAATTTTGTTCTTTAACATCTAAGTCCAGTATGGGTAAATTTCTCATGAAAAGGAAAAAAAATTGAAGATAAGTCACTGACATAACCTATCAATAACAAAATTGAGACTGAACCTATTCCAAGTGTAAATATCGTGAAAGCAGTACAGTCCAGAGCACGGAATCGTGCCGATGCGTCTGTTGAGTTATCTCATACATATAACTTCGTTTCCCTTCAACCACTAATAACGCCAGTGAACACAGCACAAGTGCGACAGCAGTTGCTAAGTAACCTCGGCTATGGGATACGGACATCCTGATCATCAATCACCACTGAATTGAATTTAGGACAGTCGCCCAAGTGGCAGATCCCTATCAGTTCTTTTCCTAGTTTTTTCTTAAATAATTGCACAGAATTTGGAAATCTAACGAACATCTCCTTTCGTACATTGTTCCAATCCCTAACTCCCCTTCATATAACCAAATATTTGCTCCAATTTGTCCTCTTGAATTCCAGCTTTATATTTATAATGTGATCTGTCCTACTTTTAAAAACACCACTCAAACGTATTCGTCCACTAATATAATTCAACGCCATCTCTCAACAGACAGCTGGAAACATACCACTTAGTCGAGCAGCTCGTCTTCTTTCTCCCCAGTCTTCCCACCCAAACTTTGCAACATTTTTGTAACGCTACTATTTTGTCGGAAATCACCCAGAACAAGTCAAGCTACTTTTCTTTGGATTTTTTCCAGTTCTCGAATCAAGTAATCCTGGCGAGGTCCCCATACACTGGAACCATACTCTAGTTGGGGTCTTACCAGAGACTTATATGGCCTCTCCTTTACATCCTTACTGCAACCCCTAAATACCCTCAAAACCATGTGCAGAGATCTGTACCACAGTCTAATATACACAGTCGCGAAGCTCCATAGTGATGAAATGGCAGACGGCGGAACGACGCCAGCACTCACAACGGCCAGCAAGCCGAAACTGTCAGGAACCTATTCTCTACCCAACAGCTGATTGCACCTTCCCACGAAAATTATAAACTGCTACCACCTCAACAACTACATAAATCGTAAATTTTAAGGAAACATTGATACACTTATTGCTACAGCGTGGTAATAATACCGAAGGGAAACAATACGGGTTTATTTTCAAAAGAACAACTGATCACACCACTATAGTTAAAATTTAGCCATTTTCGAAATCCCATTACTGAACTGAATTTCATAATTTCACACGAATCATAAAAATAGTAGGTAGGTAAGGGTTATTATGCCCGAAGGCAGGTCTGAACCTCCGCAGAGGTGTTCCTGAGCCGGAGTTTACGTGCGGTAGGGTGGCCAGTTCCTTTCCGCTCCTCCATTCCCTTACCCCCACCAACAGCGCGTGGCAACCCATCCAACTCCTGACCACGCCCAATGTTGTTTAACTTCGGAGATCTCACGGGATCCGGTGTTTCAACACGGCTACGGCCGTTGGCATAAAAATAGTAATGAAGTAAAAAACAATTCAAATAATTTTCAAACATCTTAGCAACCTACATGACTGAATTTTAAGTATTTTGAGATTAATTTTTGTTCTATAGCACTGAAAACTTCCATTGCAAAATTTCACAATGTAACCTAATCTTAGTTTCACAAATAATTTCAACATTGGTGATTTAGTACCTTCACGGCATTAATGTGGAAAATCAGTATTTACGTTAGGGAATTAACGGCATACCATATCCAAGCTCGTGAGCATTCTCCTTAACATACAGGAAATTCCTAACAACAGCCCCTGTTCCCTAAATTCTCCTCGACTTCCTACAAGATAAATTCTACTCCTCTGACAACCGAGCAAGTGTCACACTAGGCTGTACCTTAAATAAGGCAACGGTCATTTCCTTCCCACTCCTAGTCCTTTCTTATCCCACCGTCACCAAACGACATCTGTGTCGGTGCGACGTATAACTGTGTGTTGTGCTCCTATGGCACGGGTTGATCATCAGTAACTTTCGCTTTGAAGAAATCTGCGGAGGTTTATTTGGAATGGAACTACATTTCATACTAACTTCTTCTTCTCTGCTACCATAAATTGTCTGTTATCAAAATGATTCGAACATAACTTCGTGTTATTGTACAGATAGCTAACATTTTTCTTCAATAAATCGGCCCTCCCTCCATTTACAAGCAATTTTATTTTATTTTATTTTCTTTCTCTCTTTCTTTCTTTCTTTCTTTCTTTCTTTCTTTCTTTCTTTCTTGCTTTTTAATCCGTGTAACCTCGTGGGTTGGTTTTTCCCTTGGACTCCGCGAGGGATCCACGTCTGAAGGGTCCTGGAGCGTGAGACTTTGGGCCTGAGATACAACTGGGTAGGAGGGCCAGTACTTCACATAGGCGGCCTCACCTGCTATGCTGAACAGGGTCCTTATGGGCGATAGGAAGATTGGAAGGGAGAGGGAACGCAGGAGCCATGGCCTTAAGTTACCTACTATAAGTACAATCCCGGCATTTGTCTGGAGAAATGGGAAACCACGGAAAACCACTTCGAGGATGGCTGTGGTGGGAATCGAACCCCCCTCTACTTAGTAGACCTCACGAGGCTGAATGGACCCCATTCTTGCCGTCGTACCACTTTTTCAAATGTCGTGGTAGAGCCGGGAATCAAATCCGGGCCTCCGAGGGTGGCAGCTAATTACACTAACCACTATACCACAGAGGCGAACAAGCAGTTTTCTACATATTGAAAATTAAAACACAACTATGTGTTAAAGGTTACTATTGCGTTAAAATGTTATTTAATTTCATAATTGGATGATTTTCCAGTGAGTTACATTCCTGGATCATTGATAGACGAAATACCTACTTATCTGAAGTTACATTTCTGAGTCTTCATAATAGTTTTCTATTATCCGAAAATGTAAACAGTAGTTCAAGCTTTACTATACCGGATCTTTCGAAAACCTCCAGAATGATAGCTCTGGTGTCTTCTTGTAATTGAGCAGTTTATTGCTCCATACACACCTCCTTTCGCAAATAACTTGTCAGTGTAACAGAAAACCAATCATCAATAATGGAATTACCACACGCTTACCTCGCAAAACGTAAACCAAAATACACATCTCAGTAGCCCGGTAGCTTGCTGGCCACGTGGAGCGCTGCAGTCGCATGGATGAAAAAACTGGGCTGGCTTCGCGACTGTGTATATTACACTGTGATCTGTACCCTTTACTTACAATCCCATTTATGTAATTACCCCAATAAAGATATTTCCTTATATTAACCACATCAACGTAGTAATTAAAACTGAGAAGACTTTTCCATTCAAGAGAAAAGATCTGAATTGGTAACAAGTGAATGAGTCTTCTTCCATTCCAACAATGACAGACCACTTACGTCAGTGGTGACCCGGCAAACCTTTCGTGATTTCGACTGGGTTGTATTACCTCATCCAACCTATTACCCTGGCACTGCATCTTCCGAGCATTACCTATTCAGATCATTGTATGATTTCCTTAAGTAACACCTTTATTCTTTCCACGGCGGCCACCTCAGGCCGTCCTATGTGCGAATTGTCTGTTAGTGAGAAGTTCCGCGATCGAAAACTACTTCTGACACGCTTGATTCATCCCTGGATCTTCTCCGTACACTGCACACATTTCTGATTTGTGAGACAGTTTTTCCTTCACGGTAATAAAGAAACATAAGATGCCGAAAATTATCCTTATTGCCGTCCATACTCGTACACGCGGAAGATGTGACCAAGGTCAGTCACAAACATGAACTGACGTATCACACAGCTGATCTGGTTGTTGACCCTATGACACAGGGGTGTTTCGGCAACGTCCATAACGCAGCTGTACAGCGGGTGTAGTATCGTCAGGCGTTTCGCAATGGAACGTGCACGATACCAGCGAACGACCTTGTTTTTTGAGTCCACCTAATAGTTTCCAGTGGTGCTGTCTGTTACCCAGCCCACTGATGAGCCATTCTCTTATTGGTTTGAATTATATTCCGGCGCACAAACACTAACTTTTTTGCTCTAGGTGGGAAGTATAAGGGGAGGAGTAAAGAAAAAATGAACCTGAGTAGTTGAAACGGACTGCCTTGTAACTTGAGCTGTCTTGACCTCGTTACATGCTGTGAACCAAGCGTAAGATTAGGTTTTTAGTCAGCATAAGGGAATTGCTAGAAGAAGATGAGCGTAATGGTCGTTGTAAAATTCCGTTACAAAAATAAATCAATGTTTCTATATCGGCAAGATTCCGTACACTCGACTGTACAGAGGGAAACAAGAGAAAGAAACGTGAGAGATTTCTGTCAATTTTACAGGAAACACGTGTGTGTTTGACTTCAGTTCCATCACGGGTTGAGCTTTTAGTTTAGAAACAAGCTCAAGTTTCTCAGTAATTATTCAAATGTTTTATTATAAAACTTAAGCCTGTAAAATAAATGTGGTTTTCTGTGGGTTCCCATTTTCACACCAGACAAATGCCGGGGCTGTACCTTAATTAAGGCCACAGCCGCTTCCTTCCCACTCCTAGCCCTTTCCTATCCCACCGTCGTCATAAGACCTATCTGTGTCGGTGCGACGTAAAGCAAATAGCAAAAATGAAAAACAAAAGTTCAAGCTGTTAGTTTTGTTTCTCTTATTCTTTCTTAAAATAAATTTTCCGTGAACTTATTTCAATTTCACCAACAATAACACAGAGGCTCAGAAGTTCTGCGGCCCACCCATTGAGAACCATTGCTTTACATCATTCATGTCTCTTCCCAGTTTGTGACGTACGCTTTTCGTACGACAGGTCTCAGCGTGGATTGCCTGTCGTTTACTGTAGTGAGAGATTGAGTAGATGTTCACATTTTTCCCCTTAATACAATCGGTGTCACCACCACCACCTGGACATTTAACATGGTCAGAAATGTTTTCATATGAGAGTAGTCTTGGTAAATACTCTTACCATTAATCACTTTGTCACTTGCACGTCCGTACAGTCTGTTCCAGAATAGTAAATTTGAAATTAATGGTAGCTTGCATATGCACTCGGCTGTCAGCGTACAGTGTTTATGAAGTGAGACTTTGTTATGAAAACAAAAAGAAACTACAGATGAAATGATGGGCGGAGGGAGTGGGAGAAAGCACACTTACGAGTTTGAGAAGGCACTACACAATGTCCAGTTCTCATGTGCAACATTAACTGCTAATAGAAAACCTTGTTGAAGTTTATCTTCAGATGTTACAAAAACTATCTGCCTCTATGGAGGAAGATGCTACTACTACTACTTTTAAAATGCTATTCATTCGGGGCGTCGACCTAAGAAGATATTTTGCCCCATATGTTGTAAACCTGCGTGTATTTGGAAATGGCGGGAATGTAGAGTGTTCAATGTGAAGAAAGGAACATTAAGGACGACACGAACACCCAGTCCCCAGGCCAGGGATATTAATCATTTACAATTAAAAACCCCTTACCCGGCCGGGAATCGAACTCGGGGCCGCCGGTGACTACTACTACTACTTTTTACAATTTGTTTTACGTCACACCGACACAGATAGGTCTTATGGTGACGATGGGATGGGAGAAGCCTAGGAGTGGGAAGGAAGCGGCCGTGGCCTTAATTAAGGTACACCCCAGCATTTGCCTGGTGTGAAAATGGGAAACCACGGAAAACCATCTTCAGGGCTGCCGATAGTGGGGTTTGAACCCACTATTTCCCGAATACTGGATATTGGCCGCACTTAAGCGACTGCAGCTATCAAGCTCGGTCTACTACTACTACTACTACTACTACTACTACTACTTTAAGAACATTGTATGTACTTTCTGCAAGTACTTAGGGGTCGATCAGCTGGGCACATGCACAGTAGTTATAGTAATTGTTATTATCAGTCAAGAGTTATTCCTTGAAAGCAATTCAGCTCAGTTCTGATTCAGTTCTGTCAGCGGTCTATCGTCTTACCAGCACAGCAATACAACAGACTGCTAAAATAAAAACAAGACTGTATATATATTTGTGATGAAGAGGAACTGCTGGTTGGTCATCACGCAAGCTTGTAGTTTTAAACTATTCTTGAAATCGTTGTCATAGCCACGAAACCTGCAATATTAAACTCATTTTTCTTTTAAAAATTCCCCTGCTTTGACCGGAAATCGAAAAATCCTCTTCCACGATCTCGTGTGCCAAGCAGTAGGAAGGGTTTAGTGATCCTGGGCGAGACAGTTGTGTCGTGTGCCTTGAGCTGGAGCTGTTGTAAAGCAGAAGTGGAGCAAGGTCAACCTGCGGTCTCATAATAAGTCTCAGCTATAATTGTAGTTCAAATGAGCTATTGAGAACGATGTGTTAGTTTCTTCAAAGACCTGCTCACTTCGATTACTGCATAATACAGCAGGTTCATTGTGATCATTAACTCCGTGCACTTATCACTTACTTTATGCGAATAAGTGTGTGATGTTACTTATACTAATAAATGCCAGTCGAAGTGTAACGATTATATCCAAAGGTGTAAAAATGAAAAAAGACATTAATTAACGACGCACTTCCAGGTAACTTAGCACCTTATGATCTGGTAGCAGTGAACCTTACGCCCCAAGGATAAAAATTGAAAATTACCGTAACTCACCAAAGAGGCAGATCTGAGGAAGTGGAAGTCGAAATAAGGGCCCTGAAGCAAACCACAAGTACGCAAGTGTAAGCATTTTTTTACCATATGGGAGACGATGACAATAGATTTCGCGGGCTTAAAATTATTCTTGAAGTCCAAACTATTCCTTACTGTCAAATCCCGAGAAAGAAGTGAGAGGAAGTTTTAGGGATATTGTGGAGGTAAGGATACATAATCAATAAAGGAAGTTCCATTGAAGTTATTTCGTTGGTTGGGCGTAAGTGAATGGGCCTGCTACTAACCGTAATATGAATGTCATTGTATGTATGTATGTATGTATGTATGTATGTATGTATGTATGTATGTATGTATGTATGTATGTATGTATGTATGTATGTATGTATGTATGTATGTATGTATGGACGTAGGCTTGTTCCACCTTTCCTCCTAAACCACTGGACCGATTTCAGCAAAACTTGGTACCTTGGTACACATATTACTTACCATCTGGAAAAGAGTATTGTGATGGTAGGGCACCTCTAGGGTTCGGGGTGGGGAGGGTAGACATGCAACAATAATAAAAATAGTGTTGAATCCATAGTGTTCGGGGGCGTTGAGGTAAACAGTGACTCACCAGATGTCGTTTAAGTCAAAGTTCACATCAATCAATCAATCAATCAATCAATCAATCAATCAATCAATCAATCAATCAATCAATCAATCAATCAATCAATCAATCAATCAATCAATCAATCAATCAACCAATCAATCAATACTGATCTGCATTTAGGGCATTCGACCAGGTGGCAGATTCCCTATCTGTTGTTTCCCTAGCATTTTCTTAAATTATTGCAAAGAAATTGAAAATTTATTGAACATCTCTCTTGGTATGTTATTTCATTCCCTAACGCCCCTTCCTATAAACGAATATTTGCCCCAATTCGTCCTCTTGAATTCCAAATGTATATTCATATTGTGATATTTCCTACTTTTAAAGACACCACTCAAATATATTCCTCTACTAATGTCTTTCCACGCCATCTCTCCACTGACAGCTCGGAACACACCACTTAGTCGAGCAGCTTGTCTCCGTTCTCTCAATTCTTCCAAGCCCAAATATTGCAACTTTTTTAAGGCTACTCCTTTGTTGGAAATCACCCATAACAAATCGAGCTTCTTTTCTTTGGATTTTTCCTGTTCTTGAATCAAGTAATCCTGGTGAGGGTCTCATTCACTGGAACCATACTCTAGTTGGGGTCTTATCAGAGACTTATTTGCCCTCTCCATTACCTCCTTACTACAACCCTAAATACCCTCATAACCATGCGTAAAGATATTTAGCCTTTGTTTACAATCCCATTTATGTGATTACCCCAGTGAAGATGTTTCCTGATATTAACACCTAGGTACTTACAATGATCCTCAAAAGGAACTTTCACCCCATCAACACAGTATTTAAAACTGAGAGGACTTCTCCTATTTATGAAACTCACAACCTGACTTTTAACCCCGTTTATCATCATACCTTTGCCTGCTGTCCATCTCACAACATCATCGAGGTCACGTTGCAGTTGCTCACAATCTGGTAACTTATTTATTACTCTATGCAGAATAACATCATCTGCATATAGCCTCATCTCTGATTCCACTTCTCTTCTCATTATCATTTACATATATGAGAGAACATAAAGGTCCAATACTGCCTTGAGGAATTCCCCTCTTAATGATTACAGGGTCAGATAAAGCTTCGCCTACTCTAATTCTCTGAGCTATATTTTCTAGATATATAGCCACCCACTCAGTCATTCTTTTGTCTAGTCCAGTTGCAGTCTTTTTTGCCAGTAGTCTCCTATGATCTACCCAATCTACCTCCAGTGGCATGGGGGTGAGAGGGGTGAAAAAGGAAATGTCCAAAATGACCGCGAGGGTGGATGTATGTGTTCATGCTCCAGCATAGTTTTCAACCAAACTTGTCACACATATGAGTTTGCGGCCAGGGTTAACCTTAGTTTTCCCATCTGTACACTGTTCGTGTGGATAAAGGGAGTACATAACGTGAAACGAGAGCAGTACCAGCAGTTTTTGTATTACTGCCAAGCAAAACGATGAGAGATCTAAAAGCGATTCTTTTCATAACTAAAACTTAACTTGACGAAATGGAAACCAACCGAGCTGACAGTAGACTTCCAAAGCGCTGCTGTGTCTGCTTGATGAATATCAAGTATCTGGCCGCATCATTCATTTTAGTCAATGCATCTGGAGGAAAATGCACGAAATTGGAGTGTCAAGAGACTACATGATCATCGAAGAAGTACGTTGACATTTGAGAATGTGTGCGGCGTTGGGGAAAGCGCTCCGCAGAACGAGCTGTTCACAGAATTCTTCGATTATTACGTTGGTTAGTGGTTACAGAATCTTTATGTTCCAGTGGAGATGTGAAACCCTAGCGAAACTGTAATGCAAAACGCCATAGGTCCAACAACACCGTACAAGGCTATTGGAACACAAATTGAATTTTTCTGTAGACAATCAAACACGAAGTATTTTTCACCTTCTTGAAATCTTAAAAAGTGAAACTGGAGTCTGCCATTACATATGACAGATCCACGCCCAATTCAGCAGGGAATAAACGTAAACTAGCTTACAGGAAACTAGGAAAGAGGTAAAAACTTAAGGAAATATCTGAAGAACGTCGTTCATACCTAACTACATTAACATAGAAGCTGCAATTGTGTATGTAAATAGTAAACTGACAATGGAACTAGACATAACTGATAAATTTTATTGCAAGAATTATCTTCCTGTAATTTTTTAATACACCTAACATATAACAATGTGTTATTTATATTCTCTTCAGTCCAGTGCCTGAACAAAGTGTGAGGGAAATGGCTACAGAAAGACTGTAAGAAAGATAATGGCCGGCAAGTTAACATAAAGCACAGCTGATCCTTTCGCTCTCTCACAACTCTGTCATTGAAATCACTTCGTTTTCTGAAAAGATTCGACCGGTATGGGACCCTTATACCGGAATTCTTCCGGTAAAAATAGGGCTTATAGTCAGTGTAGTATAATAATGATCAACTGAACTGTTTTCCTCTCTCTCTATGTCCTTGTTCACCCTTGAAGATAACTCTCTGTGGTGGGGTAATGGAGATTATCAAGACGCTTTATTAATTAGAATTTGAACATGGATATACTTGGAGAAACCGGTCTAGAAAGCCAAGAATAACGGCCGAGAGGATTCGTCGTGCTGACCACACGACACCTCGTAATCTGCAGGCCTTCGGGATGAGCAGCGGTCGCTTGGTAGGCCAAGGCCCTTCATGGGCTGTAGTGCCATGGGGTTTGGTATGGTTTTGTACTTGGAGAAAAGCACCCTCTTCTCAGTGAGGACTCAAATCATGTAGAATGAAAACAACAGAAGTATCCAGTTTCTATGGAATATTGTGTATAGAAACGAATGTCTGCTTTACTACTTCTGTTTCCATTCTTGAGATCTCTGAATACCGTGATGTGAATGAGTGCGGGCACTCACTCACTCTGAGGAGAACACTGAGGAGGCCATGAGACTGAAATCTGATCAGCCAGAAGTCAAGCGGCTGTAATTGAATCTCTGGTGACAAACATATTCTTGCTCAACAGTTGTGGTAAATTAATAGAACCAACCACTAATATGGCTCACGTCACATCAATTGAGAAATATATACAATGTCCCTCCCTGTTATTGCCTCTTGGGGTTCGCCAGCTGCGTACAGTGACCTCAAAGCAGGGCAGACAGATCCAAAGTGGTTTCAAAGTATTGGTCAGTGGTTCCCTCAAAACGCGATACTCCATTGTCGCCACACTATAATTTATGAACTAACAGACCCGCCATCAATAAAAAAAGGATTGTAAGATCGCAGACATTATAAGCACCAAAATCTGAGTGCTTGCCAATCCTGAAGATTGAAACAGAACCATATCGAATCTTTGAAGGTTTTTTCTTCTTCACAAGTTGCTTTACGTCGCACCGACACAGGTAGGTTTTATGGTGACTCTGGGGCAGAAAAGGGCTAGAAGTGAAAAGGAAGCGAGCGTGATCTTAATTAAGCTACAGCCCCAGCATTTGCCTGGTGTGAAAATGGGAAACCACGGAAAACCATCTTCAGAGCTGCCGACAGTGGGATTTGAACCCACTGTCCCCCAAAAACTGAATACTGGTCGCACTTAAACGACTGCAACTATCGAGGTCAGTCTTTGAAATCTTGTCGTGCAGATCTGTAGATTTTGACATTAGGTTTAAATGTTCTGTTAGACTATTCCAAGGTGTTCAAAGAACATTTCTCAACATTTTTGTTAAGTTTAGTGAACGAAAACTATCATCGAATCCAAAATTAATTCTCTCCATACTCCTTACATTACTCTTTCAATACTCCTCATATAGGACTACACATCTGATCAGAAGTATCCGGACACCTAATCGAAGTTGTCGTCTTGAGTATTTTTCAGATATTCTGCCCAGTAGTCAGCATTAATACGGGTTAGGAAGGCTGACTCCTTTCTTAGCTGGCATTATAGCTCGAACTCTGCCGGGGAGACTGTCTACTGGATGTTGGAACTCTCCGGTGAATTGCAGACCATTCTTGCAGCGCTGTTGTACGTATAGTTAGTGGTGTTGTGGTCTGGGACTTGATGCTGGGATTCCATGAGCTATTTACACGCCGTTTATCTAAGTTTGCTGAAGCTCTTCAACTTGCCCATTTACCTCGTACAGTTAGGAGCGTCAGACTGGAGAGGTCTACATGTTCTTTTTATATATATACTAGCTGATGTACCCATCCTTCGCGACGGAATTCTACATCGTATACGGAATTCTAGTGTACACGTTGTGAGCAAGATTGTATTAAATTGCATAGCTCTTAACATTACCCTAGAAACGCGACGGGGAAGTCACCAAACATCTTTTCTCATTTGAAGATTGAGTTAGGTAATTTTCAATTTAATGGTAGACCCGCTTGCATACCATCAGTCACAATGAGGTTGGGGAGTTTTCATTAACACTCACTCTCCACCTACCTTTTTACATCCTCAGAAAGACTGTCTTCGTCGCTTTCCCAACTGAAGTGAACATACATTACAATGACGTCGGTAGGAATGGCGCGATTTAAAGCAATGCTTTCATATGAAATGCTCAATCAAATAAAACACCACACATTTTCTCACTTTTAACGAACAGGACTACACTGCCGATCTAACAGTCCCAAGTTCCATAGCTGGAATGACCAAGCCGCAGACAGCCATGATTCGTGAACACTCTTCATCTTTTCTTTTGGCGGGGAGAGGGTCGAATAATGGAGACTCCCAGGGCAAAAACTATGCCCTTTTACTAATCTGTTTCCTAGGAATACCCGATGAGGCGGAAAATATCAAATCACTACACTGGCGGCGGAAAAATCTATCTGACTTGGAGGCAAATTTTTCCTCCAAGCCAGAGGAGAAACCCCTCTTCACTGATAATTTGGAATAAAATGAATGTAGAATTTAATAAAAGTGAAGAGGAAGAAGCTTTTCTTAAGAAACGGCTCTTTTCAGGGTTGAATTTTGAGTTATTTAGTGAATTGTGGTGCTATAATTTGGAATAGGCCTAAATTGTTATTCTAGACCAGGTCATACTACTGCTACTACTACCACCACCACCACCACCACCACTATTAAGCCTAGGCTAGGGAATGTTTTCATTCCCCTCCCCGGAAGTTAGCCACTGCCTTAAGTATGCACACTGCTCTTTCAGCGTAGGGATCGAATAGCTGGAATACTATGAAGAACCAGTGTGTTACGTACCAGCTGTGTCAGAAAACGCACGAACCAGAGGAATGGCATGCTAAAGAAGAAAGTTTTCTAACTCCCCGGCTATTTCCCGCCAATATAGTCAGCTAGTATACTCGGTACGCAGCAGTAATCCCATCTATCGCAGTTGAGAGGCAGCATAAGAGACAAAGAACATCACAACAAACAATGTTCAATGTAATGTTATTGTTGATCAATGTTATGCGCTTTCGATATTGTAGGCCTTTACATTTAGTTTTCTTCCGACTCTGAAATATCACTCATCATAGTCGGTACGGTAAAACTGAATAAAACATAAATGATCGGAAATTGTATTATCTGCAACTATTGTTATATAGTACTTTTCGATAGGACTAAAAACAGTGGTACTTAAAAAATAAATTTTAGGCGCCTTCCCCTAAACTACAATTTCATCCAGGGTGAACAAAATTGTTTATATCTTAGACTGTAGTTTCTTATTCCCCGACTCCTATTACCAATTTTCATTAAATACTGTTAACTCATTTTCTCGTGGCTCGGCGTCGATATGAACTTAGCAACAAAAAATACAAATTCATGAATATCTGTGTTATCATAGCCGGTACGGTAAAAATGTATAAGGCATAAATGGTCATAAATTTAATTCTATATAACTTTGTTATGTAGTATTTATCGATACGACCACTAATAATATAAATATTTGAGAAATATATTTTAGGCCTTCCGCTAAACTACCATTTCATTCAGCGTGAATAAAAAATTTTATAGCTTAGATTGTAGTGGCTTATTCTCCGACTTTGTTTACCAGTTTTCAATGAGATAGAACCACTAATGACGTAAATATTTAAGAATTAATATTTAGGCCTTCCCCTAAACTACCATTTCACTCAGCGTGAATACAATTATTTATAGCCTAGATTGTAGCGACTTATTTCCAGATTTTTCATACCACTTTTTATTAATATGGGACCACTAATAACATAAATATTTCAAAATTAAATTTTAGGCCTTCCCTAAACTACCGCTTCTATCAGCGTGAATAAAATTATTTATTGCTTAGATTGTAGCGACTTATTCCCCGACTTTGCATACCAATTTTTATTAAATTCTCTTCAGCCGTTTTCTAGTGATGCGTGTACAGACAGACAGACAGACAGACAGACAGACAGACAGACAGACAGACAGACAGACAGACAGACAGACAGACAGACAGACAGACAGACAGAAATTACGGAAAAGTAAAAATTGCATTTCCTTGTTACTATGGACATGACCGATACAGAAATACCATTCTTTTCAAATTCTGAGCAATGTACAGACAAAACTCTTATTTTCATGGGCGCCCGCAGGATCTTTTCCAGGAGGGGGCACATTAACAATTTTCTTGAATATAAAAACCAATATAACGTCAGCAACATTAAATTGTTTACAGAAACTTCCAGTTATAACATATGCTAGATGACTGTCAGTAATTTCAGTTTATGAAATAATCTGGTATGATATTAAACAATTGAACATCAACATCTTTAGAATTCCAGGGGGGAGCAAGTGCCCCCCCTTGCCCCCCTTGCGGGCGCCCATGCTTATTTTATATATCTACTAGCTGATGTACCCGTGCTTCGCTACGGAATTCTGAACTGTAGGCTATACAGAATTCTAGGGCAGGTGGTGTAAACGTTGTGAGCAAGATTGTATTAAGTTGCATAGCTCTTAACGTTGCCCTAGAAACACGACGCGGAAGTCACCAACGTCTTTTCTCATATGAAGACTGGGTTAGGGAATTTTCATTGCAATGGTAGGCCAGCTTGCCTACCATCAGTCACAATCAGGTTGGGGAGTTTTCATTATAATGGCAGACACTCACTCTCCACCTGCCTTTACAGATTCTCAGAAAGACTGACTCAGTGGTTTTCCCAACTGAAATGAACATGGGTCATTACAAGGACGTCAGTAGGAATGGCGCGATCAAAAGCAATGCTTTCATATGAAATACTCGATCAAATAAAACCCACACATTTTCTCACTTTTAACGAACAGTACTACGCTGCAGAACTAACAGCCCAAAGCTACAGAGCTGGAATGACCAAGATGCAGACATCCGTGATCTGTGAACAATCTTCGTCTTTTTTTCGGCCGGGGGGTTCGAATAGTGGATAGTCCCAGGGCAAAGTCTATGCCCGTTTCCTTATCTGCTTCCTGGGAGTACCCGATGAGTCGGAAAATCTCAATTCACCACACTGGTAGGGGAAAGAACTATCTGACGTGGAGGCAATTTTTCCTCCAAGCCAGAGAAGAAACCACATCTTCGCTGCTAATTTGGAATAAAATGAATGTAGATTTAATAAAAGTGAAGAGGAAGAAGCTTTTCTTAAGAAACGGCTTTTTTTCAGGGTTGAATTTTGAGTTATTTAGTGAATTGTGGTACTATAATTTGGAATAAGCCTAAATTGTAATTCTAGACCAGCTCATACTATTACTACTAACTGAGCCTCAGACTTAAGTGCGCACACTGCTCATTCAAAACAGCGCGTCAAAGTAGGTATCGAATAGCTGGAATACTATAATGTACCAGTGTGTTACGTACCAGCAGTATCAGAAAATGTATGAACCAGAAGAATGGCATGCTAAAGAAGAAAGTTATCTAACTCCTCAGCTATTTCCCGCCAATATTCAGTTAGGCTGTTATACTCGGTACGCAGCAGTTGAATGTCAGCATAAGAGACAAAGAACATTACAACAAACAACGGTCAGTGTAATGTTATTGTTGATCAATGTTACGCGCTTTCGATATTGTAGGCCTTCACATTATTAATTGTCTTTCGATTCTGAAATACCACTCTTATCGTAGTCGGTACGGTAAAACTGAATAAAACATAAATGATCGGAAATTGTATTATCTATAACTTTTGTTATGTAGTACTTTTCTATAGGACTAAGAACATAGGTATTTACAAATGAAATTTTAGGTGCCTTCCCCTAAGCTACCATTTCACTCAGGGTGAATACCATTGTTTATAGCTTAAACTGTAGCTTCTTATTCCCCGACTCAATATACTGATTTTCATTAAATTCTGTTTACCCATTTTCTCGTGGCTCGGCGTTGATATGGACTTGGCAACAAAAATCCAAATTCATGAATATCTGTGTCATTATAGGCCGGTACGGTCAAAAGGCATAAGACGTAAATGATCGGAAATTAAATTCTATATAACTTTAGTTATGTAGTATTTATCGATATGACCACTAATAATATGTAGTATTTATCGATATGACCACTAATAATATAAATATTTGAGAAATAATTTTAGGCCTTCCCCTAAACTACCATTTCACTGAGCGTGAATAAAATAATTTATAGACTAGATTGTAGCGGCTCACCCCCCCCCCCCCCGACTTTACATATCGATTTTTATTAAATTCTCTTCAGCAGTTTTCTCGTGATGCGTGTACATACATACATACATACATACATACATACATACATACATACATACATACATACAGACAGACAGACAGACAGACAGACAGACAGACAGACAGACAGACAGACAGACAGACAGACAGACAGACAGACAGACAGACAGACAGACAGACAGACAGACAGACAGACATTACGGAAAAGTAAAAACTGCATTTTCTTGTTACTGTGGACATGAGCGATACAGAAATACCATTCTTTTGAAATTCTGAGCAATGTACAGACAAAACCTTTATTTTATATACGTATATTTAATTCATTTATTTATTTACTTGGCACCTCACACCCAACTTCTTGTTTTATCTTCCCATTACACTGCCTGAAAAAAAAAAAAGTGAAGCACTCGGAAGAAATGGTCGAATGTTAATATAACTTCGTACATTTACACACCATCGGTGGGTATGTAAATGATTAGAGTTGCAATTCTCTGTGACAGGTAGAAAATGGCCACCAGAGTGCATTAGCCTATTTCGTGTTTAGTGTTGACACCAGGTCTAGTAGGGTATATAAGGGGTGTGAACAGCGTTAGATGTTGAGTGATGACTGTGGAGGACATGCATATGCTGCGTTCTCGTGTGAGACAGCGTTATCAGTACCTGGTTAGCGTGCTGGCCTTTGGTCACAGGGATCCCGGGTTCGATTCCCGGCAGGGTCGGGAATTTTAACCATCATCGGTTAATTTCGTTGGCCCGGGGGCCGTCGTCTTCATAATTTCATCATCATCACGACGCGCAGATCGTCTACGGCGTCAAATCAAAAGACCTGCAGCTGGCGAGCCGAACATGTCCTTGGTCACTCTCGGCACTAAAAGCCATACGCCATTTCATTAGTACCTGACGGAGTCTGAAAGGGGACTCATTGTGGTACTTCGTTTGAGCGGTGGTCGAATCTTGCAGGATTTATGGGGCATTCGGATGTGTCGGTGGCCCGATGTTGGACTGCATGTGAGCGTGAGGGCAGGCATAGTCATCGGCAGGGTTTCGATTGATCACGTCTGAGCGCTACAAGGGGGTGTTGCCGTATTGTGCACCAAGCACATCGTAACCCCTTCACATCTGCGTCTGCCATCCCAGAACAAGTAATGGACTCCCTGCAACATGCTGTGTCATCCCGCACCATCGGTCGGAGATTAGCACCAACCGGACTAAGGAATTACCGTCCCATGCGTAGACTGCTGTTAACACCACAACACAAACAGCTGCATTTGGGTAGGTATCGTGACCGGGAAGCATGGACTCTGATGAATGGCGTCGCACTGTGTTCAGCGATGAATCGCGGTTCTGCAGTACCACGAGTGATCATCGTCTGCGAGTATGGCGGCGACCCGAGGAGAGGACCCATTCTTCCAGTGTTTTGGAGACGCACAGCGGTGTTACTCCTGGCGTCATCGTGTGGGAAGCCATCGAGTGTGACTTCAGGTCATGGCTGGTAGTGATTGAGGGAAGGAACAATGGTACGTCACGGACATCCTGCGTCCTCATATGTTACCCATACTGTGGGGCTATTCTTCAACAAGACAATGCTCGTCTACACTCGGTATGTGTCTCTATGAACTGTTTGCGTGGTATTAAGGTACTCCCGTGGCCAGTAAGGTCCCCAGATCTGTCCCCGATAGGACATGTGTGGGACGAGCTCGGATGTAAACTCCGTCTTAGTGCCAATATCCAGGATATCAAGGACCAGTTACAACAGCTGTAGGCCAGCTTGCCTGAGGAGAGGATGCAACGCCTTTATGACACCCTTTCCAACCGAATCTGTGTATGCATCCAGACAAGAAGGGGGTGCAACGTCGTGTCTTTAAAAGTAGGAAAAATCACAATATGAAGATAAAGTTGGAATTCAAGAGGACAAATTGGGGCAAATATTCGTTTATAGGAAGGGGAGTTAGGGATTGGAATAACTTAGCAAGGGAGATGTTCAATAAATTTCCAATTTCTTTGCAATCATTTAAGAAAAGGCTAGCAAAACAACAGATAGAGAATCTGCCACCTGGGCGACTGCCTAAATGCAGATCAGTAGTGATCGATCGATCGATGATTGATTGGTCTTGTACTGCCAAGTTCTTTGTAAATTTGACTCGATTTCGAAACTACTGAAATAACATCACATACCCTCTCAATATGTTGTTTCCTTCTCCCCTTCTGGGTATTATTATTATTATTATTATTACTATTATTATTATTATTATTATTATTATTTCCTCTTGCATTGTATATAGACTCTGCTTCTTCTTTCCTTCCTTCGGTACTTTGCTATCCCCACCATTCCATACCATAGTTCGTTCTTCTTTCTTTGTTTTAATTCCTTCATTCCAGTTCAACCTTTTTAGGTATTGCTAAAAACACACGCATAGACGGGATTTTCTTGTATTTATTCAGACTTGGTTTCCTGTTCACAGGAGTATAACTGGAAAAAACTGTACTGCTCCAGATTACGATTACGCTTACCTGGCCACTTTGCGATATGAGGAGGCAATGCAGAACATTACAAACCATCCAGTCAGCAGCAGAACCACTTGTACTAAATACGACTACCAGGATGCAGGGACCAGCATTGTGTCCGAGGTGAGTTCATTATTTAATTAGGTACTAGAAGAGGTTTCCCATGGTTTCCCATTTTCATAAAATTCCCAATTCGGCCAGGAATCGAACCAGCAACGTCTTGGACCAAAAGCCACCATGCTGAACAGTTAGGCACTGAGTTGGACGGTGCAACGTTACTCCACTAGAAGAAAGGAAAGAGGTCATTCCACAGAAAATTAATTTACGATCTTGCACACGGTTTTGAGGTCTTTCAGAAATCTTTCTTAGCATGGAAATTTGTAAAATGCACATTTATTGCATTTTTAAGTTACTACACCTTCAGAGTAAGAGTGACTGAAATTTGTTTGCAATAATATAGGATAGTCCATTGCAGAACTGTTATGATTAATGAGCACAGGCTTTTCTTTATTTCAGCAATATTTTTCTCATAGTAATTTCACTGGTAAACCACATTGTACAACAGAGTCAAAAACAAATTAAATGCTCTTTAAATACAGAAACACCAGCATAATTTAAACTAATAAAAAGGAGTACAGTTTAACACTGGCTTCCATAAAAAACATATTTCCACATTTAGACATAGCATTAATATCCTATGAGCACCACTTTCTAACAATTTTAAACAAAACTGTTCATTGGTATATATATTATGAACTACAATATTATAGTCAGTGATACATGCACCATTTTGCAAGTTTCAAGTTGTAACCCCATGCTGAAATGGGTCTAAGATTCTCTAGTATCACCAACAGATTTCATGAAGTCCCTTGGTAAATCTGTAGGTATCAGTTCCATTCTCTCAAAGTTGAACATGTGCATTCTTTTTTTAAATAATTTTTTTAACATTCTGTAATAATCATTGCATGTTAAAGTTTTCCAACTGGAGCTGTTGTGTACAAATTTGTTTTACTCTATTGAATGAGGTATGTTCTTATTTCAGTGGGACTTGGTGTGCGATCGCCTGGTCATGCGCTCCACAGTACAGATGGTGGTAGCTCTTGGCAAGTTCATAGGTGCTCTGCTGTTTGGATTTGTGGCTGACAAGTATGTGGATGTACTCTTTATCTTAATTCTTATGGTACTGTAAATTTGAATTTTAGTGTACTTTAAGTATCATATTCTCTCTCTCTGTGTACATTCTTATTCACCATGTTCCACCGATCATGATTACTTTTTAAAAATTCCCTCATGTCTGTCTTATCAGCCTGGAACTGTCTAATAGTCCTACTTTCACAACCTTCCTTTCTATTACATTATTTTTAACTACTGGTACAACAAAGAGAGTTTTGTGATCACGTACACCATCTATTACTTCAGTTTCTCTATAGAGGTAATTTGGTTTTACCATCACGACATATAAGAATATTCTTCCCACTGGTTGGTTCCATCACTTCATGATTTAGCTGTCTTTACCAGATTTGCGATTTGTTGGTCATGCTTCCTGTCATTAGCATTACATTCCCAATTGAAATTTGGTTAATTGAGATCACCTGCTAAAATCATATTCCTTTTCAGTGTCGTTTCCCACATAGCTGATTATCTTATCAAATAATTTCACATCAGCATCAGCGCCACCCTTTCCAGGTCTGTTCACCCGAAAAACATCAAATTGTCTCTTATCCTTAGAGATGTTCCTCATCCTTAACTTTTTTGTCGTTCACAAATTCTTCCTTCACCAGAGTGAATACTCCTCCTACCATTCTCTCACTGGTTCTATAATAAACACTCCAGTTCTGTGAGAAATTCTCCACATCCATAATACCACTTCTCAGCCATGATTCAACTTCTATCATAATACCTGGTAAATATATATCTATTCAATTACTTCATTCTACTCCTTTCTTTACAATACTTCAACAGTTTAACACAAACAGTTCTACAGTATGTCATCCTTACTTGATTTCCAGATCGTTGTACTCCTATAATCAGTCCTAATCCACCCAGTTTCTCTGAATGTACCTCCCTATAACCCTTCTAATGAAACCTCCTAATGTACATGTACCACTGTGGTTCAAGTAAAGGTAATCTGAGTGCAGATCCCTATCTCCTATCCACCCATTTTGATCTAGAATCTCACTCCCAGTTTCCCACATTCCCACTCAATAAAATCATTTAAATTACTGATCACCTTCCAATCAGTATCCCTCCAACACAGTATTTCACTGATAACAATCTCTGGTTTTTAAAACTCATCCTGTGCTGCAGAACCCATACATCCCCAACTATGTTGGTACCTATATATGCTTTCCTTACATTGTTGGTAGCAACATGGAAAATTACCACCTTCTCCTTACTTTCCTCCTCCCCTTCTGTTTTACAAAACATCTGCCTTAATTTAATTCCTAGATAACACTCTATCTTGATTTCCTTTCCTCCACACACTTTCCCCAATGACTAATAATGAAGTCCCAGAATAATTTATGTACTTGTGGAAATGTGCATGTATCTGGTTCATTGTCGAACAGAAATTGTAACATCGATGACGCTCAGTCAACATTCTGAAAATCGTTTCTTATGTACAGTACTTCTAGTTCAGTCTTCAGCTGTGTCTTAATTAGACAGGAATACAGATGTGGCTCTCTGTTTAATTTTCTTTCTGGAAAAAGAGTCAGAATAGATTTCCAAATGAATGCACATGACCAGACTAGAAGCCAGTGGGTGTGAAAAAAATTCTTTCATGTGAACAGTTATTACATCATACACATCATATTACATCATCACCCACCACCCCACAGGTGTGGGAAAAGCAGAAGAAGAAGAAGACAATTGTTTTTAGCAGCTGCTGAATGATCCAAGGTTTTCTGCATATTCTGTACAAGTTGGTCATGGGATGTTATATCAGCGTCCAAGTCTGTGGTGCAATTCCTGACTTTACTTTCTCAACATGCTTTCAGAAATCTGAAACATGTTCTTTCACTTCAATTGCATCGATATTTCTGTGTTGTAACAGTTTGGAAAGAATGCCACATGTGGCATCAATCTGTGAAAGAATTTTAGCCAGATTATAAATTCCTTATCTCTCAAGGTGGACAGAAGCCTGTAGCTCTCCCTCCTCGTGACATCATCAACAAGCTAACTTTTACATGTCTTCCAGACATTCTATTAAATTATCCATGTTCTGTCCCTGTAAAAATTAAGAGGGGAATTCCTCAAGGCAGTATTATTGGACCTCTATGTTTTCTTATATATATATATCAGTGATATGTGTAAAGAAGTTGAATCAGAGATAAGGCTTTTCGCAGATGATGTTATTCTGTACAGAGTAATAAATAAGTTACAAGATTGTGAGCAACTGAAAAATGACCTCGATAATGTTGTGAGATGGACAGCAGGCAACGGTATGATGATAAACAGGGATAAAAGTCAGGTTGTGAGTTTCACAAATAGGAAAAATCCTCTCAGTTTTAATTACTGCGTTGATGGGGTGAAAGTTCCCTTTGGGGATCATTGTAAATACCTACGTATTAATATAAGGAAAGATCTTCATTGGGGTAATCACATAAATATGATTGTAAATAAAGGGTACAGATCTCTGCACATGGTTATGAGAGTATTTAGGGGTTGTAGTAAGGATGTAAAGGAGAGAGCATATTTGTCTCTGGTGAGACCCCAACTAGAGTATGGTTTCAGTGTATGGAACCCTTACCAGGATTACTTGATTCAGGAACTGGAAAAAATCCAAAGAAAAGCAGCTCGATTTGTTCTGGGTGATTTCCGACAAAAGAGTAGCATTACAAAAATGTTGCAAATTTTGGGCTGGGAAGACTTGGGAGAAAGGAGATGAGCTGCTCGACTAAGTGGTATGTTCCGAGCTGTCAGTGGAGTGATGGCGTGGGAGGACATCAGTAGATGAATAAATTTGGATGGTGTCTTTAAAAGTAGGAAAGATCACAATATGAAGATAAAGTTGGAATTCAAGAGGACAAATATTCATTTATAGGAAGGGGAGTTAGGGATTGGAATAACTTACCAATAAATTTCCAATTTCTTTGCAATTATTTAAGAAAAGGCTAGGAAAACAACAGATAAGGAATCTGCCACCTGGACGACTGCCCTAAATACAGATCAGTAGTGATTGATTTAATTCACAAACAAGCTGAGAAATTACAGTACATCTGGTGGTGATATTTGGAAGCCTCTTCTCTACCAGAGAATCTAAAACTTCCATTCCCTGTGCTGATCAAGAAAATAATACTGGGAATGCAGTTAAATTGGAAAAGAACATCTTGCATGAACTATTTTTAGATACTGCTGTCCGTAAAATGAAATCAAACCTGTGGGCATAACAACTGGACATAATACGCTTAAGGGTAAATCTAATTTATTCTGGCCTGCACTCTGTTTCTATCCCCGCTTAATATTGCTGCTCCATTGTAGCATTGTCCAGTAACAATCTGTTTGTTGCTATCCACTTGCTGTTCCAATTTTGCTTGAGCAATTTATAAAATATAGACTCAAGCATCTTCATCCTTCGGCTTGACAAAACCCCTGATATCTTTTCACTGCAACTCCTGCAGATTTGTATCTATAAATAATTACCATTTGTTGTAATTTATTAACATTTATTGTTTTATCATCCATAACTGCCAAAAATGAGTGGCATGAATCTCATTAGATATTTTAATCTCTGCATGTGTTCAGCATGCAATCAAGAAGTTCATTTTGAACAGTGTGTTAAGTAACTTTAAAATCTGTATCACTTTCCTAATGCTCTTCCATTGCATTGTCAATAGAACTTAAGAAGTTCACCATTCCTGTGAAAATCCCTGGATTATCAGAAGTTTTGCTCTCATCGTGACCACGCAATGACAGTTTGAAAGCTCTTCAAAATTCCACACAGTCAATTAATCTGGACAGTATGTACCTATTTGCATTGACTTTATCATTTTTTAAATCAATTCACAGTAAGTGGAATCCAGGTGTGTGGTGATATTGACACAGCCTAGCATATATTCAGTATTCTAAATTTTCAAGTGCATAAGAATTTTCATGTTTATTTTTCTCAAGTGAGCTTTATTTGTTGAGTAATAGACAGAGCAAGAAAAAAGAAAGAGCATTCCTAGATACACATACACACAGCCACTTGTGTGTTTCGTACACTTCTGTCTATGCCTATACTCTCGTTTCTCGTTTTTGTAAATTTTCAGTAATCAAATCTGCTCTGTCTGGTGCAAGCCTTGTGTAACTTACACAGGTAGGTTAATATTTTGCTGGTTAAATTAACCTGAACTGAATTAATTTCCTCTTATACAAAGAATACCGCATTCACATAAATCGTACAAGCACAAAAGAAAATGCAACACTCAAATTAATTTCACTTGAAATTATTCTCCACTCACAGTGTAAAGCAAACTCTTTCCCGCATGTATGAACACCTGTTCAAAATTACTAGCAAAATCTTCCGACAGTGTAATGCAATAGTAGCACCTGCGAGGCAGAGGCTATCAGTAACGGATGGTGGCGGAACCTTGTGGTCAACTGTAATACTATTGTTGTCTTTATCTTATCTCCCGTTAGAGGGTGGTTGTAGGCAGAAAGTCACATACCATAACATGTTCCGTGCTTATGATGATACCTGTGTATGAACTATGATGTCATTCTGTATGCACATTCGTATTGAAATGGGAATGTCACCGCAACATTCACTATCAAAGAATTTCTGGTGCAACTTGTAACAAGACCTGTATGAGAGGTTTGGAAAGACTGCTGTGCACGTGCGTGAATGATGTAGCGGCTATGTGCGCAACCCGATCACTGCAGGAGAGCCAGCCAAGGACACATTTCAGGTCAGTTGGTCCAGAAGTTTTCGAACCTGTCCAGAACAAACAAAACAGGCACTATCTCATTTTTTTAAATAGTATAGATGACCTGCATGAACTGATGACAAATGTGTCAACAACTGAAGACAAAATATCATAAATTTTTAGTCTTACAACCATTCAAATATATAACTATTTTGACACTTGTAATGTTAAGGCAACATACTTTGTTTACCTTTTTCTGTATTTATACCCTAAGAAATACATTTTAGTAGACTGTTTGTTCATTGTGAGGAGACATTTGTAGTGAATCATTGCACAAACACAAATTCTGACTGTCTCTGAAATACAAATTCAGGTTGAAGTGATATTATGTACAAAAGACAAGGAAGTAACAGTAAACAGAGGATGAACCATACTGTCCAGCATAATACTCTTGGACAACCTTCACAAGTTCTCTGGATGTTAGTTAGTAAGAGTAAGTCACTAGATTGCGGCACACTCAAAAGCTCGAACTTGTTTAAACTCTGATGTCATCTGTTTGAGCAGCTTGAGCCGGGCTCAGGTACATCACTACTTGTAGGTGATTGCTTGTACGTCAGTTTCTTCGAGTGTTACCTCACGGTTCAAATGAGTGAGTGCTCACTCAGCTGAGTTGGTTCAGACAACAGTGATATACTTGTGTTCCAACATTACGATTGGTAGCTCCTATATACATTTTCATTCAAGGAATATTGTAAACTATGGATCTAGAGATAGGGTCCTTGGCTGTGTTTAACTCTAGGCTATTTTTGTATTTGAGTACTTAACAGATCTGGTCATCCGAATGGCATATAGATTCTGATCTGTAAGGATAGGGCATTCTTTTAATTCGTAACCATTTATCAGTGTCTTCATATGTGGATCTGATTTCATTTCTCCTAACAATTGGCAATGATAATTGCTAACTGCAAAAAAACTGAAAATTCAGCTGTTTTATATGCATTCTAAGTTAACACAAATACTTCTCAAAGTTCAATAACCATCTGTGGCAAGAAGTTTATTCTAATTATTATTATAATTAACAGATATTTTCTGAAGAATATTGTCCATATTTGTCAGAGCTGTCGAGAGGTCTTTGCTTGTCAATAGCTTTGGGATTAGCCTACATCAGCTTTTTCTTGCCAGTGTTTTCATACTTCTATCTTGATTCCTCTCAGATGTTAGAAATTATTTTTATTAATACAGAATTTCTGTTTTAGGTGGGGTCGAAAGTGTAGTTTTGTCATCTCCTGTGCAATGTACATCATAGCAGGACCTCTCGGAGGGCTGATACCAAACTATTGGCTGTTTGTGGTAACTCGGTTGTTTCTGGGAATGGCAGGCTCTGGATGTTACAACTGTGCTTTTACCTTGTGTAAGTATTTCAATTTTGTTTTTTCTCTATCTCTATTCTGATATCACATCACTACCTATCATAACTGAAAATATTTGTACAATTTTTTGTTTCTGATTTAATTTGTATATTTTGTTTGTTTGTTTTGTTTGTTTGTTTATTTATTCTGGAGACCTTTGAGCCACAGTGCTCATGGGGAAATTTTCAAGATTTTATTACATTTTCTTCTGTCACCTTTGAGCTGTGTTTTCCTAACTTTGAAATATCCCACAGCATTTCACATGGTGACACAGGTAAAATACTCTTATCCTAATGGCAAGTGGAGGATAAGGTTTTAATTATTCTTAATCTCTTGTATGGTTTACTGCGCCTCAACCAGCCCTCATCATTGGAGAGAGAATTCTCTGAAATAAGTATGAAATACATACTATAGAAAGAAAGCAACCAGTCATTTAAACAATGAAACTCTGCTAGAATTGGCTATATTTAAAAGCATTAAGTGTATTTGCTATATACATACTGTAAAAAGTGAACATTGTGTAAACGCATTTGAGTACGAAAAATATACAGATAGCTTAGTGCAAAAAAATGATAGTGGACAGATACTCTGTTAACTATTTGTCATTAGCTGTTACTCATCTGAGTATACAATTTTTTGCTTAAGCAACCACTTCACACTCAGTGCACTTTATAAGCAAACTTCTGGTGTCTGAACAAACCAATTCTTGTGTAGAACATGCATCTACACAAATTGCAGTTGGGGGGACCTGATCGTGCGTTGCTCATACGCTTTTGTAGGGCAGACATTTTGTCCAGATTAGACTACGGCCAGACAGCATATGGATCAGAAAGAAAAGGTTCTTGATAACCTGAATAGTGTCCACCACAGCAGAGTTAGGTTGGCAATAGGAGCTTTCTGTATAACTCCCATTGCTAGCTTGCTCGCTGAATGTGGTGGGCTGCCTTTACACTTGAGGAATGAGCAAACACTGTTGTCCTGTGCTGTGAATCTGCAGCAGATGCCACTTCATCCAAACTACCCCTGTGTATTCCACAAGGAAAACAGTCGGCTGAATGCTACTTGTCGACAAGCAACATAGCCGGTTGGTATACCCTTGGATAGCAGTTACAGATTGTTTGATATATCTTCAGTTCCTTGTCTTGTTAGAGGACCAAGTAAAGTACCTCTGTGGTAAATACAATGATCTGAAGTCATCCTGGATCTGCATACTGGCCCAAAAGTGAACACAGACACCTTCATTTATCAGAGGCTCTTCATATCCGTTGTTAGCCTGTATATAGGGTCAGTAGATATATACACGGATGGTTCGAGGGCAGAAGCAGTAGTAGTCTGTACATTAATCGTCGATAATGAGAGGTTTCTTTTTGCTCTACCTAAAACATGTAGTGTGTACACAGTAGAGGTCCATGCTATCCTTGAAGCTTTGCAGTACGCGCTGTCCAGTGAACATCAGCACTGTCTGCTCTATACTGACTCCTTGGGCTTGTTACAGTCTATCAATATATGTTTCCCACAGCACCCTCTGGTACAGTAGATCGAGGACCTGCTGACTGGGTTGTGGAGGGTTATTACCAGGATTACGTTTCTGTGGCTCGAAAGCCACATGGGTATAGTGGGAAATGAGTTAGCTGACAGGGCTGCCAAGAAGGTGGTCACTTTGCCCCCGTTGCCTTACAAGATTCCAGCCAGTGGTTGTCAGCTGAGACATTTATTAATGTCCCATTGGGAGCTGGAGTGGCAGGCCAATCCTCCTCTTTCAAATAAGCTGAGAATGACTTCCCTTTGGGGCTCTCGGAGAGAAGCAGTGGTATTCTGTGGTCTTCAGATTGGCCATAGTATAGCAACTCACTCATAATTACTAATAGGAGAAGTGTACGTACATGAGCGCACACGCGTGCGTGCGCACACATACACACACACACACCCCGTGTATAATTGGGGCAGCCATTTGACCATAGTAAAAATCCTATCAGAGTGCACAAACCTGGCTTATCTGCACCATAGTCTAAAACTTCTGAGTTCCATCTCCCTCATTCTACGAGATGACGAGCAGTCAGTAGACCTTTTCTTCAGTTTTATGGGGGATAGTGTCCAGTTGTCATATTAAAAATGAAGTTTGTATTTTTATTTTTGCTTTTATTCTTTTGATTACATTTTTGGCTGGTTTTTGTATGTTTTAATATGATTTAAGGTTTTATTATTATCATTTTTCATATCCTAGGCAGTGGGTACATTTCAATCTGTTATTTCATTTTGTCTCATCTTGTACCATTGGGGGCCAATGACCTAGATGTTAGGCCCCATTTAACAAGCATCATCATCATCATCATCATCATCATCATCATCATCATCATCATCATCATCATCATCATCATCATCATCATAATCATCATAAGATTGCAGTTAATAGATGGTGGAGGGCATGGTTTGGACTCAACATGTGTTTCCCAGGGCTGCAGGTTTGTGTTGGTTAAATAGTAGAATTGCTGTTACAGCAATTCCATTATTCATAGAATGCTTTCATGATGCCCCTGATAAATACAAATGCTCTACCATTTTAGACTTGCTCCTCTCTTTGTCCTCATCTCATTTCTGTCCGGCTTCATGGCTAAATGGTTACCGTGTTGGCCTTTGGTCACAGGGGTCCCGGGTTTGATTCTCGGCAGGGTAAGGAATTTTAAACATAGTGGGTTAATTCTGCTGGCACAGGGGCTGGGTGTATGTGTTGTCTTCATCATAAGTTCATCCTCATCACGACACGCAGGTCGCCTACGGGTGTCAATTAAAAAGACCTGCACCTGGCAAGCCAAACTTGTCCTTGGATACTCCCGGCACTAAAAGCCATACGCCATTTCATTTTTAAAATCTCAATTCTAATCCTTTCTGTCTCTTTTATTCTTTCCATTGCTCTTTTATTTCTTCATTTATATTTCCCCCTCTTTCCAGCAGTCTGTAATTATCCGATGAAATTACATTCTAACTCAGGGACAAGAAAACAACGGACATGGAGCACAAAGGCGGTGTGAATTTCTTCTTGAAATATAGTACCGCATAGTAAGTGTTCTGATGATGCACGCAAATTTTTGTTAACAGGCCAGTGATAAATAATTCAAACCGTTCAACATTGTTTATAACAGTCGCAGTTGTGGCCAGTTGAGTTTCTCTTCTGAGGACGAGGAGCTAAATCTTCGAGAAAAGCAAAGAGTCCCTGCAGTTTACTTCTCATTGGCAAAAATGTGCAGGATATAATGACTAGCAATGGGCTACCATGGGGATTCCAGAGCTTATCTGACGAGTCGCACTCTAATCCGGCAGAGGCCAATTAGGGTGTGTGAATGACCTCACTAAAGGTTAAAAACCTGCAGTTCTGTTATTCGCACCAGATAGGCTTTTCAATAATTATTTCTGCTTTCGAACCTTAAGGATGGTCAGGGCCCGAATTCGGGAGAGGGGGGGATTTGAAGAAAAACAAACTATTTAGACGAAAACCACAAGAATATGCATTTATATGCTTCTGTTCTGAAAACCGCGGTTTTATGCATTTATATGCTCGATAAATTTAAATTCTGTTGGTCCCAGAGAGATGAAAATACCACCAAAAGGCTTCTTTCAATGTGTACTATTCAGGAAAAAAATATGCTAATATGCTAGAATCTGAGCCCTAGTGATGAGTAATTTGTTTGCAAGTGTAATTTCCTCGGACTCTTCCAGTTTCCAGATTTGTACAGTTTACAGTGAGTTGCAACATATCATTCATGAAAAACTGCTCAAAGCTTCTTCAAGTGATGATGAGCTCTCGCAAGTTTCACTCCCGACAAATGAGTGTCAAAGTTTGGGTTCGAGTACGTGAGATTTTAGGATGAGGAATTTTTGTCCAGTTTGTAACGGCATCCGTTTTTTGTTATGGCCCAAACCGTTGAAAAAAGAGGTAAATCGTCATCACTAAAATATACTACTTCTTCATTAGCGCTCTGTCGCATATCACTGTTAGAGTCTACTACTTCTAATTCATCCTCACTCTCACTAAAACTTCTCCCTCTTACACAGACAACAAAGGAATAACACCCTTGCCTCATATTCATAATTCATTTCAGTGGTAAGGGATTGACTGAATGAATTCTTGACATTATCACAAGTAAGTCACTGGGTACACTCAACACTGCTGCTGTTCTACAGTACTTCCAACGAATGGGAGTGGTGGTGCGGGGTCTAACAAGACACTTTACCAAACTGCTAGTCAATAATCCCTCTTTCTAAGAATGAACACCCTTCACTACAATGCCACTAACCTCAGATAAAAGGCAAGGAACGTGAGGAGAGGTTTTCTGGCCGCCAAGGTCTCAAACAATCAAACAAAATCATTTTTGCGCCAGGTCACAAAAGACCCCATGCCACCGATCGCAGGTTAAGATGCTTTCAGATGACAGAAATCATAAGATAACCTGTAGAAAGTTCAACTCGGCACTGGCTATGGTGAATGTGTTCACCATCAAAATGATCTGTATAAAGTTCAACTGAGCATTCACTGTGATGTATATATTCACTGTGTCCTTGCCTATGTAAATTACTTGTCCTTTTTATAGTACTCTTTTCAACTGGAATATGATTGTTTTCTGCATTTGATGATATAGCTAAATATTTTTAACATTTCAGTGACTGAAGTGTCGAATGCTAAGCGCCGCACTATGCTGGGTATCCTCTACAACATGTCATATCCTGTTGGTATGTTGCTGCTACCCCTCATCGCATACTTTGTGAGAGACTGGAAGACCCTGCAGCTTGCTCTCTCCTTCCCTGCATTATTACTGATCATTTGCTGCTGGTAAGTTATACGAGAAATACTGTGTAGAACTGGTTATGGCTGAACTCTGTACACTTTCAGACTTTCACATGCTGGGGCTGTACCTTAATTAAGGCCACGGTCACTTCCTTTCCATTCCTAGCCCTTTCCTACCCCATTGTCGCCATAAGACCTATCTGTATCGGTGTGATGTAAAGCCATTTCTATAAATTTTGTTAAGTGTGACTAACAGAGTAATGCCTCTTTAATTATGCTTTCAACCTCTCTCCCTTTCTTGTAGACTTAAATTCTTTAATTCATTAAGCATAGCTTTATATCCTTGTACCAAAATCAGTTATGTGTATGTATTTTTTTATTTTCATTTTCGTAGCACTGTCACGTAGAACTTGATTGGTATTCTTTGTCTTTTTCGACAACTTCAAGAGTTTGAGGAAGAATAATAAAATGAATAAAAATATAAGTTAAATATGTGGCATAACCCACTATGGAAGAAAGTTACTTGTCAATGACTTCTGTGTTCTGTTTCAAAAAATGAACTTGCATATTCTGTCTACTTGTACATCTACACAGTTCCCATACTCATTGTTAACTTCTATGGAAGTAACAGGAACAAATGGTACAACCTTGAATTACTTCTGATAAAACTCAGGATTACTGTAAACTTCAAGTCATCCAGAAGGGTTTGATGAAGTAGGCTTGAAAAATCCCTTGCTCTTGGGAATCTAATACACTAGTATTGGAATCAGAAGAAAATGTTAAATAAGGAAAAAAGGAATAGGATCTTCATTAACTTCCTCTGTGTAAGATTTTACCATACTGCAATGAAAAATACTTAGCCTGCTCTAAAGTCAATGATGTAAATGTTTCCAAACTGAGATTTGTTTGAAATGTGCATTGAACCATCTCATTAAGATGCAAATGAATAGTATTATTAAATTAAAGTTTATGTAGGTTATTAGAGACACATTTAAAACTGGGTTTTGTTATGGTTTGTTCTGTAAACTAATGTTCATTTCTTATATTAACATGATAAAAACTACTGTACCTGTACAGGGAAACATTTTTGTGAATATCTTGAAGTGGATTCAGGGCATATTCCAAATATGGATAATATTTTTCTGTTTATAGGTTTATTCCTGAATCTCCACGATGGCTGCTATCTCAAGGACGGCGAGATGATGCCTGGGCTGTGGTACGGCAAGCTGACAAACAACTTGCATTGACTCGTACCACTCCGATGGGAGCTGTTAATGGAGATGCTGTTACCAAGGTCAGTTTGAAGTCATTTCAAATGTCTTATAGTACATCAGTACATCAGAGGTTACAATTTTTTTAAACTGTAAAGTTAAAAATAAAGTACTAGAAAACAGATAGGTTTGTGATTTCTTTATTGAAACAAGGACTAAAATTGAGATACAACTAATGTTACCACTTGTAACAATTGCGTCTCTTCGAACGTTACATTCTATACCCGATACCTCCATTTCAACTCGTCGTTGGGCAGCCTAGTCAGACGAAATGGGGTCGCTCAGCGGATACCTCAGGGTTTTCTAATGGCAAGTAAGACATGTAATCTTACTACAGGATACGCTTAACGTGAGTACGAAGAGATTAGCAACTCACGGGTGACGCCTATAGAAACTCATGACATAATAGTAGTAACCGTCGACAAATTTTATCTGATTATTTGACTACGTGAGAACTGGTCATGATTAAATGGAATACTTAATTACTCAATACTTCTCTTAGCTAGCAACTAACTTATGAACTAGGCTGTAATGGAAGAATTCATGACATATACAATTGTAGAAAATAAATAAGATATTTATTGATAAAATATTGGATTATTAAATTGGCATTTTATGCGAGGCATTATTTGGAATTGCGTGAAAAGAAGTATAGATTATGAGTCAGCGCTGGCTTGTAGAAAGGGAAACAATATCCAGTATTAAACTATGAAGATCAGTTCCTTCGTGAAGTAAAAATTGAATATGTACATATTTACAATAGATCACTGGACATCTAAGGTCCATACTGCAGTTGAGACATAGGTGTAATACCAACACAATCAACTTGTTACGATAGCTCATTTGCTTTAAGACTAATTAAACAAGTCTCACTTAGACACAATGTTAAGCCGAAGTGTATCTCAAGTCCACTAATAAGTTCAACCTTAAATTGAACCCAAACATCATTTTTAAATCGGAGGACTGAACTGTATCACGGATATATTTACTCGCCGATCCAATTAGGATTGAGCGTTGAAAAACATCACATGGTAAATTGTAGCTAATACTCAGTCAATGACAAGTCACTAATAAGTAAATTCATATAAGTGAACTCAAATAAGTAACTCTAGATGCGTAAATTTAACCGGATGAATCCATATGAGTGAACTTAAATGCATAATTCCATATGAACAAGTCTGTATGAATAAATCTGAATAAATCTGAATAAATCTGAATAAATCTGAATAGATCTGAGTAAATCTAAGTAAATCTGAGTAAATCTGAGTAAATCCGAACTCATGTTTTATTGCTACGTTCTCGTTGTGCATGGATAACTTCTTACAAACTAAGGCATTCGTTCCTAGTGCCTGTTAAATACGGCTCCTATTCTAGCTTTTCCCTAGCTATAGTTCGTTGAGAAAATGTAAGTTCAAACAGAGAATGTTAATCTATTTAGCTATCTAACTAATTTCAACATAATCTTTGGCTGTCATACACATGTCCTTTTAGGTTCAATGTCCCTTTCCTTCGTTATATTCCATAACATTCTACTTCAATGCAAGCTACTTTATTCATACGCAGTTACTATGCAAGCGCTATGCCGCGGTGTTCAGAAACATACTCTCATATATATCGTGTCGTGAATGCATTTGGTCAAATACAGCTATCAAACGTATCGTTGTATTCCGATATTCATTACAACACATCTAAAGTTGACATACGATTCCGTCACAAGCATACTTCTACAATAGTAAATTCTGTTCATACCTTGGCTTAGGTCGCTCCAGCGGTGTGGGTAATCTTACGTATACGAATCTAAAAAAAAATGTAGTGTGGCATATCTTAAACTGCAGGCACTCAATGGCCCCTGCGTAGTGCGAATAAAACTTCTCATATCACTATATAACTCATACCTTTCCTCCAGTTAGCACAATCGTAACCTTATTTCAACATCCATATAATATCTTAACATCGTAGCCTCAATAATAACTCGTCGCGTTCCCAAACACACGACCATGTCAAAGTACCACACTGTTTCTTAAAACAACATTTAATAGTTGCTATATCTCATAACCTATGATTGAGTTCAATGCCCTTATTGTGAAGCAAAATAATGCGTGATTCCATCTGTTTATTTTTACACCGCGCGCAACCAATCGTGACGTCGACTTGTAGCTTTACCACTATGAAATCTCTGTAATCTGCCAGTATGTCATTATGATCAGCTGTTTCCAAACTTCTTTTTCAAACCTCACGCTACATACGTGTATTTTGACTGATATACGATGACGTATATATCCATTACATCAGAAACTACTGCTATATTGCTAGATCATGTAACTACGGACTTAAATATCTCACACTTCGTTGGTAACATTCACTTGCATTTCTTATGTATCGGTCTCTAATTGGCCCATCGGCACATACCTAAGGTACATGTGTAGGCAAACCAAAATTATGCGATTAAATATTGTAAATGACTTAGCTCACTCATGGTTGTCCCTGGTCCAGCTGTTCTGCTCCCAAATGGATGTAGTTGGGTCTTCGGTTAGGTCATAGGTTGGACATCTGGTACATCATCCGCTTCTTCATCACGGAAGTGCTGTCTGGATTCCCGTCGCCTTCCTCATCATGGCTCGGTTGGATGGTTTCCCATCGCCTTCCTCATCATGGCTCGGTCGGATGATTTCCCGTCGTCTTCCTCATCATGGCTCGGTCGTATAGCAAGATGTACTGGTCCCCAGCTTGGTCCATCATGTGTACTTAGCACATCATCCTCATGGTCCTCTTGTCAGCATCTAAATTAATGATTATAGTGCAGTGTACAGCCATTATACAATTCTTTTTTGACGTCTGTAATCCTTAATTTTATTATTTCTTTCGTGGCTCTCCGACGTATCCTCGATTTCGTTGGTAATGATTTCAGTGCATCTATTCTCTGTCTGCCCTTCTTGTAGATCTTGAGGAAAACTTATTTTTATTCTGATTCAATCATTGGAGATGTTTCTGTTCTTGTGTGTGATCCTTTTTATGTTGGCTTGGTCTCCCTTTGCAGACTATAGATCACTGCGCTGAGTATCCACCCACGCGTATCTCGTAGCTCTTGTAGGTGATTCCTTCTTAATATCTCGAGTCAACTATGCTATTTTTTGGTGATTTGACTTGTTTCTTCTCGTTTCCGATGCTTTTTCCTTTAATATATCTTTAGTTCCTTTGTTATTCCTAAAAGAATTATACCGCGGTCGGTAATTCCGTCTTCACTCTCCGTTGAGAAAATTTAAGATGGAGTTTTCTTAACAATCAAGTTTTCTACTTTTTTTTGTAAAACAATACAGTAGACAGTCCACTGTCCGTTTCACCCTGAATACTTGACCGTTCCATGACGTGTATGGCCTTCTGTGTCATCGCAACTGGTGTCTATTCTTTGCTTCCTATAGATTACATGGCCCATACCTTCAGTCGGCGCCATTTTGAAAGCTGTCGCGGACGTGTGAACGGGCACACACTATTCATTTTACTTATCTATTACTAGCTGTTGAACCTGGCATTGACGGGTTAGTTTTTATACAATTGCAGCTGTAATGTCATCAAGCAGAGAGAAGAATTTGTAATTTAAATTGGGGCATATTCCAAGTATGGAAATTATTTTGCTGTATGTACAGTCGAACCTTAATATATCTCAAATCACTTCTGGAGCTCATTTTAATTGTTTAGTTATCAACATTTTCAAGATATGTATAGAATTCCAGTTTTTGAGCATGCATAGATCATAATCTACTCCTGGGCTGATACTGTATAGAGCATTATTTAACCAAACTCGAAATATTTTATTACTTTACATTATAATAACTCGTTGAAGACAGAATACATACAGTAGTGGAACATGAAACATACCTCTGTTAACACCTTGCGAAAACATTTGTTAGTTTTGTGTGTCTTTTACTCTTAACTGCTTTTCTTCCACATTGTTTTTTGACAACAGTTATTAATACAAGAACGCTATTGTTTACATTTGACTGACTCTGTGTAGGATTGAAGAACAGCCACTGCACTTAATGCCTGGTCTGCTGACATTACATGAGAGGGTTCGTGCAGCTCCAACTCTTGTTGGTAATCCATCATTTTCTTCTTCTTCTTGCTCAGCAGCATTGTTAATGATGTCTCTATCCGTAGGATGCTCAGCCGCTACCACATCAGAAGCCACATTTACATAAGCTTCAAAATCAGCTTTGCAATTAACAAGCCTTCAGGAGCTCTGCAGTCCCTGGGTCATCTTTCAACAATTCTGCTTTCTGGAAGAAATTTACAATAGTTTCTTGCTTCATATCAGCCCATGATTTGCTCAGCATTGTTACTGACTCTCGTAGGTTGATGTCCGTTAATGATTCCTTGGATTTGATTCTTCTTAGGATTCTCTGAACAACTTTCTTCCTATAACAGTGCTTCAAATTTTAGATCACCCCTTGGTCCCTTGGATGTTAATTTTGGTGTCTAAAACTCTACGTGCACTGCCATCAACTCCTCAGTAAGCAGGGCCATTGTCTATATAAAGGAGGATTTTCCTCCCTTCACAATGAAACTTCCTTTCAATACCATGCAGCCAAGATTTGAAAAATGAGCTTGTCATTCATGACTTCCCGTTGTTTTGATACTTGACCAGTAACAACTTGACGCACAAAAACGGGGAGTCTTTGCCGATTTTCTAATCAGTAGAAGTTTTAGTTTTATGGTTCCTGTCACATTAGCTCCCAGCATCACTGTGTGGCCCTTTCTTTAGTTCTTTATGTTCTGAAACACTCTTCACCTTTAAAGGTCAGTGTCTTTCCAGGCAAACATTTGTAGAAGAAAGCAGTCTCATCAGCATTAAGCATGTCATTAACACTGTACTCTTCAAACAGTTCTGGTAAAATGTTCACTAAACATTACCATTTGTACAATTCAATTCTGAAGTTAAAACTTTTCTTGCCACGCAGAGTTGGCCTGAAAATATTCATAGTTCTTTAGCAAATTTTTCACTAAGCTACAAGTGATTGGAATGTTTTCTGTCTCTTACATGAGTCACCCGGTGATGTGTAGCATCTTCAAGCTCCAGGAAACTTAATGTTTTAAGTCTCTTCCACTGTGGTATAAATAACTATTTATCTACCGCCAAGTGAATCTTCTCTTCATCTTTCAATATTGTAGATGGTGTGCTGCGAGAAATTCCATATTCGGCTGCAGTTTCTGACCTTCCTCCACTTCTATTATCATTCAAACTTTTTCAGTGACTTAGACATTTCCCCATGCTTTACACTGACAGGACTGTAAGCAGACACTGAATGCCTGATCAAGAAGACGATACAGATTTTTCTGGTAATAATGTGTTGTAGGGGTATGATCCATAGAGCCTTATCATACTTTCACTTTCTGTCCTATGGTCAGTGAACCAGGGATGAACGGATAAACTGGTATGTAAACATATCAAAGTTGGCCTAAATGATGTACTGTAGTAAGTTTAAAAACGGTAACATACAGTACAAACCATAGATTTATTTATTTATTTATTCACGAAGCACAAGATACAGCTACACTGAGCAAATTTCACTTGCACTGTCAACAGACTATTTAACAAACTTAAACTTTCATAATAAAATATAACAAACATAACAAAATATAACAAGATCAGGTACACATCCTACTAATAACTGTCCAAATCGAAAACCATGAGAATGTCCATGTTTATAGCCAAGTCATCGTGGGTCAAGATGGCGGTATAATCCCTTCACATCAACTTATCTTTAAGATACTATTTACACACCTCTCGAATACACTTTTATTTGATGATATATCAAGCTCTTGTCTCCTATTAATATTGTTAAAGAGTGTTGGGAGGCGGATTAGGAAAGATCGTTGAAGTATTGAGTGCTGAGTGTGGGGAATGTGGAGAAGGTCTTTGGTTCTGGTGGAGCGGGAAGGAACGCGGAGAGAGAAGAGAGAAACAAGATGTTCTGAGCGGTAATGTCCATTTAAGATCTCGTGGAGGAAACTCAGGTCAGCTACCTGTCGCCTGATGTGCAGCGGTGACACATTAATTGCCATTAATATCTGCTGCGTAGACAGATTTCTGAGCTTGGGGTTTCTGTTCCTTACAATTGCAGCAAAGAAGGACACTGCTCTGTCTAACTGCTTGGTATTGGAGGGGGCGGCTGTTGTCCAAATCGGAGAGCAGTAGTTTAAGAGAGGTTGAACGATCGTGAGGAAGAAGTGGCGAAGAGCAACGGGGTCAGAAATATCTGTGAAGCGATAGAGAATGCCTAGTAATTTCATAGCCTTGGTTGTATATGTTTCTATATGGGTCTTAAATTGTAATTTTGTATCGAATATTACACCTAGGTCACGCTGTTGCGTAACCACGGTGATGGGCTTGTCGAGTAGGTAATATGATGTCGGTAGAGGAGATTTACGCAGTGTTATGGTCATGTGGCTGCATTTTTGTGGATTGGGGATAAGTTTCCAAGTACGGCACCAGTTCGAGAGGACATTAAGCGATGACTGTAGCAGAGCTGCATCTGCTGGATTCCTGATCTCCCTAAATATCTTGCAGTCATCAGCAAAGAGTAGGGTATTCGCTGTTTCGTTGAGTTCGGACGGCAGATCGTCCATAAACAAAGAAAACAGCAAGGGGCCGAGAGTACTGCCTTGTGGGACACCGCAGGTGACTGGTAACCATGAGGATGAAGTGCCTGATATTACCACTCTCTGCCAACGGTTATGTAGGAAGTCAGCAAGAAGGGTCAGTAGACTGCCATGTATATTAAATCGTTCGGAGAGTTTATGGAGCAATAGAGTATGGTCAACAGAATCGAAAGCTTTCGAAATGTCTACGTAGCAGATATCCAGCTGTGATTTAGCTGCAATGGCGTGTGATGCAAAGCTATGCAGAGTGGCCAGGTTTGTTAGACAAGAGCCACCTGGTAGAAAACCATGCTGCTTGGTTGAGATATACGGCAAAGTGAATGCGAGGAGACGCTGGCTTTACTGCATAGTTAATGTTGTACAAAATTAGAGTTACAGAATATGTTTGCTTCGAGAAATCAAGAATTCAATTAATTGAATTTTGGGTAATAGAGAAATTAATACGCATGAAGAATAGGATACTGAAAATTTGTGTAATGGAGATACGAGTTATCAAGGTTCGACTGTATTAACATAACGTATCTAGGAGATTGTTATAAATAGAACTATAATGTACTGTGGTAACTTCTAAATCAAACTGCATGAATTGTTTTTTTTGTTTTTTTTTTTTTTTTTTTTTTTTGCTAGGGGCTTTACGTCGCACCGACACAGATAGGTCTTATGGCGACGATGGGATAGGAAAGGCCTAGGAGTTGGAAGGAAGCGGCCGTGGCCTTAATTAAGGTACAGCCCCAGCATTTGCCTGGTGTGAAAATGGGAAACCACGGAAAACCATCTTCAGGGCTGCCGATAGTGGGATTCGAACCTACTATCTCCCGGATGCAAGCTCACAGCCGCGCGCCTCTACGCGCACGGCCAACTCGCCCGGTCATGAATTGTTTAGCTGGAAATAAAAAAACACATAAATACTCATAAGTTACCATAATTTTGTGTTTTCTTGAACATGTGTACCTAAATCATAGAGGAAGGATTGTAAGATTAATGTAGGAAACAAATTCCTATTTTTATTTGACCTATTTAAAATTTAAAAAATACTGTAGTTAGTGATTACTGACAAAAGGTTACAAAAATATTGCAAACTTTGGGCTGGGTATACTTGGGAGTAAAGAGATCAGCTGCTTGACTAAGCAGTATGTTCCAAACTGTCAGTGGAGAGATGGCGTGGAATGATATTAGCAGATGAATCAGCTTGAATGGGGCTTTCAAAAGTAGGAAAGATTGTTGTAATATAAAGTTGGAATTAAAGAGGACAAGTTGAGATACACTGACTGACAGAGCAAATGCAACACCAAGAAGGAGTGGTTCGAAAGGGATGAAAGTTGGGGAAAAAACAGAGACGGCACGGACGAATAATTGATGTTTATTTCAAACCGATATGCAGGTTACACAATGCGCACGGCATCGACTCAGTAGGATGTAGGACCACCGCGAGCGGCGATGCACGCAGAAACACGTCGAGGTACAGAGTCAATAAGAGTGCGGATGGTGTCCTGAGGGATGGTTCTCCATTCTCTGTCAACCATTTGCCACAGTTGGTCGTCCGTACAAGGCTGGGGCAGAGTTTGCAAACGGCGTCCAATGAGATCCCACACGTGTTCGATTGGTGAGAGATCCGGAGAGTACGCTGGCCACGGAAGCATCTGTACACCTCGTAGAGCCTGTTGGGAGATGCGAGCAGTGTGTGGGTGGGCATTATCCTGCTGAAACAGAGCATTGGGCAGCCCCTGAAGGTACGGGAGTGCCACCGGCCGCAGCACATGCTGCACGTAGCGGTGGGCATTTAACGTGCCTTGAATACACACTAGAGGTGACGTGGAATCATACGCAATAGCGCCCCAAACCATGATGCCGCATTGTCTAGCGGTAGGGCGCTCCACAGTTACTGCCGGATTTGACCTTTCTCCACGCCGACGCCTCGTCTCACACTCGTCTGCGGTGACTATCACTGACAGAACAGAAGCGTGACTCATCGGAGAACACGACGTTCCGCCATTCCCTCATCCAAGTCGCTCTAGCCCGGCACCATGCCAGGCGTGCACGTCTATGCTGTGGAGTCAATGGTAGTCTTCTGAGCGGACGCCGGGAGTGCAGGCCTCCTTCAACCAATCGACGGGAAATTGTTTTGGTCGATATTGGAACAGCCAGGGTGTCTTGCACATGCTGAAGAATGGCGGTTGACGTGGCGTGCGGGGTTGCCACCGCTTGGCGGTGGATGCGCCGTTCCTCGCGTGCTGACGTCACTCGGGCTGCGCCTGGACCCCTTGCACGTGCCACATGTCCCTGCGCCAACCATCTTCGCCACAGGCGCTACACCGTGGACACATCCCTATGGGTATTGGCTGCGATTTGACGAAGCGACCAACCTGCCCTTCTCAGCCCGATCACCATACCCCTCATAAAGTCGTCTGTCTGCTGGAAATGCCTCCGTTGACGGCGGCCTGGCATTGTTAGCTATACACGTGTCCTGTGGCACACGACAACACGTTCTACAATGACTGTCGGCTGAGAAATCACGGTACGAAGTGGGCCATTCGCCAACGCCGTGTCCCATTTATCGTTTGCTACGTGCGCAGCACAGCGGCACATTTCACATCATGAGCATACCTCAGTGACGTCAGTCTACCCTGCAATTGGCATAAAGTTCTGACCACTCCTTCTTGGTGTTGCATTTGCTCTGTCAGTCAGTGTAAAAATGGTATTAGTTTACACAAAGAGGAATTAGAGATTGGAATTTCAAATCGTCTAAGAAAAGACTTGGTAAAGTAAACAATTGATGAGGAATCTCCCATCAGGGTGATAACACTATAGTCATGTAATCTCTTCTTTATATTAATAAATAATCTCTGCCTACTTACATAACACAAGTTTTGTAGTTTTCAAATCTCCTCTTGATGGCTTATTGACTTTTTTGTATAAGTATTAAGAAAGGTAGCTTTGTGCTTAGACATTGCTATAGGCACACATAGCAGCATCTGCTTGCCATGTTAGGGATGATTGCCATTTCAGGTAGGTAAGGCCATTAGTTCAGCAAGACATTTGCCTATGAGGAGGTCACTTAACCCATTCAAGTCACAATAAATGACCACATTGTTGACTGTGGAATCAGATTTAATTTGTCTGCCTGTAGTTTGAGCGTACCTATCACACATACACATGCATAAAATAAAAACTAATGCAAATACAGCAGAAGTCCGTTATAGTGAGAATTCATAACGGCAAAAATTTACTTGCTATAGCGGATTGTCATTATATCTGATTTTTGTAAAATTCTGATATTAAACTCACACACATTAAAATTGGTATGCAACAGAAATCTGTTTGTTCAACACTTGCGTTTTCGCATATTTTCACACTAGGTTTACTCGTTAGTTATTTTTTAAATTCTGAGATGTGAAAGCTTATGTTAATTTAATTCTGAAAAATTCGAGTAATATCACTCCAGTGGCTTCAATGGCAATCGTTTCAGTTTTCTTAATCAAACAGCGTCACCCAACCTAACTTAACCTCATAATGAACCATGAAAATATATTTCAAGTGCCAGTAGAGTAATGATAACCTTTTTGCTATAATTTTTTCCCAGAATTTAACCAGACGTGAAAAAATACAGTGAAACCTTGTTAATGCGTTCCTCATTATGACGATTTCTCGCTTAGTACCTCATAAATTTGAATTACCGATTCATGTCGTATTAAATCTGTATAAAAATACGTCACTTATCGCATCACAAATTTTCACTATTGCCGTTGAAATTGATCACATTTTTCCTAGCCCTGAAAATGTTCTTTGTCATCCCCTGTGAAAGGAACATGATTTCCAATGCATATTAGAGCCCTCACCACAGGAGGCAGGTCTGGGAAAGTTGCACAAAAAAGGGAAATGGCCTTGAATTCCTGAACTTTACAGGGTAAATTATACCTTCGAGCAGCAAGCCGTTACCCTCAGGAAAGTTCAATTTTGCATTCTGGTTTTCATTGATATTGCTGAATAACCCAATAAGCCCGTTTGTGCTTGTCTTTCATAATCCATTCAGAAGTTAGAAATGTATTCTGTGTTGAATGATACAGTGGAGGGTAGCAAATATTTGGTGCATGATAGCATACGTACGGATTAGAAACATAATTGTGTGTTGACTAGTATGGTGCATATTTGTCTTGTGGTATGGATACTGAAAAAGGCGTGAAATCGCTGGACTATTGAAGACGAAATTAAAATCCGGTAAGAGGACAGGCACCTGCATCTTTCAATGGTTGTGCATAGGTTGAAACTCGCACCTTCGAGTTTTGACTCAGGTTGGTCGAAGTGAGAAAGAAAAAACACATATGAAGTGTTTAGGCCTACATATAACTGTTGGATAGCTTTTATTTGTGTATTCAACAGTACGTTTTCTCACTTAACGCATTCTCTTTCCTCTGCAGAAACATCCCAATGAGGTTTTACTGAATGAACTAACCTCTAAAATCAGTCATCTACTCTACGCCGTATTTTGAGATGTATCACATTCTTACTTAATTTCAATACATAGCATTAAAATTATGCAATCGTTTATTTCAGCCCTTATTTTAACTACTGCTAGTGGCAACATTATTTACGCATTTATTACAGAAACGCGTACCCTTTCATTTCAAATTCTGCTTACAAAACACTAGTCGAGGAGTATTACTAATCGACTCAGACATCACCTACGAGTTCGATCGTCGATGAAAGAGCTCACTAGTGCACATAGCGAGAAAACTAGCCGAATATGATCGATTGCATTCAATATAATCTCTGCAGTGCATAAATATTGATAATGGAAATATAACACACACTTAATCGCTCGTAAAAATGGATGCATCAGTGATTGGGTTCTCGCAATCACCGAAGAACAGTACACAGTTTAATATAGGTATTTTCAAGGGGCAGAAAAAAACTTGTTAAAACAGAGTTCTCGCTATAGCAGACTTCTACTGTAATTCACTCAGATTTTGCATTCATGCCATTGAATGTTTTGACTTACCCATTCTTCATTCCTCGAGTGACTGCTGGCTGTGGTACAAATGTTTCATTTGAAATAATTTCAAAAAGAGTGGATCCGTGTACTCTAAAAGCATTGCAATTTTGGACGGTGGGCGGACTATAAATTTCTTGTAAGTATTTCTGAAACACTACTGTATCCATGAAATATCAGGATTGATTATAGTCTTTTTTCTCCAATTTCCAATCACCACGGTTCTTTTAATGTCACCGGCTGTACACATTTGGAAGAACCTGGCGTGGCACTTTCACTCTCACTTTCTTCAATGTTTTGCTCATTTCAGTAACTTTCACTGTTGCTATCACTACCCTCAAACTCAGATTCATTTTTTAAAATGGCATTATTGCCATAGTCGCCATCTAAGACAGTGTCTACAAGTGGTTTCAAATCTCATCGATGTTACTGTGAAACCAATTCTACTGCATAATGAATATTGAATACTGATGAAAATAAACTGTTATTGAACAATTCCAGTGTCATACAGAAATACAGACAGTACATGCCTCTAGTTCCCTACAGTGTGTACTTTTAGAAATTATATTGCAAAGATACGAAGATAAGCAAGGCATTGCATCATTGTGAGTTGAGCTCGTCATTTGATTCATGTGCCAAAACACCGCATGTGACCACAGCTCATCATAAGACGTAAATGGGTTAAAGAAACCTCGGCAGTCAGTGAATGTTGACTATGACCAAGAATGTTATGATCAGTGCTAGGGCATTATCTGCAAGCAAGGCATGTTGTCCTCATCTGGGCAATGTGAGAAGTGAGAAAGCCTAAAGAAATAACTATAGCACTTACAGTTAGCGTCTATCAACATTCAACATTCAAGTCTATCAACTTGCTGGTGTTTTGAAGAACTGGCGCATGGACGTTGCCTGCGTGCAGGAGACTAAGTGGGTGGGATCAAAGAGTAAGGACATAGGAGAGGGGTACAAGATTTTTTTATTCCATGGGCATAGCTTAAATGAGAATGGTGTTGCAGTAGCTGTAGCTGAAAATTTAAGAGACAGTGTAGTCAAAGTAAATCTCATAAGTGATCGGTTGCTCCTCATAAAGGTTAACCCGAACAACACTACCATTTGTGCCATCTTGTGCTATGCACCTCAGTCAGGCTATTCAGATGACGAAAAGGAACAATCAGCCCTCAGGTACAGGTGAATATATTTACATGACCCAGTATCAAACCCAGGGCCTCTGGGAAAGAGGCAGACTTGCTACTTGTAGTCCATGGCTAGTAAAAGCCTTTGTGACCTGTATCAAATTTCAAATGTTTCAATATGATGTTTGAGACATTCATATGCTTCTGTAATAGTTGCACTTCCTGTATGAAAATTTCATTTCTGATTTGTTTATAATCATGAATTTCCTTCTCACATGACTGAAGTGCAGGAGGAAAATGATAGTAGTAAACAACATTTATTTCCTTTACAGCCACCACAGCCTGAACCTGAAGATGATGACAGGACATTCATGGAGCGATTCATGGCATCATTCCAGCGGCTAGCATCATTGTTAACCAATGGAGAACTCTGCAAGCGGCTCTTCATCTGTTATTACTTGTGGGGTGTCACAGCTATGACCTATTATGCTCTTTCACTGAATGCAGACAACTTCACAGCTGATAAGTATGTTATCCCACTTCCTCATTTAACACATTCACATAAAAATGCTGGGTACATACCCCAATTGTAGAGATGCTTGATCATGCATTTATGATTGCATGTCCAAATCCCGGGGAAGTTTGTTGGCTTTTAAGAAGTAAAGCAAAGCAAAGTCTTCTCCATACAGGCCATGAAGGCCCTTGGAGGAGTGGAAGGTAAAGGCTTCCACTATCCGTAACCTCAGCACTTAATGGGATAGAGTGGTTAGCTCTACGCCTGGCTGCGTTTGCCCCTAGGAATTAATCTGGTACTCATTTTTGGTGTAGGCTGAGTGAACCTCAGGGCCATATGCACCTCCGGATGTGGAAATTTCATCTCTTAAATTTTACGACTTCCTGACGGGGATTTGAACCCACGTCCTTCCGGGCGAACCGAGCATGCCTTTACCGCCTCGGCCAGGCAGCCCCTTGGCTTTTAAGATCCCCATATTAATAACTTTAATGGTATCTTGACTCTAGAACTACTGCATTACTTATTGCAAAAGTAAAAAAGGAAAAAAAATTAAATCATATGAATATCTGATAAAATTAATTTAGTACAATTATTTGAATTAAAGACAATACTGTGTTAATATTTTTTCAGGACATAATTTACTTTTTGAAATATATTTTGATGCTTGAAGTATTGTCTTACTTATTCATGCAGCAATTCTCATGTTAGATCTTCCAAAATAATTATTTATCTAGCCTGACATTTCTAACAATTTAGTTTACAAATTTAGGATGTAGTCTCCATCTTAACTCCTTAGCTATGTCTTTTTTTTCCTGTATAGTGATCAAGTTCCTTGCAATAATCAATGCAAATTGCATTTTCATCCATTTCCACACAGCAATCAATATCACTATTGGTACGTTTATGCAAATATTTGAAAATTAGATCTAGAGTTGTCAAACAAAGAAAGCTTCTTAGCCCTTAGAAGTGATCAAAGTACTTCAATTTTTCTACCTTTATAAAGGCCTGCAAGTCATCTGTTGTTTAGAGAATTTCAAACCAACCAACAAAACACACCAAAGCTACTACAATTTGATATTGGTGCCATTTGATGAGTGACTACACAACTATATTTAAATTTAGATTGTCATTCTGGGAAATGGTCAAACTTAACAAAATCTTTATATAGCGTTAGGGGGGAAGAATTCCATTGCTGTACTATATCTTGATTGATTGATACAATTTTGCTTTACGTCGCACCGACATAGATAGGTCTTATGGCAACGATAGGATAGGAAAGGGCTAGGAGTGGGAAGGAAGTGGCCATGGCCTTAATTAAGGTTCAGCCCCAGCATTTGCCTGGTGTGAAAATGGGAAACCATGGAAACCCATCTTCAGGGCTGCTGACATTGGGGTTCAAACCCACTATCTTCCACATGCAAGCTCACAGCTGTACGCCCCTAACCGTGTGGCCAAATCGCCAGGTATACCATATCTTAAGTCCAGTGGTAGTTGAAAGGTTTTTGTGCAGATTATTTTTTATAATTTTTTTGTTTACTTTTATTTATTTATTATCTGATCCATGTCTGTATTTGCCATAAACAGAGTTTCAAAGGAAACCGCATGCACAAACTAAAAACAAATACCCTCAGATATTTAACATATTCACTACCAGCTACCTGTTAGCCGTTTAAAAGCTCAAGCCCAGGCATTTAAAATGGTCACTTCAGAGGTTACCAATGTTTACGTTCTTCCAGTTTTTAACCCCCCGCCCCAAAAAAAAGAAATCCTCACCAAATAAGAATATGGAATTTTCATCATACCTTAAGGATGAATTCTAGTTGAACTAGAGCGTGTAGTGTCCCGTGTTTTATATTCAGTGATTAAAAAAATTATTACCTCATGAAAGGGCGTGAAGCTTTGGCAGTCACTTGTTCTATGTTCAAGTTAGTTTGTTCAGTATAAACAAACTAGAAAATTACAGTCCAAACATACATCCATAAATGACAATACTCTTCTAATCAATAATTTTCAGCTTATAAATTAATTCTTTCTGACAACAGAAAGTCATTGATGCCTGAAAAACATTAAAAAAACTGTGGATAACTTGTTTCCATGTATCATTTTGCAAGAAATGAAACATGTTTATCAATTTAACACAGTTAAAACTAAATAATGCATTTGGTATGTGTAATTTGTTTTATTTTTGGTGCATATTTTCGTGCAAATTTTCAACATTTTTAGTGCATATATGCATGCATATTTTTGGAGGTTTTAGTGCATATAAATCTGGGCCCTACTTATCATACACAGTAACACGAATTAATAGCACCATGAAATACAAATACAGCTCTAACACACAATTATCATTATTATTTCCTGTCAGTGCATGCTATTTGAACAAATTATTATTAAATATTAATTCTTTTCACACTGATTGTGAGAGAAATTGAGTTAAAGTTGAATCTCTAACATATTCACACACCACGAGGTTACATGAGATGATACAACAGATTCCAAGAAAAAAGGCCATTGAAATGCATAAACATGACAAATATTACTTTCGTGATCACTTTCTTTACTAATTTAGAACAGATTTACTTTAATGTATTTTTATCATAGTGATTATTTCTAACACACTTGGTTTTGTGCTGAAGATTTCAATCACCAACTCTACTGAGAAAACTAGGGAATATCACTGCAAGTAGACCATCCATATTCTAGAAGAACTTCAATGAGAGAGAAGATGGAGCTCTATTAGAATCATACCACTAGGTTAACTTCTTCTTCTTCTTCTTCTTCTTCTTCTTCTTCTTCTTCTTCTTCTTCTTCTTCTTCTTCTTCTTCTTCTTCTTCTTCTTCTTCTTCTTCTATCACTTTTCCCATACCTTTGGGATCGCGGGTGCAAACTGTGTCACACATGTAAATCTGACCCTGTTTTATGGGCAGATGCCCTTCCTGATGCTAACCTTATATGGAAGTATATAATCACTATTGCGTGTTTCTGTATACCACTAAGTTAACATTATCATTAAATTGAGTCTTACAGAAAACAAGTACAGAAAGTAAGTTAAATTGTTGTTATCTTTTATTTCTTCCTTCTGATTCATCTGAAATGTGGCATTGGAAATGATGACTGGTAGTTGAGGTAATCCAGAAGTATCCTTGCATCTTAAAGTCCATTTCTACCAGCCTTCCTAATTACGGTAGGCTGCCATGGTGATTAGGATAAGTCCTCTAGAAGAATCCATCTTCAGTCTTGATCATCTCACATTGAAATACAATGAAAAGCCTTAAAATTCCATCCAGTGTGATGATGGTTGATGTGGATCCTCAATTAATAATGTACCTGATATCTTACATTTAAGAATAAGATGGAAGTCCACTACTCCTCAGCACGAGTAGCAATTCTGTTATACTCAACTTTTATGTGACGATTCAGCAAGTTATGCGATGTAATGTCTCTGTAGAAGACATGGCAGTAACATGTCTCGTGCATGTTTATTCCATCATTGATGTCACCATGTTGAACATTACTCAGTTTTTCTAACTTCTAATTTATCACTGTAGGCATGACAATATAACACAGTTGCACTTCCAACATTCAACTTATTAAATAAGATATCACTAAAATCACTTATTGCACCGTTTATCCATTTTCTTAATTAAGCATTTGCACACTCATAACAGTGAGTTCCTTTATTACCCAAATATGCAGATGAGCCATGAACTTGAGTCAAAGCAGACTCTGTTCACGTTGGGATCATCCTAATTCCTTGCTCCTTCCTTCATAACTAGCTGTGACAATACGAGATAGCAATCAGTGTGTTACAAGGTAAAGTTCATCAAATATTTTAAAAACTCTTCCTGCATAAAAAGCAAAGTATCTCACTCGGCAGCTTTCAGGGCAGTGCGTGTACAGAGCATCAGGAAGGTGGTAGATGACTGTATTACGAAGCAAAGACAAACGCAATTGCAAAGATATAAATGGGTATGATATATATATAAATATGAGTAAAGAACTGGAACTTAGTTTTTTGTGGATGATGATAATACTGTATACAGTAATATAAATAAGTTGTAGGATTGTGAGGAACTGCAAGAAGAAGTTATAAGATGGATGTTGGAGAACATATGATGGTATGATGGTAAATGGAGTGAAATGTCACGTTATAAGTTTTAGCAAGAGGAAGTGCCCTCTTACTTTTAATTACTGTGTTGATGTGGTGAAAGTACCTCGTGGAGACCACTGTTAAGTACCGAGGTGTTATTAACATAAGAAAATATCTTCATTAAGGTAGTCACAATGAGGTTGTAAGAAAGGTTACAACAATAACAGTAACAGTATCTGCTTTATGTACCAGTAACTATTTTAACGATTTTTGGAGATGCCGAGGTGCCAGAATTTAGTCCTGCAGGAGTTCTTTTACATGGCAGTAAATCTACCAACATTAGGCTGATGTAATTGAGCACCTTCAAATACCACCAGACTGAGCCAGGATCGAACCTGCCACGTTGGAGTCAGAAGGCCACCACCTCAACCAGCTGAGCCACTCAGCCCTGCATATAAAGGTTACAGATCGCTTTGTATGGTTATGAGGGTATTTAAGAGTTGTAGTAATGATGTAAAGGAGAAAGCTTGTAAGTCACTGTTAAAATCCCAGCTAAATATGGTTCCAGTGTAAGGATCCTTACCAGGATATGAAAACTGGGAAAGATACAAAGGAAAACAGCATGATTGGTTTTGGGCTTGTTATAAAAATGCTGCAAACTTTGGGCTTGGGAAGTCTTAAAGAGTATGGAGGCAAGCTGTTCAATGAAGGTGTATGTTTCTAACTGTCAATGGAACTGTAGTGTGGAATGACATTAGTAGACAAATAAGCTCGAGGAGAGTTTTTAAAAGTTGGAAGGATCATAAAATGAAGATAAATTTGGAATTCAAGAGGACAAATTGGGGCAAATATTAGTTTATAGGAAGAGGAATTAGTGATTGGAATAATTTACCAAGGGAGGTGTTCCATAGATATGCAAATCTTTTACGAAAATACTAAGTTAATAATGGATAGGGAATGTGCCACCTGAATGATAGCCCTAAATGCAGATCAGTGATGATTGATTGGTTGTTTGATCATTATTTTGATAAACTTACTGCATTGAATAAACAGGAGATCCGCCTTGTCAATCATCATCATCATCATCATCATCTGTTTACCCTCCAGGGTCGGTTTTTCCCTCGGACTCAGCGAGGGATCCCACCTCTACCGCCTCAAGGGCAGTGTCCTGGAGCTTCAGACTCTTGGTCGGGGGATACAACTGGGGATAATGACCAGTACCTCGCCCAGGCGACCTCACCTGCTATGCTGAACAGGGGCCTTGCGGGGGGATGGGAAGTTTGGAAGGGATAGACAAGGAAGAGGGAAGGAAGCGGCCGTGGCCTTAAGTTAGGTACCATCCCGGCATTTGCCTGGAGGAGAAGTGGGAAACCACGGAAAACCACTTCCAGGATGGCTGAGGTGGGAATCGAACCCACCTCGAAAAACAATTTAATATATGTCAATTACTCGTATATGTTTCGAGAACATATCATTTTCTTCTTCAATGATAGTATTTCACAATTTCAATGACTTGATTAAAATAAATACATGTTCAGTTTTCAAAACATGTATGAGTAATTAACATATATTAAATCATATTTTTATTAGTATTGAAAAGGTGGATTCTTTATCTCCTGTTTATTCAGTGCAGTGCATTCATCACTGTAAGGAGTCAATATGGACCAATATAGACTATTAATGTTGTCAAATTTATAGATTCTGATCATTATTTCTTGTACAGTAATAATGCATGCACATAAACAATCGGAAATTAATTTTGCACAACTTTTATTATGTACTGATGGCTAGATGAACCTTCTTCCAAGTTTTATATACCTAATCTGAGATAAAACCCCAAAGAAAATTTGGAATGACATTTGAGAGGAGTATCTGAATTTTCTCTGCTCTCCATCATGGCTGTTCCTAGGGGTATGTGTGACAGTTCAAAGTAAATGTTACCTATTTATCAGCTGTTGCTCTTAGAGACATATCAAATACTTTTCTTTGACTTGTCCTAGACTTTACAAGAAGGGGAAATTTTAGATTAGATTTTACTTCTGAAGAAATAAATCATGAAAGAGAAACATGATTAACTGAAATGCAGCACAAGGTAGTGAGGATTGAGATGGTGATGTCAAATGTAGGGAGTCTTTTGGGGGACTGTGTTCGTATTAACTGCTCAGGCCTCGTGAAGAAGAATATGGTAAAATGTCCCTTATTGACCTTCTGAAACTCTGACAACTTCATGAAAGTTATACAGAATTTACAAATGACAGTCTAGTAATAGTGATTCAACTCATTAATGCAAACCGATCGGTATCCTCAACATCACAAGAAACCATGAGAGGGTGTGGCTTCTAATACAGTAGGTTCATTAAGTGGGTAGAAATAACCCCCAAAGTAAATTTGGAATGATAGCGTACTGTATTTGAGAAGAGAAACTGATCTACTCTTTAAAGAATGACATATTGTAAAGATGTCATCAGATGTGATCCTTGAGGAAAGAGATGCATAATAAGCAATAAAATACGGCCATTAGAATCATTTAAAAAAAAAAAAAAAGAAAGATTTTGTAAAAGTGTTGTAAGTCCCACAAGAAACTTTAGGAAGGACATTCATTTATATAAAATAGCTATTGTTTTGTATGGCTAGTAATACTTCTGTCTCTTTATATAATGGCCAATTCCTGTATTTTTTTCAGATACATCTACATTGCAATTGCAGGAGCTTTGGAAGCTGTGAGCTATGTGATGCCAATTCCGATCCTGCGGTGGGTCGGTCGCCGTCCCACATCTGGGGCTATGTACTTGGTATCTGGAATTTCTCTTCTCTCCATTATGGCTGTTCCTAGAGGTAAGTGTAGCAGTTCAAAGTAAATGTTACCTTTTCATCGGCTGTTGATCTCAGAGATATATAAAAAAATAAATTCTTTGACTTATTTGTTCTATCATGATAGAATAAATAGAATAAATAAGTAATAAATAGAATACTGTATTAACTGTCTTTTCAATAATGTTATGAACATGTAATACCAGTACATAATAATCGATTCATTCATAATGTAGTTTGTAACACTTCTTTTCATATAATATTCACTGTGCTTGAACTATTTGGGTGTATCTGGATCTTAAAATTTTCAAACGATCTTGCCCAAGATAGTGCAACATACAAGTGGCCGTGACCGAATACTGGTTTGGGGAAGTAGACACCATAGACATCCACTTTTTCAAGAGTTTGTCCCTGCGCTTAATTAATGGTCAGACAGAAGGCTAGTCGACTTGGCACATTTCCATCTGTGCGTATGTCGACTCTTTTCTCTTAGCAGCATGTGAGTTATTAGGAACATTCTGCCATCTGTTCAGTATATTTAGAAGCTGTGGAAGATCAGAGAATCGAAGAGTATCTAGTAGAGAATAGTATTCTTCCATGACGAGGCTCTCTGGCTTGACATGGCTTCATGCGATCAAAGTCGACAAACTTGACCATATCGGTCCTTAATTGATCCGTATTGACTCGTAATAGCAATAACGTACAACGGATGATTGGTCCGCCCTGTCAATATATTTTGAGTAATTTATACGTACATGTTTTGGGAGCCTTAACTCCCTTCGTCAGCGTATTTACATCAAAATCTACCTTACCTAAGTTTCAAGATATAACATCTTATCACATTAACATTCAGCATTGTCCTTTCTAACCTCAACTTTAGATACTATATGTACACTTTGCATTTTTGTATAATAATGCCTGTTGTACCTGACACGTAAGGCATGGAACATTTTAATAACACTCTTGAATCGTCCATTCATTCCTCCTGTCCTTTGCACTCATACAACCTGTATCATCATCCTGGATGAATCCACTAGCTGTGTCGACCACTGATGAAATGTTACTTGTCACTGCTTGCATTGTGTTGGCACTATGAAGCTACTATCTTACGTCCAATTTGATATCCTTTTAATATATATTACAACGATGACCATATTCAGTGCAACGAAGGGTTATAACTTCCGACTACACTACAATACTACTTAGTCGTACACTATTTTTTATCCTACAACCCCTAATAAGATAAAAACTGCTGTTAATTACTGAATATCGAAAGTAATACACAAGAACTACACAATTCCAAACTGCAATTAAGCCTATCCTAATTACAACAACAAAATTTTAGTAAGAGTTTCTACGGATACCTTACAATAATAAAATAAGCACACTAAATTCTAATAGGATATTACTCGTATACTACTGTACAGTACACTACAGTAATTTTAAACTACTTTCAGACGTATCCTAATTACGATACCGGTACCTTATGTCACTACTAAGCACAAACAGAAATGAAATTTGGAAGAACTACTGTACTCAAAGATTACTAACAAAGCTAAATGCTTAGACAAATTATTATTAATACTGCGCTCTAATAGATACACACATAAGATAACACACGAATATAGCAGGCAAGATACGGCACTATCTAAATGTACTGTATCTATACTACAATGTATCTACACTACAATTTTCAGCTGAAGTGTGGTTATATGAACTTTTACCACTGGTGGATTAGTATTATTTTCCCTACTACGCGGGACGGAGAATAAAAGTGTCCTTAAATGCTGAGAATAAGAGGTTGTCTAATGTCCAAGGGTTACACAGCAAGTGATATATCTCAGAAATTGATTGATCGTTAATATAATATCTCGTTAAAAATTAGTTGGAATATTCACTGTACACTTTTTTTCACTTCCTGAAAAATTCAGCAATATGAGAAATAGATCAACCAATGTCGTTTTATCAACACTATGTATTCTGCTAGGATAATCTTCAACATTGTCATTATTCTGTTTCTGAGTAGCCCTAAAAACCAAATGATGTAAAACTGCCTGGATGCTTAATTTAAATTTCTTATTTGAAATAAATTGCAATACACTTTCACATTGTTTACAAAATCAAACATGAAACACTATTTTTTTACTACAGTGCACACAGATCTCTAACTTAACACCAAATCATCTTGCAGCATACAAATATTTTCTGACACCGTAATAGAATAATGGACCGCTTTGCACAGTCAGCACCTTATTGGCGTGCTTGCCTAACAGCAATAAGATACAAATCTATTTCATTGAAAATTCTCTTCTTTGCCAAAATATCAGCTTAAGGGGGTTGTGGACTGCCCTCTAAATCCACCCCTGTGTCTTGGCCAGTACAGAAGTGCATAGCTGTTAAACAGACTGCAAAAGGAAGACGTACATGATGCTAGGTAAATAGTTAACTGAGTAACTAACGCAGTATAAGTATAGATGAATGCTGTGCATAAATAGACGAGCATGATGGGTAGAGAAACATTTTATCAGATAGAACTCATGAATGAGAATTAATTATATACAGTAACCATTGAGAATTTCAGTTGTCACAGGTTGTTCTATGTGGAGAGTGCCGAAGTTGAAGTGAGCAGAGATACACATTGCCCATTTCACTTTGCTGAGTGGAATCCTCATGGTTTTAATTTCACATTTTCAAAGACATTTACTGATTAAGTCTTCTCGTATTCTCTTAGATGAACCTTTCTCATTCCTCTATCAATAATTGATGTTTTTTATTATTTCAGATAATTCTATCGTCATCATGTCCATTGCCATGGTCGGTCGACTGTGTATTAGTGCTGTGTACTCGGTAATCGTGCTGTACACAACGGAGTTGTTCCCAACTGTAAATCGTAACACTGCTGTAGGTACTAGCTCAACCATGTCTCACTTGGGTTCCATTGCTGCTCCATACATTGTGGACCTCCTGGTAAGTTTATCTCAATTGACATTACTCTCTGATGCTTTATAATTCATTACCATGCATCACTCTATACGGTTTGTGTTAAGTTCTTCTTCTTCTTCTTCTTCTTCTTCTTCTTATTATTATTATTATTATTATTATTATTATTATTATTATTATTATTATTATTATTATTATTATTATTATTATTATTCATTATTATTATTATTATTATTATTATTATTATTATTATTATTATTATTATTATTATTATTATTATTATTATCCTGGAAATAAATAAACCAGCTCAGTAAACTTAATACCGTTCAAGTACTCGGTTGAGTTGGCGTAGAAAGAGTGTTGCGAAGACAATTGTACAAAATACAATTAGTCTAGATTAGGCATAAGCTGGGACATGATTAGTTGCTACATGATATAATGGAAGGAAGGTTAAGGGAAGAAGCAGTCATAACTAGGGGTAAACGATCTGGGCACCCGCCTGGGGCATCAAGACGAATGGTGGGAGCAAAGAGAGGGACAGAAGTGGGAGATAAAATAGTTGATAAAACTTATTCCTTGTCTGGAACTGGAATCTAGTAAATATTTGAAGTAAAAATGCAAAACTTAATAATTCTAAATTAAAAAAAAAGTCTAAACAGCTTGAGTTATTATTTAAGGTGATATTACTAGGTTCTAACAATTAGCATTTCCCTTAGTACTCCCTCAGTACTGCTGTCATTTTAGTGCATCACACTTTTAGCTCTTTATATATGAAGTGTAAGTACCCGTACTGTATACTGCAAAAACGGGGAATGTCAGGTTGTATAGATTTTTCAGGAAATTAATTTTAAAGTTTGGAACCATATTATTCTGCATTAAGCAAATGAAAATGCATTATTTCTCTTCCATATAGACTATCTAAGTATATGCTACACATCTGATGGACAGCTACGACAGCCTCCTGATATAATATTTTTTTAACAAAACTTACCAGTTTAATGCACTATTTACACCAAGTGGTTCACGACTATATTGAAATTATTAAAAGAACATTTATATATAAATAGACATGAAAACAAGTCATTGTAATTAATAACTAAATTATTTATACCTAATTAAACAAAACACTTACAAAAAATAAATAAACTTTTTGAGTTATGATTGAGTATGAATTTAACAGTTATACAAATACTGTATATACAAGAAAAGGATATAGACATACTTGGACTGTGTGAGACCAAGAAGAGGGGTACAGGAGAGATTTCTCTGAAAGAAGGATACAGGCTGTATTACAGTGGAGGACCTGAAGCCAAAAAATGGAGTGGCCATCATACTTAGAAAAGAAATCCAAGAATATGTGGAATCTACAAAACGCGTCAGCGATAGGATGATGGTGATGAGACTCCAGTTTGAAAATGGCATGAAAGATGTATTTCAGTTGTATGCCCCACAAACAAGTTGCATAGATGAACATCTAGAGGACTTTTAAGAGGAAGTGGAGGGACAGATAGAAGATAAGGAAGTGCTATTGATGGGGGATCTAAATGCACAAGTTGGAATAGAAAGACAAGGAAAGGAAGGTGTTGTAGGGCCCTTTGGATATGGAAATATAAAACCAGAAGGCGAGTTGTTGGTGGATTTCTGCACGAGGAACCAAATGATTGTTGGAAACACCTGGTTTAGGAAGAACAACAGTCAGAAGATTACAAGGTATGGTTGGGAAGATAGACGAGCGAAGACCATGTTTGATTATATAATCATAGAGAAAGAACACCAGAAGAACCTTTTAGATGTTACAACCATGCCTGAAGAAGCCTTTGGTGGAGATCATAGAGTTGTGATGGGAAAACTGAAAGTGGGAAAGATTGAAACACCTCCATTAAGTAGAGAGAAAAGAATTAAAGTATGGAAGCTGAAGGAGAAAAGCATACAAGAAGAATTTCGAAAGGAAATAATACCCTTGGTAACCAGGGTGAAGATTGAGAATATTGAAGATGAATGGAAAATATTTAAGGAAGCACTGGTTGGATGTGCAGAAAAAGTATGTGGTAGAACATCAGGAAATGAGAAAGACAAAGAGACACACTGGTGGAGTGATAACGTAAAGATTAAAGTGAAGGAAAAGAAAATGGCATGGAAAGCATGGAAAACATCTAAGACTGAAGAAAGTAGATAAAATATGTGGAGGCAAAGAATTTAGCCAAGAAAGTAGTGGAGGAAGAAAAGAGGAAAAGCTGGGCCCTATTCACACAGAAATTGAGAGATGATATGCAGGGCAGCAGGAAATTATTGTATGGTAGAAACAAAAAGAGAGATCAAGTAAACACCAGATTTGTGAAAGATGAAGGCAGTATAATATTAACAAAGTCAGAAGAAATAAGAAATAGATGGAGAGAGTATTTTCAGAAAGTTGCTGAACATAAGATCTAATGACAGTCAATCAATGGACCACCAGGAAAGGCCACCAGTTGATGAAGAAATGGAAAAATAAATGGCAATGAATGAAATTGAAATAGCAGTAATAAAGATGAAGAATGGAAAAACTGCTGGAATAGGTGAAATTTCAGTGGAGGTGATAAAGGCAGCTGGAGCTGTAGGCCTGCAGTGGACATGTCGAGTTCTCAAGATTGTCTGGGAGAATAAGGAGGTCCCTGAGGATTGGCAAAAAGGAATAATTACCCCAATTTTGAGGAAAGGCAACAAGAAAGTATTGAAGAACTACAGGGGAATTACTCTGATATCCAATGTTGCTAAGATAATGGAGAGGATACTGGAAAGTAGGATAAAGTTCTGGGTTGAAAATCAGATACAGGAAAATCAGTTTGGTTTCATAAGTGCAAGGTCAACAATAGAGCCCATTTTCATCATGAGACAACTAATGGAAAAGCAATGGGAGTATGGGAATGATATGGTGATGGCATTCATTGACACTAAAAGGGCATATGACAGTGTCCCCAGGACTAAAGTTTGGGACAGTCTGGTGCAAAAAGAATTGGACAGGGATTAATAAAAATTATCATGGCAAAGTACAAGGAATGTTGTAGTTGCGTGCAAACACAAGTTGGTGGGATAAGCTGGTTCAAAATCACTAGTGGGCTGAGACAGGGAAGTGTTCTATCACCAATCCTGTTTACAATAGTAATGGATGACATCATGAGAACAGCAAAAGCAGCATATGGAGGAAGAGAAATGAACATGTTGTATTTGCAGATGATATTGTGAATTGGGGAGAAGAGGACATGAATGTTCAAGAACAGTTGGATGTGGTGAATGGGAATATCGAAGAATGTGGATTGAAAATAAGTGTAGAAAAGAGTAAAACTCTTGTTATGACTAGAGGGGAGAAAGAAGGGAAAGGTCAAATTAGACTTGCAGACAAGCCCCTGGAAGTAGTAGAGACATTCAAATACCTGTGGAGTGAATTAATGGAGAATGCTTGACTGGATGCTGAAATTAGTAAGAGGATTCAAGCTGGAAGCTGTTTCTGTCATAGTGTAAGAAACATGTTATGGGACAAAGATGTGCCATTGGAATCAAAGGAAACTATGTACAAAATGTATTACGTAGCCATAACAACTTACAGAGCAGAAACTTGGACAGTGACAAAGAAGGATGAGAGTTGAATACAGGCAGCCGAAATGAAGTTCTTGAGGTGTATAATACAGAAGAGTAGAAGAGACAAAATAAGGAATGAGAAAATCTGGGAAGCAATTGGAGTGGAAAAAATGAGTGATAGAATAGAGAAGAGCTGACTAAGATGGTTTGGGCACATAAAGCGAATGAGTGTTGAAGGAATGCCAAATAAGGTGACGGAAATGCAAATGCAAGGAAGGAGAGGCTGCGGGTGACCACAATTGAGATGGAAGGACACAATACAACGCAGTATTAGAGAAAGAAACCTAGACTGGGACAAGTGTTGGAGGAGGAGTGGTGGAAAGACCGAAGAAAGTGGAGAGGAACCACATTTGCCCCTACCCGGCTCACAGCTAGATAAAGGGAAATGATGACATATATATACAGTGGAACCTCGATTATCCGTTCCCGGAAAATACGTTTTCCCGGAATATGCGCTCAAATTACGTGGTCCCGCGAGCATCGTAATTAAATCACGTTGTAAAAGTCCCGCATTATCCGTTCCTCGAAAAAACGATTTCCCGGATCAACCGTCCAGAAATTCCAGTCCCATCAACGCTAAATCCTCGATCAATCGTTTTTTAATAAACTGTCTCTCTCGAAAGGACGGCTATGGCATACCGGTATTTATAGATCTTGGCGTTAACGCCCCGTGTTTGCGATAATTAAAGCAAGTACCGGTACCTACTGGAAAAGCGATCGGCGGGGAACTTGCATAAGGGACCATCTTAGCATCGCATTCGGGTGGTATTGTTTAGAGAATGTCGGAAAATCATAAAGCAAAGACTGGCCACAACAATTGCAAGGAGACACGGCGCATTTCGAGAGCTCTGTTTGAAGACGGAACGAGTTTCGTCAAATGTTCGCACTTGTAAAACGTCCATATTATGTCCAGGGTTAGATGTTTATATGTTTACATTTTTTTCGATCGTACTGCCGAACAGGTTTACGGCACTTTGCTCAGGGCACTGTAGAGTAACTGGGCTTTCAGGCAGGAATCGAAATTGCTCCTTCTTAACACAAATCCTGTATTTTTTATATTATCGTACATGATCATGGTAGCGAGACCAGAACAGATGCTGCACCTTACATTAAAAAAAAAAAAAAAAAAAAAAAAAAAAAAAAAAAGCCATGGGCGGTCTTGGGATTGCCTATTACTGTTTAGGTCCTAATGTATGACTGAGAATTCTACGTTTTCGTGTTAAAATACCAAAAAACGCAGTCGTTTTATTCGCGCACATTACATTTTAAATGGTTGATATTATTTCCAACTCGTACTGACACGTGCAGCGAACGCGCTTTCCAGATGACCTCAAGGTCACGAATAACCGTAATTTCCAAAGTTTTGATGATATTTCTTTTATCTTTCCAATTTGACTGGATTTGTGACGCGCAGAACTGAATATAATGCATTCGAGAACTTTTAAGAATCGATACTTACATTCGAAACCATGTTTTCGAGCTCAACATAACCTTTAAAAGTCGATGTAGGCCTAATTTGCGCGGTACGAGATTTCCAGAAACTGACTACGAACTGCATACCGGAGACCAAATTACAATGAAAGATTAAGAAATGAAGGGATTTCGCCATCATTTTGGGAGCTTTTGTGTCTAATGTGCTTTATTTTATTAGATGAGAGAATTAAAAAGCTACTTGTTGTCGATTGTCGTTTGGCTTGGCGTTATTAGATTTTTCGAAGAGTTTGGCTAGCCTAATCAAAGTTGCTGGGAACTGACGAAGATTCCCCTGTAAAATTGAATATAAAGTATCGAGATTTTGAACTCTCGTACCGGTAATTAATGCGGTTTCGCGGTCTAACATGCCTGCCTCTCATCCAGAGGGCCCGGGTTCGATTGCGACCAGGTCAGGCAATTTTATCTGGATATACGTCTGGTTCCAGCTCCACTCAGCCTACGTGATTACCTTTAGTTGTGGAGCTATCTAATGGTGAGATGGCGACCCCGATCTACAGAGCCAGGAATATCGGCCGAGAGGATTCGTCGCCCTGACCATGCGCCCTCGTAATCTGCAGGCCTTCGGGCTGAGCAGCGGTCGCTTGGCAGGCAAAGTCCCAATGGGGCTGTAGTTTGGTTTGGTTTAGGAGTTTTTGTAAGATTATAATTATACATATTTCATTTTTGTGATGTTTAGCCAAATTGTTGATGGTTTTCATTCAATCCCGGATTTTCTGTTTTCCCGTGTTGTACGTTTTATTTTCATGGTCCCTCGAAAAACGGAGAATCGAGGTTTCACTGTATATATAATAGAGTTTTGTTTGTATATTGCTCATAATTAAAACAGAATGGTACAGTATTTCTGTATCGGTAGTGTCCACAGTAAAAAAGAAAGGCAATTTTTAATTTTCCATAATCTCTGTATGTACAGTAGAGTCTCGCTCAACCGACCTTCGCTTATCCGACACTCCGTGTTATCCGACACTGGTAGGCTTAATTTGAACTTTAGGTGGATGCAATTCTGGGACACGGGGTGTGGAGGGTGTGACTGTGTGACAAGCACTAGCAGTCATGCGGTAGGATTTTGCAATGTAGTATTGGTTAGGTGCGGATGTTATAGTTTTCATATCCTCTGTGAGTATGGCGAGTAAACGTAAGAAAGTGATTGTTTCTGTGGAAGACAAGTAGAGTGGGTTAAAGAGACTGGACAAAGGAGAAACTCTCCAAAAAATGGCTTCAGATTATGGTGTTGGACGTGTTACAGTGGGAGACTGGAAACATACGAGGGAATAAATTGAAAAGTGGTGCTCTACGAGAGCAACAAGTGATGCACTGAAAATTAGAAAGAAAAAAACAATGAAAAATGTGAGTACGAAAAAGTAAGCGAAGCACTATTTCTTTGGTTCACTAAAAACCAGGAAAAGGGCTTGTCAATATCTGGCCCCATTCTGCAAGAAATGGCGGTGTATATCCAGAAGGAGTTTAATAAAGGGACCCTAATTTTACTGCTATTGCTGGGTGGCTTGATCGGTGGGAAAAACGGTACGGCATTGGGCAGCTTAATATCTGTGGAGAAGAACTGTCAGCTAAATCCGATGAGGTTGTGAAATTTAAAATACAATTTCAAGAAATAATTCTTGCTAAAGGATTAACCGGTGATCAGATTTTTAATTGTGATTAGACTGGGCTGATTTTCAAGATGCTGACATCAAAACTCTTGCAGCCCAAGCCAAGACGTCTGCATCTGGCTACAGGCGTAGTAAGAAAAGAGTACTGCATCTACTGTACAATTGAATTAATAAGACAATAAATAGAGTCCCGTAAAACATAGTACATAATACAGTATAGCCTTCCTGTTTGTTTTAGTTCGTTTTCAAAGTTATTCTGTATTATCCGACATTTTCGGTGATCCGACATACTCCAGGTCCCGTTTAGGTCGGATAATCGAGACTCTACTGTATGTATGTATGCATGTATGCATGTATGCATGCATGTATGCATGTATGTATGTATGTATGTATGTATGTATGTATGTATGTATGTACATCACAAGAAAATGGATAAACAGTATTTAGTGAAAATTGGTATACAAAATTGGGAAGTAAGACACTATAATCTTAGCTATAGGACATTTTATTTCTGCTAAGTGAAACGGTAGTTTAGGGGAAGGCCTAAAATGTAATTCTCAAATATCTATGTTGTTATTGACCCTATCAATGAACACTACATAAGAAAAGTTATAGATAGTACAGTTTATGATCACTTAGGTATTATCACAGCAGGTATGGTACAATTGTATAACGGAGATATTCATCAGTTTAGATTTTTGTTGCTTAGTCCATATCAACACCGAGCCACAAAAATATGGCTGAAGATAATTTAATGAAAACTGGTATATAAAGTCGGGCAATAAGGCAATGTAGTCTAGGCTATAAATATATTCATGCTGGGTGAAATGGTAGTTTAGGGGAAGGCCTAAAATTGAATTCTCAAATAGTGATGTTATTGATAAATACTACCTAACAAAAGTTTACAATTTCTGATGATTTATGTCTAATACCGTTTTACCATACCAGCTGTTATAACAGACTTTTGTTGCTTAGTCCATGTCAATGCTGAACATCGCTAACATGGAAATATTGTTCAGTTGTGGTGGTGCTTTTGTCGTGATTGTCTTGACGTGAAAAACCGCGTGCTCATCTGCCCATATCGACAAGGAAAATTGTATAGATAACTATCAAAATGAGAAAGAGCCATGAAGGAACATCATGAAAGCAGGAAGGAAGATTCCCTGTACATTGGATGCCCTAATATCACAGTCAGAAGAAAATTACAGTAGATGTGAAGGCTTACAATATGGAAAGGCCATAAAATTGATCAGTAATAATACAGTACTGTATTACATTGACTATTCTTTTGTTGTAATGTTCGTTGTCTTTTCTGCTGCCACTGATCTTGGATAGATGGTATTACTGTTACGTGCCAAGTAGAACAGCCTGCCTGAATATTGGTGAGAAATAGCTGAGGAGTTAGATAACTTTCTTTTTTTAGCATGCCATTTCTTTGGTTCATACAGCCTGCTGATAAGCTCGGCCCATAGGAAGCACGCTACAGTGGCATTGGCTGAACATGACATACAAGTTCGTGGCGCCCTTCATCAGTAATGCTGAAATTCAATATGGTGTTGGCCCATCCTTAGCCTTGATGACACTTCCACTCTCGCAGGCATACGTTCAATCAGGTGCTGGAAGTTTGCTTGGGGAATGGCAGCCCATTCTTCACGGAGCGCTGCACTGAGGAGAGGTAGCAATGTCGGTCGGTGAGGCCTGGCATAAAGTCGGCGTTCCTAAACATCCCAAAGGTGTTCTATAGGATTCAGGTCGGGACTCTGTGCAGGCCAGTACATGACAGGGATATTATTATTGTGTAACCATTCCACCACAGGCCGTGCATTATGATCAGGTGCTCGATCATGTTAAAAGATGCAATTGCCATCCCCGAAGTGCTCTTCAACAGTGGGAAGCAAGGTGCTTAAAACATCAGTGTAGGCCTGTGCTGTGATAGTACCACACAAAACAACAAGGGGTGCAAGCCCCCTCCATAAAAAGCATAACCACACCATAACACCACCCACCGCCTCCGAATTTTACTGTTGGCACTACACATGCTGGCAGATGACGCTCACCAGGCATTCGCCATACCCACACCCTGCCATCAGATCGCCACATTGTGTACTGTGATTCGTCACTCCACACAACGTTTTTCCACTGTTCAATCGTCCAATGTTTACGCTCCTTACACCAAGCGAGGCGTTGTTTGGCATTGACCTGCGTGGTGTGTGGCTTATGGGCAGCCGCTCGACCATGAAATCCAAGTTTTCTCACCTACCGCCGAACTGTCATAATACTTGGAGTGGATCCTGATGTAGTTTGGAATTCCTGTGTGATGGTCTGGATAGATGCCTGCCTATTACACTTTACGATACTCTTCAACTGTCGGCGGTCTCCATCAGTCAACAGACGAGGTCAGCCTGTACGTTTTTATGCTGTACATGTTCACGTTTCCATGTGTGGAAATCTTGCGTATAGATTTCAGACACAAGTGACACCCAATCACCTGACCACATGCAAAGTCCCTGAGTTCTGCGGAGCACCTCATTCTGCTCTCTCATGATGTCTAATGACTACTGAGGTCACTGATATGGAGTATCTGGCAGTAGGTGGCAGCACAATGCACCTAAGATGGAAAACGTATGTTTTCGGTGGTGTCCGGATACTTTTGATCACATAGTGTATCTAAATTGTTTATAACTAAACTGAAAGTATACAAAAAGGAACTCGTCTATTTGAATCATGGTTATACATGAATTTAACAAGAGTCAGCGAGTTACTTCAGGAGGATATAAGAGATAAATAATTTGATTAGTAATAATTAGTCATTTAGTTACAGAAGAACACCCAAACAGCTACTTTGAATGCATTTCCACTTTTTATAGCCCTGATATTCTTAGGAATTTTGTTCCATTTATAAGATGTGAAAATTATGAAGGAATTGGTGAACGTAGTAGTTCTGTGGGTCAGCAGTGCAAGAAGGGCAGTGTTATGTGCTTGGGTATATCTGTCATGGTGTGAGGAGAGGTAATTGAAGGAATTTCTCAGGTAGGTAGGTTGTGAAGTGTTTAGTATTTACAAAGGATACTTAGGGAGTGATAAGTACATCATACGCTTAAATGTGGCCAAGATAAGCGTGTAAATTATGGCAATACATGGTCGAAATACCTTAGATTGCATATGTACCATACACTGGTTCTGTCCTCGTTGTAATTGATTTTTTAGGATCACACCTGCGTTCCTGTACATAACATTGCAGTAATCAAACTGTGGCAAAACAAGTGCTTCGACCATTGTTCCTTTTAGTTTCTCTGAAAAAATGTATTTTAAGCGGTTTAGAGAGTGAAGAGAAGAAAATACCAGGTTCATTATCCTAGAAATATGGGCAGTCTAGGGCAAGTTTTCATCCAGGATAATGCCAAGGCATTTCACTATGGATGTAAGTGGAATTCTACTGCCACAAATTATAATGAGGGGAGGATCCATATGGTTAATTTTAGATAAGAGCTTGGGATAGCCTAGAAATATTGTTTGAGATTTAGAAGGGTTAAGTTTTAGACTGCACAATTAAGACCATGACGTTATGGAAAGAAGGTCTTTATTTAGACAATCTACAGCTAAGCAAAGGTCATCCAGAGCCACATATACATAAATCTGTTTCATCAGCATAAAGATGATGTTTGCAATACTTCAAATTATGAGAGATGCAAGTGACATATAAGAAAAATAGAAGAGGACCCAACACAGAACCCTGTGATACATCACACTTCAGAGTATACTTCAGAATACATTGTCATCATTTGTGAAGATAAGAATATATTCACGATAAGGCACTGTTTGAAAAGTGAAGAGAATGTAATTTGGACAGTAAAATGACAAAAGTCCACAGTATCGAATCTTTCCGTAAGTCCAGCAGTACAAAAATGGTTCTGTCTTTTGTCCATTGCCTTACATATGTCGCTAGTAACCTTTATCTTGGGAGCAGTAGTAGTACTGTGCCCTAGTTGGAAACTTGACTGTAGAGGATCTTGTAGATTATAGCTGTTCAAGTAGTGTTTGTTATTTGTTCATTACGGTAACAATGTACTAAAGTGCTTTAAATAAAGCATATAAAATGCTGATTGGAAGAAGTTGCAAGAAGAACTGGTATTTTTTCTATAGCCCGTACTTTTGCTTGTTTCCAGACAGGAGGAAATGTCTCTTCAAGAATAGACGAGTTAAAGATGTGAATTATTACAGAAAGTATGACTTCAAGTATTAGATTTATCATGTCAATTTGCAGTAATATCAGGTCCTTTGGCTTTTGATTTTGCATTTCATTGTGTTTCTCATTTGAGAATATGTATGGGCTTATGATCAAATTTGTCTCTGTCAGTATGCTGAGTAGAATAGTCTCTGCAAGCACTACGATTAGTGGCAACTGGAGCACTGTAAAGTGGTCATTGAGTTTGTCAAGAGGGATGATTGCATCTGGAGAGGAAAATGGTTTAATTAAATTAGTTCGCAATACTGAACCCTTATTGTCCTTACTATGAGGGGGGATTTTTGTACAGTTCTCTTTCATTCAGACCCCTAAACTTCTTAGCCATTACAAATCTTTGAACTTTTGCCATGAAATAGACAACAAATTCAAAATGGAATTCTTCCATCACATCAGTGTTTTTATTGTAACTTTTAAGTTCCTTATTACTTCAGCTCAATTATTCACATTCGAGAGCTAATCTTTACTGGTTTCCGAAGATGTCATTGTAATTACTAATCATAAAACTTTGAAACAAAGCTAGTCTTCTACATTGTGATACTTCATATATTAATTTGCTGCTACATTAGCTCAAGTGCCCAAACGCATCAGCAGTTTCAATCCTTCATTGAAGAAAAAGTGATTCATGGTCTATAGATGTATCATGGTTTTGTTGGGTAAGGTGACTCTGTAAATAATGTTCTAAAATGAAGCAGTCTTTGAATTATTTGAAGCAAGCAAAGCCAAGACCCTTGGAGGCTTTTGTTACCTGTAACCTTGGCACCAAAACAAATGGAGTTGTAAACTTTATACCAAGCCACCTTGCCCCTAGGAATTGATCTGATGCAGATTTTGGTGTTAGTTGGATGAACGTCAGAGCCATGTGTTTCTCCAGAAGTGGAAATCTCATTTCTAAAGTCATCAACTTTCTAAAAGGGAGTTGAACACACATCCTTCCAGGTGAACTATGCATACCTTTAATATCTCAGCCAGGCAGCCCCTCTCCTGTTAACTCATCAAGTAATTTCCTAATGTAAAAAAGAAAGATTTCCCTCAACTGATGACATCTGTTCACAAATGTCAAGCAACCACAGCGATCCTGAACCCTAAATGGAAGGCAAATTATTCAAAAGATTTGTAACTACTCTATAGAATAAAATGACCCACAGCAATATTGTGAATGGCACAAATCAGAATCTGCAGCCAATCAGTATTTGTACTTATTTAACCTTTCATTGAAAGAATGAAAGATTTATTTCTGGCCTAGGTTGAAGTACAGTCTCAAGGAAATTCATCTGAATGTACCAACATATACATTTTATGTTCATTTTGTACCTATTCATTTATTAAATACATTTATGTTATATTTTTGGGTTTATAAGTTACATTACATGATTTGGCATAACATCCACAATCTTTGAGCACTGAACCCTCTGCCCTTCAGTGTGCTGAATGTAACAACGTATACATTTTATGTTCATTTTGCACCTATTCATTTATTAAATACATTTAATCTTTCTTAATAGCTAAAATGTTATATTTTTGGGTTTATAAGTTACATTACATGATTTGGCATAACATCCACAATCTTTGAGCACTGAACCCTCTGCCCTTCAGTGTGACATTCATCGAAGAAAATAACCCCTTTCCAATGTTCTGTTGTCCAATCCTGATGACAGTATTCTCACAAGAAACATTTTCTGTATATTTCCCACACTAGGAGGTGTTTCTGTGGAGATTTGTTTGTTTTCCTTCCATGTGCTAGTAGTCTAGGCCTATTAGTCATGTGCAAATTCACTCTCACATCACCCTATTCATGAGCCTATTCCACAGCAGTGAGCGTGGGGTTTAATTTTTTCTTGTGAAGAGAAAGCGGTCATCATTTTTGGTGTAGTTTTTCTTTTTCCAGGGTGATATTGAGTCAGTTTGTTTGTGCCCCTGAATAATTCAATTTACTGTGTTTCACAAAAAGAAACTATCTCTCTTTGTGTCATAGAAGTATCCTGTGATTATGATACAATTGCAATACATTTACTAGGACAGATATTATGAATCTCCCAAGGTAACCTCAAAATTTCTCAATACACCACTTACAAATAAATGCCCTTTGAATGTAAAATGATCATCATACGTGACACTTAGCAATTACTATTCTGTCAGCAAACATTCCGTAATCTAGGAATAATCAATGTGCCAATCATTACAAAAATTATAAAACAAAGAAACCCTGTTTGTATTTAGGTAGGTATTGATTTATTGGCACATGACTATATGTTAAGTTTGTACTCCTTATAAATATCTTGAGACAATAACTTTGTCATATGTTTAAGCTTCATTGTGATCCATATTGAAAGTAATTACATATAATAGGGTAAATTGGTCCAAATATTCAATACATATTGTCCCCTTTCCGGTATCGCTCACTCGACGAACACAAGGTACCTCAACATGGTACGTTCATGAGGGCCGAATTCACTATTTCAAGGCATTTAATTAATTTTTTTAATAAGGGGAATGTGGCTGGATAGGCTTGTGGTAAAAATGAAATGCAAATGTATAAAACACTGCTTGCCTTTATTAATAACAAAATTAAAATCAAATATTATGCTTCTTGTAATAATGACTCAAAAACTTACAAATCTGAATTCTTCACTTTCAGTTGAATTTATAGAAATTAAGTAATTTATTGGAATACTAGCAAGATACCCGTGCTTCGCTATGGTATTACACTGAAGTTTATAACTGAATGCTTATTGTTTTATATATAATCCGCCGAAATTCGTGATCTTCCTCGTTTTCTGAGAGAATCCGCCAAAATTCACGATCTGACTCGTTTTCTAATAGATTACAGCAAGTTTCCTCCCATTTTTCAATCTTTCTTTCCAGGAATCGATTTTGTACATCCCGGGCTAGGTCCAGGTATTCCACTCGGTCAGTTGGCTCCCTAAATCTTTGGCATCTTTTCCTATAAGCATTTTTTAGTAAGGATCAAATCCTTCAGGAGATCCAGCGTGGTGTCGTCTTGGGTGCCTTGACGGTACTGAACCCGTGGCCGGACTGCATTCTTAGTCATTACCCGTCCAGGACCCGTTTCCAGCGCGGTCCGCATATTTGACGACGGTCCAGTCAGGGCCTCTCAAACACCCAAAATCTCTCGCGTGCAAATCTAGGCGCAAGAGCTCCGTGCACTGTGCATCGCTCCCGCTCGGCATGGCTCAGACCAACGCTTCGTCTCTGGGCTACTCGGCTAAGCTCGGTGCAACTCATTTCAATTTGGCTCGGATTTGGAGCGCTACGCAGCTAGTAAGGAAGAGGGAGACAGGGGGAGCGAGCGAGACAAGCGTGGGGAAAGAGAGAGACCGCCTATTGTTCTAAATCGAGGAGTGGGGGTCTGCACTCTGGTCAACCAAGCAAAGTCGTCTTTTGCACCGTGCACAGTGCATGCACCAAGCGCATGCACCCTGAGAGGCCCTGGTCCAGAACATTATTATTATTATTATTATTATTATTATTATTATTATTATTATTATTATTATTATTATTGATGTTCTGGACCCCACAGCAAGATGGAAGACAGCTACTTGGCAGTAAATTACATCTGCTGCCATTGTCGCGCCTAGGAAAGTGTGCAGGATTTCTGGTGATACGAATGACATATATCCGTGCATTATTGATCTTATTATAGAGGTGAAGGATTGGATGGTCAATCTCACTCCTATCGTATATTCCAAATGTGTTTAAATTTTTATTTATATGCCAGGAGAATCTACTGTAATCTAAAAACGTTCTCCGAAGGAAAGGATGGCTCTTGAAAACGAACCCAGGAATGATTAAAAATGATCGGTTTATGATCAGAATAAGTACATAAAAAATCTACAGCCTGTTTCCAGTCATTCGACAGGGTCAGGAATGGAATGAATAAAGTCCCCATCTAGCGGCGACAATAGGAATTGTGCCGGCCTGTCGCACTCCTCTGGGGCAATGATAAATGAATGACAAAGGAAATGAAATGATATTGGACAGTGTTGCTGGAATGAATGATGACAGGGAAAACTGAGTATCCGGAGAAAAACCTGTCCCGCCTCCGTTTGGTCCAGCACGAATGTCACATGGAGTGACCGGGATTTGAACGACGGAACCCAACTGTGAGAGGCCGGCGCGCTGCCGCCTGAGCAACGAAGGCTCCTTATAAGTACATTATGAACAGTAAAATCAATTGATCTCATCTCCTTTTACACCCCACCGCCGTTAAGTTTATTTACCCCCCCCCCCCCACGAAAAAGGAAGGCGTGTTTCTTTATGTTTAAGGGAGATTCCAAACACCAATGTTCACGTCTATTACCTTCAGTTTCGAGATATAAGTATCCCCATAAAAATAATTCACTTTTTCACTTCCTTTCACCCCCCCCCCCCCAAATGAATTTTCCGGCAAAAAATACTTGTTTAATAGTAAAGGATCTTCTAAACACCAATTATCACGACTCTTACTTCTTCAGTTTCTTATTTATGTGTCCTCATGAAAGGAATTCAACTCCTTTTCACTCCCGCCCCCCAAGATGACTCCCTCTCCCCCAAAACGCGTTTTTCTTTGTTTTTAAAGGAGATCCAAATCCCAATTTTCACGGCTGTAACAACTTCAGTTTTTATTAGATGTAAGTATTCTCATACAATTAAGTCAATTAATTTTTCAATTCCTTCACCTCCCCCCCCCCCGCCCCTTCATTGGATTTTCCGAGAAAACATGTTTCCTTACTTTTAAAGCAGATTCAAAATATCAAATTTCACGTCTGTTACATCTTCATTTTTGAGATATCAGTAGCTTAATTAAAATAATTCAACACCATTTTCAGTCACTTTTACCCCCCCCCCCCTTCTCACCCAAGTGATATTTCCGAAAACTAAAAATGCACGTTCCTTTATTTTTAATAGAGATAAAAATTACCATTTCTCACTTCTGTAACATGTTATGTTTTTTGAGATATACAGTAGAAATTCTCATTTTAAAATTTCACCCCCTTTTTAATTCCCATTAAGTGGAGTTTCCAAAAACAAATCACCTATGTTTCTTTACATTTACAGGAGATTTCAAATACCACTTTTTACGTCTGTAACATTTTATGTTTCTCAGATATTCTGTAGACATATTCTTTCAAAAAACTCACCCCAATTTGTCACTCCATTTAACTGCCATTAATTGGATTTTCCAAAAACAAAAAAATACGTGTTTCTTTATTTTTAAAGGAGGTGCCATATACAAATTTTCAATTCTGTAATATCTTCAGTTTCTGAGTTATATGTATCCTCATTAAAGGCACTCAACCCATTATTCACCCTTTTTCACCCCTCCTATTGGGATTTAGAGAAAACAAGAAAATACATATTCCTTTATTTTTAAAGGAGATTCCAAATATCACTTTTTATGTCTGCAACATTTTACGTTTCTCAGATATTCAGTAGACATAGTCTTTCAAAAAACTCATCCCAATTTGTCACTCCTGTTTAACAGCAATTAATTGGATTTTCCAAAAGCAAAGAAATACTTGTTATTTTTAAAAGAGATTCATATATACAAATTTTCAGTTCTGTAATATCTTAAGTTTCTGAGATATATGTATCCTCATTAAAGGCATTCAACCCATTTTTCACCCCTTTTCACCCCTCCTATTGGGATTTTCCAAAAACAAAAAAATACGCGTTTCTTTATTTTTAATGAAGATTCTAAATACCAATTTTTACATCTGTAAACTTTCAAAGTTTACAGATATACTGTAAACTTTCAAAGTTTACAGATATAGATACACTCATTTTAAAAATTCACCCCCCTTTTCACCCTCCCATTAATTGGATTTTCCAAAAACAAAAAAATATGTGTTTCTTTTTTTTTTTTAAAGAGATCAAAAGTACCAATTTTCAGGTCTGTAATATCTTCAGTTTCTGAGATATAAGTACCGGTATCCTGATTAAAGGCATTCAACCCCCTTTTTCACCCTTTTTCCCCCCCTGCTATTGGGATTTTCTGAAAAAGAAAATGCATGTTTCCTTATTTTTAAAGAAGATTCTAAATACCAATTTTTACTTCTGTAAACTTAAAGTTTTGAGATATAGATACACTCATTTTAAAATTTCACCCCCCTTTTCACCCCCTTAGCAACAGAATATCCAAGAATCCTCTCTTAGCGAGCACCTACATCTTAATATGAATGTATCCCCAAAATTTCATTTCTTTATGGCTAGTAGTTTTGGCTCGGCAATGATGAATCAGTCAGTCAGTCAGTCAGTCAGTCAGGACAAGTTATTTTATATATATAGATATTGAAGTTTTTTTTTCACTATCATTGGCCTCGTTGCAGTTTAAGAAACTGAAAATTCATCAGAAATACCCTCAATTAGTGATATTACTTCATGCATCTCACAAATAAACATTCTGTGTTAACGTGACAAAAAACATTTCACCATGTGGTAAAATTCTATACTAGTTTCTTCAAAATCTGAATTATAAATTAGTCCTAGGAAATAATTTTTTTCATCACCATGAAATATTTCTCTTTGACCATGTTGTCAAATTCAACACTTTCTTCCTCAACTACCACTACAAATTTCTGTACAAGATATGATATGCATATGACCATATGACTTGTAGAGCCTTAAATGATATTACTTAAAAAGTTGAATGAGTAGGGGACATTGGTAAAATAGGCCCCGGACATCTTTTCTGGCTTAAATACACGATCCACATTGACAGTCGCAAACACAGGACTACTGTTCCAGTTGGCCTATTTTACAGCAACTTTTTAAGTACAGAATTTTTTTGCTAGTTGCTTTACGTTGCACCGACATAGATACGTCTTATGGCGACGATGGGACAGGAAAGGGCTAGGAGTGGGAAGGAAGCAGCCGTGGCCTTAATTAAGGTAAACCATGGAAAACCATTTTCAGGGCTGCCGACAGTGGGGTTTGAACCTACTATCTCCCGAATACTGGCTATTGGCTGCACTTAAGCGACTGCAGCTATCGAGCTCAGTAAGTATATAATTTAAGGCTCTACAAAGTCATATGCCTTAAATCAAGGACAAGAGTGTTCCCACAACTATCATGGTGCCACTAATGTTAAAGAGAGAGTCTTGGCATGCACTATTTTAGATGTGCTCTATTTCATGTTTGTAGGCTAATATGACTATATACATCTGAAGATGACCCTAAGGGTCAAAACTAGTACAAAAATCATTTTCAGTGAGAATATATCAGATTTATGGAAATGTAGTTATATTTGGCATTGTATACATGTACCCTATCATATGTAGACAATAACTTTGTTCACTTCCCTGCTCCATCCTTCCACCTCACCTACTGACTTACTGAACCGAGCTGAAATGGATAACTCTATTTCCTGCCTGATGTTTAGTTAAATTTTCAACTTGTATGTGAATATATTCAGTAGCGAATATTTAAGATTAACTTAAATATTATATTTGAGTGGTCCGCTATTCAATACATATATAATTTACTAGCAAGATACCCGTGCTTTGCTACGGTATTATACTGAAATTTATAATTGAATGCTTATTGTTTTAGATATATAATCCGCCGAAATTCGCGATCTGACCAGTTTTCTGCGAGAATCCGCCAAAATTCGCGATCTGACTCGTTTTCTAATAGATTACGGCAAGTTTCCTCCCATTTTTCAATCTTTCTTTCCAGCAAACGATTTCGTACTTCCCGGGCTAGGTCCAGGTATTCCACCCAGTTAGTTGGGTCCCTAAATCTTTGCCATCTTTTCCTATAAGCATTTTTAATATGAATCAAATCCTTCAGGGGATCTGTCGTGGTGTCGTCTTGGGTGCCTTGGCGGTAGCCTACTGAACCTGCGGCCGGACTGCATTCTTAGTCATTAGCCGTCCAGGACCCGTTTCCAGCGTGGTCCGCACATGTGACGACGGTCCAGAACATTATTATTATTATTATTATTATTATTATTATTATTATTATTATTATTATTATTATTATTATTATTATTATTATTATTATATGTTCTGGACCCCACAGCAATATGCAAGACCGCTACTTGGCGGTAAATTACATCTGCTGCCATTGTCATTGTTGACAATGTGGCCAGCACCATTGTCGCGGGTAGGCAAGTGTGCGGGATTTCTGGCGATACGAATGACATACCTCCGTGTATTAGTGACCTTATTATAGAGGTGAACAATTTGACGGTCAATATCATTCCTATCGTTTATTTCAAATGTGTTTAAATTTTTATATGCCAGGAGAATCTACTCTAATCTAAGAACGTTCTCCGAAGGAAAAGATGGCTGTTGAAAAAGAACCCAGGAAAGATTAAAAATGATCGGTTTATGATCAGAATAAGTACATCGAAAGTCAACAGCCTGTTTCCTATCATTCGACAGGATCAGGGATGGAATGAATAAAGCCCCATCTAGCGGCGACAATATGAATTGTGCCGGCTGCCGAAGCTCCCCTCTGGGGCAATGATCGATGAGTGACAAATGAAATCATATATTGGACAGTGTTGCTGGAATTAATGATGACAGGGAAAGCCGGAGTATCCGGAGAAAAACCTGTCCCGCCGCCATTTTGTCCAGCACGAATGTCACATGGAGTGACCGGGATTTGAAACACGGAACCCAGCTGTGAGAGGCCGGCGCTCTGCCGCCTGAGCAACGGAGGCTCCTTATAAGTACATTATGAACAGTAAAATCAATTGGCCTCACCGCCTTTTACACCCCACCGCCGTTAAGTTTATTTACCCCCACCCCCAAAAAATTAAAAGAAGGTGTGTTTCTTTATGTTTAAAGGAGATTCCAAATACCAATGTTTACATTTATTACCTTCAGTTTTGAGATATAAGTATCCCCTTAAAAATAATTCACTTAACTTCCTTTCACACTCCCCCCCTCACAAATTGATATTAAGACAAAAAATACTTGTTCCTTTAATAGTAAAGGATCTTCTAAATACCAATTATCACCACTCTAACCTCTTTAGTTTTTGATTTATGTGTCCTCATGAAAGGAATTCAGCTCCTTTTCACTCCCCCCCAAGGTTATTTCCCCCCCCCCCAAAACGCGCTTTTCTTTGTTTTTAAAAGAGATCAAAATACCAATTTTCACGTCTGTAACAACTTTAGTTTTTATTAGATGTATGTATTCTCATACAATTAAGTCAATTAATTTTTTCAATCCTTTAACCCCCCAAACGCCCTTCGTTGGATTTTCCGAGAATACATGTTTGTTTACGTTTAAAGCAGATTCCAAAAATCAAATTTCACGTGCGTAAAATCTTCATTTTTGAGATATCAGTAGCCTAATTAAAAGAATTCAACACCATTTTCAGTCACTTTTACCCCCCCCCACTTCCCAAGTGGTATTTCCAAAAACTAAAAACACGTTTCTTTATTTTTAATAGAATTAAAAAATTACCATTTTTCACTTCTGTAACATGTTAAGTTTTTTAAGTTATACTGTAGAAATTCTCATTTTAAAAATTCACCCCTTTTTAGTTCCCCTTAAGTGGAGTTTCCAAAGACAAATCACCTATGTTTCTTTTCACTTACAGGAGATTCCAAATACCCACTTTTTACGTCTGTAACATTTTACGCTTCTCAGATATTCTGTAGATATAGTCTTTCAAAAAATTCACCCCAATTTGCCACTCCTGTTTAACCGCCATTAATTGAATTTTCCAAAAGCAAAAATATACGTGTTTCTTTATTTTTAAAGGAGATCCCATTTACAAATTTTCAGTTCTGTAATATCTTCAGTTTCTGAGATATATGTATCCTCATTAAAGGCATTCAACCAATTATTTACCCTTTTACACCCCTCCTATTGGGATTTAGAGAAAACAAAGAAATACGTGTTCCTTTATTTTTAAGGGAGATTCTAAACACCAATTTTTACATCCGTAAACGTTTAAAGTTTTAAGATGTAGACACACTCATTTTAAAAATTCACCCCCCATTATTTGGATTTTCCAAAAACGAAAAAATACCTGTTTCTTTACTTTTAAAGTAGATCCCAAATACCAATTTTCAGGTCTGTAATATCTTCTGGTTCTGAAATATAAGTAGCCTCATTAAAGGCATTCAACCTCTTTTTCACCCTTTTCCACCCTTCCTATTTGGATTTTCCGAAAACAAAAAATACGTGTTTCTTTATTTTTAAAGGAGATTCTAAATACCAAATTTTACATCTATAAACTTTAAAAGTTTTGAGATATAGATACACTCATTTTAAAAATTTCATCCCCCTTTTCACCCCCCATTATTTGGATTTTCCCAAAACGAAAAAATACCTGTTTCTTTATTTTTAAAGTAGATCCCAAATACCAATTTTCAGGTCTGTAATATATTCAGTTTCTAAGATATATGTATTCTCTTTAAAGGCATTCAACCCAATTTTAACCCCCTTTTTACCCCTCCTATTGGGATTTTCCGAAAACAAAAAACTACGTGTTCCTTGATTTATAATGAAGATTCTAAATACCGATTTTTACATCTCTGAACTGTAAAACTTTTGAGATATAGAGGCACTCATTCTAAAAATTCACCCCCCCTTTTCACCCTCGCATTAATTGGATTTTCCAAAAACAAAATAATATGTAATACTTTGTTTTTGAAAGCGATCAAAAGTACCAATTTTGAGGTCTGTAATATCTTCAGTTTCTGAGATATAAGTAATCTCTTTAAAGGCATTCAACCCATTTTTCACCCCTTTTTAACCCTCCTATTGGGATTTTCCGAAAACAAAAAAATACGTGTTCCTTTATTTTTAATGAAGATTCTAAATACCAATTTTTACATCTCTAAACTTTAAAACTTTTGAGATATAGATGCACTCATTTTAAAAATTCACCCCCCTATCACCCTCGTATTAATTGGATTTTACAAAAACAAAAAAATATGTGTTTCTTTATTTTTGACAGCGATCGAAAGTACCAAAATTGAGGTCTGTGATATCTTCAGTTTCTGAGATATAAGTAGCGGTATCCTGATTAAAGGCATTCAACCCCTTTTTCACCCTTTTTCACCCCTCCTATTGGGATTGTCTGAAAACAAAAAAATACGTGTTTCCTTATTTTTAAAGAAGATTCTAAATACCAATTTTCACATCTGAAAACTTTTAAAGTTTTGAGATATAGACACACTCATTTTAAAATTTCACCCCCCTTTTCACCCCCTTAGGGACGAAATATCCAAAAATCCTCTCTTAGCGAGCACCTACATTATAATATGAATATATCCCCAAAATTTCATTTCTTTATGTCCAGTAGTTTTGGCTCGGCGATGATGAATCAGTCAGTCAGTCAGTCAGTTAGTCAGTCAGTCAGTCAGTCAGGCCAAGCTACTTTATATATATAGATTACATCTAGGACATGTTTCATCCCCTAAGGGACATCATCAGCTAGAATAAACTACAATATTATATCAGAATACATGATTAATTTGGAAAGACACATTAAAAACACTTTTGTATACTAGGACATTTAAAATAAAATATTGATAAACTTTGTTAAAGGTGAAAGTCATATAATCAATAAAACTGGTTGAATATATATTGTTAAAACATACATAGCCATGTGTCTTTAATAATCTTTAGAAGTACAATATAGCCTCATGAATTGAGGGCTGCCTAGTATAATGTTGCAAGTCACTTTTCACAATGCTCAAAACAAAGTTATTTCATACTTATACTGTTGCATATTATTGAACAGGAAAATAAAAGCACTACAGGCTTTAAAATATTAGTGCATATATTTTCATGAAGATAGTAACACATAAAACAACAAGTGCAATACATTTTTCCAGCAAAACTCTATTTGTCTTCTATTTGTCAGCTATTTGGTTATGTAACTCACATTTTTTGTTAAATCTTGAAAGTAATTTAAATCCTTTGTTACTTTTTATTTTCCAGGGTGCTATTCAGTGGTCCATTCCTAGCACCATCTGTGCTGTGTGCTCCTTGGGTGCAGGACTGCTTGTATTGCTGCTTCCCGAGACAAAAGGCAAGGAACTTTACGATACCGTTGAAGAAATGGAGAGGAAAGCTCAACGAGGGGATAAAGTGTCTCTTGTCAACTGCTGCTCTTGCCACTGACAACCGTAATGCTTATCAGAACATTGCATTACAACTAGAAAAATGAATCGAACAGACTTATTCTGAGTAACTCAACCTTTTTACATGAAAACTGTTTGGTGAGGAATGAATGATGCAGAGTCATTTGGTAGAATGTTTCTCTTCTGTGTGCATTTAATAATTTGGTACCTTGTGAGTGAAATTTTTAATCTACAGTTTAGTAAGATAACCTTTATATACATATTTTACAATGGCTAGAGATTATTAGTGAGCAGTGTTGAACATGCAAAGAGGAAAGAAATGTGGTTGTGTTAGTATCAGAAGAGAAAGTGAACTTAAAAGAGTGTTGCTCAGAAATTAACTGAACCTGGCTAAACTGCATGTTTGGTAATAGTGTGAAATGTAGTTGGTCTGAAGGTAGTGTGTGTGGTACATTAACAGAGTCTGAAGCTAAATGTTCAGTTCTAGTGAACTGAAGGATTTTTTCTCTTTTCTCGTTTTAATCTGTGGTAGTATCAGTGTGTGTACAGTACATTTTTATCTCCAAGTGCCCTTTTATCTGAACTATAACTAAAAGTTATTAAGTATTATATAAGATACAACTCCTATAAGAAGAGAAGAATGCTTCTCAGTGGTCATAAGAAGAGGGAAGTTCATCTCAATGGTTTTAGGTAAACTGAAGTATGCTATGGCTGGTTCTTGATATTCCCTTTACAGGAGTTGTTAGTAGGCATAAAGTTAAGTAAAGTGCCCATTCACCACCCAGCAGAGCTCTTAGTTTTTATTATTGAATTCCTATTTAAGTGTTAAAGCAAAACCAAACTCCATGGCACTACAGCCCTAATGTGTCTTGGCTTACCAAACAACCGCTACTCGGTCCAAAGCTCAGATTACGAAGTGACGCGTAGTCAGCATGACGAATCTTCTTGACTTTCTAGCCTGGTGCTGCTCATTATTGTTCTCATGTTGGCGGAGTGGACCTCAAACCAGATCTCGGGTCCAGATAAAAATCCCATGACCTGACCGGTAATCAAATGCAGGGACTCTGAACTGCAGTTTAAGCCCGGGAGGCACAAATTACAATAACTTCTTCTTAGCATGTATACTGCGATGGTGCAAAGTCTGCTTGTTTGATTGCTGATCACCACTTCTTCCCGTCAAGGGCATCTTCAGACTTGCATGTCCTCCCTGATTCTGTCCAGCCACTGTTTCTTCAGGCAGCCACAGGATTGAATTCCTCTTGAATCATAATGGAAGGCTGTTTTTGAAATCAAATTTTTATCACTTCTAATGATATGTCCATAACACTTGAGCAGTGTTTCTCACATTTTGTCCTTAATATTTACCACTCCCATCTGCTTTCTTACATGATCATTCTTCATATGGTCTAGCCTTTCAACATCCCAGAACATTTTCATCTACATTGCATGGAGGGCTTTCTCGTGCTTTGCTGTGGCTGGCCAGCATTCTGAGCCATAATGACCTACTGGGCAAATCTTGGGCTTATAAATTTTCCCTTTCAGACGGTTTGGTACTTTCTTGTCACACAGTACTCCAGTAACTTGACGCCATTTTAGCCATGCAGCATTAACTCTTAATAAAGCGTCAATAAGCGTCTCACATCTAAAGTTATTAGTGAGCTGAGGTATCCAAATTGTGTAGTTTTACAATGACTGTAAATCTAAATTTGAAGCATTCATAATATCTGAATAAATTCTTAAATTTCCTTCTTGCTTAGCATGTATTTGATAACAGCCGTCAAGTATAGTTGCTTCAAACGTTGTCATCTGACACTCTCAGCTTTGCCGAGTGGTTCCATTGTATTAAAAAAGACTGCTTTTATTCCTATTTATATATTCATATCTTCAAAATCTACAAATGATAAAATAATATTTTTTACATGTTACATACTTTTATATTTAAAAATACCATGTTTGATATTTCTCTAAACTTTTTGAAAACTCACCAACATATAATTTTTATAACTATTTCAAACTGTGTATTTAAAAGAAATTTTATTTGATAAATCTGTGATTTTGAAGGCACTGATTAATATTTTTCTATTGAGCTTTAAAATGATTGAAAGTACACATACAATCTTTTGTTACTGTGAGAAGTTTGTAAGGGACTCGCCAACGGACGTTTGCTAAATCATACAGTGCCTATAACAAAGATTTACATTTTTAGTATTTGTTTGTTATGTACAGTGGTGGCTCCATAAGCAGAGTTTGATATTCAGACCTTGTTTTTTATGATTTAGTTCATGATTAGAGATTAACAAAAGTACAACTAGACATGAATGTATAATATTATTTGAATAAGGTACTGGTACTAGCCAGCAGAGCCTACTCTGCTGGACTAGAGACCTTTTCCACTCAGGATGTTATAGGTCCTCATACTTGGCTTAAAGTTCATCAGACTGTCAGTCTCACAGTGTGAAAGTGACTGAGGTATTAGCGAGGCCGATAACACCATCCCTTATGCAGCTACTCTTTGTGATAAATGGTGTGAAAATGTGATTAACAAGGTGAGTGAGTTTGACACTGATATATATAGTACCATCTTCTGACTCGCTCAAGAAATCGGCTGGCAAACTGCCTCACTCCTCAGTTCCCTGGTACACCTCTTTAGTGATACCCAGGCTTTCTGCAGCAGTTGGTGGTAAAGCTGCTGGATCCTACCAGCTGTTGAGTTGTGGAGCTATATACATTTCAGCAGCATTCATCTGTAACTATTTGCTAATAAAAATAAACATCTTCTGTAGTTGCACCTGCAACATACTGGTCATGAAGTATCTACATTTTGTAGCCATAGTGTGCAAAGAAGGTCTCTCTACATTGAAGTGACTGTAAAATGGCTGTGTATTGTGCCTCTTATCTAAATGTACCTTACCATAACCGATGATCTTATATGCTCTTTAAGTGACAAAAATAACAACAACAATCAATAGTGATGTGAAATAACATACCCAATCAATGAAAATACAGTAATCAATACATATATGTTATAACTCACTATTATTGCTGTTGACACTGAAAGTGCTTTCCTCTGTTTTGGAGGTAGAGTTTCAAAGAGAAAATGTCTTTCTATGCCCTTGTATGCTGTTGATAATGATTCATAGGTCTTACACATTAATTTACTGGGGCTTTGTAACATTATATCAGAATTTTTGTTCATCTTTCCTCAGTTGAAACAAAGATCTAGTATCTCTTCGGGCATCTCCAGTATCACAGAACTTTGTAATCAGTAATCACAGTGTGGTCAATTGGAAATTATACCAGAAATTCAAGTTTTACATTGTCTGTATATTCCTTACTTGCATGGAAAATATATGGTACTTCTCTAAACTTTTTAAAAAGATAATATTGTAACTTCCAGGAAGACACAATTGTTACAAATGCACCTTGCAAATGTCACACTGTGCTTGTGAAGACTCCATTTGGTGGCTAAAAATAAAAATGTGGTGCAATGAGATAACCCATTTGCTGCTGCCGACGTAAATGCCTCTGCAATGTAAGCCAGATACTGTGGAGAAAGTTCTGTTGTGTACTGTACCTCAAATAAATGCTCCCTCAAAGTAGCAATTCCAAGTTTCTAGCCAAACATATCAAGCATACCGTACTTCATTCTCTAAGGAATTGCTAAAGCAGTTATTATTATTATCTGTAGGATTATTAATCACATTCATGTCAGTCATCTTGGGAGTCTTTCTGTACCATTGTTAAGTGAGTAGGGACCACCACTGTTTAAGCCTATGTGATGTCTTCAGTGTTGATATAGGAATAGACTGACTGATTGCATTGCACTACCTGTCAAGAATATTGTACAGTTTTGTTGGCTATTTTGTTGGCATAATAAAGATATAGTTTTATAAACATTTTCTTTAATATTTAACTACCCTTTGTTTCTCCTAAATTTACCATATCATTTGTTTAATAATAATGTAAGAAAGAAAGATACAGCTCCATAAACCAGCATCATTTTTAGAGTATCAATCTTACGTTTCAAACGCTCAGCAGATTTGAGCTCCATACATTGATCAGTATACTGCAGTGGGGAAGAATTGGAACTATTTTTCTAATATAGCCGGGCTGAGTGGCTCAGACAGTTGAGGCGCTGGCCTCCTGGCCCCAACTTGGCAGGTTCGATCCTGGCTCAGTCCGGTGGTATTTGAAGGTGCTCAAATACGTCAGCCTCGTGTCGGTAGATTTACTGGCACATAAAAGAACTCCTGCGGCACAAAATTCCGGCACCGCGGCGTCTCCGAAAACCGTGAAAGTAATTAGTGGGACGTAAAGCAAATAGCATTATTATTATTTTTCTAATGCCAGCATTTACCAAGGATATTATTATTATTATTATTATTATTATTATTATTATTATTATTATTATTATTATTATTATTATTATTATTATCATTCATTCATTCATCATTCATTATCATTATAGACTGTTATGCCTTTCAGCGTTCAGTCTGCAAGCCTCTGACAATTTACTAAACGTCGCCACAATCCTCGATTTGCAACTAGTGTTGTGGCCTCATTTAGTTCTATACCTCTTATCTTTAAATCGTTAGAAACCGAGTCTAACCATCGTCGTCTTGGTCTCCCTCTACTTCTCTTACCCTCCATAACAGAGTCCATTATTCTCCTAGGTAACCTATCCTCCTCCATTCGCCTCACATGATCCCACCGCCGAAGCCAGTTTATGCGTCCAGCTTCATCCATCGAGTTCATTCCTAAATTAGCCTTTATCTCTTCATTCCGAGTACCATCCTGCCATTGTTTCTACCTGTTTGTACCAGCAATCATTTTTGGTACTTTCATGTCTGTTACTTCTAACTTATGAATAAGATATCCTGAGTCCACCCAGCTTTCGCTCCCATAAAGCAAAGTTGGTCTGAAAACAGACCGATGTAAAGATAGTTTCATCTGGGAGCTGACTTCCTTCTTACAGAATACTGCTGATCGCAACTGCGAGCTCACTGCATTAGCTTTACTACACCTTGATTCAATCTCACTTACTATATTACCATCCTGGGAGAACATACAACCTAAATACTTGAAATTATCGACCTGTTCTAGCTTTGTATCACCAATCTGACATTCGATTCTGTTGAATTTCTTACCTACTGACATCAATTTAGTCTTCGAGAGGCTAATTTTCATACCATACTCATTGCACCTATTTTCAAGTTCCAAGATAGACTGCAGACTTTCGGCACAGTCTGCCATTAAGACCAAGTCATCAGCATAGGCCAAACTGCTTACTACATTTCCACCTAACTGAATCCCACCCTGCCATTTTATACCTTTCAGCAGATGATCCATGTAAACTACGAACAGCAAAGGTGAAAGATTACAGCCTTGTCTAACTCCTGTAAGTACCCTGAACCAAGAACTCATTCTACCATCAATTCTCACTGAAGCCCAATTGTCAACATAAATGCCTTTGATTGATTTTAATAATCTACCTTTAATTCCATAATCCCCCAGTATGGCGAACATCTTTTCCCTCGGTACCCTGTTATATGCTTTCTCTAGATCTACGAAACATAAACACAACTGCCTATTCCTCTCGTAGCATTTTTCAGTTACCTGCCGCATACTGAAAATCTGATCCTGACAGCCTCTCTGTGGTCTGAAACCACACTGGTTTTCATCCAACTTCCTCTCAACGACTGATCGCACCCTCCCTTCCAAGATGCCAGTGAATACTTTGCCTGGTATACTAATCAATGAGATACCTCGATAGTTGTTGCAATCCTTCCTGTTTCCTTGCTTATAGATAGGTGCAATTACTGCTTTTGTCCAATCTGAAGGTACCTTGCCAACACTCCACGCTAATTTTACTACTCTATGAAGCCATTTCATCCCTGCCTTCCCACTATACTTCACCATTTCAGGTCTAATTTCATCTATTCCTGCTGCCTTATGACAATGGAGTTTATTTACTATCCTTTCCACTTCCTCAAGCATAATTTCACCAACATCATTTTCCTCCTCCCCATGAGCTTGGCTGTTTGCAACACCACCATGATGATTTCCTTTTACATTGAGAAGATGTTCAAAATATTCCCTCCACCTCTCCAGTGATTCCCTGGGGTCTATTATGAGTTCACCTGAATTACTCAAAACACTGTTCATTTCCTTTTTCCCTCCCTTCCTAAGATTTTTTATTACTGTCCAGAAAGGTTTCCCTGCTGCTTGACCTAGCCTTTCCAGGTTACTACCAAAATCTTCCCATGACTTCTTTTTGGATTCAACAACTATTTTTTTCGCTCTGTTTCTTTCATCTACGTACCAATCCCTGTCTGCCTCGGCCCTTGTTTGGAGCCATTTCTGATAAGCCTTCTTTTTACGTTTACAGGCTGCTCTCACTTCATCATTCCACTAAGATGTTCGCCTTTTCCCATCTTTACACACAGTTGTTCCTAGGCATTCCCTTGCTGTTTCTACTACAGCATCCCTGTATGCCACCCATTCACTTTCTATATCCTGAACCTGCTTACTGTCTACTGTTCGAAACTTTTCACTAATCATATCCATGTACTTGTGTCTAATTTCCTCGTCCTGGAGACTTTCTACCCTTTATTATTATTAATGGTAATCATATGTGAAGAATTCCACTGACTTATCTTAAGTGTTGAATATAAATAATCAACAGACAAGTTTATTTATTCAAAAGTGGCACATGAAAAGTAAGGAAGTTATTTCCGAACTGTTGGTTAAAGTAAATTCTATGCAAGAAGAGTGAGTTACAGAAAACATAACAGCTGATTTGAATCAAAAATAATTGTGTATTTATTATGGATTTAATTTAATTTATTCATTACAAAAATAAATTTAGGTTTAGATAACTTGAGCTTAAGCTGTAGCTCTTCAAAAGTAGTTTATTCACTTAGAAATTTTAACATTCAAGGGAAAGGATAGAGATAGAATATTAGTAGCGGATATTTAGGCTCTAAAATAAACACAAGGAAAGTTCAGCTATTAAATATTTCAGCACTGACAATAGACAGAACATTCATCAGCTCAACAGTTTTCAGTTTTTAAATATATCACCTGGATTTCCTAATTTGCCTTTCTAATAACCTACTTTTTGTAAATGTTGAAGCTAGTCTTATATGACCATTTTTTCACACCTGATAATTGATCAAAATACACTGACTGACAGAGCAAATGCAACACCAAGAAGGAGTGGTCAGAACTTTATGCCAATTGCAGGGTAGACTGACGTCACTGAGGTATGCTCATGATGTGAAATGCGCCGCTGTGCTGCGCACGTAGCGAACGATAAATGGGACACGGCGTTGGCGAATGGCCCACTTCGTACCGTGATTTCTCAGCCGACAGTCATTGTAGAACGTGTTGTCGTGTGCCACAGGACACGTGTATAGCTAAGAATGCCAGGCCGCCGTCAACGGAGGCATTTCCAGCAGACAGACGACTTTATGAGGGGTATGGTGATCGGGCTGAGAAGGGCAGGTTGGTCGCTTCATCAAATCGCAGCCGATACCCATAGGGATGTGTCCACGGTGCAGCGCCTGTGGCGAAGATGGTTGGCGCAGGGACATGTGGCATGTGCGAGGGGTCCAGGCGCAGCCCGAGTGACGTCAGCAAGCGAGGATCGGCGCATCCGCCGCCAAGCGGTGGCAGCCCCGCACGCCACGTCAACCGCCATTCTTCAGCATGTGCAAGACACCCTGGCTGTTCCAACATCGACCAGAACAATTTCCCGTCGATTGGTTGAAGGAGGCCTGCACTCCCGGCGTCCGCTCAGAAGACTACCATTGACTCCACAGCATAGACGTGCACGCCTGGCATGGTGCCGGGCTAGAGCGACTTGGATGAGGGAATGGCGGAACGTCGTGTTCTCCGATGAGTCACGCTTCTGTTCTGTCAGTGATAGTCACCGCAGGCGAGTGTGGCGTCGGCGTGGAGAAAGGTCAAATCCGGCAGTAACTGTGGAGCGCCCTACCGCTAGACAACGCGGCATCATGGTTTGGGGCGCTATTGCGTATGATTCCACGTCACCTCTAGTGCGTATTCAAGGCACGTTAAATGCCCACAGCTACGTGCAGCATGTGCTACGGCCGGTGGCACTCCCGTACCTTCAGGGGCTGCCCAATGCTCTGTTTCAGCAGGATAATGCCCGCCCACACACTGCTCGCATCTCCCAACAGGCTCTACGAGGTATACAGATGCTTCCGTGGCCAGCGTACTCTCCGGATCTCTCACCAATCGAACACGTGTGGGATCTCATTGGACGCCGTTTGCAAACTCTGCCCCAGCCTCGTACGGACGACCAACTGCGGCAAATGGTTGACAGAGAATGGAGAACCATCCTTCAGGACACCATCCGCACTTTTATTGACTCTGTACCTCGACGTGTTTCTGCGTGCATCGCCGCTCGCGGTGGTCCTACATCCTACTGAGTCGATGCCGTGCGCATTGTGTAACCTGCATATCGGTTTGAAATAAACATCAATTATTCGTCCGTGCCGTCTCTGTTTTTTCCCCAACTTTCATCCCTTTCGAACCACTCCTTCTTGGTGTTGCATTTGCTCTGTCAGTCAGTGTATGTATTTCCTTCTTTTATGTATATTCATTTATAATTGTCAGGTTCTTCAGCTTGCCAAAAGTAATTTTGAATAAATAAATTTACAAACTACCTGAAAGGAAAAAAAAATATGGTAATGGTATTATACTTGAAAATGAAATAACTCAACTTAGATACTTTGAAATGCACGTCATCTAACATAGGATAATAATATGTATCATATTCATGCTCTTTCCCATTAGGTTACTTTTAAAACATTTACTGCACTCTCCATGTATCTGATAACTTTACTTTTGTACACATCGACTCGTACTTGGAAAGAGATGAATCGCTCATTTATGATCTTCAACAGCCCATGCCCTGGCACCGTAACTTCCCAGATCTGCAATAAAACTGGGGAAGATAACATTTTATTCTTCAGTAAGTCTTGCCTGCTATGATCAACAGGATACCTTACAACAACAGAAAGAGTTAAACAGGAACAGAGTCCTGTGACAAAATCACCATTACAATATTTTCCTGGAAGTGGAAAAATCTCAAAATATTGAATATTGAATTTTCACGACTACATTCAAATCGAAATCAACTTTCAAACTAATAGGTCGTGTCCCATTCATATAGAACGTGTTTAAGAGATGTTAAGTACAGAAGAAAAATGACCAACAAGACACCAGTGGGATCTGAACCCACAAGCTCCAGATTTCGTGTCGGTTGCTCTACCAATTGAGCTATGGTGGCCAAACCTGTAGCTTAGATCCTTTTCAACAGAAGAAATACGACCTAGGCCACCATAGCTCAATTGGGAGAGCAACCAATGTGAAATTGGGAGGTTGTGGGTTCGGATCCCACACGTGTCTGGTTAGCCATTTTTGTTCTGTACTTAACATCACTTCAACACGTACTATATGTATGGAACACGACCTTAATAGGTTGAAAGTCAATTTTGATCTCAAAATATTTTTTCAAGAAGGATCGCATGAAGGATTCAAATACTTCTGTTGCCGAGATTCATGAACAATGGTTACTTCTGTTGCCCAGTTTCATGAACAATGGTCACATTGTGATTTTATTCTACAGATTAGGAAAGAAACTTAGATCGATATACTGTATATTTGTTCTCTCGCAAGAGAAATGCTGGGAAAAAACCTTTTGTCTTAACAATGGTCACTTCCTTTCCTGCTTTACATTCCCATAATGCTCCAACCTGTGACAGCAAGTAAAACTGCTTGAACAGCTTATTGAATGAAGATCTTTTCCAGCTGCAGCATGTACTTCAAAAATTAAGTAAAAATTTCAAGGTAAAATCGTTGTTAAATAGGTAGAAATATCCTGCAAAACTTACAAACTGTACCTGAAGCTAATGTAGTAAGCTTAGGAGAAAAAAAAAAAAAAAAATTATGGTTGAAGCAACTTCCTGAATTTTGAAGCAATTGGGAGAAAGTGAGGATGTAAATACCCTAGATTGCCAGGCAAGTTGGTCATGTGGTTAGGAGCACGTGGCTGTGGGCTTGCATCCAGGAGATAGTGGGTTCGAATCCCACTGTCAGCAGCCTTGAAGATGGTTTTGCGTGGTTTCCCATTTTCACACCAGGCAAATGCTGGGGCTGTACCTTAATTAAGGCCACAGCCGCTTCCTTCCATCTCCTAGGCCTTTCCTATCCCATCGCCGTCATAACACCTATCTGTGCCAGTGCGACCTAAAGCCACTAGCAAAAAAAAAACAACCTAGATTTGTAAGAAATTTATTTTTACTCATTTTCATACTGAAAATATAATACAAATACATAGATATTATATTCATTTATTGCCAGGCTGAGTGGCTCAGACGGTTAAGGCACTGGCCTTCTAACCCCAACTTGGCAGGTTCGATCCTGGCTCAGTCCGGTGGTATTTGAAGGTGCTCAAATACGACAGCCCCTTGTCGGTAGATTTACTGGCACGTAAAAAAACTGCTGTGGGACTAAATTCCGGCACCTCGGCGTCTCCGAAGACCTTAAAACGTAGTTAGTGGGACGTAAAGCAAATAACATTATTATTATTATTATATTCATTTATTTATGAAACTAAGAACAGACTTTAATGAGCTATTTAAATACTGTATACATTGGTTTTCTGGATTTATTATACCAAGGTACTAACCATAACTGTTACCAGCAACACACGTTATGACATACGTTTTACTGACTGAATACCTTATAAGAATACTGAAGATTTTCAGTCTAGAATTTTGTTGTAGTTGACATTTCTCCTCAATGATCAACACACAGCCTGCATTTCTTTGAAGAAGGTAAGCAGTTTTAAAATATTTGAACTAGTGATATTAGTCCTTGTACTTCTAAGTAAAGTTCCTCATGACAGCTTCTTGAATCGTCTTTCTCATGGATATTTTATGGTGTTGGTTAGTAATTTCGCCAGGCCGAGTGGCTCAGATGGTTGAGGCGCTGGCCTTCTGTCCCCAACGTGGTAGGTTTGATCCTGTCTCAGTCCGGTGATGTCTGAGGGTGCTCAAATAAGTCAGCTTCATGTCAGTAGATTTACTGGCACATAAAAGAACTCCTGTGGGACAAAATACTGGCAACTAGACCTCTCCAAAAACTGTCAAAAGTAGTTAGTGGGACATAAAAGCGTTAACATTATTAGGGTTTCCTAATTTTCCTTTTAATAATAATGATATTTGCTTTACGACCCACTAACTACTTTTACGGTTTTCGGAGACGCTGAGGTGCCGGAATTTTGTCCCGCAGGAGTCTTTTACATGCCAGTAAATTTACTGACACGAGGCTGACGTATTTGAGCACCTTCAAATACCACCAGACTGAGCCAGGATTGAACCTGCCAAGTTGGGGTCAGAAGGACAGCCCCTCAACCGTCTGAGCCACTCAGCCCAGCAATTTTCCTTTTGTATGCCTATCTAACATATTTAAAATGTCCACTCCTCCACCCTTGCCAGGCTTCTCACCAACAAGAGCAATTCTGTCACGTTCAAGCAAGAAATGATGTTCATATTGAAAGTACCACACGTCTAGTTAGCTTGCACAATACTGATTGTCCTGAATGATTTGTCTTGAAGGAGTTCATGTTAGATAAGGATGGAGTGAACTTTTAAGAAAGGAAGAAAGAAAGAAAGAAGTCTGCCTCTGTGGTGTAGAGGTTAGTGTGATTAGCTGCCACCCCCGGGGGCCTGGGTTCGATTCCCGGCTTTGCCACGAAATTTGAAAAGTGGTGCGAGAGCTGGAACGGGGTCCATTCAGCCTCGGGAGGTCAAATGAGTAGAGGTGGGTTCGATTTCCACCTCAGCCATCCTGGAAGTAGTTTTCTGTGGTTTCCCACTTCCCATCCAGACAAATGCTGGGATGGTACCTAACTTAAAGCCACGGCCGCTTCCTTCCCTCTTCCTTGTCTATCCCTTCCAATCTTCCCATCCCCCCACAAGGCTCCTGTTCAGCACAGCAGGTGAGGCTGCCTGGGCGAGGTACTGGTCATTCTCCCCAGTTGTACCCCCAACCCAATGTCTCACACTCCAGGACACTGCCCTTGAGGCGGTACAGGTGGGATCCCTTGCTGAGTCCGAGGCAAAAACCAACCCTGGAGGGTAAGCAGATTAAGAAGAAGAGGAAAGAAAGAAGAAAAAGGTTTTATAATTATATTTAAAACAATTCTAACTCATTTAGGTCACTTTGTTTGTTAGAGTAGGGTACATGGTACAAAATTCACAACAATTTTCTTTCTCTTTCTTAATCTGTTTACCCTCCAGGGTTGGTTTTTTTCCATCGGACTCAGCGAGGGATCCCACCTCTACCGCCTCAAGGGCAGTGTTCTGGAGCGTGAGACAATGGGTCGGAGGATACAATTGGGGAGAATGACCAGTACCTCGCCCAGGCGGCCTCTCCTGCTATGCTGAACAGGGGCCTTGTGGGAGGATGGGAAAATTGGAAGGGATAGGCAAGGAAGGGGGAAGGAAGTGGCCGTGGCCTTAAGTTAGGTACCATCCCAGCATTTGCCCGGAGGAGAAGTGGAAAACCACTTCCAGGATGGCTAGGTTGGGAATCGAACCCACCTCTACTCAGTTGACCTCCCGAGATTGAGTGGACCCCGTTCCAGCCCTGGTACCACTTTTCAAATTTCGTGTCAGTGCCGGGAATTGAACCCTGGCCTCTGGGGGTGGCAGCTCGACGTGTTCCCAACCACTAACCCGCCCGTATACCCACATTTATCACCGATCCAGAAATCCACAATTTGTTTCGGGTTACTGATTGATTATAAACGATCACATGCTCACGCTCTTTATAATCATCAAAATCATCTCCATTTTCACTGATAGCAACATGCATGTATTTTCTCGCTCGTAGACTATTTCATTACTTTTTTTTGTTTGAATTCATGTTTCTTTAATGTTTTTCATCCCGTAATTTATTGTGCTGGCGACACTACTTTGATGTCTAAAGGACTTCCGTTATCAGATCCTATTGTAGATTTTATGATTTTATTTCACTACTAGAAAATGTACCCGTTCTTCGTTATGGTATTCTACATTGTATTCGAATATCGAAGTAAATACTGTACATACAGTAAATAACATTGTTTTAAAATTGCATGTCTCTTAGCGTAATCTGAGAAACAGCATGGGGAGGTCCCCATACGTTGTTTCCTATTTAAAGTGTTTGTTACGGATTTGTGATATAACGGCAGGCTCACCTGCCTACTGCCATTCACAGTCCAGTTGGGAAGTTCACATTATAATTGCAGGCCCCATTGCCTACTGCGCGGTCACAATCATTTGGGGAGTTTTCGTTACAATGGAAGCCCCCTTTCCTACTTCCAGACAGATAACAGCTGAGGAGTTTCTATTATAATGGCAGCCAACTACCCTACTATCAGTCGAAATTGAGTTGTGCAGTTATCATTGTAAAGTCAGGCCCCTTTTCCTACTGCCAGCCAGCTTACTGCCAGTCACACCATGTTGGTGAGTTTACATCAAAATAGCAGAACACAATGCCTAACGCCAGTCACATTTTAGATGATGACATTTGTTTATAATTGCGGGCACCCTTGCCTACTGCCAAACACAATCGGGTAGGGGAGTTTTAAACAAAACTGCATGCTCCCTTGCCTTCTGCAAGTCAAATCGAGAAGTGAACTATTCATTACAATGGTAGGCCTTCCTTACTAATGCCAGTTACACAGGAGTTGGAGAATGATCCCATTCCTACTGCCAGTCAAAGTCGGTGTGGGGAGTACTGATTACAATAGCAGACACACACTTTCTCGATCGCTCCAAATCGACATCAGTGAATATATATAGATCGACATACGAAAGTATATACGTGTTTACAATATTGCAGACCTTCATTTACAGAATAACTGCTGCTAAACGTACGTCATATCGACAAAGGATTGTACCATAAGACGCCGGATTTTGTGGCCTAAATGGCTGGTCCTATGATATCTCATCTATTCTTGGGTGAGTTATGGATATAATAAAGCGGTAACAGAGGAGAAATTTAGGTGCAGTGATTCTTAGGTAAACAGATAAGAAGATGACTAATGGTGTTATTACATAATCTATTCGCGGGCGGATATAACCTCCAACGATATTCCGTCAATATCCCGCAGATAGGCCGATTGATGCCTCTCTTGCCTTCTACCCAAGGAACAACCTCGAATTTAAAAGCATGATGAGGAAAATGGCAATATATTACTTCCCTGCTGGCAAGCAGTCAGAGAAGTTGCCATGGTAACCTGTGGGTTCGTTGTCGGTCTGTCGGTCACTCAGTGTAGAGCATGATACCCGCAGAAAATAGTAAATTTCTCCGTCATGTGAAGAGTAAGGTAAATTACGAACATAACAAAAGTTGTTTATAATGAAGACATGTTTCACGTACGGTCCACGGAGTTTACAGAAAATCAATAGTGTAAGAGAAAATGGAGGAAAACCGTTCTGGTTTTCTTATAAACCCCCCCGTCTAATCAAAGATTTTAAAACGATATGCATATCGAAACCTTTTCCGGGATGAGTATACTCTAAATATGAAGTTTGGTTGAGATCTATCCAGCCGTTTCGACGTGATGGTGGAACAGACAAACAGACAGACAAACAAACAAACAAGAAAAGTAAAAACCACCAATTCAGTCTTGAGTTGACCTAAAACGGATAAATATCTGAAAAATTGGCAAAACAAAAGAAATTACAGACAGCGGACCCCCTACAACTTTATTTATATAGACTTCTATAATCATCTATCCATATAGTAATTATTCTTATCGTGCAAACTTCAGATACCGTAATTAAAGTATTCGTTTGTGAACGCAGAAGTAAATCACGTTAAGAGGAAAAGAATCGCCACTACCTGATCATGTGTGTGTGTGTGTGTGGGCGTGCGTGTTATAATATTCAAAAAGTGTTCGCAATGATTTCGGAGGTTTGACATCTTATCCCGAACGATAGAATACCCCTATGATAAGTGTAAGCATCGCGGATGCCTATATCAAATATGGAGTTATCCGGATGTGATGCGGTAAGAACACGTCAACGAGATATTATCCTTAAATAATAATAATAATAATAATAATAATAATAATAATAATAATAATAATAATAATAATAATAAATACTACTACTACTACTACTACTACTACTACTAATAATAATAATAATAATAATAATAATAATAATAATAATAATAATAATAATAATAATAATAATAATAATAACGGGAGGTACACCTCAACTCTGCACATTCAAAATAAGCGCCTTAATGAACTCCTCTATCGACCAAAAGGTGAAAATGATACTACATAAAGTTGGAAATTTAATCAGATGTTGCCACTGAAGTATTAAGTAATTGTGTTATTGTGAAGTTTCCTAAACTGATTAGATTTCTCTTGGTTTTGTTTTTGCTGTACATCAAGAAGTTTGGACATTCTTCCACAGATGCCACTACCGAAAAACTATGGTCATGCACTCTGGTGCAAGGTAAAGGAAGTTGTTATTGAAAGAAATTTTGTGTTTATTGTTTTTTTCAACTTACATTTGTTTTTATGTAATTCTATGTTTGCAACACTTTTTTCTCATTCGGCCAGTTTTGAATCTGGCCAATGAAAATTTTCTGTAATTAATTTTCAGCCTATCACAGGTTCCTTGTTCTGTTTTGAGTGTAACTTTTGGGTTCAACCAATAAAAATGAGAGGGTGTATCCGGATCAGCCCAGAATCCTCTCGAACCTTCCCTGAGGGTATATAAGTTGTGGGTTTTAAACTTTCCTTGTCTTTTGATCGTCGTTTTTCTGAGTGTATGTGTTAAGACAGGAGGCGGGGAGACTTTCTTCGGCAGGCAGTACATCAGCCAGGTAATGGCCACCTAAATTCTCTTTTTCTGTAGCTTCCTCAGCAGACTTATCCGAGGGGAAGGACCGAATTTTTAACTATATAACAAAATTTTCTAAAATGTAAGTTTTCTTTCGGCTAATGTAAAATTTCATAAAGTCTTTAACTGTAAATCAGGGATAGAAAGTGAGTTACCCTCTCGAGCTCCCCTTCATCTTGGTTTGTGGTGACTACGATTTCGTAAATGTTTTCTTTTCTGTAATATATTAAATTTATTTCCATGCGAGCCACCTCAGTAGCTTGGGACTAGCCCCTGTTTCATCGGCCCGAGAGCCCTGTTAGGTTTTTAATATTTCATTATCTGGGAGCGCAAGTGTACGCCTCCATTTAGTTTGTGTTCGGACCATTTATTTAACCTGTTCTTTTTCCGCAAAGGCCCAGTAGGTTGGGTACTAGATACCCCTGCGTAAAACTATTTCCATTTGTAAATTGTGCCTTGTGAGGCTAGAGAGTGTAAGATTTTGATGCAATGTTGCCTTGAGTGGGCTGTAAGAAATCTAGAGCATGTAAGCTCTTTTCAAAGTTTTGTAATAGTGAGGGTGCCTCTTGGAAGGCTAAATATTGTAACTTCTGGAGCAAGGGCTCTTAAATCGGGATATGTCCGTCCCTGTCTCAACATTGAAGACTCAGGGACGTAGCCGAGGTGAGTTACTGGGGGTTAGGAACCACCCCAGCAAATTTTATAAAAGAAAATAAAGAGTAACTGACAATAAACCAGTGAAAGTCGACTCAATGTATCGGCTATTTTGAACATTCACAGAGACCTGATTGTAAAACCAACAGATCTCTTGAATTTATTTTCCAAGAACCCTGAAAATTGGATTTTAGATTGTAACCTGAACATACTATTCGCTGTAACATACCATTGTTCTCGTTCTGTTTGTTAATGTAAGATTTTGTAGTGTGCTGCAATCTGAATATCAGCATAGGCTAATTCACTTGTACCAGTGTCCTTAAAATGACACACACGCATGCGTGCACCATACACTCACAAGCAACTTCATTGTGTTCTATCATCATTTTGTAACTATAACCCCCCCGCCAATCGGTCGATTCTGGCTACGCAACTGCCTCCTATAGACCATCTCCTTACTCAGATGCCTTTGCTGTAAGCAAAATATTGGAGTATATGATTGCGTTCGTTGAGCACCTGGGGAAGGACCCTTGGTGGTATTGAGTTACTGGTGCTTTACTATGTATTTCTTGATATTGTTGATATAATAATAATTCATAATAATAGACAACATGGTTTTAAAGCAATTTAAATGTCCAAAATTAACAAGAACACAAATCTTACTCAGCGTCAAGTAGTTCCATTTCTGTGTGTTGTAAAAACTAGCATTATAATACAATTCCATTGAAATTCGATTTTCATATTTATACAAATGATGGTTTAGACTCTGAAGTTACCGGACGAGTTGGCCGTGCGGTTAGGGGCGCGTGGCTGTGAGCTTGTGTCCGGGAGATAGTGGGTTCGAATCCCACTATCGGCAGCCCTGAAGATGGTTTTCCGTAGTTTCCCATTTTAACACCAGGAAAATGCTGGGGTTTTACCTTAATTAAGGCCAAGGCCGCTTCCTTCCCATTCCTAAGCCTTTCCTATCCCACCGTCGCCATAAGACCTATCTGTGTCGGTGTGACGTAAAGCAAATAGCTAGACTCTGAAGTTATGAAAGGTCTAAAAGAGGTATGATTATTGTTTTAAGAGTAAGTACAGCTGGGCAACCCTACTCTCGTAACACTAATCAGAAGAAAAATGCAAGAGTTTCGACTCTTTGAAAAATAATGTATCGGAAAAATAAAGGGCAGTGCTACGAATGGTGTGAAAATGAAAGACATCCCAGGCCTTGCCGTCGGGGTCGGAAGAAAACAATAATTGTCCAACGGAGCTTGGATAGCGAAGATGGAAATAAGGAGCCTGACACAAGTAAAAGGCATAAAGGAGAGTCCTAGTCTAATACTGCAATTCTACTAACACCTTCAGATGGTGAAAAGTGTCCAAAATGTACAATGAGAGAAGAGAGACCTACTATTCATGGAAAACATATCTGGTCAGTGACAGTGCTAAACTAATTCAATGTATCATGTTATTTATTACATTTTATGACCACATTTAATTTATTTTGTTCCAACATAAGCATATGGTCCAGTGGTTAAGATTCTAATTTGTCAACTAAAAGATTCTCGTACAGAATATGTATATTTATGAGTAATTAGGTGGAAGAAATTGGAAGAAGAAAGGAAAGTATAGAGTGCTTCGTATGGTAAAAGTCCAAGAACCTATATGAACGAGGTAAATCTGAAGTATTTTTTTAAAATTTCATTTCAATATAGGCACCTGAGCCAAGGCTCTTCTTGGTGCAATACAAATAAATTACAATGGCAGCTATATTCACAATGTAATTACAAAATAAAATACAGTAAGTATATAATTTAACATGATGTAATAGATAAGATAGGACAAAGCTTCCTAACCAAAATGACCATACTACTTCAAGTATTTAAATACATTACTCTTGAAGATAGATAAAGTTGGTAACATTTTTATACTTTTTGGAAGCGGGTTATACATACTTATAGAAAAATGCCAAAGAGAATTTTGACCATAACTAGTGGAATGAATCTGATTGTAGTGAATATTATGAATAATTCTTGTTTCATAATTATGAATCTGTGAATTAGTAATTACTGATGTGTTTGAGCGGACCAATTTGTTTTGAATTTTATAGGTCATAATTATAGAAGCCTTTATGCGGAGGTTTGGAAGTGATAATATATTACAATGTGTATACAGATCTTTAGTCGGTGTCAGAATGGGCAGTTTGAAAATTATTTTTAGTGCTCTCTTCCTAAGGACCTCTACCTTTTCAAATAATTCTTTATTGCAGCATGCCCAGACATGTATCATATAAGAGATGTGGCTTTCAATAAGAGCATAGTAAATACCCTTCAACAACCCACGAGAGAACTTATACCGCAGTCTACTGAGGATACCAATCACAGGGATAATTTTATTACAAATGGTCTCCACGTGATTACTCCACGACAGATTTTCATCTATAATCAGTCCTAAGAATTTAGTACTGTGTACTTTCATTACACTGTGATTGAAGAAAAGCAGATTTTTATCCAAATTTAATACATATAAAGGTTTGTGAAAATTTATATAGTTTGTTTTTGTTAGATTTATCGTTAATCGGTTGGAATTAGGCCATGTTTCAAGTAATCGAATATCCTGCTGCATATTTTGTTCGAGTTCCTGATTGCTAGAGCCTGTATAAAAAATATTGGTGTCATCAGCAAAGATGGATAGTCTTCCATTTAATTTACAGTAAGGTGACCAATATCATTAATGAAAATAAGAAACAATAAAGGCCCCAGCACAGAACCCTGAGGCACACCAATGGATATCACCTTTACATTACTCTGAGTATTATTACATGTAATAAACTGCTCCCTGTTAGAGAGGTAATCAACAAACTAATCCAATGCAATACCTCTAATGCCTGCTACTTCTAATTTATGTAATAGAATTTTATGATCAACTGTGTCAAAAGCCTTTTTTAGATCTATAAATAAGCCAGCTGCTAACATACCTGAGTCTAAAGCTTGTTGTAGTTTAATAATAATATCCTCAATAGCATTACTGGTACTCGAGTGAGGTAGGAAACCATACTGAAATTGATAAAAATATTTATTATTTAACAAAAAATCTAATAATCTTTTTTAACCACTTGTTCTAAAATCTTAGATAAAGGAGGCAGTACCGAGATTGGTCTGTAATTACTTACATTAAATTTATCCATGCCTTTATAGATTGGTACAACTCTGGCGATTTTAACCCGTAGAGAGCCAGACAACGATATATCGTTGTTTCGTATATACGCGTTAAGTGCCAACCACGATATATCGTTGTTTGGATAGCGCGCAATTCTATACGAGTTAGTACAACTTGGGCCGTCAGATTGCAACATCTTATGTGTCGAGTCCATAGAGAATTGCCATTAGATTTTAACTACGCCGCTAGATAGTGCGTAAATTCGTTTGCTATCATGCATCGAATTTCTAAAGTCCGTGTTCATCTACGACGTATGATCTCCATGCCGCGTGAGTAAAATGGCGATTAGCGGGGCAAGTTATTTTGTTAACGATGACGAACTGGCTGTATATCTTATTAATTTTTAGTGAAGAAGAGGATGATGGAGACCCTGATGAGGAATTCATCCCTCCAACAAGTGAGGAATGGGAAAGTAATAGTGTTATTTAGAGTGATATCGGCTAGTTTTCTGTAAACACTCAACCACGTGCTCATTGTCCGAGTGTAAACATTGAAAGTGGAAATGACCGTCTGAGTGACAGTACTGATGATGATGACGGCTGTAACAATATTCAACAGCAACAATTTTCTGTTTTCCGTGAAATTCAATCAGGTCAAAACGCAAAATAAAAACCATAACATGATTGTTATGATACTCCTGGCCCGAGACACGCCCCTTCGTCAGACGCAAACCTATAGCGTACTTTTATTTTATTTTTCACGGCTCAATTATTGAATCTCCTAACTACAGAGACAAGCAGATATAAGAAATCATGTCTTGTCACCATATGCCAGAGCACAGCAGTGGCGCCCGGTTACATTGACTGAAATGAAGGTTTTCATTGCTGTTTTGTTAGAAATGGGTATAACAACAAGGCCGAGTATATTTTCTTATTGGGTCAAAAACTCCCGTTATATTCCATGGTTTGGAAATATGTTCTCAAGAAACAGATTCCAATTGATCTTTAGATTCTTTCATCTTGTGAACAATGATAATGTATCACCATCTGGTCACCCTGACTACAACCTATGTGCCAGGTTCGATCCCACCGTTGAACATGCCAATTGTATATTACGATACTATTGTACATAACTCTTAAACTACTGAAGATAAAAATGTAAAACTTTACTTGTTTATTCATCTGAAATAGTACCTTTCAAAGAAGTCATCAATATTTACCGTTGAATTGAATTTTCTGTCTTTTTCTGTTTTGTTTCCGATTTTTAATTTTTGGTGTTTTAAAATTGTTTGGAAAATATTTTTTTCAAAATACCCAAGATCATTTTAGTGCTGTAATTTAGTTCAGCACTGAGAATGTCTTCTTGTTAACGTTTAATAAAAATTTCAAGTCATAGTTATAATATTTGTGAACTATATAGTCCAGAGAGTGAGAACCTGCAAAATTCTCTAAATCTGTCTGGCACTCTTGGCATAATGTGAGCAACCGGGCCTGGCACTAAGAAGGTTAAGTTAGGCTGGTACTTTACCCTTTGTTAACTAATTTTGTGATGTGAGGTATAAGAAATTTAGAGTCTCTTTATAAGAGTATTACTAATACCAAAACAGTCCACACTACAACTGTTTTTAAGATTATTAATTATTTGTTCAATTTCATTTTCATTAGTAGGGGTTAAAAACAAGGAATTAGATGGGCCAGGTTCAAGGTGAGGGTATTTACACTGAGGAATGTTCTTAACTAAAGACAGACCCATATCAGTGAAATAGTCATTAAATATAGTTGAAATTTGACTAGAGTCAGTCCCCAACTTATCATTTACTTTCAATTGTATTTCTTCATTGTTACAGTTATTAGTTGTTAAAATATTATTAACAACTTTCCACTGATTATTTGTGCTGTTTAGCCTATTGATATAATAATTATTTTCTAGATCTCTTTTCATTCTAGTAACCCTGTTGCGTATGTCTTTATAGTCTTGTATTAACTGCTGTGAAATATAGCCACATCCCATACTAAATCTCATCTGTTGTCTTTTAATTTTATAATATAATTTTTTTTGTTTGATTAAATTTAACAGCTCTGAAGTAAACCATGGGCAAAAGGGTCTAACTTTCTTATTTAGATTAGGACTTTCATTTTTAACTAAAGCAGTACTTTCTTTAAAATATGTCATTAGTTTATCTGTTATGATATCCGAGCCATCCTCTTTATTTATAGTTAATGGCGTTTGAGACATGTATTTTTCCATAGATGGGACATGGTATTTTGTAGGTTGCATTACATAATTTCTTTGTGTATTCATTTTGGGTGTAATATTAATATCCAAGATTAATAAATTGTGATCACTCAGATAATTTATTATGTTATATATTTTGTATTTGCAGACTCTGTTTACGTAAAAATGGTCTATAAGTGTACTAGTTGTCAATGAAATTCTAGTAGGAAAGAGAGTGTTACATGAACTCTGATTATAACACCCACACAGATTCTGAAGCTCAGCAGATATATGACTGTGTTCTAATTTATTTATATTAAAGTCACCAACAGTAATACAAAATGTTTTTTCACCTTTATTCCAAATATCTTCTAAACATTTTAGAAAATCTTTCGAAAATTTAGTATGAGGGTTATATACTGCTACTAAGTGAATGTCATTCACAAAACCCTTTATCTCAATTAATAATATACACTGACTGACAGAGCAAATGCAACACCAAGAAGGAGTGGTCAGAACTTTATGCCAATTGCAGGGTAGACTGACGTCACTGAGGTATGCTCATGATGTAAAATGCGCCGCTGTGCTGCGCACGTAGCGAACGATAAATGGGACACGGCGTTGGCGAATGGCCCACTTCGTACCGTGATTTCTCAGCCGACAGTCATTGTAGAACGTGTTGTCGTGTGCCACAGGACACGTGTATAGCTAAGAATACCAGGCCGCCGTCAACGGAGGCATTTCCAGCAGACAGACGACTTTACGAGGGGTATGGTGATCGGGCTGAGAAGGGCAGGTTGGTCGCTTCGTCAAATCGCAGCCGATACCCATAGGGATGTGTCCACGGTGCAGCGCCTGTGGCGAAGATGGTTGGCGCAGGGTCATGTGGCACGTGCGAGGGGTCCAGGCGCAGCCCGAGTGACGTCAGCACGCGAGGATCGGCGCATCCGCCGCCAAGCGGTGGCAGCCCCGCACGCCACGTCAACCGCCATTCTTCAGCATGTGCAAGACACCCTGGCTGTTCCAATATCGACCAGAACAATTTCCCGTCGATTGGTTGAAGGAGGCCTGCACTCCCAGCGTCCGCTCAGAAGACTACCATTGACTCCACAGCATAGACGTGCACGCCTGGCATGGTGCCGGGCTAGAGCGACTTGGATGAGGGAATGGCGGAATGGCGGAACGTCGTGTTCTCCGATGAGTCACGCTTCTGTTCTGTCAGTGATAGTCGCCGCAGACGAGTGTGGCGTCGGCGTGGAGAAAGGTCAAATCCGGCAGTAACTGTGGAGCGCCCTACCGCTAGACAACGCGGCATCATGGTTTGGGGCGCTATTGCGTATGATTCCACGTCACCTCTAGTGCGTATTCAAGGCACGTTAAATGCCCACCGCTACGTGCAGCATGTGCTGCGGCCGGTGGCACTCCCGTACCTTCAGGGGCTGCCCAATGCTCTGTTTCAGCAGGATAATGCCCGCCCACACACTGCTCGCATCTCCCAACAGGCTCTACGAGGTGTACAGATGGTTCCGTGGCCAGCGTACTCTCCGGATCTCTCACCAATCGAACACGTGTGGGATCTCATTGGACGCCGTTTGCAAACTCTGCCCCAGCCTCGTACGGACGACCAACTGTGGCAAATGGTTGACAGAGAATGGAGAACCATCCCTCAGGACACCATCCGCACTCTTATTGACTCTGTACCTCGACGTGTTTCTGCGTGCATCGCCGCTCGCGGTGGTCCTACATCCTACTGAGTCGATGCCGTGCGCATTGTGTAACCTGCATATCGGTTTGAAATAAACATCAATTATTCATCCGTGCCGTCTCTGTTTTTTTCCCAACTTTCATCCCTTTCGAACCACTCCTCCTTGGTGTTGCATTGTCACTGTCAGTCAGTGTACTATATAAACTAGCATTACTGTTAATAGATAATAATACATTAGCCTTATACGGTTCCTTTATATAAATGGCAATTCCACCACCCCTATTATGTGATCTAGAGCAAAAGAGACCATCATATCCATTCAGATTGAAATATTTTTCTTCCTCAGGAGAAACCCATGTTTCAACAGTTACAATGAATTCAGGATATTGTGCTTCCTGTACTGTATAAAGTAAATTACTCCACTTATTACGAATACTTTGGGAGTTGATATATAGAATTCTAGTTCCATCTTTGCTAGTAAGCTCCTGTAGTTCACTTAGTTGGAATTCAGAACCTTCCATAAAAATAACATGGATTATTCATCTACCTACAAGTAAATAGCCTACCTAAGTCCTAAGGGGAAGAGAGAGCTAAGACATCATCTATGTTTCTGATATGTATAATGCTAGAAGTATCATTTCTCCTTACAAAAATTCTCCCTTCCCTTGACCACACATACTTGAAGCCTTTTGCTCTAAGGTCTTTAGCTCTGTTAAGAAGACCTTTATATTTAGCTATTAGGTGGTCATTGATGTAAATTGTATGGCTAGTGGCATTGATATTAAGTGCAGTGGATGAAAGTTGCCTAACATTTTTCTTTGCAGCCATAAGTTCATGCTTCTTCAATCTATTCACGAACTTAACCACAATAGGTCTAGGCAGAGATTTATTGGATGTCGGAGTTCTATGAGCAATGTCAATGTCTGTTTTATTGATCACACAACCAACTGCTGATCCAATATCCGTGACTAATTTGTATACATCTTCACTTTGTAGTTCTGGTATACCATGAATTTCCACGTTGTTACGTCGCGAGTATTGATTGAGTTGATCAATCTCGTCACAAGATCTGGATTTCATAGTTCCCAGTTCTAATTGCAGTTCTTTTATTTTCGTATCTTTTTCATTCACTACCTTTCTAAGATCTTCGTATTGAAGTCGATGCTGTCCTTAAGCCTATCAATTACTTTATCGATTAGTCGCTCAAGGATACAATCGAAGAACGTAGAAGAACTCAGTATTTCACGAACAGTTGATTCAAGATTGTCAAGTCCACTTTCAGCAACTCGGATGTTAGTTTCGTCCACTTCGAGACACTTTAACTGACTCTGGGTATCCATCATGATGTTTTTCTTGTTCTTATTCTTTTGCTTTTGCTTATTCCGTGACATAACCTTCAATTACACTATCACCAAGTGAGAATACGAAATTATATAATTACACAGCACTTTAAGGTTAGCCAGCAGTACGTGATTTTTCCTTTCAATAGTCACTCGGAAATGAACATTACTATACGTAGGAAAACTTCAAATTCCTTTAATAACCCGCCACAAACACTATTATAAGAGACAAACATACATCACACAATATTAGAGCCGCCATATACAGGACGGCGAAAATTAACTGAAAGCCCCTATGATATAGGCAGCCCACAAAGCTCATCCTTCTAACTACAACACAACTTTCTAAAAAATTCAATTTATTAAGTCCCACATTCATACTAATGAACATGCGCAAACATGTGACTTAAACTACCAATCAAAAGCCAGAATCAACTTCGGGTATTCTGGTTCGTTGATAAGGTTACGGCCAAGGGCGGATTAATGGCTGGGAACACATCGAGGCCAGCGGTGGTTCACCCCCTAGTGGCCCATCGGAGCCACAACCCCCAGTTGTCGATTTATTTAAATGTAGGCCATTGATCTCTGCAATACATGATGCCTACTTTGCAAGCGCCCCCTTTATGGTTAGTCCACACCAAAGTTAATAAACAATGTTAACGAAACAAAGTTAATAAACAATGTTAACGAAACAAAGTTAATAAACAATGTTAACGAAAACATTTCTCAAGATGTTAATAAGCTTTTGTTAACAAACCTCTTTAACATTATGTCCACACCAAATAAACTTTTGTTAACAAACTTCTTTAACATTGTGTCCACACCAAAATATCTGTTTGTGAGGTTACAATGGATAGGGTCAGGAAGAAGAAAATACACCTGCAGCTTTCATTATTTTAATGAGTGCAATTAGAGAAAAACGCAGACGCAAAGTGTGGCAACGAAAAATACTGGAAAAGCGTTTAGAATTAAGTTTGCAGGGGATACTTAGGCCTATGTCAGAACTTTCAATCCATGGTGCAGCAGGCTTTGAAAACTTTCTGAGAATGTCCCCACAAGACTTTCAGTTCTTGTTGACAGTAATTGGGTCTGAAATTGCAAGAAATGATACAAATTTATCGGAATGTCATCTGCATTAATGTTAGGCTAAGTATAACTTTAAGATTCCTAGCAACTGGTGATTCCTACCAAGGATCATGTAAGAGTGTAAGAGAAATACGCCTACACTTCACTTAAGTATTTGTATGGTGTATACGAGTTGCTTGCGATTCGACAGCCGATTTCGAAAAATAAAAAATAGTATTGTATTCCGCGCTATGAATTTGCGTGATCTAATTGCGTCTTTGCGCATGTGCGAACCGAAATGTTAACGAAAACACGAAATGTTAATGAAAAGTTTCATTCGCAAAAGTTAAAGAAATTTTGTTTATCAACACGCTCGAAAAGTTAATGAACACGCTATTTTGTTTATTAACAGACAGAAATGTTCATGAACATTGTTCATTAACAATGTTTATTAACAAAGTTAACGAAAACATCTTGGTGTGGACGCACCTTTACTTACACCCACTCCTGAATGGTTTTTCCACATTCCTTCCACCCCCTCTCTCTTATACCACCCACTCTTCTGCTATTGCTATTATGACAGTCTTCTAGTATTTTCTAAGTCCCAGAAGATCCGATGTTCGCCATGTCACCTTCAACGTTGCCCTGCGACTTCCATTCATTTATATTATGCTACTTTCTTTCTTTCTTTCTTTCTTTCTTTCTTTCTTTCTTTCTTTCTTTCTTTCTTTCTTAATCTGCTTACCCGCTAGGGTTGGTTTTTCCCTCAGACTCAGCGAGGGATCCCACCTCTACCGCCTCAAGGGCAGTGTCCTGGACCGTGAGACATTGGTTCGGGGATACAACTGGGGAGAATGACCAGTACCTCGCCCAGGCGGCCTCACCTGCTATGCTGAACAGGGGCCTCGTGGGAGGATGGGAAGATTGGAAGGGATAGACAAGGGAGGAGGCAGGAAGCGGCCGTGGCCTAAGTTAGGTACCATCCCAGCATTTGCTTGGAGGAGGAGTGGAAAACCACATCCAGGATGGCTAAATTGGAAATCGAATCCACCTCTACTCAGTTGACCTCCCGAGGCTGAGTGGACCCCGTTCTAGCCCTCGTACCACTTTTCAAATTTCGTGGCAGAACCGGGAATCGAACCCAGGCCTCCGGGGGTGGCAGCTAATTACACTAACCACTACACTACAGAGGCTGACTGCTACTTTTCTTACAATTGGGTAAACATTTCTTCTTCTCAGAGATTTGAACTATGCAGTACCGTACTCACCGTCGGTACGCTAATATCTTATCCACTGGACCACTTCAATAAGTTGAGTGTGAGCTTCCATCCGGGAGATAGTGGGTTCGAACCCCGCTGTCGGGAGCCCTGAAAATGGTTTTCCGTGGTTTCCCATTTTCACACCAGGCAAATGCTGGGGTTGTACCTTAAGGCCACGGCCGCTTCCTTCCCACTTCTAGGCCTTTCCGATCCCTTCGTCGTCATAAGACCTATCTGTGTCGGTGCGATGTAAAACAAATAGCAACAAAATAATAATAATAATAATAATAATAATAATAATAATAATAATAATAATAATAATAATAATAATAATAATAATAATAATAATAATAATAATAATAATAAGTTGAGTGAAATAACTCATTATAATGTCCACTTACCAATAAAAGTTCACTTATATAAAGGTTGCTTCTTTGTCAGCATTATTAATGAATTCTTACGTAATCCTTCTCAGTGTTGATGGTTGTGTGATATTAGAGGCAGGCATGAAAGTAAACAGCAGATTATTATTATTATTATTATTATTATTATTATTCTCTACATTGTTTTGCTATTTGTTTTTCGTCGCACCGACGCATATAGGTCTTATGGCGACGATGGGACAGGAAAGGCCTAGGAATGGGAAGGAAGCGGCCGTGGCCTTAATTAAGGTACAGCCCCAGCATTTGCCTGGTGTGAAAATGGAAAACCACGTAAAACCATCTTAAGGGCTGCCGACAGAAGGGTTCGAACCCACTATCTCCCGGATGCGAGCTCACAGCCGCGCGCTACTAACCGCACGGCCAACTCGCCCAATCATCTACAATTTGAAACAATACCAGTGTTTATTTTGAGAAGTGCTGGAGACAGTAACGTTCCTCCCGAGGAAAAACTTTTACTGGTATATGATAATTATAATCTAGGATAAATATTCACCCGGAGTACATACGATATATGAGACCATTAAGACCAGAAACCCCCGATAAATATGGTCGTCTTCCTGATACAAAAATTGAATGGAGCCTTGTATGGAAGAATCGGCGTACAACTTTGTACATTTTCCCGTAAACAGTCTTTCGGTCCACCTCAGTGGTGTAGTGGTTAGTGTGATTAGCTGCAACCCCGCAGGCCCGGGTTCGATTCCCGGCTATGCTACGAAATGTCTAAAGTGGTACGAGGGCTGGAACGGGGTCCACTCAGCTTCGGGAGGGCAACTGAGTAGCAGGGGAGGGGTGTTCGATTCTCATCTCAGCCATCCTCGAAGTGGTTTTTCGTGGTTTCCCACTTCTCCTCCAGGCAAATGCCAGGATGGCACCTAATTTAAGACCACGGGCACTTCCTTCCCTCTTCCTTGTCCATCCCTTCCAGTCTTTCCATCAACCCAGAAGGCCCCTGCTCAGCATAGCAGGTGAGGCACTGGTCCGCCTTCCCAGTTGTATCTCCCCAATCCAAAGTTTCACGCTCCAGGACATTGCCCTTGGGGCAGTAGAGGTGGGATCCCTCGCCCAGTCCGAGGGAAAAACCAACCCTGGAGGGTAAACAGATTAATAAAGAAGGAAAGAAATAGTATTATGGAATCATAAGCGCAGAGTTCTGTGAATTTCATTGGGATCACTCTTCTCATCGTAAAAAAAGACCTGAATGCACATGGGACATACAGCAGGATTGCGCGATTGCAGCAAGTACATAACTATCGCTCAATAGTAGGTAGTTAATGAATATACAGAGTTATTCAGCTAAGTTGTTCATCTCAAATACCTTCTGATCCGTTCAAGATATAGACATTCTGTTTTCAGATTCTAAATTTGTGTTAAGGGGCTCATAAAATAGTTCCGTCCAAGCAGTGGCCGGACCAGGTCGACCGGTTACACAGCGCTCCGTGTGAAGTTAAACAGCCAAGTGTTAGAGTATCGTACCACTTAGTGACGTTTGAACACTTACAATAATTAACTTGTGAAAGTGTAAACAGTACCCGTAAGAGAAACAATGTAACAAATCAGGAAGAATACGCTGAAATGTACCTTTCAACGGAATCAAACTCGTCCATCTGCAGCCGAAATTCATGTATGGGTATCAGAGACATTGAAGGTCAACATGGATCAGCTGGAAGCTCTACAAATGGATGCCACCACAAACTCAGTATTGTGCCAACATTTCTAATTTGCACCACGTTGGGCGACCAAAGTTAATGCACCTGCAGCTACTCTCTTCTTCTCTAGCCGGACAACATTTTCTTGCGCCGACATGCTTTTGACTGGGGTGTCAATCTCCTTTCAAACCCCACTGTTGGTAATAAATTTTCTTGAAACGTTCTAGCATTCGGATGAAAGACTAATTTGCTGATGGCGACTGGTTTCCTAATCTTTCCGCTATGATAATTACACGCCGACGTTCCAGAAAGTCTCTAACTAGCTGCACAATACATCTCAGGTATTAAGATTATAATTTTTTTTTTTTACGTGGACTCGACTGGGAAAACGCGCCTCTTATTTTCTGATAAGTGTGAATATTTATATGCTCTTTAGATGTAATTATAATCAGCTTTCAAGTTCAGCCAACCGTCATCCTCCAAGAAATCATCTTAAAATTAATCTACTATAATAAAATTAGCAATAATAATAATTTAAATTCTTAAATACTAGCTTTATTTATAACCATCTAGTAACTCAGGATGAATTAATAAATTATTTAAACATTCAATTGCAAACTTCGTAGTCTTATTCAGAAAATAAAGAAAAATTGTAGTTAGAAGATTAATTATTAACATATTAAAAGAAAAATGTAGAAATTATTAAAGAGAAATGTCAAAATAATGAATGTCAGTTATTATGAATGTCCGAAATGTTTCTTCATTTTTATAACTTTTAATCACAACTCTCATGCTATCCACTTCTAACTTCATTCATAACGTAGGCAGAATAAGTAAAGTTCCATCAGCATAGCTTCCAATGGCTACATTTTAAAAATATATCAACAAATAAACAAAAATGATATTTATATTTACTATCCGTAACTGGATAAACATCCGAAATATTTCCTGAAAAATATGTAGAAGTTCTTTAACATAGCCTTGTCATTTTTGTAAATAGGTCATATATCTATCAAGGTCAACTGTTTATTTAAATTCTATCTCCTGGTCGCGAAAATTCAAGGAATACCGTATATGACATTTCTTAATTCGTTAATAGCGGTTACATAAAATTATGAAGACACTTTCATCAATGATCTATTGTTTCGACTTAAATCAATTAAAATACTACGCAACATGCGAAATTCTCCTTGAAAATACCATGACTATACCATAATATCAGTTATTTGGAAATGATCTTTTGATGATCGTACATCGTTATTACCCTGTAAGTTCAATAAACAAATACCATCATATGTGTATCACATCAACCCATATTATACGCCACTCCATAATTCACATTGCAATCACGACAAATATAACCTAGATCTAGAATTGTGTCGCGAAATTACTATCAATTAACCTTAAATAAATATCTTTCATCATATTTCATCGTAAATACCATATTTCCACACAATTGTATCAACAAATATATCTCAGTCATAATACTCACAATTCTAACCTCATAATTCCGTCATATTTGTTTTCTGCCACACATATAAATATCAATTATTCCCTCCTTGGCAACGTATAACTCAAAAAATTCGATATATTAACACAATGACGCTTTATGGGTCTCTAATTATCATTCATATAAAAGATACATTTTTCTTGTCAAAGAATGAACATATCAGGCTTATTTTACTCACATTTGATGATAGGTTGGTGTTGAATCTAATCTCCATATCCTGCAAGTCAATCTATTTTCATTTCGCTTTTCCACTATATTGGATCACATTGATCATAGTATACTTCTTTGGAAATAAGTCGAAGAATTATTATCAAAGCTCATCACCAGAGAATATCATCTTCCCTGGATATGACTGTTTTCTTATGTAATTGAGGACTACCTAAATCCATCATTAAAACAATATTATGAATTCTTTCGCGAAGACACTGCACATTGAAATTGTCTCGAAGATACATATGCCGACCTCTCTTTCATAATAACACATATATCAACTAACTGCATATTAGATTAAATATGGATAATCTACTAAGCCCGCCTGGTGGCCATAATCGTTAAGGCGCTGAAGTCTAAAACGGTCTAACACCGAGGTTAGCCGGTTCGAGTCCCGTTGGTCGAAAAAATTTTCACCATCAGAATGTTGGCCGGCAGGGTAGGGGAGGTGGTGGTATACAATTTCTAATCACTAGATTGCGTGCCAAAAGCCTGGATTAAATTCCAAACCTCTCCGCAGTGCTCATATGGAGTGAGGGCATATGACGCTGTTGATGGTGATTCGTCCGTCGGATGGGGACGTTAAGCCTTGAGCAGACCCCTTGGTGCTATTCGACAGGAGTAGGCTATGTGCCGGCACCGGGTTTCACCCTCTCCCTACTATCATATATCACGTCATTCATTTCATCTCCCATTAACTCCTCTGATGAGGTTGACGTCAGGAAGGGCATCCGGTCATAAAAAACCGCCACGACAAATTCATCTCACCTCATACCCGACCCCGTAGGGAAACGGGACAAGGGTTGGACAAACAACAACAATCTACTAATTTCTTTCATGGAACTTAGCTTATTTTGCCCACGTTACTGGACTGGGATGGGAATCTTCTCGTTCTTCTCTGGGACGTCATCTCCAGGTACGGTAATGGCTGCGTCTTGTCCGGGTTGTGGTTACCGGTCTCGGGTTCGGAGAATCAGCTGGTTGCTGGTTGGTCTCCGTCAGATGTCAATCCCATTCTCAGCTTAGTTGCTCCTCATGATGCCGTCGTATACATGCGTCAGAAACATATTTAAAGATATCATTAGTTTCATGCTTCTATTAACTATTACATTCTCTTGAATCTTATTTATACTATACTCAGTAGATCATAACACCGTAGGCGATAATATTTCAGATCGAATGACTTATAAAAATGCTTTATATATCTCCTTGTTTGACGAGAATATACTGGAAATTAGCGATATCTAATTCCTATTCTAAGTAATCCTTGTTAATTTACCTTCTCCCTTTAGTTATCGTTCTTAATAATCTTGTTATATATACATACGATGATTAGCGTTATGTTTTTGTATTACTACGCGTTCCTTCAATTATTCAAGAAATCTTCTTTCTAAAACAAGCTCCTTTTCTTTGCGTGTTACTTCCCTCATATAACTTCGTCTTGATATTCAACGTAATATTCGATTGTTCACTTTGCCGGTTTAACAGTTTATGCAAGACCGACTACAATATATCAGACCGTAATATCAAAACCAAGATGGTGGACGTCGTGGGCGCAGTAGCTGCCGACTGATGAAGGTTAGGGTAGCACGCAATAACTTCATTTCGACGATAAACCAACTCACGATTTTCGGAGATGTCGGAATTTAGTGCCGCAGGAGTTGTTTTACCTGCCAGTAAATTTACCGACAAGAGGCTGACGTATTTGAGCACCTTCAAATACTACCGGACTGAGCCGGAATCAAATCCGCCAAGTTGGGGTCAGAAGGCCAGAGCTTCAACCGTCTGAGCCACTCAGCCCGGCGTCACATTAAATTATTGTGTTGATACCACTGAAAGAGCTACACAATATCTGGTTCAATCAGCCAGAAATTACGAAAAGATCACGTACATATTTTGCAAACGGTGGTAGGTAATTTAACATGATAAATGTAACATCATAGGGGAAATCACTGTTGCACCGATGAAAACGCTTCGCGAACAAGTACTCATATATAAACAACTAGAATCACACATATTGTGCTAGAATAGATGGACAACCCCACAGCAAAAGAGAACAACAAGCTGATTATTTCGAAATTTCACTTTGTCAAATAACGTTTTCTCTTAGATTACACTTCGCTGGATAGATGGAAATACATTATAAAACTGTTAAAATGATATTTATAACATCATTTGGAATGTTTAAAAATAATTTAAGGTTCGAAATTCCTCAATTTATTCACTCTCATAAGAACTATGAAACATAACGTGTTGCCTTAGTTTCGAAGTGGTGGACAATTTCTAATGTTCAGCACTCGATGAAAATGAAGTACACCCGAAATTATTATGCCAGCCCAATGAACTGCCCCGGTGATGTTAAGCCTTCCTTACTGGAAACTCTTAAATCGTATGTTGACATATGATATAGTAGCACTTCCAACCATGATGGTAAACTTAGAAATGAAGCGTTCAAACACTAAAGATATAATAGGATTTTCCCCATTGAAGAACATGAGTAAAACAACTCAATCGACTCTAAACAATGATGTCTTTAACCTACATGGACGAGCTTCAATTTGGTGTAGACTGCTTGATAGCAGATATCCACAGCATGAATCGGAAGGTATTGGTACAATAAAACCTCTGAGTTACAAACAAAGCTAATCCCTACAAATCCCCCCTGTGGGTGGGGGCGGTAGAATAACACCCACTGTATCCCCTGCCTGTTGTAAGAGGCGACTAAAAGGGGCCCCAGGGGCTCTGAACTTTGGAGCGTAGGTTGGCGACCACGAGGCCCTCAGCTGAGTCCTGGCATTGCTTCCACTTCTGCCAGGTTCCTCACTTTCATCTATCCTATCCGACCTCCCTTGGTCAACACTTGTTCTTTTCAGACCCCAATGGTATTACGTATGGATTCCTAGGGAGTCTTTCATTTTCATGCCCTTCGTGCCCCTTGTCTTCCTTCGGCCGATACCTTCATTTTTCGAAGTGTCGGACCCCTTCCATTCTTTCTCTGTGATTAGTGTTATATAAACTGATGGTTGCCTAGTTGTACTTCCTCTTAAAACAATAATCACCACCACCACCATCCCTGCAAGTCACTATTTCTTCTGTGTAACAGTGTACAGATTGCTCCATCTGTCACACTATAAGTTTTGTTATACACCAAGATCTAGCCAAATGTTCCCGCAGGCAAGCACAGATTCTTTCAAAATACAATTGCATCTAAATCACACGACACTTTGAAGCACATAGACACCATATCAATTATCACTATCTAAATGTTTTTTTTTTTTTTTTTTTTGGTAGAATACGAATAGGTCCGCCATTTAGAATTAGAAAAATAGTTTTCCCTAATATCAGACTTACTGTCAGATGACAGATGTTTTGTAGAAATATTCACGATGTATGTTCCTGATCCACTTCTCTCTTAATGTTTTATTCCTTAGAGAACTTAAGAATAGATGTATGAGAGGCATTGCCATAGTTCGATTTAAATCCGGATCACAACACGATCAAAACAAACATATTCTCACATGACTGCGTATAA